>NC_140129.1:30533616-31271227 GCF_964035555.1 Netta rufina
AGTGTGCAGCCTTTCTTTCCCACTGGTGACCTGCAATCTGGGGAATCGTTTCAGCCACAACAGTGGTTTTTTGGGCAGGTGAAGTTAATGGTTTCTGACAGGAATCACTATGTAGGCTTGTTTTCTTCAGCTTGAGCTTTCATGTGTTAAGCTTTCACATGTTGGACCTGCAAGAACTTATCTGTATTTGCAACCAAAAGATTTATAAATAGGACGGCTGTTGATGTCACCATTCTAAGATTGCTTTATGATTTTTCTGTTCTAGAGTGGTCTAAGTTTGAATTTCACTTTTCATCATCTTCTGAATCATAATTTAAGCCTGACTCAAAGGTTCTCATTTGTTATCTATCAGTGATGAATTTTCATGTGCTTAAATATCCTGAATACCTTTTGTTCTTGCAGGGAAGTTACCTGGTATAAAGCTGGGTCTCCAAGCATTTCAAACAAAACTGGTGGCATTTGGCTCCAAAAATGGAGAGACTATATAGAGGGAATCCAAATTTGTACAATTAGTCATTCAAATTCTTTTCCAGTTAACAGGAAATCTACTTTTATGTCTATAAAGAGCACAGCAAGTTGAGACATTTTTACAGAACTATTTTAATCAAAAGGGTAAAAACCACAAACCAAAAGAAAACTTCACATAGTTTTTCCACAGAGGAGTATATGCAGGTTTATCTAGTTAATAACCCACCTGTAACTTGTAATTGCTGAAATATGTACATGAGAAAAAAGGAGAAAGCATGACAATATCATTTGTTTACACAATTCACAACTTTCCCTTGCAAGTGCCTTATGAAAACATTTTACGCCACTGCTATGAAGTTGGTTGATTGTATGAAACATAGTAAAGAACAATAGGAAGTCTTTGTTGCAACATCCTGCAGTTACATATATCTAGCAGTGACTGTACACTGGGGAGTTGAAGGCCGGTACAGTATAGATGAGCAAAGTCCTGACTGAGATTTTGTAGAGGATCATCACCTTGTCCATGGACAGATACACGCTTACATCTGATATTAATGGAATTAGTTTCATTTACAATTTCACTGAATTTATCTCAGTATATGCAGAAGAAATACATAGGGAAGATATTTGATGCTAAAGAGGTTGAACACTGCTGTGGGCATGTGGAGAATCCAAGATACTTAACACAAAACAAGAAATACTGTTTTCTCACGTATCATGTAGCAGCTTTCTTTTTGGTGCTTTTCTCTTACAAATCTGATATGTAATTAATTTAGATTGGAAAATCCCCCTGCTGGGGTGTACAGACCTCTTCTACCAACAGGCATGTAGAATTAGAAAGACGTGAAATGACTTAAATTCAAAAGCTAAAATCTGTGAACTGTGGCTGTCACCTTTCTTCTGTGAAGACATACTGTTAGACTTCATGTGAATGGAGGTAAGTAGATACTGTATGATATATTTCTTTGGTTCTCCTTGCACTTACATAATTCATCAGCACGTATTAACATGTACATAAAGCAGCTTTTCGTAATACTTCAGAATCCTGTCTTTGTACTGGAATCCATATGTGAATAGACATTGTAATATTCCCTGTGACTATTGCTAAAGAGAGGAAGTTGCAAGTGAGGAAAGCAAATGTCTGCCAGCAGAGGGTGAATGTGGTGGCTGGTGTTGGAGTAAGTTACGTTAATTCATGGTTAGACTTTAATTTGTTGCTCATTGTCATCTTTGTTAAAAATCATTAAGCAAAAGCCTTGCCATGTATCTAAAAGTGATACCAGGAATGAACACTTGTTGTGTATCTGCATGAGCCTGATGTCCTTACTGCATACCTGAAATACTTAGAAAAAATTTATTCCATTGAGAAGAACTGGCCATTGATTTCGGGAGAGCTTCGTAGTTCTGTGATGCAAGTTTTACCCCACAGCTAGTTATGCTTGTAGCATAGATGCTGTTGGAATTGAAAAACTTTTCTCAAATGCTGTTGGTCCACTTAAATGTTTTTCAGCAGTTTGTTGATCTCACATCCCTTACAATTGCCAAGATGCTGATGGTAAGGAAGATCTCTTCTGGTTACCTGGATTTGCTCAGTGATGTCTGTGCCATTGAGCTTGCTTTATGAGGTGGCAGGCACTGGGTAGGGGAGTTAGATACAGTGAGAAAATCAAACTCCATTGGCTGTTTTTGTTTTTTTTTTTTTTTTAATGAGAACTTCTGTTTGCTTTTTTTTTGGAAGAAGCCACTTTATTCCCTTTAGAAATCCTGTTGATTTACAAGTGATGGCACTCACACAGCAGAAATCACTAACAGCAAGCACAAGAAATACCAAGGGAACATTTGGTAGTCCAATAGATTTTCACTCAGCACGTTCTTTGGTAATATCCTGATTTTTTTCTAGAAAGGCTTATTTAACTTCTTTTTTTTTTTTTTTTAATCCCCATCTTTTTCTGTAGACTTTTAATTCATCTTTAAGTTGCGTGCTGGTGATCAGCATCTTTATGCTGTTAATTCTAATTAAAAAAAGAAAAAGAAAAAAAAAGACACTCCTGGGAGGTCTTTAATTTTAAACTCATCATTTTGTTTGATGCTGTTTAGTAATAGCCCACTGGAACCATAAAACAGAATTCTGCTTCTTTATGAACTTGTTTTTACTAATGAACATGCTTGTTCGTTTAGCATAGGATTTTTATGTGTACTGGGCCAATGACAATTTCTTAAAATATCTCACAAATTTCATATGCCGTCTTCTGAGGATTTAAGGTCTAGCATTCGACATGTATTTTTCTTTCTATAAACTTTGGCAGAGTCCAAAGAGCGCATTTTTGCCTTTTGCTCTCATAGATACACCTTGCTGTCAAGAGATACTACTGTATTTCTGCTTGATGAACATACATTATCTCTCCAGCCAGCACTGTCAAAGCATGTGGCATTAACCATATGTAACTGAGGTGATGTGTGTCGCGTTTTTTGTTTCTTCCTCTCCCTCTGTGAGCTACACATGGATGTATTTTTCACTACTCCATGTAGAATAAGAGGGGAAGAGGAAACTTTATGGATGTTAACTCATAGAACTATGATTCTATAATTCTGTGATTCAGAAAATATAGTTACAACAGTAACAATAAATCTTTGTCCTATTTATAAGTCATTCCATCATCTGGAGAGGGGAACTTGTCCCTAACTTTACGTTTCTATGTCTCTTGGTACCTCTGAAAGCGACAGGAAATAAGCAGGCTGTAAAATTTCAGCAGATAAATCTGTGCTTGGGAGGGGAAAGTTAGACAGGCTATCTTCAAAACTGAGCAGTTTTGCTTAGTCTCTGAAGTACCTTGCATTAGCATCTTTCATGCTGTAATTGGCATTAATAGTGTGTTGTGATGGAATTGAAATGCCTCATTGAGCTGCATGCTCTCAAAAACTTTACTGGCTGTCCCATACCATTTACTGCTGGAGACTTGTAATGGCTCCATACTGATTCTGAGTTAGTTTAAAGGAGTTGCGGTCCTGATACAAGGTCATTGCCTGAATATTACACCCATTTCTCTTCCATTAGTGTTTCACAAGCACAAAAGGACAAAGAATGAAATGTGTTTCCTAGCTTATCAGTGCTATGAGAGGCGTTGCTATTAATTACTGGAACAGAGTGATAATATTAATATCCTTGCCCAGCTGCTCCTGTGAGTACACAGTATGCTGTTAAATGGAGTAAGAAAGTGTTCACTTGTCTCGAAGAAGCAAATTAGTTCTCCCTTCTCTCTACTACATTTGTCTGTTGTATAGTTGGAATATGTTGTGGACAAATTTTATTTTTTTTAATTTTTAACTTTTTTTTTTTTTTTTTTTTTTTAGTGAAATAAAAACACACCTGTAGAGGGAATAAAAAAAGTCACAATTAGACACCCAGGTTCCACTTACAATGCACAGCAAAAGGCACTTCTGAAGGTGACTGATAAAGCCTTCATGCTAAGCGAGAAAGCAGCTAGGGCTGTTGGAAAGAGTATGTCCCATCACAGAGCTCATGCACAAGCTGGTGCTGGAGGCAAGCTGCTCAGAATTGGTCTTTAAACTGGTTTGGAGAAGAAATGATGGTGTAGGGAATCCTCTTTTCTGACCCCTTAATGGAGGCAGCACTTGGGCCAGAATTGGAAGACGTAGTGTCCATGCACTGCTTCAGCCCACTGAGTCTAGCTGCTTTCTCGCATCTTTCAGGAGGGTGTCCCCTCACCAGCATAAGGGTGGCCTCATTGTGGAAATAGTTTTCTGTTCTCCCCTTAAAGCTGGGCTTTGTCTGCAATTAGATCATTTTACATGGATTCATAGACCCATGAAGTCACTGAATAAAAATTGCCCATATCACCTACTAATTGAGGGACCCTTCATGCCTCTTTTTCCCAGTTTCCATCATGGGTTGGATGTGAATGTGCAAAGCTATGCCGTAAAAGGTCAATATCACCTTTCTCTCCCCCAAAACAGGATTATCATGACTGCATTTTATGAGAGTTCCAGTCCTTGGTGTAAGCAGTAGCTGTGCTCAGAGCCTGGGCACCAAATCTGGTGGCCTTCAAAGACTAATTCTGCTCTGCCCCATTCCTGATTACTTAAGACTAAGCATTCTGGCACACACCAGCTCTCTTAGGGATTCAACTCGCAGTGATCTCGCTGTGAATGCAATTTGTTAAGTACATATAATTAAGATATTTTATGCCTAGTAGCTATGTACTAAGAGGACAACAAGTTTCATAATAATTTAAACTACAAATAATATAATGATTAATTAGGAGGTGAGAGAGCTGTAAGAATATAGTAAACATTGCCAACATTGGGGATTTTACTAAGTAAAACCAAGGTATAAGCAAAAGAACCTGAAACTGGAACTTTATTTTGAAACCTATCCTTTAGGCAACTTAGAAAATGACAAAAATATCATTCATCCAAGGACAGTTTAAATAACAAAGAAACCAAGATAAGATTTACCAGACAAGTGATGGTCATGGCCTGATGCAGCATTGTCCTGACAGAATGCACAATTAACCTTTTTGTTTTATTCTGCCTGCTTCAAATACCTGCAAGGTTATAATATTACCCTGTGAAAATGAATTTGAGTGACCTACGGCTAAATAATGACATGAACAGTAACAAGAGAGGATAGGTGCAGTGAAGAGATGAGTATTCTTGCTTAACCACTGAACCTTAATAACTGTATACGTTACACTTTATTTAGTTCAAGTATTTGGTTAACAACCATTTATTTTCTATCAATTCTTTACTGTGGGGTAATGTTAGCGCTTCATAAAAACATTCTTTGGGCACACTTAGTCACGGAATAAAATTAAAACTATTTTGTTCCTACTTTACAGTATGTTGCGTTCTGGAAGTGCTGCAGACTTTTCATGTTTATCACTAGTGCAGATGCGTGAAAATTTATTGAACATATTGTCTGGTGTCGTTATATATTTGGGGAAGATGCAATGTTTGAATTCTAAGTATAGTCATTGGAAAAATATGCTGTAAATCCTTTGTCTTTCTAAAATACTTTATTGGATTCTTGTAAGTTGAAAGGCATGAACTCATTTTGCTTCTCTCTTCTTTTACATAGAAGTTTCTGCTATTGCAAGATACTTGCCTTGGTAGTAAAGGTACATCACCCAAAGCATCAACCTAAATCTCAATGCATTCCACTGAATTCAGGCAGACCCTCCACAGTTCCTTCACCTGGTATCAGCATCATTTCAAAGCTGGGCAGTTACTCTTGCAGAAACTGAAAAACCTCCCAGACACTTTGCAGCAAATGGAGGAAAAAATGAAAAACACTTTTGTAATGCCCCTATTAATAAAAAGTTAAAAATGAGGATAGGAAAATGTGCTGAGAGGTTCCAGACAAGAACTGGCCAAAGTGACCAGTGTAGGGATTGGGTTATAAAGCATTTGGTTGTTGACGATCTGGTGAAGCTAATGACCAGCTCTCAAGAGTGACATCTTTTATGACTGTTCTACCTCCATGCTTTGTGAATTTTAGATTGAGAATAATAATAATAACAATATATATAAATGGGGAAGTTAATATCTGAATAACATTTTCCAAGTGTCTACTGCTACTAGTAAGGTAAGGCATAATACATGGACAAGATGGTGATTCTTCTTAGGATGCCATGAAAAAAGGGTTGGGCTTACTAACACCATGTTTTAAATAAGGATTTCAAACACGGTTTTCCGATACCGCTGATTTCTTTTTCAATTGTTTACGTGGACTGGAAAGAGCTATGTACTGACCTAGTGCTGAACTCCAGGATTTAGCTTTGGCTGACTTCACAGAAGTGCTTTTGTACAATAGGCTTCTATTCATGCCAGAGGTCTTGTTGCATTTGCTGTCTTCAAACCAATGGATTTAATATGCCAATGATTTTGGTGCAACAAAAAATTCCCAGGTAGTGGGAAAAAAAGCATCTGCTGCCTCTTCAGATGCCAAGATTAAAAGAAAAATATTTTTTATTACTCAAAAAAATTTCCTTAAACATACTACTGTGTCACAAATGCTGTTTATTCTGCAGCAGTTTAGTCTTGCATTGCAAGAATTACTCAGAGAAAGAGAGAAACACAGTGTTTAAGATGGGGAAATGGAGAAGTAGAATGGGAGAAAAAGATAAAGAGAACAGCCCTGCAAGAAGGATTTTTTTCTGAACAACATTTGATTGTACTCTTTGCTTACAGCAAAATAGGAAGATAGTGCTGTTTAATGTATTGCAGATAGGCAGTGTACTAAAAATCAACCTATTGGTGTTGAACTTGAGGTCAAAACATCTTTTTCTTCTTTATGGCAGCACTCTGCTTCTAGTAGGAATCCAAAGAACTTAAAGGCCGTTTTGTTTGAGGAAGCCCATGGAGGTCACATCCCTACAACATGATTTACTGTCCTACAGGAAAAGTAGGAAGCAGCAAGAGAAACAAAACTTTCCGGCAGTAAGAACCTTTCTCTTGTTTGGATGATCAGATCTTCTTTATACAACTGGAGAACAGTTTTATTTGTTATTACTTGCAGATATGAATCGACCATAATAAGTGATTAATCTGACCTGGTAGAGCTAATGGTTGGCAGTTATGATGGATAGTCATAAATGTTGACTTACAGGTCCCATTTGAAAACAGACTGGCTGAGCCATCTTAATGAGTTTTTTTCTGGAGTGTGTACACAGTGCAAATAATTAAAATTAAATTGAATCTGAGTCCCATGTAATTACAACTGAATTTATTTGATTATGCTTCCCATAAGGAGGGTAGATACAAAGGGATTCAGTCATTTTAAAGCTTGTTGCAGTTTGTAGATAATATGTCTCTGTTGTCAGTTTGGAGGAATTAATGGAATTGGAAATATTTCATATGCTTATGTCACCTTTTATCATAGATTTCAGCAATACTCCTTTAATTCTAGCTTCAATTTATACTTTTCTAGTGATGGTTTTGTGCAGTGGGCTTGAGGAAGGTCGGATTGTACCCTCTGGTCATTGACTGGGAAAGGACCAAAGGTGGGGGAGGTTTTCCGCTTGTATTCAAGATCTTAAAACTTGTTTTATAGTGTGTTTTGTTTTTTTTTTTCCCCCTCAATATTCAATAAATCAGTATTTATAGAAGTAAAAGCTGAACAGAGAAGAGAAGGTAGCAGTCTCCTAGAGCATTTGTGATTGATCACTTCTGTGCAGCTTCTTACAGTATTGTCTGTGTTTCTGTTCACAGTAGAAGAAAAGAAGAAAAGTTCTCTGTTTAAAAGTAAAAGTTCTAAATTGCTGTTAAACTGCTGTGAATTATTCATTCAATTAATGTGTGTCTGTAAACTTCAAAAATTTTTAGTTCACTGTTTGTTGGACTAGGCCTGTAATAATACATTGTTCAACAAAGTGATAATCAAAGTAAATCTGTCGGATAATGCAGAAGAGACTGTAGGTGTGTCTCCTGGAGAATGCTATTAGAGTTTATGAATAGATTTTTAAGTGTTCCTAAGTACAGCATGCGTTTATTATTTAGTTCAGAAGTTAGAAAAATCCTGCATTAAGATTCCCAAACTTGCTTTTCGTAGTGGTGGATATACTCAGTAACTCTCAGATAAAATGCAAGAGTGATCATGAGCTCCTGAAAGTAATGCTAATTCACTACGAACCTTTTTCTTAACTATAGAAATAAAAGCAGTCAAAATATTTAAGGAAATCTGTCCAGCAAATTTTTTTAAATGATCGTGTGAGTTCTTTCTTCTTCACCATTTTTCCTTTAATTAAATGATAAGTTCATATTAAAATTAGCTCGGTATTTGGGTAAATTAAATCTGCCTATCACATCCATGGCAGTCATGTTTGTGGCAGTATCAGCACAACAATTTAGTGCATGGACTGAGCTTTTATAAAAATTTAAAGTAAGGCATGAAGATGAAAGCCCTGGAGCCAAACAGATAAAGTGCACATGCGATGGTATGAATAGTGTTCAATCAAAATGACAATGAAACTCTAAAGCACCAAAGGTAAGGTTAACAAATTCTTAAAAAAAAAAAAAAAAAAAAAGTCTTGGCATTTCCCAACACTGCTCAAATACCACAAAGGTGGAACCAAGTGGTATCTTCACATCACCTCTGTGCCTTTCACAAATATAGTGCAAAGCAAAACTTCAAGACTGCAGGTGCTGTGTGTTGGTGAAAGTTGTTTATTTTCCAGCAGTGCCTAGAGTCTAGCTTTGAATTTTTTCTCACTGAAGAAAGTTGGAGACCTGTTACTAAGGCTTGTCTTCTAGGAGATCACCTGAATTAAGGAATTGGTTTAAAAACATGAGTCTCTTCCTCTGTTCACTCTTCCTGATACATCGTGAAATACAAGGACCTAAATGCAGGCACACTCACCAAACCGAACTTTAAGCAAGAAATTAAATATATTTAATGCAATTAAACTGATGTTAAATGTGTATGTCTATTTAAAGCACAATACTCTAAACAAGCATTTTCCTGAAAGTATTTTCCTATCTGATATTTATACAAACAAGACAGGGCAGAATTTCTATATGCTGCCACAGCAAGGCATGTCGTGATGTGGTGTTGAACACAGACAGCTCCTGAAAAAAAGAAACGCAAGGAAAATGGCCACCATTAGGTTAAAGCAAAGTCTTGTGTCTTTTTCGTATTACCAGATCATGTATGCAAGTGATAGTGAAAATTGTATTAAAAGACCTGGCTGGAATTTATGTGAAAATCCTGTCTGAGCAGACTGCTAGTATCAATGCAAATTACAAGTCAGGATTGATCCTTGTTCTTCCTCAAGTGCCTGGTGGAGAGGGATGTGTAAGCTCTGGTTTCTGACTCTTGGAAGAAAACAGCCTTTCCATTGCCCTATATGTATGTAGTAATCCTGTCAAATCTTAGCTGGATTCAAACTTTTTTCCTACCAGGTGCCATCTGCACCTTCTGTCATCTTATACCTCAAGATCTTGAGGTTTTGTTGTCTTTTTTGTTTGTTTATTTATTTATTTTATATTTTATTGTATTTTTAAGATATGAAACAGGCTGTTTCATATCTCCATTTCCTTCTCCAATGACTGTAAGCCTGCAGCCTACTTTAATGGTTTTGACCTGCTGCAAATAACACTGCCTTTTAAAAAATTCTGTTTTGGAAGGAGCCTGAACTCAGGATGCCAACTGCAGTCTGAATCCAGCTGCGAGGTAGGGTTGGCACCAGCTTCACCTACAGAGCACGAAGCGCAGCCGTGCCGGTGGTGGCTGCAGTGGGCACTGCTGGTGAGCGGAGCAGGGAGGTGCCCGCGGTACAGCTCCAGTGCTGGTGCTCGGACTCGCAGTGATCCAGCAGAATCCACCAGCAATGCAGTGGGTGCAAGGTTTAGGTGCTCTGATTTTGTATCCCAGGCAGACACCGTGAGTAACTCTGTAAGGAGTGATGCTGTGTCTGACCTCGTGTTAAACACCAGGCACTCTTATGGTGGATACTGCCTGCTTGTCCTGCTTTTATGTTGCTGTCCTTCATGGCATCTGAGTGATTTCTCGGCTAAAAACAGTAAATTCAGCCATAAATGTTGAATGCAGAGTATGACAGATACAATAGCTCTGGGAATATTCCAGCAGTTAAAGCTGCTGGTGCAGCTCGTATCCATCCGCAGCTTTTCTTCCCTCTGTGTAATGATGGGCCAGTTGCTCTAGCAAATATTATATGGTATTATAAGTAAATCTTAGCCTGGTAAAGAGCCAGTCAGGCACACACATGGCTTTATTGTGATTGTCACAAGTATTTGCAAATTTAACTGGTAAAAAAAAAATTCTAAAACTTTAGAAAAAAGCTTCCTTTTTGTTAGCTTCCCTGTAGTTCTTACTGTACGTTTCCCTCATGCTGTGATTTCATCTTTGGCTCTACTAAGACAATACAAACAACTTTCATTTGGTTATTATTTCTGGTTCTGTTCTGCATGTGCTGTTCACATGCTAGAGAAAATTATAGAAAAAAAATAATGCTTAGACAAATATAGCTAGTACTTCAGCTTTGCATTGCTCTTTAAATATTAGGATATCAGAGCAAAGATTAAACCAAACCACAGAGTTCATATTGTGTCTACACAAAGGACTAAGAAGTAAAAGAATGCCTTTAAATTATTACAGAAAATGGGAGCAAAGTATAATTGGTGCAGTTTGGTAATGAAGGATGAAGCTAGGCTGCTGTGTTTTGCTCTTGACTAAATTACTAACCCAGTCAGACACTGCTGTCATGGAAATCTGAAAGGGAGTTTGAGCCCTTTGGAGTGACTGGCTCTAGGCAAGCTACCCAGCTTTTACCCTGCCTTTTATTTCTATTAAAAATGTGAAAGCTTTTAGTACAAAACACAGGATATAAGAAGTGCAGGATGACTGTAGATGTCTTGGTTCTTGGTTGCACAACATGGGGCTTGTTCAAAACATCTGGTGTCTCAGGATAGAATTCTGCCTGTGCAATCTATGCCTGTTTAAGGCAGACTTAATGGCATGTGTGATCCACTTGCTAGTTCTGAAAAACTATTGCGATGGATGTACGTTTGTGTAAGTGAAAGGAACTGTTTAAGGTACTGTTCCCATCATTAGGTCTTGCCCCTACAACAACTTGAAATCATGTTTGACTTTTTCACTCTGTCACAATAATGAATTGAGTTACATGAGTAAAAAAATATCAGATATCTTTACATCATCAGGTATTCTACTGAACATAGAAATATCTGGATTTCATATCCATAATTGAAGACTGTGCTGTTTATTACAAGCCAAGTTTGTCCTGCAGATACATTCTTTTAGACCTACTAATAATACGCAGTCTTTGGGGTTTATAAGCCATTCTCCAGGCCTTAATGGTTAACTGACCCAGGTTCCTCTTAACTTTGTATTTGTCTTTATATGGGTTGGAAGCAGGTCCTTAAAAGAACTTTTTTAACAGCAGCATGGGATACCAATAATAAAGTGAGTACGGTTGGTTATATTTTAAGTTAACAACAGCTTTTTCCTCTGTTGTCTGTCATCAGTGATAAACTGAAAGATTTGTTCCCAAATGAGTTTAAAACCTAGAAGCTTTCCACTTGCTCAAAGAGGTGAAGATATAATCCATAAAATCAAGATATATTTGCTCAAGTTTTAAAAGATTTGTCTTTAGCAAACAGCGTTAGTAGTCAAACACTGGAAGTGATCAACCTGCCAGATACAGATTTGGCTCCCTTCCTCCCACTAGACTATTTTCCATTTGGTGATGCATCAGTGTAAATATCAAAACAGAAAAATGCCCATGTTTTATGGAAGAATGTGGCCTTTATTACAAAATGAGTTACCATATTCCTTCAGCAATTCAAACACTGTGGGATTTATAATTTTTACAATTGTAAACAATACCTTTATTTTTTTTAGCAGGTTTAGTTTATATAGGTTGTAGACCAAGGGATTTCTTAAAATGCGCAATTTGCTTGGAGGCATGAACAGCAAATGGGGGTGTAGGATAATGAAGATTAAGGGCAATACATTACACTTCCTTTTAATCTGAACTAATTTTGAAATGACTCATTAATGATGAGCTTAGCACAGGTAAAAATAAATAAATAAATAAACATGGTGCTAACATTATCTTAATAAAAATACTGTCAGCATCTTTATTTTATAATAATCTTGAAATAAAAACGCTGTTTAGAAGATACTGATAAAACAGGCAAATATGGATAATTTACAAATTACTATTATGGCAGTTATTTTAAAAATAAAGTGATCATGCATGATCTAAAATAATTCTATTTCATTGTAGTTCCATTTTGCAGTCATTCCTAGCATTATATTTTCTGCAAGGTGACATTACTTGCGTTTGTGTCAGCTCGGATTGCCTTAGCTGGGAAGACAGCGAGCAGGCTGACCTACACCATCAGCACTTCACTGGTCTGGATGCAGTTTTTTGGCACAGTTATGACGTTTGCCCTCTTGCTTTATTGTTCCTCCTACCTCCTAATCCCACAGATTTCATTGCGTTTGTTTAAGGACTGGAGAGTCCTGCCCTTCCCCCTGCCCAGCTATGGATATAAAAGGACCCGACGTAACTTCTCTTCACATTACCAGAATCCTGTCACACACAGTTTCCTGCCCTATGTAGTGTTTTTGCTCACGAGGAAGGTAAGCTGTCCTTCCTTTCTGAAGAACAAAGGGAATTTTTAAGGCTGTCACGCTGTGAGCTGCTGTTCAGCAGTTTTCCCGTATCTCCAGCCCAGCTTCTTTCCCATCTCTTCCATACGTCTCTATGGCTTTTTTGTTGGTATTGCCCTTTCCCCTTATGAACACTGATATCTAAATTGGGTTTTCAGAAGTTGGTCTCCTGCATTGCAAGGGTGTATTTATAAGATAATGATTGTTTTCTTTCATCTTTTTATATTAATTAAGTATTTAAAAGGATCTTTTTCTTTGTGTTGATTCTTGCTTTGAGGGGGGAAAAAAGTTCCCTCAGGAGAACTACTAAATTATTTCTTAGTACAGTGGGCTTATGAAGCTTTGTTTCAGCCAGATTAGCTAAAATACATGTTCTCACTTCACTTATGTCACAAAGACCCTGATTCTATGAAATGAACTGTTAATTCAATGAAATGACTTCTGACCAAAGCTATTCAATTTTGCAGTAATTCACATGGGTACATGTTGAAGCTGGTAGGCACAGTACTTTCTAGTCATCTAATTTTTCTGCATTGCACTGACAAACTCAGATTCTCACAAAAGGTTGAATTTCATGTGTTACAGGTATTTCCCTAGGCTGTAATGGCAGACCTTTATGTTCAGTATCTGTTCTGTAAGACTAGGAAAAAAGTGCCTAATTGGTTCATGACTGAAGAATTGTATTTGCTGAGCCTAATTCTTTGAGTTATCTTAACATAAGTACATGTATTCCTGAAGTGATCTCCCACCTACATGGTAGCACAAATTTCATGTGTAAGCATAAGCATAAGTTTATAGTGAGCTGTTGAGATTAACATTACATCTAATGTTCACTTCTGAAGCCAAAAATATAAGCTCTGTATGTTACCTCGTTGCTGTTCCTTGGATAAACTGTTGCTTAACAAACGTGCCAGCCTTCTCTTCTGTACAGTAATTCCGTTCTGCTTCGCAGAGGTTGAGGATCTGTCTTCTGAAACTGAAATACCTGAAGTTCTTTATGGAGCTGAGGCTATTTGGATCATATTGCAAAACATGATGGAATATGATCCACTGTCTGGTCGCAAGAAAGCTGATTAAAATTGCATCTTTGTGGATTTATTTTGACGGCTGCTTCTGAAAGGTGAAAGCACAGAAACCCTGGTATTTTCTTTATAGAGCACAGGTGGCAAGAATTTACATTTCTCAAAACTTTCATGTTATCTCAGACCTGATTGTGGAAACAGTCGTCATCTTGAAGGGAGAAAGAGAATGAATACTGGAACATTCTTCTGTCTCTGGTGAATCTTTGATTAATACTTCACTGGTATTTATTATCATCATAAAGCCATTATGAAATAGAAACTATTAAATCAATTTTCAGAGGAAAATCTGAAACAAAACCACAGAGGTATCCTGTCACAGTGTGAACTCTTGAAGAAGGGCTTCTCGAATCTCAGGCTGATGTGTTAACTGTCAGATCTTACTTTCTGAAGCAAATGTGGCTGATTTCAAGTTTGTCCTCTTGTTTAGGTATTATGGGAAAAAAAAAAAAAAAAAAAGTAAATTCTAAATAGTCTTAAATATTTATAGAGAGGAAAAATAGCTTTATAGGAAACACTGATGAGCTTCCCAATAAATACTACTTTTAAAAAAGACCTATTCTTTGTTTCATTTTAGTTGTGTACTATGAGAAGTAAACAGGGTAATGTTCAACTAGTGCATTATTTAGAGATTTTTTGAGTACATTTTGAAAGCCTCATACAGAGCTCTGTTCACAGGATTCCCATTAAACACAATGGGAGCTGCATGGCTAAAATCCTGCAAAGCAGTTTTAAAATGTATCCCGTGCTGTGCTGAAGATAGATGATTAAAGAATGAGTGCTTGAAAAGGAAGGAGGGAGCGATGTAGTGATTCTCCATTTAGGGCTATAGTTAGACTAAAAATCCTTCTCTAAACCCTTCATAAATGATGTTCTGTTGGAAGTCCAAGCTAATAGCTCTTTTGTTTCTGAAAATGAAATTCCAATACTATGCAAATAATGATACATTTGCATCTCTGAGATGCCTAGATGTCTAGATGTCCTCTCTCTTCTTTTGTCTTTATATTTACCTTTTCGTTGTTGATGTTGATCCGCTGTAGTCTTTTTGTTTTCTTACGTCTTGCTTACATTTGCATATCCTTTTATCTTCTTTTCCTTAAAGTTCTCTTAGATCTTTTATGCCGTTTTCTTTATTTGTGATCCTCATGCCATGCTCTGTTCTCTTTCTCTCCATTCACTCCTTAAGAGGCTTTCTCAGAACTTTTCCCTCTTTTCCCTCTTTGTTTATAAGTATTTCCTTCTCTCATCTCCTAATCCAGATCTTAGTTTGTCTAGTTGTTCTACACTCCTTTACCTTCTCTCTCTCCTTTTTTTTTTTTTTTTGTGTGTGCGTGTGTGTGTTTTTTTTTTTTTCCTTCCATATGGACAGCTGCCCAGCAATCTGAAGTGTCCTTTCCTCTTCTAACCCAATTACTGGCATCATACAACTTACAACCTACAAGGCATGGAAGATTTCAGACACTGCATCTGATACAGGGGCAATAAATTCAGCAAGGGAAAAGTGGGAACATGCAGCAGTGGAAGCACATACATGCACAAAGCTTCTTCTGTATATTTCAGTGTAAATCATACACAGAGAAACACAAATGTTTTCCTCCTGTTTTTATTGAATTAATCTCCAAGATAATGCAATTTAAAAGGATGAGCTTCAGTAGTGTAGAATTTGGCATTTTGAGCTGATCTGATCAGGTTTTTGTTTCCTGTTGTTGCATCATACAATGGGTAATGGTTTTGACTGAGTAATTTGTTTGGAAAGATATGAAAGATGTGGGGAGTGCTTTATGCCACTTAACAGAGTCACAGAAATGTTCTTTTTCTTTTAAATGCAGTTTTTAATTCTTCATCTTGAATTTATTTGCACCTAGATATTCTTCCCTTCCCCCCCCCTTTTTTTTTCTCTCCCTTTCTGTTATGGTTGCACACCTAGAAAGGGGGAACACTAAAAGTGATTGATGGCAAAATGTTTCATATCAGGTACTTTCTGATTCTTTTGTGACCAGATCACAAATAATTTAATTCAGCTCTTCTTGTTCATTGGCATCAAGGATGATGATGCTTTATGTGACACCATTCCAGCCCTCTTCTCTGTGCATTGTCCTGTATTTTTATTGCCTCATTATCAACGGCGTAGATGTAGAAGAGCTGTCAATACAGTTTTAAGAGAGATTACCACTATCTAATGATCCAGGCAATTAGCCCTTGGAGACCATTATTCTAACCATGTGTTACTTGTTTAGGCCCTTTTGCTATGTTACTAGGGTCTGGGAATCTACAACCAGGAAGTTTTCATTCTTATGTCTCCAACATGATTTGTTTTCATGATTGTTTTCTAACCATCTGAAATTTGAAACAGGAAGAGTAATTTTCTGCATCTCAGGTTTCTTTGGTGGTAGGTGTGTGTTGCTGTTAACCGAATCTGTCCTCCACAAGATCAAACTCCTTTTGAGCCAGGTGCCATTAGAATAGAAAACTGCCTTGTTGCAGGGCAGTGCTGCAGGAAACCTGTGCTGGAGGAGGCATTCTTCAGGCTCAGGAGAAGGCATTTGGCATTCACTATCCTAGCAGTCATTCCCCACCTGCTTTGTGGGAAAAACATAGAAATATTTTGTTTAAATTACTTATTATTTTTCATGCCGTAAATTGGTCATTTGAAAATCTAGACACAATGTTGGAAAGGTGTCTGAATGTCACTGTTTGTAGAATCACAGAATATCCCAGGTTGGAAAGGACCTGCAAGGATCCTTGAGTCCAACTCCTGGTTCCATATAGGACCACACAAAACCAGACCCTGTATCTGAGAGCAGTGTCCAAACTCTCCTTTAACTTCAGCAGACTCGGTGCTGTGCCCACTGCCCTGAGGAGCCTGTCCCAGTGCCCGACCACCTCTGGGTGCAGACCCTTTCCCTAACCCCCAGCCTGACCCTGCCCTGTCCCAGCTCCATGCCATTCCCTCGGGTGCTGTCGCTGTCCCCAGAGAGCAGAGCTCAGCGCCTGCCCCTCCGCTCCCCTCCCGAGGGAGCTGCAGGCCACCATGAAGCCTCCCCTCAGCCTGCTCTGCTCGGGGCTGAGCAAACCCAGGGACCTCAGCTGCTCCTCAGATGTCTTCCTCTCTAGACTCTTCCCTATCTCTGGAACTTTCCTTTGGAACTCTGTAATATCTTTATGTCCTTCTGATATTGGATCGCCCCGAACTGCACAGTGCTCAAGGTGAGGCTGCACCAGGCAGAGCAAAGTGGGACGATCCCTTCCCTTGACCAGCCAGCAGTGCTGTGCTTGATGCACCCCAGGGTGCAGTTGGCCCTCCTGGCTGCCAGGGCACCCTGCTGGCTCATGTTCAGCTTGCCATCAACCAGAGTCCCCAGATCCCTTTTTGCAGCTTCTTGCCCCCCAGTCTACATATATCCAGGGTTGCCCCACCCTGGGTGCAGAATCCAGCACTTGTTTTTAATTTCATGTGATTGGTGATTGCTCAGCCCTCTGATTTGTCGGGATTTCTCTGCAAGACCTCTCCACTCTCAAGAGAGTCAACAGTTCCTCCTAATTTAGTATCATCCACAAATTTAATCAGTATGCATTCGAGTCCTGCATCTAGATCATTTATAAAAACATTTCTTCCAGGAAGATTTCAGCCTTGGGAAATAAAATCCTATGCACGTTTTCCATGTTAAAAAAACTTCACCAGGGTGTAGCTAATGCCATGGTAGGCCATCCCCCTGTGCCTGCACAGCCTCCCTGGCCAGCAGAGGTATGTGAGAAGGTCCCAGTCACACAGAGAGGGCATCAGCTGTTCATGAAGTGTACCAGGAAAACCCTTGATCGTAGTTGATCAGTCAAGAACTGTCTCATACTCCCTGTTTATAAAGGTCTATTTGAATATTCAAAGCAAGCTTTCTGCTGAGAAGAAAAATGGAATGACATATTCTAGATACACCTACAATAGCACACTGCCCCCTTAGGAATTAAAATATTAATGTATCATTATATGGAACATAGAAATCACTTGGAATATTCCTACGCATTTTGTCTGCCTTTGCTAGCCTCATACATAGAGGCTTTCAGGAAGCCATAGCTGAATTGAAAATCTCAAGTTCTTTTCTTGTCTTATTCTACTCCTTATAAGCTGTAATTTGGAAAGGCTAAGTTGAATAGGTCAAAAGAAATTATATTTATTAAGACTCCATGTTGTCTTTAAAAATATTTCTAAGCAACTCGCATGGTTGGGAACCTGCCTGGTTCATGCTGTTCTGTTGATTCTTGCTGTTCTTTGTGAACATCTGAGGTGATTCGTTTTGGGGGGGCATCTGAGTTCAAAGTATAAATCTTTCCTGACATACCTGAGTCCTGTGTAGTTACATCTGCAGGAGTTTGGCCTCTGTGCCTTTGCATTAGGCAGTACGGTGTCAGGAAAAGGCTGGTGCTCTCTTATGAATTTGATTGATTTTTAATATAAGGAGTAGTTTACTGAATTAAACCAGGAGTGGTTGAATGTTGTGTAGTTAGACTCCCTTTAGCTCCATTAGTACTTATTTTTTTATAGACATTAAATTCGCAAACAGCATTTGAAGAGAAAAATATGCTAGAAAAACTTCCCAGTCTTTGTCTCTCAAGGCATTGGGGCATGTTGCACAGAGTTGAATATAATGAAACTTTCTGAAAAAACTTCAGTGATATGCATATTTAGTAGTCACTTAATCAAAAGAATTATGTATCTTTCTGTACAGCAATAATATGCATCCTCACTAGCCGCTTAATCAAAATAATTATATATTTTAAACGTTTTTTGTTCTTTTTATTGCTAAACAATCGTAGAATGGTGAGAGATAAATATCTTTTTATATCATTTCACAAGTCCTCCAGGTTTCATTTTAATGCGGAATGGTAGAAATGTCAGAATGATAAAAAGACAGAATGAAGTTTTTGATACCATACCTCATTCCAGATCGAACGGCTTGTTTAAGGTTATGTGAGCACGAGCATAAGCTATTCATTGAAATGTGTGAAACATTAACATGCCAGTAAAGAGATAGAAAAACTACCAATTTATTTGAAGTTACTCAAATATTTTCTGAGATACAGAGCGCAAATCACTGATGAAAGGACCTTAAGATTTGTTGTCATATCAACAGAAAGATATGAAGTAGAGAGGACCTCATCTGCTGGTTAGACCCAGCACAGTGAACAGTTGGCATCCTGGCTTCTGTCACTGATACTGGCCACGTTGTTTAACCCTGCTGTGTTTTTTTATTCACCTGTAAGATGAAAATATAGTATGTTGTGTTAACCTGTGTAATCACAGCACAAAAGCTATGAACATTCAGACCTCTCACAAGTACATTCTGGGATGAGGACTCACGTCACTGATCTTTCTAAGAGAATAACCATATTTACCAGCACATGGTGAGTTAATCTGATCTGTCAGTTAGAAGAACAAACTCCACTTTGTGATAAATCATCCTTAGATTTTTATTGCTGTTGTTCACTACTGGGAAAATGTCTGTACTTTGCAATGGATTTCCCAGATGTGTGAATCTGAAAGGTACTGCTATTACAAGAGTACTCACACGTGTGTTGTGGAGGGTAATTAACAGTGAATCTGTCACCAAATACAAACAAATCTTCTGTTGCCATCAGTGGTGTACATATCAGCTAGGGAGAATCCAAATTTATAGGTGAAAATGTTACGGTAAAAAATACTATTATTTATTGGTTCCATTAAGTTGGCATTTTACTTACAGAAAAGCTTATCCACCCATCTTCCCAGGGCTTTTCCAGATATTTGTCACAGCCCTGGAACTGTCTCAATTCTCCTATAAGATACGCAGAGAGGTGGAGCTATGAAGAAAGTGAAATAACTTCATATTATGTAGAGTTTGAGATTGGAATCCAGAATCTGATGGCCTAAAAAAGCCTTCACTGGGGAGCTGGAGAGACTGAAAACAAATCATGATAATTTCAGTAGTAGGAAAAAAAAAATCCTCCTCTTTTTAGCTTTCTTTCAGCTGCTGTCTGTACTCTGGGCAGTACAGGTGGGTGTCTACACTTTGCAGTCGGAGCCTGAAAGTTTCCTGATGGGCTGCCTAGTGTGAAAATGCAGGAGATGCACTAGTTTGCACTGTGGGCAGTGGGCAAATGCTCACAGATGACAGGCATGGCTTTCAGCTTGTGCTTCTCTATACCTCTTAAACCACACAAAAGCTGCCTTCGTTCATGGTAAACAAAGAAATTCATGCAGCCATGTCAGCACATACAAAGTGGAACACAAGCTTTTGGTTTTGGGTGGCATTACATTCCCGTGAGTACTGAAAAGCGACAGTGGTTTGTCTATATCAGGGTGCTTATATATGCAAAATAAAATATGTTTTGGGGGGAGCTGGTAGATGCATCTGTTCACCTATCTGGGTGTTTGAAAATATGGAAAAAACAAGTATTTGTTTAAAATATAGAAAATGGGGAGGGAGGAGTAAAAAATCATTGCTTGAAATTGGAAATATTTGCAGTCTGGTCATATAGTTGTCTGTAATCTTTCCGATGCTTTTAGATATGCTGAAACACTGTGACTATTTCTGGTGCCTCCAGCATGAATAAAGTTTGAACTTATGAGCATATGTTTAAGCTGACATGAGAATTAGCTTTCGCTGTGTGTCTGCTTCTATCCATTTATAGCTAATGAAAATATCTCCTTTCATAAGGTCCCGAATGTGTTACTGGGGAGTTGTAGGAGGGACAGTCTTAGCATTTGAAAAATCCTTTCTGTTGCCTGTAAGCAGCTTTTCTGTGAGGCTTAGTCTTGGACTATATTTTATTTAATCCTCCTCCATGCCTGTAACTTACAACATCTTACATGGGGCTGGTGATGGAAGACACCCATACAGTCCATATGGCATTTGTCTATCTGTCAACACAGAAATAAACATTACCACTGGTTTCTATTGCAGTTCCGAAACTTTTTGCAGTAGGTATGAGTTTGATGATTGAAATCTGTATGGCTGAAAGACGATGGAAACGTTTCCAACTTTTCCTGGCTCCAACGGTAGTTAGAGGAGTTTCAGAGAAATGTCAGGCCTGCCATTGCACGATGACAGAGTTCAGGCTTGCGTGGGTGCAGTGATGTGCCAATGCTGAGGTCTTCCAAACTCCTACCCCACTTATCTCAGGCTTGAGGCATGTACATTATTTTCAGGATACCTTGAAAATTTCCAGTGTGTTCGACCATCAGCGGTTCAACTAAGCACATGTTGTGCTCAGTGCTTCAACCCTCTGTAATGTTGAGGTGGTGGTGTGGGCTAGTGGAGATTTGGTTCTCCACTTGAGGGAAGGGGCCTTCTCCACTCGTATTAATAGGGCTTGAGACCTGATTCCTTTTGGCACAGCCGTGCAATAATGGCCCGCATCTTGCACAAGATGCTTTGTTTGTTTTATGTGCCACTGTTGGGTAGACAGCTTGCCCTGCAGGCAAAACTTTGAGTAGGCTCCGAGTGCTTTCAGCAGAGTGGGTTAGCATCAGCGTGTGAGCAGAGCACGGCTGGCGCAGTTTGGCTTTGCCACCAGCAAAAGCCCCGGGGCTGAGCGGGCTGCTCCGAGCCTGCGCTGGGGACGGGGCCGTGCTGGGGCTGCGGGAGGAGGCTTTGCTGTGGTATTCCTGCGGTGGTGAGCTGCTGGTGAGCAGAATGAGTTAAATGTACATCACGGGTTATATGGGCATCTCTCTGTTGCTGTTGTAGAGGGTGTTAGTACTTTGTTTTCCAGCTGAAATGCTAAGGCTGGATTTTGTGCATTTGTAGGCTTTGCCCAGCGCACTGCTGTAAGGCATGTACCAGTGTCATATCCTAAGCAGAACTGAAAACGCTGAGAAAACCCCTTGGGGTTTAGAGCCTCAACATTGCCCATCTGTCACTTCTCTTTAAAGTTTACCACGTATCTGTTTTGACTTCTCTCTTTGCTTTTTTAAAATCCATTTTCAATATCTGAATTATCTGAAGAAGCTTGCATCAGTCTGCGGGCTGCCTACCATTCGAGGCAGTGCTCTGGTTCACAGGAGTGAGCCCCAGGAAGGCAGCTGCTGAATGAGCTGACGTCGGGTACAAGGATGCAGCGAACAGGAGCAGTTGTTTGCTGAGCTCTTTGTGTTTCTGGTGTGGCCTGTAAAGCCCCTTTGATATTTTCTCTGTTTAAAAAGTCCGGTGTTTAATCTAAAACCTGGATTCGTTGTTTGTGAGGGGGATGCATGCTTGTTTATTCTGAAGCCTTTTGGTAGTCTGAGGAGCTCACCGTAAGGAGTCTCACCTTTGAACATCTCTGGGTCCTGTTGGAGTGGTGAGGACGCGAGGTGCAGGTAGCCCCAAACGTGAAGTTTGAGCGAGCAATATTTAGTCACAGTGCTGCACAGGAGTGCTTGGGCAGAGCTGGCAGAGGCCAAAGGAGCTGAGAGACCACATGGGAACTTGTTCCTTGGTCCACAATCAGTCTGTAGGGAAGGGTCAAGACAACTCAAGGACCTGAAACCCAGGCCATGTCACCAGGGAGGCTGTAACTAGAAATAGCAATGAGCAAATCTGAGCTGGAGACTGCCCAGGGGAGAGGCAGGAAGCTCCACTGTCTCACAGAGAGGAGCTGGAAGAAAATACCCATCTGAGAGTTTGGAATACACAGAGGTAAGTTAAGCTAAAGATGCAGAAGGATCTGCCATTGATATTTTGTCTACGGCCTTAAAAAGGGTCCTGCTGCATGGTATGGGCAAGTGGAAAAAGTGAAATACAAAAATGAAAAACGAAATACAAAAATTGGAAAAAAATGAAATACAAACTTCAACTGCTGCAGTGAGACTCTAGAAACACGTCTCTGTAAGGCTGTAAGTCAGGACATAGCTGCAGGAGTTGTTGTGACATGCCTTTGAAATAACCACCAAGTACTGTCACCTCAGCTTGAGGGTGATGAAGAGGGAAGGTGATGGCACCTAGCAAAAGGTAGCAGCCAGCCTGTGGAAATATTGAAGGAAATAGGTCACGGGAGAAGGGGCTGGAGCTGTCGAGCACCTTCTAGAGCTGCAGCGACTGCGTGCTGCCTGTCCCCTGGGGGGAGAGTCATAAACTGGGCTGTGGGGATGCGGCTGAGCAGAGGGAAGGCTACAGAGTGTATATCCCCGGTGCTGGAAGGGGAATCGAAGATCAGGATTTATGGAAAGGCTTTTTTTTTTTTATCTTTCTCAAGGAGAGCTTGCTCTGTCAAGAAAAGGTTTTAGGTCTGGGGAGATCAAACAGCTCTAAGCGATATGCTGCAGAGGGCCACAAAAGAGAAGGAGTTTCCTCTGCAGTGAAACAGGGCATAAAGGCATGTGCTGTACAGTGGGGAGCTGGTCGGAGAAAATCCCCTCTTTATGTGAAACTGCAGTGGCAAACTGTGAGACAGACATCTCTCAGGGAACGTAATCCATAAACCTCACTGAACAGAGTCTGAAAGCTCTGTTGGGGAAGGATATGTACGGGGAAGGCTCTCCAGAGTTGGAGGGCTGAGAAAACTGGACACTTGTGCCTCCTGGAATGGTGTATGTGAGAGAACTTTAATTCCTGTGTGGTATTAAATTCTGCTCTTGGGGAGGACCCCAGTAAAATACTGTATGGCTATGGGCACTCGAATAGGCAGAACTGGGCCAGGCACAAAACAGGCAAGTTTTCTGACCATGTCCCAACATTGCTGGGGGACAGCAACAGGAGCTGCCGGTCTGTGAGGGTGATGGCCCTAAGAAAAGTGAGGGGACAGTCAGGAACTTGCCGGCCTTTCAGGGAGCTGTCAACCCCAGCAGGGCCTGTCTCGCCAGAAACACACACAGAAAAAAGGCCAAACTAAATACTGTATGTTGCAGTTGGGTTGATTTCCTGGTGTTCTTGCAACAGCACTGGGCAAATTACATTTTAAATATGTAGGAATGACTGATTTTGTTTCAGGATGCAAGGACCTGCAGGTCATAAATTCAAGTCCTCAGCCCCTGTTATCTAATTAATTTCACAAACTGCTCAACTGGCTTAAAGCTGTTCAGGTTTCCCATCCCGTTACGCTGCCTGGCAGGCAGTTTCAGAGTCTCACTTTTTCAGTGATTAAAAACATTCTCATTTCAGCCCAAATGTATTTGTAGCCACTGCATTTCCATTTTGTTTTATCAATCATTGACCTCAACTTGATGTTGTTTTCTTCTCCGTGTTACTTTTTCTCACTGATTCATTTGGGGAAGTCATACCTCTGTGAGCCTGTGCTCTTCGGTTCAGGAAGATAAGTTGTTCAGCCTCTGCTCATGACACAGCTTCTCTGTTCCTCTAAACAACCTCCAAGCTGCCTCTTCACTGAATCCTCTGTGAGTGAGCTGCTCCTGAACACTGCTAATCGCAATTGCAGATAATATTCTAGATGAAATCTTGACAGTGCTTTCCACAGTAACATTAATATTTTATGTTCCTTAAACTCCTATATTCCTCGAACAGATTCTGGTCTCAGAGTGCCTCATTTCTTCTTCTGTTTAATGCTCTGAGAAATTTATCCTGAGTTTAGGGCTGGTGGAGGACTGTTTCCTTACTCTGACATTATGTCAAGAAACTTTAAAAAGCTTCTATCAAACACAGGTTTCATTTATTTTTCTCCTGAAGAGAAAATCCATTATCTTTTTTTAAATATATATATATAAATTGAAAGGAACACTGCAGTTTGAGAAACTTCAATTTTCTCTTCAAATAATGGATGTAACAAGAATTTTAATGATACTAACTAAGATGCTTCAGATGAGTAGATGCTAAACAGCAGACTAAAAGAAAAGGGAAAAGAAATGTTCTTAAAGTGGTTGGAAAACGTAGACTTGGGAATGGAGAGATTTAGAGACCATTTTTGCAGATTGTAACAGCTTGATAGTTATGTAAGATACACAGAATCCTTGACAAAACAGGTTTTTTAGCATCGGCCAGCAAGCAGCCAGAATATATGCGTGGGGGATAGCTATTCTAGATGTAATCGGCAAGTGCTCGATGTTGGAGTGGGTCCATCTAGGATAGTCGAATCGCAACCGAGAGCAGATAACCTTTCGTGGCTACCAGAAGGGGCAAAGGCACGGTTTGATGTGTAGAAACGGCCTTTCATAAAGCGCTTTATTTTTCTGCTTCACTTCCAAAATTTACATGTCCTCTGGAAGCCTTGTTCAGGGAATAAAACGTGGTATTTCGCATTAAATTTACAGAGGCTCAACTGTTCTTGCATTCTTTAAAAGAATTTATACTAAATCTTCCTGGCATATAATGTCACTGTGGGGAGCGTTACAGACTGTGATATAACAATCACTTTTTAATTACTGCGCCATTAATTCAGGCTTCAAAGAGTCTAATTTATGGGGAGAAAGTCTGAATTATTACCCTGTGCAACGTTTGGTTAAACAATCCTTCCTAAAAAAAGTAGCAAACTGGGATACTAGTGAGGAAGCAGCAGTTTATAAGCTGCAGGAGCGCTGGCCATCGGAGCTCTGCAGTAAATCTGACCAAAAGCATATTTCACCTCCTTGTCTGACAGAAACTAGTTTGCTCTTTCCATTTTCGGAGATGCCACGGGTACCCAAAGCTTCTGAGCTCCTCTCCGTGCTGGTTTTGCAGCGACGTGACAGCTCAGGCGATGTCTCTGCTGTCCCCGTCCTTCAGCTTCGTGGCTGTCGACTTCTACAAACTTTTGTAATAGCTGCAGGGAAAACAACAAGTTTCCCCTGCGTTTAGCTGAGCTCTTTGTCAGGTTGCAAATATTATTATGTTGCTTAGAAATCTATGTCCTGCTGGGAGGTGTTTCTAATTGCCACATGAAACAGCGTGCCAGCCAGTCCCTGTAAGGTTTTTGGATGAGATAGGCCTGTTATCCAAAATACCTGACTTTGAAGGTGAAACGACCTACTGAGTTCAATAATTCTGCTTAATGTTTCTGAACGGCTTATTGGTGATGCTAATATGCAGCTTGACTTTATTTTCATTAATGCTATTAGGCCTAAGTTGAAAAACTCTGATTTTAGTGAAAGTCGAATCTATCCTTTCTCCCATTTTTCATTGTTTATTAATTTTGTTTAACTTTCTATAGGACTAGAGCTGGAATTGTATATGCATGTGTAAACCCAGTAATTAAAATAAGAATTGTACTACATTGATAATTTAAAAAAAGAATTAGTAAGCACATTAGGAAAGGAAATACAAGGATACTTCTATTGTGAACCACAAAAAGATTTGTTCTTTTGTGTAAAATGGATCTGATTAAGGTCAGCCTGTGAACAGAAATGGTTCCAATCTGCAAGTGAAAAACTGCACCACTGTCTGCACTAGAGATTAGAGCTGGCTTATTTTTATTCACATTTGGTCAACAGATGGTCCAACTATTCTGTGGGCATTCTGGCAATGTAGAAGTCCGCACATCAATGACAAAAAAAATATCATACGTATAAGTAAAATGTCAGTGGGCACCTTGGTAGAATGAATAGCTCACAGTGTCAGCTTCTTGAAAAGTAGCCTAGCTGGCTGGCTTGAAAAGAGAAAACCTAGTAAAAGCTGGTATTATTGCTACATTAGCCGATACCATTCATTCTGATAAGACTGAAAGAACAGAAAGGCTACGAGGCAGACATAGCTTATATAAAAGATAATGTTATTGGCCTCTGGCCAGAGCAGTTAGCTAATATTTGCAGTCTCACTAGATTGTTACCTTAGAAATAAAATAAAATAATAATAAAAAAGATATGCTGTGAGTAATTCTGCTCGATTGCATTTGCAAAGAATGGTACACGAAAGTCATGTTTCCCTAAACACAGCAGGAATGAGCAACTGGCAGTTTCTAGCCTGACATTCCTGGGAATATTGGCTCTTTTCTCAAGGTTTCAGTTTTGATGTGCAGCTTATCTGGCAATATGGCAGAAGGTATTCCTCCTCCTCTCCTGCCTTTGCGTCACCCTCACACCTATGCCACAGCATTTTTCCTTTCTCCAGCCCCTCTTCCAGCTGGGCTGCTCTTCCAGCTGCGTCTTCCAGACCTAGACAGCCTAAAAGGAGAAGAACAGAAAACAAAAGTGAGCATCAGAGAAACTTGCATCCACACAGCTAAGAAGCTGCACGGGGGTGAGAATTCATGTGAGGAGGAGAAGCACGAGGAACTGTGTGTGGATGACACTCCGCAATCTTTGTCCTGAAAGCCAGCCTCTTAATGGCTTGGCCATCACTGCTTCTCTGCTTGTGATGCCTTTCCTCTTCTTACCTGTACTCTCAGAGGTGAAACAGGATTTAATTTGTGATCTGCCTGGAATGGGTCCAAGTGTTTCATGGGTGCCTGCAGTGGTCCTCCTGTGCGGAGGGGCAGAACTCTCCACTCTGTTCCACCGCCATCCAGGAGGGGTAGCAGTTACCATTATTCTCAGTCCTGATGTGCTGGATGAATCTGTGAAGATCAAAGGCAACTTCTGATGGTAGCATTAATACCTTGTAAAGTGAAAGTACAAACCTTCCTTCTTTCACTGATGGAACTAAAGTTGATTACATTTTCATGAGATGGTAATGCCAGATTGTAGCCTACACTTGCTTTTACATCCCTTTGAAAGGGCAAAGAGGGGTGAATGTATTCAAGCAGCTGTGCCTCTATAAACAAATGTACTGGCACACGCTGCTGCACCTATAACATAGAGTAAATACTGGTAATGTATTTGACAGCTTGCCTAAATTGCACAAAACTGACAATTGGCTGGCGATACAACAGTTTATTTTGGAATCTGACTGATTTTGCTCCTAAATGACAGTAATTTTTTGATGGTGTTTGGTTACAGTGTTGACAAGGTGAGGTTTTTAGCTGACACTTGTTTTTAATTTTTGTAACTGAGCTACAGTAGGATTTTAACAATGCACCTAATTACTGTGCATATTCAAAAGATAAAAGAGTGCCCTTAATGTGTTATTCATAACATGGAGTATGAGAACATTATAAGGCCAGGATTTCCTTTAAATATTAATTTCATGGTAGCCATGGATGCATTAGGCTCTTCTAAAGAACAAAAACACTGAATGCAAGTCTAAAATTTTCTTCCATATGGTTGACTTACATAAATGTTTTTATTCTCTAGAATGGAGGAGACAGTAAGGAATCTACTACAGAGCCAAGGATCCCCAGGCCAGAATGGAGAAGGAACTGTCAATATCATGAAGGTATATCAGGTATTAGTGACTTATTGCCTGTTTTCTTGTGTTACAAAAGTTCTTTAAAACAAAAATCTCACTAGTGAGATAAATGAGTCTGGCATTGTTTCCTCTATTTGTTATATTAGTTATGAATGTGTGTAAGTGGCTGTTGGTACCAGCTACTTTTTTCCAGGTGTTTTCTCACCTCAGTTACAGGTTTTCCATTTTTGTTGACATTGTTATTTGCAGTTGTTGCTTCTCACTCACAGTTAGCAGGGGACAGTGAAACTAGTTTTGAAGACTTTATTACTGTGTTTATCATTTTAATAAAGTCATATATTCTGGCATCCCTAAAAGACATAGATGTTTTAGGCAACTTGACCTTCAGATTGTGATGGATAATATTATCAACACATATTCTTACTGGGTTTGAGGTTTCCTTATGAATCTGCATAATTTCTTCTTACTGCTTGTGGTAGGTGCATTTTTCTGTCCTCATCTGCTGTAAAGGGAGAGTCTCAGGGCAGATTATAAGAGGGCAATGATTTTAGAGGTTTTAAAAGGAACCAGGTTTGTTTATGCTGTTTATGAGAAATAACACTTTTCTAATGCACTGCTGTGTTCTGGAAGCAGGGAACATGAGGTGGTAGAAAGCCTTTTTTTAGTCTCTGGAAATGGGAATGATATACGTCCCAGTTAACCAGATTTTCTGCACATTAGTTCTTAAAAAAAAAAAACACGTAATGAAGGTCAGTCCTGCGTTTTCTCTTTTTAAAATAGAATAAGCATTTTTAAAGGGTATGAAATGCTGAAACAATATGTTAAAGTCTGCCACCAGGTAGCAATCCTTCTGATAAGAGATTTTTCATAAAATTGTAGTTACCTTAGTCCTTTCTAACAACCGATGGATCAAATATACAGCCATAGAGCTAAACAGAAATGTGTACTAGAGAGTATTTATCACTGTAATTGAATTTTCATTTTAAGTTGGAATTGAGGGGAAAAGAATCTTTTAGATTAACCTTCCAAAATAATCAATTTTTCTTGTTAAAATGATAGCCTGTAAAATTTAATTCCAGGATGAATTAAACTTTTTGTTGAACTCATGATAGAACCATTGTGCTTTCAGAAACTGGTTATAAAAGCATCTATATTTTACTCACTGCCCTTTGGGATGTGAAAATGAAGCTCAGTTCCCTCCTCCTGGTACAGAGTTTAAATCAATGCTTCCTGCTCACTCCTGCCACCAAACGGTGGGCGTTCTGAAGTGGGCTTGGCCTCTGTCTCTGCCTTGGGTGAATTACGTTTGTCTGTTTATAACAGATGCTGGAATGACTTCATTACCTGCTTTTCTGTGTTCTGTTTTACCTTGGAAACTGGTCCAACAAAAGAAAAAGATCTGCCTGGTTAGAAACAAGAACAATTGTTGCTTCCCTTCATCTCTAGAAAACAGCCTCCTCCACCTAGCAAAGTGCCCTCTAACACTTTTTTTCCCTTCTTTCTGGACATGGGCTTTTCTATGAATCTGCTAGGCTTATTCCCCAGACAGAGCCTAACTCTCTTTTAGAATCATAGAATCATTTAGGTTAGAAAAGACGGCTAAGGTCATCAAGTCCAACCATTAACTGTTAACCTAGAGTGAAGCTACCTCCATCCCAGGACCTTCAAGGACCCACATACCTGTTATTCTGGAGTTGTTTTCAATTGTGTGCTCCACATTGCATACCAGCGTCCTTCTCTTCCTGCTCTCTTCTTGTTCTTGGGAAAGTTTGACTGTTTGTTTTAATTTGGCTCATGGTATACAAGTCAGCTTGCAGTTTAGCAATTTTGATTTCCTTCTTATGGCCAATATGCTGTTTGCCTTGATTATGAATTTCTTTTCCCAATTTGTGACTCAGAAGCAACATTTTTTCCTTTCCGGAAGGAAAGTCTACTGCAGCTAGTCTACTGCATCATATACCAGTGTGTGATGAGTAAAACAGGCATAAACATGGAACATTTCCATGAATGTTGTGGTTTATTCTTCCTGACATACCTTTTGTTCATGTTTTATGCCAAACTTTTGAACAGTTTGTTTACTGAAAACGTTAACAAATGGCTCCATTCACATGCAAAACAGAGCATTTCTACCCTCCTACTGTTGTGTAGGCTAGAGGTGGATTCCCTTGTATGGTTGTTACTCAGTCACCAGGTGAAAACTATGCAGTGATTTAGGCAACAATCACATATAATAGCAAAAGTTAATACTTGAAAGACTCATTGAAACAAATAGTTGGCAATGAATCTGCAATCTAAAATGTTCATAAAGTATTTTAGCATTGAGAACCATATTAATGAAGCAACGTATGAATAATGGATGTGTTACTGAAATAAACTGTGTGGAAATCATGGACAAACATATCATTGAAATATATGACGAATTTTATTGCAAATACTTTATTGTATTTTATTGCAATATATACTTCTATTTTGTATAAAAATACTTTAAATATACTTTATTTTATATAAAATATTTTTATTGTATTTTATTGTAATATTTTATTGCAAACATTGCAAGTCCAGTTTTGGCAAGAGGCACCAATATTGTGATAGAAACATTTTATTTCTATCTTTTTCCAAATGTGCTCAGACAGTTTTTGATATATTTATAAGGGTAATTCACAAATGGAGGTAGAACTTGAAAGTACAACCAAGGTAATGTTTCTTTATACCCTGATGTATTCAGCTTTTTGGGAACATGATAACCATATTGTCATCCTGTATTTGGAAGTGAACTATAGATGTGAGCTAACACATGAGAAAAGATTTTTATTATATGAATAGCAAGTGATATATATACTCATATCTATATCTATATCTATCTATACATATATACAAAATGTATTGAATATATAAATATTAGCATTGTTTTGAAAGCTAGCCTTTACAGTCAAGCAGCTGCCTTATAGAATGTGTTGGTAACTGTTCTTCGTAATTAGTATGATATGTTCTGCACTCAGTGCACCAGAGGATCAGATTTTACTGCTGTTTCACAGCCACATATTTTGTAACAAATGAGGACATGTACTAGGAGATCTCCAGCGTGACATATCAACATATGTCCCATATTCTTTGACACCATGGTAAGCTAGTTTTAGTGTGTGAAGCCTGTTCAAATTAATATCTGAATAGTCATAAAAGATACCTCTGTGCAATAAACGTTGTTGATCTATTGACCGTTGTCTACATATTTGCTTTTTTACAAATCTAATTATTGTTCTGGGATGTATGAAATTGAGTTCTTATTATAATATCAATACGGCTGACTCCAGAATAAATATTGTTGCTAATGAACATTAAATGTTGCATAGTGTTCGTGTTAGAAGAATAATAATAAGATAGAGCCCAGAGCGTGCAGTATTATTGCAATATTTTGTTAGGTCTTGTCAGGATTCTTACTTGAAGCAAAATATTCTAACCCCTTCTGTAGAGCTAGCTGTCCTATGGGAATTTAATTTGCTGGACTTACAGATGGATGATGTGATTTCTTTGGGGTAAATGACTTCAGAAGCGGGATTGTAAATAAAATTCGTTGTTATCATTCTGCATAATAATATCTGATGGAAAATTCATAATGAATGCTCACGAAAATGTAGATAAGAATATGTGTGATTTGAATTGATGTGAACCATCGTGCTTCTTTCACTTCTTCAAGTTTATTTGACTAAAAGGCTCTAGTGTATAAGAGCTTTTAGGATATTTCCAAGAGGCATTATCCACGTGCATTAAGACCATGAAAGGCCAAACCAATATCTTATGTACTATTTTTATTGTCATTCAAGATGCTAATACTTTATCTAAGAAGGAAAGTGATCCACAGAAATAATTGTGAGCACCACTGCAGACTTTTCTTCCTAGCATTGTCCTTGTCTTCTGGATATCAAAAACTAGCCTGTTCCCTGCCTGGTCGCATTACTGGGTATCTAGACTCCTACCTGATTACAAATCACGCAAAGTCTTTCAAGTTTTCTTTGAACTCCTTTTGACTTTATCTGTCACTGCATAGTAATCAAAATAGATGAGGAAGGGTGTTTGTTGTGAGTTTATGATTTGTTACAATTCTGGAACCGTCAATATACGCACTGAAGCTCAGAACAGACGTGCCACAGTCACATCAGAGAGGAGAGGAGGGTCGACAATCTGCTGTTTAAAACACTGCATTTGGGAGACTAGATTTTGATTCCTTCATTTGCCACAAATGTCTCAATTTTCTTGGACAAATACATTTATCTGTCCATCTTTTACATTGTCTATAAAAAAGATGGTAACAATACGCTAGTTATGTTTAAAATGTTATCAGTATGTATGAACTGCTATTTCTGGTAACAAGAACTCTTATAAGTACTGGGTCAGATAATGAATAAAGAAAAGAAAAACAGACTTCCGATATTTTTTGGTAAACTTGAAAAAAGGCCTATTTCTCCCAAAGAGTTTTCTTGGCATACAAATATTTCTGATAGAAAAGGAATCAGTTTTGAAGTGGAGCTTGGATGGTCTTTGAGTAGAGTTGTTTTGTCTTATTTAAAAGTGTGGAAGTGAGTTGTGCTTGTTTTACGGAAATGAGCACTTGCGACTAAAACCATTGCAATCTTTTCTGAGCCCCACTGTGCTTCTTTGAGATTTAGTCTCCAAAAGAACACTGCTGTGGGGTGCAGGCACAGTCTTTTGCTCAGTGGGAACTGAAATCCTGAGATTTACACAGCCTGAAGCCCTTTCCCGTCTAACATCACAGGTCCTGTCATCCCTGAACTTCTGTGCTAGGAAATTTATCGAGGAGAAGATTACCACACTGAGGTCAGTGCTGTTGAGTCATCACCAAACAAAGTCTGGCTGAGAGACTGAATGGGGATCACAGGTAGCCTTTGTAGTGGGATGCTTCAGGTTTCTTTGGCCCTGGGCACAACAGAGAACATCAGTGTGATTCCTTCCAGTTCTTTCTGGTAGAGGTATTTGTCCTGTCTCATTTCTGTTCCTCTGCTCATTTCTGCACCTAAAGCAACACAAGTGGTGGCAGACAGTTTGAGCAGTTTCAGCCTGGCATTTGTGTGGGCTCTTCTTGCCGAGTAAGGGCTGGCTGGGTGATGGTGGTTCAGCTCCGGACTTCTCCTCAGTCAAGAGGAATGACAAGGTTTTGGGAAGGAGTGACTTCCAAAGAGGCTTCTTACATGTAGGTTTCATTGTGCACCATGAGAAGGACAGCATCAGCCCCATGGGGGAGATCTGTCATGTTTGCAGAGCATCACCACCAGCACAGTCATCTGCTTCTCTGCAGTGGCTTTGAACGTAGGAAAGTTCAGTTCCTTTTCCTGCCCTCTTGCTGGATATGTTTACATGCTTCTGCTTTAATGAAAAGTAGGAAAGGAGATAGATGAAGATTTGTCAGGAGTGTTAATACTGATAACTTCCATACGAAGATAAAGCAATGCCAGTTCTGCAAGACCTCCAGCTCTTGCTCATGAAGTCTGCAGTGTTTTGCTGATCGCTTTCTGAAGCAGGTGTCAGCAAGGTGTGACTGCATGGGTGATGCAGGCACATTTCAGGTGGCATTGTTGGGCAGATCAACCCTTTTTTTGTCTGTGTGTTGTGTGGAACAACAAATTTGGAACAGTTGTTGTGGCTGGCACTGGTAATTTGCACAGCCGTTGGTGTCAACAGGTCTTTCAGGAGAAGAAAAATTGTATCTTTTGGCAATATAATTTTATCTTAACACAAAATTATGCAAGTTTGATGTTCAGGCTGCTGATACGTAACATTTTATAGAAGGGGCATGGTCATGAATTGAAAAAAAGGCAGTAGTTGAATTCCCTAGCTGAAATCCACATAGGATTTTTAATGCTAACTGCTGTTGCAGAGAGAGGAAATATATCCTTAAAATTAAACTTATATCTCTGGATTGGAAGGACACACAGGAGACTGCATCAGCCGGGTCCCCTCGGCTACCAAGGAGAATGTTAGTAGGCAAAGGCTGGCAGCTCTGTGTCTCCCAGAGAAGGACTGAGGAGCAGCCACCCACACTCCTGGGACCTCCACCAGAAATCCTGGGCGGTCAGCTACACCAGCCCCTGCTCTCGGACTGCTTTCCACACCGAGAAACTCAGAGCTAGCTCTGTAACAACTAATTCCTTACAGCTTTTCTTTTGGTAGCCTTCCATCAGTGTGCAGAGACTCTGTTAGATATTTGTTCCCTCTTTATCTAAACTGAGGTTGGATTCTTGCCCCCAAAGGGCAGTGATGGTGCTTCTCAGACACTGCTCAAAACGACAACGTCGCTGTAAGGAAGTTGTGTGCAAATAGTTTTCCCTTCCTGATTGTTTGTTTGTACTACAGTAACGAAGCAGTGGAGTTATGTTTAACATAATGAAGTCTCAGAACTGAAATTTGCAATTTGTGTGTCTATGTTTCTCAGAAAACAAGCTGCTCTTTCCTTCCTGGGATTTTCTATATATCTTTAGTAACAAGCAGTGCAGATTGACTGGTATGATGATACTGTTATGTACTGTACTGATTTTAAGTCTCTGGTTAGATTTTTCTCTACAATACAGAATTTGACTTTTGCTGTATCATTCTTCTAGATCTTATTTTTGAAAGGAGTCCACAAAAATCAGCCCATAAACCCTGCCTGAACCCTGTGCATATGAAACAGGCATAAGGGAAATTCAGAGACACTCAGGAAAACAAGGTGATGATGTGCTTCACAGCCTGGCAGGTGCAGGTCATCCTAGTGCATACAGGGACTTCCCATTCATGCACAGCAGGCTGCCTGCAGCCTAAATCTTGCCCTTAATGGTGTTCTTGTGATTGCCCTTTTTTTTTTTTAATTCAGGGAGAGAAGAGCATGGCTCTGACACGCCTCTGCCTGGTAGTCCAAAGAGACTGCAATAACCTCCAGGAGCTCCTAGCACCTGTCAGTTTTCAGATAATCTGTCTGCTGCTCGGAGACACGCCAGTATCTTGGAATGCAAAGGCCAATTTATTGCTCCTTATCTGCATGTCTTCCTTAAGCAGGTCAGCTCCGAGCTGCCAGCAGGGGCTGAGGCTGGCCCACGCTTCGGCAGCAGGAGGAAGCAAGCCTGCTGCAGCGCACTCGCTGTGGGACCGGCACCACTTGCAGCCCCGCTCCAGTTCTCAGCAGAGCAGTGAGATCCCCAGGGAGCTGTTGTCATCTCCCATCTGGCGACTGCTTTCTGAGCTCCCAGGTCTGTAGGGTGTCTCCTGGCTCTTGACCAGAAGATTTTTATAGGCTAGGGACCGGCTGGATCTCTGTTGGGATCCAGAAGTGCTTTTTTGACCTACACAGCATTGTGCATCCTGGGCTGCTATTGAAGAGCTTCTGGTTGGGCAGGAGGGACGAGCGAGTAAATAAGAAGCATCTTTATCTCTCTTTTGTGGTTTCTGAGAAAAAAAAAATAATGAAGAAATAATAAATAGAGTCCAGAAAGAAAATAATAGATAGAAATAAGAAATTAGAAGTAGAGACTGCAATCAGCTGCCTAGTGACAAAGAAGTTGAATTCCAGTTTGTGTTCCTTGGTATTCCAAGGATGGGTGACATGGCCAAGTCACTTGCTCTCTATTTCCACATCTCAGTTAAAGATATTGCTCCTTCTGCATTTTGAACTGTGATTCATTTATGTTTGTAAAAAGGCAGTTGGGAATTCTGTTTTTTAAATTCTAAAAAAAATGAAAAAATTCTAGACAAAATTTTGCTTGTTTTCTGAGGAAAAAAAATGGAATGTAACATGTATTTACAAACATTCTCCTTGAAAACTTCTTTAAACATAAGAATGAACTTAGAAGTATACCAATAGAGGTATATCTGTTCTGGAAATAATTTACAGTACTGATCAAGAAAAGTATGTATATTTTTAAATTCAGTTTAATGTATTTGATACAAAATATAATAACAGATTTGAAACGGCGGAGTTTTGTTGAGATTGATGATAGTTGTTCCTCTGTTATATTTTTTTGTGGAGATGCATTTTGAGTTTGTTTCAGGAGTTGCCCCAACAAGATTGTGAGACAAACGAACTGTCCTGCAATTTGCAAAAATTACCTCGTTATGTAATAATACACTTTTTTTTTTTTTTTTTTTTTTTTGGTCCAAATCACACAGGTAGCTTCTTAGGTCAGCTTCAGCATTTGTGCTTATGGTGGGAAACAAGTCAGTTAATACATTGCTTTCATTCCAAAGTACTAGTTAATACTCGTCTTCAGGTATGTTCTTTAGAACTGCTTTGTGGTATTCCCGAGAGAAACCATGTACAGAAAACTGGATCAACAAGTATAAGTTCTCAGGAGACTTTCTTGTGGTTAAAAAAAAAAACACTGCACTTAAAGTTTTTTATTTCATTAAAAAGAGTAATTTGGCCTTCATCCAAGTAGTGAAAAGATATTATTTTTTAGAATGTGAAAGGGTTGCAAAGGGAAGAAAAATAGGCTTGTTTCTAGCAATTTAAATCCAGAGTAAATCTGTTGCCTTAATTGCCATCACATAGAATTTACCCGATTTAATTATCATAATAGTTTGGTTTGTTTGTACTTCAGTCAAAGGTAGATATTTTAATACAGTCACTTCAGTCAAGTGCAGTCACTTTAACACGTACAAACTCATTTGTAAAAGTTGAAATGCTGCATGTAGGTTTCCTGTGAAGAAAGATGGTTACTTCAAGGGTGGTGCTAACGAACCAACTAGTAGGAAAATATCTGCGTGAAAAACTATGCTGCAGATTCTTCTCATAAAGCCGTATGAAGAAGAAACATAGGAAGAAGAAACAGCTTAGCTCTTGAATACCTCCTTTCTGCCAATTGCTGTTGAATGTTGCTGCAGCCTTCCATTTTGAGAAGGCAGTGACACAACACAGAGCTGCTGCCACCTTGCCCTGCCATCGCCATGCCTGAGACCTGGCACACAAGGGTCACCTCCAGAATTGTCACTCCCTGATTTCGCTTCTGACAGCTGAAGTGCCAGAGGTGAGGGTGCTGCTGATCCTGTGAATGCCCATTTACTAAAGTCAGGATGGTGTCAACAGCAATATTTGGTCACAGGTTAGTGCAGTTCCCTTTGGCACCCAGGACTGACTTTAATCTGGGGACCTCAAGACAAGAAGCTCCATCTAATCTTTCTGATTTTCTAAGTTCACTTAGCAGTGAACTTCAGTGCGAAGGTTTTCTTCTCTTAGAGTCCTTTTTGATCAGAACTTTTTCAGAACTACTTGTTTCTGATGCATGAAGCAGCCAATAAAAGCATCATCAGGAAGTTTATTAATGTGACTGCAGAAGTGCTCATAGGGGTGGTAGCCTGCACTGCTGAAGAGAGTTTTGAGTGAAGAATAATATGTAGTACATTGAGATTGATATGTGAGCGGTAGGAGGCTCGTATCAGAAACATAAAGAAAGTACTTTGTTCTCTTATCCATCACCCATATTTAATCTAGGGAATGTTACTGCTCACTCTGTTCACTCTGTAAGTCAAAACCAGAGATGAAAAAGAAGAACTTTATATGTTCTTCCTGACAACAGTAATGTTAACCTGTGAACAATTTGGGATGTTTGTGTAAAATGTTGTGATATATGTGCATTCCTTCCTTTTTCTTCAATTTTGTCAGCTTGTTCAGAACAAAAGCTGTTGGCTAAACAAAAATATATTATTATTGCATTTGCTGATGCGCTATCAGAAACAAGGCTATATTTTAGTCTACCCTTCCACTGGGAAGAAGTGAAAGAAAACAGCTGAATACATAGAGACAAATAAGCAGCTAAAACAGAAGTTGTGTTTGTAGCCTTATATTGAGAGATCATTTAGATTGCACAATTCAGTTGTGTGTAATTTTTTTTTCATTGTAACTTGATTGTTCACTTACTTTTTTGGGGGCCTGAGTCATGGTATTCAATTCGATTGCCATTAGCAGATAGAGCAAATAATAATAAAAGAAAACAGTTGCAGCTAGAACAGACATATTCATGTCACAGTGACATCAGTAACTACTTGTGTACAGGGCATCTTGCAGGAAGCACTTAGCAAATTCATCAGTCCTGCTTCATATCGCATTGACTTAATGTACAAGTGTCCTTTATGCACTTCAGGTTTTTCCAAGTGAAATCGGCCAAAAAGCCTGTCAGAAGAAACTGCAAACATGTCAAATGGCCTATTTAAGAGGGATTGAGTCCCAGTAAATGTGTTAATTATGATAAAGGAAAAAAAGACTATGGTGGGAGGTAAAAGGAGAGCAAGGTGCCACTGAAAAACAATTTTAAACTTGTTGGAATGTTAAGTCAGTAGTCCTTGGAGCAATTGCTGTCTTTTTCAGCTTCTGCAGTCAAATTATTGGAGCTAGTTGTGCATAGCTTGGGGCTGTTTTTTCCTGAAAGTACAAAGAAACCCTCATCTACTGTTTTTATCTACATTGACAGTCTAAAAATTCTCGTTTCATATTGCTCACTCGCAGTGAAGAATAGTGCTGAACACTAGGAGGTCTGCAGTGGAAATAACACTGAAAGTACATAATCTAAGAATACATCAAGACTATAGAACGGCCTTGCAAGAAGCAGCATTCAGAATTTATTATTACAGACACAATTCTGTATATGGTTTTGTAAATTGCGGTTCAGGTTTGGAGGTTAAGAGTCTGTCTTTCTGATAGCACAAGAGAGTGTTAAAAGCGTAGAACTAAAGGAATTTACCTGAATTACCAAACTGAGTTACTGACAGCTCAGTACCTATCTCACTCAGAAAGAACTGCAGAAGCTCCTGAGACATGCTCATGAGAAGTGCTAACTGGTTTGAGATGCTGAGCTAGCCACATAGCGTGGGTTCAGTATTGACTGGATTCTTGGGGGCATCTAAGTACATTCTGCTAGTAGAGATTTACATTATGAAAGTTGCTAAGTTTCTTCTAAAATCAGTCCTTATAGCCAATTATAAACACAATTTAATTATATGTCTTACTTTTTTTTTTTTTTCCTGTGTGATTAAAGTATGCTATTTGGAAAAATGCAGGCACGAATCTCTGAAGAATTTGAATTTGTAACCCTTATAAAACCATTGTCTAATGAATTTCAGAGGTTGGAGAATTAAAAGGAAAAAAAAAAAAAAAAAAAAGAACTCTCGCACTCTAGCATCACAATCTTACAATCTGACACCCCAAATGGAAAAAGGGATAGTTTGTATTTGAGGGATCTTTACTGTGTGGCATCTGAAACACTTCACTTCTGTGGAGGGCTTGGGTTAATCACCTGAGAACGATCTCTAGCTGCAGTAAGTAAAGATGTCATTTATAATTATTACTTATCAGTTTCCAGACAAGCAATTCATCATCAAATGCTCATTGAGAAAATCAGCATCTCAAGTATCTTGATCTTTTTTTAATTCGTTTGGTTCAAACAGGATTATGTCACATGTCCTTGTGAGAGATAGCTGTTTATAATCAGCACTGTAGAGTACAGATCCAGTTATATCAGGTTAAAATTAGGCTGTTATATTATTGTAGTCACTCGTCCAGTGAACTCGAGAAGCTGGGTAACCTGTTCTAGTGACCATATAACCACTCTCCCCCAGTGCAGGACTTTGCATTTGCCATGCTGACAGCTATGGCACGTGCTGTGCAGTTGCTGGCTCTTTTAGTTTCATGTCTGGCAAGAGCTCCTCCTGTGGAAGCCTGTCTGCTGCATTAACAGCATTAAAGACTTCTGTTTTCTTAAAGTTTTCTCATTTGTGTAGGCAGTTCCTGCATGGTAACATCTCAAAGTAGCAAAAATTGAAACACAAGGTACTGAGGAATTATATGATCATTTTGTATAATGTATTTGTCCTTACTACTAGAGAAGAGTCCTGATTGCAATTAGTGCCTAATCATTTTGTTCGTTTTAAAAAAGAAAATCTAGAATAGATTTTTTGGAGATACCTTTATTATTATTATTATTATTATTATTATTTGCATCATCTGACTTTTAGCCCTCATTTTGAAATTTTGTAGTTACAAATTGAAATATTTTAAATTGTATTCATTTTTTTTCCATTTTTCACGCGCGCGCGTGTGTGTAGTGTGATTCCTAGGAAGCATCTTAAATAAGATGAAAGGCCAAGGAATGACAAACCACACTATTGCCAATAAAACTTCAAAAGTACACTCATTTGTGAGATTGCAGTGGTTAAGAAATAGCTGGCTAAGCATCCCTTTGACATTTGGCTGTTCCCCAGAAAGGTGACCAGACTCAGAGGACAGGCATTGACCACGACTCCCAGCGACTAAAGCTGTGTTCAGAAGGTCAGCCTGTTGCCTTCCTTGGGATGAAGGAGGAGGCAATTCCTGAAGTAAGCACTTTTGTGTCTTTCATCTTCTTGCAAGCTGCTATGTGATCTTTCGCATCACTTCAGTTACACTCCTTTATTTATAAACAGCAGAAACACTCCCTAGCTCAGTGTTCTCAGACGTGGGCAGAAGGGGGAAGACTGGCTTTAAAAGTTTATTTATATTCCTACATATTCCAGGAAAATTATTATTTGGAATTTCAATTGGGTTTCTGCTCTCTTAGTTTGTTGTTCTCACTTACATTTATTAATGGAAAGAGGAAGTATTATACTGTTCTTTTCTACTTGATCTAACTGAAAACCAACTTTTTGATGAGTCTCAGTGAGGTCGCTGTCTTGTACAGCTTCATAGATCAATGTCTTCAGTGATTTATATCTTCCCATTGATTCTAGAAAGCTTGCCATTTCCAGACTGCCGGCTGTGTTTTCATCGGTTGTTTTCTATTGGCTGGAGGGCCTACAGCGTTTGATCAAAAGGTTCATCATCAGTGTACTATTTGTTTGATTTATAGAGCAAACAATGCATAGAAATAATGATCAGGCTAGGATGTCATTTTAGATTTGAAAAGTGAAGTTGGCTTCAAAAAAGCCATGACAGTTTAAACCAGTTTGAGAAGCTTCCACGAGGTGGGACTTGATAGCAGGTCTCTCATTAGTTTCAGTGAGATGGGTCCATAGTGAGCAGCATAATCCTAGTTTCCTTTTAGAAAGATTTGAATATTTAATATTCTTATTGTCTCTTTGTTGACACAGAGCATTAGAGATGTGGATGAGTCTGTACAATTCTCATCAGGCTGCTGAGCTTGCATCCTCTTAGGGTACAGGCATGTGTCTTAAACTCTTGGTGCTCTGGGGAGACCATGCCAGGCTGTTGCTTGTTTTTTGGTGTCCAGCTTACTTCCAGAGTGTGGTTTTCATCTGTTACCTTTCAAGAGAAGTGAAGCTGCATTGATCAGCAGGACAACACTTACTCTGCCTTTGCAGGACTTCCGACCCAAAGTATTTTGCTGTTCAGCTTGCAAATCCAGCCTGCCTTTCATTGTGCAATGAAAGGGTGCACAACAGAGACACTGTAAAAGATTGCAAATATGGTCTTTGTTCCAGGTAACTCCAGCAGTACAGGAATCTAAGGAAAAAGAAAAAAAAAAAAAAAAGAAAAAGAAAAAGAAAAAAAAAAAAAGCAAGCTGTTCCATGCCATTGTTTTCTGCCTTCAGCATGCTCACTCCAGAGCTTTCTGTAAGATTTGATCAGCATCATGTAGAAGATGCATATTTCCTCTTGCCCCTCCCTGTCTTCTGCCCCTCCCTGTCTTCCCCTTGCAGGCAGCTGCCTTTGACATTAGCAGGCTTATCACTTTTAAGAGGATTCTGTCATACCAAAAGCCTTTGTCATCCTCCCCCTTACTTGACTTGATTTTAAACACAAATAGTATTTATCCTGCACCTTTTCCAGATAGGATATGTGATATATCGGGGCCTTTTTAGCCCATGAAACACTGAAACTAGTTTATTATTAAATATGTGAGCTGTATTTAAATACTCAAGCAGGGGTACAGTGTGAAGTATTTGCAATTATTCTAGTGCCCATCATAGCAAAGCAGGATGCGTATTCTTGTTTATGCCACTGGTGTGCAAAGTTCACCAGGTTTTGTAATTAGAAGATGAATTGGTTACTTCTTCAGCTGTTTGAATTACATCAGAGGTACCTTTGTCAATGTTTTTCTGAGTTCATTGAAATACTTTATGTGAATGTACTCATCAGGGTAACTTGAAGGGAAAGGTGTTTAATGGCTCTTCTATAGATGCTTGATCGTTGCTATCAGTTAGTAACAATCACACAGAATCACACAGAATTTCTAGGTTGGAAGAGAGCTCAAGATCATCGAGTCCAACCTCTGACCTAACACTAGCAGTCCCCACTAAACCATATCCCTAAGCTCTACATCTAAACGTCTTTTAAAGACTTCCAGGGATGGTGACTCCACCACTTCCCTGGGCAGCCTGTTCCAGTGCCTAACAACCCTTTCAGTGAAGAATTTCTTCCTAACATCTAACCTAAAACTCCCCTAGCGCAACTTAAGCCCATTCCCCCTCGTCCTGTCACCAGGCACGTGGGAGAACAGGCCAACCCCCACCTCGCTACAGCCTCCCTTGAGGTACCTGTAGAGAGCAATAAGGTCGCCCCTGAGCCTCCTCTTCTCCAGGCTGAACAAGCCCAGCTCCCTCAGCCGCTCCTCGTAGGACTTGTTCTCCAGGCCCCTCACCAGCTTCGTCGCCCTTCTCTGCACCCGCTCAAGCACCTCGATGTCCTTCTTGTAGCGAGGGGCAAGAAAAAAACAAACAAACAAACTGTATTTATGGTTCTCATGTGATCAGGATAACACTAATGCTGGAAACCTGATGGAATGGCTCTTTGAAGTCAGTGTTTTGAGGCTTTGTGCCTCCTGGTTTCTGTAAGAGTATTCAGTGATTAAGCCCATAGCTTATAAAATTGATTCTTGATTAAAGTTTTAAAATGGTAATAGTCCATTTCTAAGCTAGCTAATTTTTTAAAAAGGCATTGCTAGAATTGTGATTCACAGTGCTGATTTTTAATTCAGTTATGTTTATGGGTTTTAATTAAGATAATGTTTTGCTGTTAAGTCTTTGAAGAGTAATCAGATATTTGCGCAGTTATTCAAGTTGGACTGTTCTTCATGAAAATACATATTTTTATGTCTAGAGTTTTTGTTGCATGTTTTTGTAGTCTAGATGTTTTGCTTGCTCTATCTCATTCTCTCAACAGAGAACTTGGGCACATAATTAATGGTGTTAGTAGCATTCAAGTGTTCAAATCTAGCATTTTTATAGACATCTTGTAAAACCGAACAGCCGTAAAACAGCAGCAGCTAATAATACCCAGTCTGACTGACTTGTAATAGACTGGGGCACTTCAGAAAATTTTGCTGTCAGGTTGATTCTCTCTAGTTGTCTGTTAGTGTGGGTCTTAAATCAGCATTCAGGTAGTAGCTTGGTTCTCAGCCCATTATTTAGTAATTCAAATATTAGCTCAAGATGAAGAAAGGTGAAATACATCAGACATGAACATATGTTAGCTTTTCGTTAATAAACTGCTTTATATCTCAGTGGCAGAATGTTTCCATTGAAAGAAGATACACTCAATTTTCATTGCAACCTTAAAAGAAGAAAATGCAAGTTACTCTATTTAAAAATGATAAGTTCCAAATTTTAAGTATCTTAAGTGGATGTAGCAGTTCATTTGTGCATACGCTTTTGTAGAACTGGCATAGCAGCATGTTTAATAAACCCTTCATGACTCCATTTATTTAGTTCTGTAAGTTGCAATTTGCTCTGTCTTTTTTTCATTCATATACAAGGGAGATTTGAAGATACTTGCATAGTTAACTTCATTTCCACCTGTGAGTAATGACATTTTAAAAAATCATTTCAGGAAAAGCTGTCAGAAGACAGTAGGAAATGTAAAGAAGGCATGGAAAAAATTCACACAGTAGTCGATGAAGATTCAAGAAGTGAAAGCAGCAGCACTGAAGAGGAAAAAGAAAAGACAAAATTGCTATTAGAGCGTTTGAAGGCTCTGGAGGTAAGAAATACAACAGTTTCACACATAAAAGCCCACCTTGTCCCCTGCCTCATTCGTTTATTGTCACTGAATCTCCCCTGTAGTATAAATCTAATCTTTCTCAGTTCACCTGTACTCATATTATGGGATATTTCTTTTTTATAATTCATTTACCAGGGATGAATAAGAAACTCAGTCTTAGAATCACTGAAAGGATTTCTCTCTAATGTTGAGCATCATATATCTTTATAAAAGTCTTCATACTTGATTTTAATTCAACTGAGATCATTTAAAGAGAATTTTTTTACTGTTTTTATTTCAATTATTAATATTTTCAGACAAATACAGATGGTTTAACAACTGTCATAAAACCAATGCCGCTTCATTGTAGTTTATTGCTCAGCGTGCTCAAAGACGTGGCTCAAGTCTTTTTACTGCTGGACTGTGGAAAATCTATTTCTTGGTAGACCACAAGGAAAACTGCACTCTTCACGTTTTTAGTCCAATGGAAAATCAGGGCATGCAAAGTACTGAATCTTGTGGTACTTATTAATCATAATCTCTATAATTCAAGATGGTTAAAAATTCCTGAAGAAAAAGTTCTAGTTTTGTTAAGCAACCATGAAGAAGGTGCAGGTAGGATTGTAACCACTATATATTTATATATGTATGTTTACATATATGACCTTCCTTTGTTCTCCCTGATAGAAACATGGATTTCAATGTGTATAAAACATTAAGACTATGCAGAATTTAATATAAATTAAAACTAGTAATAAGACATTTTGAATTTACAAAGCATTTGCTTCATTCTCTTCCATTCAAGCTATGTTGCATTCTGTGTATTTATAAACGAATGCATTGCAGTGACTGTAGCAGCCTTTTACCTACTCTTGGTAAGCAAGGTCTTCATCATTGGGCCTTATACATTTTCAGTTCAAAGTGATGACTCTCTTGCCATCACTTTTTCTCATCACAGTTTCTATTTTTGAGTTATACTCTGATCAAAATAAAACTCTGGATTTTTGTTCTTGAGGACTTTGTTAAAAGTAAAACATGGACAGTTATAACCCTGTTTGGATCTAAATACAGATTCTGAAATCTGAAAGGTACACAAAGTCTCTGTAGTTTTTCTTTCCTTTAAAATAATGAGCAGTTTGTAAAGTAAACACATTTAATATGGGCCCAGAGAATTTGTGGATGTCCCATCCCTGGAGGTGTTCAAGGCGAGGCTGGATGGGGCATTGGCTAACCTGGTGGGTGGCATCCCTGCCTATGGCAGGGGGTTGGAACTAGATGATCTTTGAGGTCCCTTCCAACCCAAGCCATTCTATGATTCTATGAATATTAATTAACCTTAACTTTGCACAGAAACCAACTGCTCAATAGGAAATTTTTAAGGCCCATAAACCACTGATAAATATACAGTTTACTATCATCCTGCTTTATCTGTCAGTGGAGGATGACTGTATGTTCTTTGTGGTCTTTAATTTTCAAATACGTGTGACTTGTGTTTACTTGGCCAGAATCTTAATCAGTCTGCATGACAGTTTCAGTTTTTTATGTCCCCAGTTAATAGGAAGTTGTTCAGCAATGTCACGGCCTTTATCAGTTGTGGCAAACTGCCCAGATATGTAACATAACATAATGGACAGACAGAATCTAGGCCTGGAAGGTGAGTGAACAGATCCCCTCACTGATGTCAGTGCTGTGCAGTGGCTTGTTAAAAAAGCACTTATTGGTGAATGCCAATACTTCAATAATTAATCTACATAAGTAGTCTAAGTAGCTATCAAAGTTGAAGGATGAACTGTAGGACTATCATTAATTGTAGCCCAAGATAATTAAAACAAAGTGTTGTTAATTGTGTGTTGTTTAATGGCATATATTCTCGCACTTGTTTTTTCTTGTGAAGAATATAAATTGTAATGTCAAAGACTCTATGGTTTATTAATTGAGACATACTTTTTTTTTTTTAAGTTATATGCAATTAGGAGTTCTAATCCTTTACTATTTGCAAAGCAATTACTCTAAATATTTTATTAGTCTTTATAAAAAGGAACGAAAAATTGCTGTTTGCTAGTTCCTGTGCAGTGGGTGTCAGAATCTTTAATCTTACTTTACATTATTAGATGTTACAGTATGATACACAATTAATAAAATCAACAAGACTAGTAAAATACTTAGTAAAGTTGGTCCTCCATCTGTGCACTGTAGAATCTGAACACTGCATATAAACAGAACTACTGAAAAGAGTGAAAATGTGGGGCCTAACTCATTAAAGCCTCTTACTATAATTTCAGGAATATCAGCACTTTTAAAAATCTATTAATATGTCTTCGTATAATTTATTTATTTTTTTAAGTTAGTTTGGGTTTCCTGTCCATGTTACCAGTTTAACCCATGTAGCCTGGTCTGTTAGAGCATTCCATCCTCCCTCCCTACCTGTCCTACTGCTGGGGTGCACTTCTCCTGAAATGAGGGCCTGTGTGTACGTATGTATATATAAAGGGATACTATAATGTCCATGTGGGGAAAAGTGTGATGAATTGGTGTAATGTTTTTATTATAGAAAGGTTTTTATTCAGTAGTTAAGTTTTTTTCCTGATTAATATGTTCTCTTGATTGGTGATATTCAAAGAAACAAAAAAAAAATTGGATAAGTCCAAGCTGATTTTCAAGTGAATGAAGAGAAAAAGAGAAAAGCCATCCAGCACAGGAATAAATGGACAGTTCAGCCAGTACATATATAAGATAATAAATTGTTTTTTTTTGTTTGTTTGTTTGTTTCTTTGTTTTTAATACCTACATGGGGAAAAAAAACCTCCTGATCCATGCATGAAATAGTTTTTATCCCATCCGTTGTCAATTACTCCTATGGTAGACATGAGGTGAGTGGTGGTTTTCTCCAGGAAGTTCTGGCAAGGTGAAGAGAACTGCAGTCATCTTGGACTGTCAGATACTGACCAGCAAATTATTGGCTTCAAGTGGAATAAAGGGCTTAGGCTTCATTTTCAGAGAAAAACTTTCTTTAAATGACTTCCTTATCAGTGGAGCTGTATTTAACATTTCTTTTCTTATACTCAGATGCTGTCAAATGTATTGCCAAATAAATGTCTGTAATATGTTTTAGGTTTATTAAATTCTGTTTAACCTAGAAATTTTCTCACTGAACAGTAAAAACCAGTATAATACAGTGTCTTTGTAGTCAGCCCAAGTGAAAGCTATCATATACTTCGATAAGAAATATATATACATATTCCCCAATTGCTCCTTTTACCTGTAATCTTTTTACATTCTTTATCGTTTACAGCAAATTCTATTTCCACTCTACTGACTGATAAATACCATACGTTTCTAATCAAATGAAACAGGTGACAAATAACAAATGGTTCATACGGTCTTGTATTCCGTTTTATGTAGTTGAAATTAATTGTGATTTCCTGGATATCAAAACTACTTTGTGCCTTCAGCATTTTTAGTTGGCTGTTCATGAAATGCCACTTAATTTACTTCAGCAGTTGTTATGATCAAATGCCTTAAAACTCTTACAAAGAAAAAAAAATCCTTGATAACTCTGTGTATTTGGAGTGCTGCAAAAAATGAAATGTTAACGAAGTACAGGGAATAACATCAACTCCTCGGTGGAATTTCATTTTTTAATCTGTTTTCATCAGCAGAAGGATTGCATTCTTTTATGTTTTGTTTTTGAAACCAGTAGCCAGCATGTACAAGAAATATAAATTATTCTGGACATGCATCAACCCCTGTATAATGATTTCAGGTATATATATATATATGAAATTACATTAAAACAATATTATTGCTTTTCCAAAGTCATATGCATGTAAGTTGGGAAATTTTCACAAAGACTTTATTTGACCTCCTGGGGACGATGGGTATTACACAGACTCAAACTGCAAGATTTTATACTATTACTTTCCCTGTGACAGCCTTTTTCCAGTAAGAACAGATTACACAGTCACAGTGCACAGAGGAAAACTTTGGGAATATTCTACATTTGAAAATCATTATCTGTCTCCTGAGACAAGGGCTTCATTATCCAACATGGATACGGGCTCTTTGCCCCAATTTAGCCTTAAATGACAGAGCTACAGGCTGCCCAAGCACCTGCATAATTGCAAGTGACTTAAACTGATATACTGAGTTAGTGTCAGTCTTAATCTAAACATGTCTGTAAAAGCCATAGTTACTTTGATTTAAAAAATTTAATCAGTGATAAATAGTGTGTCAGCTTTGAAGGCTTATTAAAGTCTGTCATTTGCACAGACATTTATGCGGTGACGATAATTCAGCATGAATTAACTATGTCTAACTGTACGAAATGTTTGAGCTCTTCCAGACTTCCTTCTTTGCCATTGCAGTACTGCAACTTTCTTTTCAAAGCAACTTTCTTTTCACAGTATTTGCTTTTGAATTTATTATCGCAAATCAACCTGAGGGCTCAGTCATCCCCACAGTAAAGTTTTTGCTTATGTTCAGATATAACTTCTGTGTTGCAGTTTGTGCCCATTGCCTCTTGTCTTGTCACTGGGCACCACTGAGAAGAGTCTGGACCCATCGTCTTGACACCCTCCCTCCAGATACTTATACACATTGATCAGATCCCCCCTGAGCCTTTTCTTATCCAGGCTGAGCAGGCCCAGCTCCCTCAGCCTTTCCTCATATGAAAGATGCTCCTTTTCCAGTAAAAAAAAAAAAAAATCTTGATACTGTGTCCTTTCACACGGTCCATGTCCCCTCAATTCTTCAAAAAGAAAGGGGATTGTGAGTCAAGGTGGGATGAAAACTCAAGAAGACTGGATTCAGTTCCTGTCTCAGCTCCAGATTTCCTGCATCCTTGTACAGACTATTTTACTTCTACCTTGGTACTACACCTGGAGGCAAGCAAAGAGCTAGAATGGGGCATGCAGTCAAATGCCTTGGGAAGCTGGTTGGTTTCGCCTAGCCTCTTCTGTCTGTACGTACTCTTTTACTTAAAAACATGGAACTGGAAACAACTCCGGCCATAATACCCTGGTTCAGTCTGGTAGGGTAACGTTTTACACATGAAACAAAGAGGAAAATGGACAACTTTGGCAGAATTAATGTTTCAAGTCTGGATGTGTCTATCCAGCCATTACCACATACAAGGAAAATCTAAACTATAGATCCTAGATCCATTCTGCAGGGGGGAAAAAAAGAAAAAGTGGTTTCAGTGGTTGCCCTGGTTTGCTGACTACGCTTACTTCCCTTCCAGACCTTCTGCAATGGGAACTAATTCTGTTGGCCTCAAAAACTAATGATTGAAGGCTGCTCACAACCTTGCAGCACGGCACCAAATTGCAAGCCACTGGAGTAGCATTAAATTGTAACGTTGAAGTTATCAAATGAAAAGCCTAATTCATGTGTGAAAATCTCATTGCTTGCGGGTGAGTGAGACTCAATGAAAGTTTCAGCAAACTAAGCTGCAGTAGAACCAATATCCGCTAGGGAAGAGTCAAGGAAATACTCTGATTTTAATTATGAAATTCTGCCCTCTTGTCCTTTTGCAGTTCATCATAGAAAGATGTGTTTTGTTTTAATAAATTGAGCTTTTGGGACAAAACTCACTCAGGATAATAAGCTAAATGTTCAAATATATTAGAGGGGTAATTTCCCTTGTATCATCACCATTAAACAAATGAGAAAGTATGTCAAGTATTTCCCATATTATGCTTTTATTACCCTGTAGAAGAAGAGACACATGGTATTAACAAACTGTGAGATGAAAAAGAGATATGAGAAGGTGACTTCATTCCTTTGGGCGTGTTGAGAAGAGAGCCTTATTTTGGCATTGTGTGATTTTTGTTTTGCTTTTACATGGTTTTCCTGTTTTTTCTCATTTTCCATGTACTACAATGTCAATTGTAAAGACAATTAATAATTGTATCATTTTATGTGAAAAGAAACATGCATTATCTAAGTGCATTTAAACTGATTCAGCCAGAGGCCTCTTCTTAGCCCAATGCCTTGACAATCCACATAAATAGATTCAATATGCTGATCACCAAAGGCCAACCTACTTAATCCTAATTATTGGATTATTTTACTTTTAAATCTTCCTTCATTTTAAATCTCTCCTCGTAGGAGACTTTTATAATTTGTTTTCTGAACTGTGCCTAAGAAGTCTTTTTTTTTTTTTTTTTTTCTTAATAGATAGCCAGGGATCAGAAGATGAGGCTGGAAAAGTTTTATTTCCAAAGTTACACAAAGGCTGATAATGAATCGGCATTGACTCACATCACTGGTTTCAAATACAGCCCAGTTTATTCCAGCTCTTTGCTGGTAACAGTACTGTCAAACTGCTGTGGCTTCCTAAGAAATGAATACGTTTTTAAATGAAAACCAAACAAGTACTATCATGTGGAACGTATGCTATAATCTGTTGATGCTTGAACTCTTTCATTGTAGATCTTCAGTGGCTCAGTTATTCCTAGTGTTTGAGAAACAAATCCCGTGGCTTCTACCTATGTCTCATTGCCTTTGTGCTCTAGGATGCGTTCCTCTTTGCCATCTGTCCTTACCCTTTCCTGCTGCAGTCTCCAAATGCACATCTTTGCCACATGCTTGTACCTTCCCTTTTGCCAACACGGGCCTTCCTGCCCATGAGATCTTCCTCTGTGCTTTCTCCATCCCATCCTACATGCTGCAGATGAATGCATGAAGCTGCGTTCTCCATAGATGGCACACACCCTGAGTTGCTTTCAATGTCAATGCACCTTATCAGTTTGGATGTTAATAGAAATTATATCTTCGTACAGAAGGTGAATACTAAGAGAAACCTCTTCTGGGCAGACTAATTGAATTCAGTTAGGAGGTGATGAGTATTTAAGAAAAGAGAATATAGTTCTCACAGACATTTAAAATATTGAGGATCTAAATGGACTTTCTTATTTTCTCACTCCCTTTACAATTTTTTATCTAAGCCAGACAAAGTTCATGGCAATTTCTTTTCTGGCATGCAAAAATCGAGATCTACTGTGGGTATAAATTTACGCAGGGAGGTTGAAAATAGCCCACTGGAAGAGCTGTTGAGATTTGCTCTTTCTTGTTGCTGTAACCATTTGATGGTATCATTAGAGAGAGACTGCTGATCCTCTGTTCCACCAAAACAGCTCCATCTCCTGAGCTAGGATAGAGGCTTCAGATAAATAAGTCTGCATGGTAAGTCATTGCATCCATGACTGGTGGGGGAGGTCGTGCATATCTGAGTTTTTCTGACTATCCAGTTGAATGAGAGCTTAAAGTACTTAGTTTCTAAAATCAACCATGGTGCCTCCTGGGAATTTTAGTCCAAATGACAGATGGTATTGTTTTCATTTCTAGTAAAGCCTAGAAAAAAAATAGGGAAGAAGAAAAAAAAATATTCAATTGCATCTCCCACAAAGCAACACAGCAGTGGTTCAGAAGTTAAATGTTTTGGGTTTGGTCAAAACATGCAGGGCTTCTGAATTTTTGGCATGTGGTGAAAAGGTAAAAGCTCTCAGATTGATTCTCTGCTTTCTGCTATGAGATTCCCGTGTAGCAGTAATCTTTCAAGATGTGCTATTTCCTTGATCCACAGAATATGTGCTGATTAGCATTTCTGTTCTATGAAGTTTTAAAACTGCATTTAATTCTGTGTCATACACCATCACCAGCAATTTTGGTGCATATCAGAATTTTTCTTCATTAGCCTGCTTATGGAAGGAATTTAAGTTTTAGTAAAGGTTAGTAGCTTTCTAAACTAGAGTCAGATATTTCAGATATGCTCTTATCACACACATCAGTCTTATCTGAGTGAGGTACAAAGCACCTCTACCTGAGAGAGGTAGAAAGGCAGAGTAAATAACTTAGGTTATTCCTGATTTGTACCTTCTCAGAATAGATTAACAAAAAATGTCATTTTCCATGATAGTAAATCCAACATCTTCCATGTGGAAGAAACATCTCTTCTGTACAATTTTTAATTTACATTCATATTTGGGTCAGCATACTGTTTAGAAATGTATTTAGTTTACCTGTACTGTTCATTTTCTGCCCGAATTATGGTGTGTGCACACTTGAAAATTACAGTAATACTTTAGGATACCTAGGATGTTATATTGAGCTCTAGAACTTTTACAAAAAATAGTGAGAACAGAGATAAACATTTAGATGTTTGCTTTAGCACAGCTAATTGTAATTGCTTGTATTTACTGTAAGGGCAGATTTTTCTATGATATTCCAATTTTTTACAATGGCTTTTTTCTTTATAATTCTTTTTCTGTGGTACTTACTTGGCTGAACCACTCTGTAAGAAGTTCAAAATACTGAATATAGCAACAAGAATAATGATTTGGTGCCAGAAGGTCTGAGAAATAGGTCTAGGTAGTGGAGAAAAGGTAAGTTACAGAAGTGAAGGAAAATCATCGTGGTTTTATTAAACCTGTCAAATTTTCTCTATTGAAATAAATGTTAACCATGTTCTGCAAAGAGTCCTTGCTAGGTTGCACCGAAGGAATCTGATATTTTGGTCTGACTTTTATAATTTAAATAAGGGTAGTTTTTCAGTGCCCTTCTCTCCATTTGTAGTGCCTTCTTGCACGTAATCAGTAGATAATGCGACTTACCTTTTATAGCAATCAGGCATGTGATACAATTGAAAATTCACTCTCCTCTCTGAGTGAAATGAGATTTTCCAATAGTATGTTATAGATCTAGGTGACTGTGTTTATCCCAACACATCTATCATTTCAGAGTGAGACTCAGAAGTTTTTTAAAACAGTCTCTATCAGGTGTGCCAGGCTGGGCCAGACTCCACGAAAGCCCCTTTTGTGAGCCTTCTCATTCCTCACAGCGGCACTTATTTCAGAGGAAAGATTCTGCATAACAGATTTTAGAATCATGCCTTATATTTTTAATTTGCATACTAATGCATGCAATTTGGCTGACAGTAATGGGAGTCGTATAGTTCATAAACTAAATAAATAGCTGCAGTTCATGTCAAAGTAGCATTATCAAGAAAATCCCTGTATTCTGCGGGCATTCTCTACTGGCTGCGCAGGAAATCCCAATTAATTTACCTCAACTGCTGAATTGAATCCCTTACAACCCTTACATAGCAAAAATAATTACTCTCTTTTCATTTCTTTGCACTGGCCTTGGAAAATGAAACAATAATGAGGTCCGCATGGTGATGCACTTTTTAGTAGTTTGACAGTGATTTCCATCTTGCAGGAACACAAAATTAGAGATTACAGCTGAGATTCTGGGCAGGTATAGTTACACTCAAATTACTGGAAATTACCAGAGCCATGCTGACTGGCAGCATATAAGTGCTTGTCATGATGTGGATTTGGGCTCTTGCATTGGCTGTATGTTTACCTGCACATGTGAAATCTTTCCAGTTAACATACTTGTGGAATTCAATATTCACTGGCATTATTTTGCAGCCACTTCAAAAATCTACAGCAGAAAAAAAGCAATTATTTTTAAATCTACTTAATCTATCATATCTACAACCCCAGATTTTAAGATTAGTAATAAATATATAAGAAGAATAGATAAATCAAATGTGGAATAGTCTTACTTCAGTCTATTATGTAGGACCGTGATTTTTCTTGATGGTTCCATAGATACTTGGTAACCACTAACCAAATATTTAATTTAAGTTTTTCATCAAAAGCGCTATGTGTGGACATGATGTAACCTTATATCCACTGACATACATGCCTGCATGTATATATCCATGCTTTAATACACGTTTACAAGATACAAGACTATTAAATGCCAAGAATAGTTTTTTTGGTTTTTGTTTTGTTTTGTTTTGTTTTGTTTGTTTGTTTTTCATAAAGACAATCTTACCCTTTTTTCTGTAAGTGTTTGATAATTATTTGTTTTCAGACACTGCCCATCACTGCCTGCTCTAAGTTCCCTTTCCCCATATGGTGTCAGGGAGAGCCTCCATTCTGCTGCTTCTCAGGATGAGCACCTTTCCTCTGCTTCCCACGTCAAACGGCTCAGACAGGGTCTCTGCCCTGGGTAGCCTCTGCTCTGCCTTTTAGCAACGTGCAGCTGTCACCTTTCCGTTGAGACCAAGAACTGCCATCTGATCTTCTTGACGTATGTGCCCGCGTTTCCTCTGCAGGTGGAGGAATGATTAAATTGCCTGGCAGGGCTCCGCACGCGCCTGCGATATGCAGGTGCATAATGCCATCTAGAGGGCAGAGTTTCTTCCCTTCCCACAGGAATACCTGAGATAACTACTGGCCTTCCATTACGGGTGGTGACAGAGCCCATTCATCTTTGCAATTCATGGACTTTCCTATTCCTGGTCTGCTTAGTATAGATGCATGCAAGGCCAAGACCTGGATATTATTTAGAAGATAAAAGGTTCCTTTAGTAATTATAACTCTTCCCATTTATAAGCTTTCAAGTTTCCTTATTGTCTTCCAACAATCAAATGACAAGTTCTTCCAGAGTAATCTTTCTGATTTTAATGACCTTGCTCTTAATATTCAGGTTCTTAAGAAAAAGAAAAAAAGAGGGAACAAGTAAGACCAAGGTTTTTCATTCACCTTTTCAGTAAATTATTCACTAACAAATCTAAGACTAAAATACTAAAAAATGGTTATTTTGTTAGCCACTGTCCTCTGTAAAGTTATCGTAACAACAGTATCAGGTCAGCCGAAGAAGTGGATCCAAGGTTTGTTGGGCTGTGGAGGCTGTCATGCGTTTGACACTGCCAAGCAAGATACTTCAGGTAGCAGAAGCATCATTTTTGTTGGGACTAATTAACTCCTCTGGAAACCCAGGGCCTTAGCACTGCTAGAACAGGATGTTAGAAACCTGAGCTAGCTATGGGGGATCTTTGTAGAGCTGCTTGGCGAGTGTTGACTTATCTTCAAAGCTAAGGAAAGAGCTTGTGTCTTTCTCTTGGTTCCTCTTTGTGGGGGGATATATATATATATATATATAAATATGTATTTTTACATACCAGTGATGGTATTTTTTGTACTCTTTATCAAATGTTTTGTCCTTCACAGTGACTCAAGGGTATCTATTCAAACTTTTACCGAATTAGGTTGGTAAAACTAGGCATTCTTAGTTCATTGTAACAAAGGACTTGCTAATATTAGGAGAAAAATCTATTTTTCACAGAGAAATTGAATAGAAATAAGAGATGAGAACTTCTGATGTTTTTAAGCAACTGATTTGCCCTGCTGGTGACCTCTGCCAGGCAGGGATATTTCCCAACTGCAGCCTGTACTGACAGAGCAGTAATATGATCGATCCTAGGTATATATTACATTGCATAGTATTTCACACATTGATTTATTTTTGTTCTTTTTCCGCATTTTCCCTTTAGGCCAATCAATTAATCACACATACTGCTCTTGAACAGCAGCTTGGAATAAGATAACAGCAACATATTCTCATGTTTGATCCTAGCAGTAGTGTATTTGGCTATCGTGTGTCAAACTGGGAGGTGTGCAGGTGGGTGCAGTTCCAGTGGCTGTACTCGAGTTGTGCTTACTTATGTGTGACACCACTTTGGCTCAGTTTGTAGATCCCAGCTGGGCTGTTGGGCTGTTGCTGCTGCACTTTTCATGCTTGAGTTTCTTGCTGGAACACCTCTGAATCCCATCAAATTTGACTTAATATATGTTCTATTCTTATTTTTTAAATAGCAAATGACTCAATACAATATGCTAATGAATGCACTTTCTGTAATACACACAAGATTTAAGAAATAACTGTTTCCTGTCTTAAAAAAAAAAAAAAAAAAATCCGTATGAAACTGTTATTGGTATCCAAAGCTTGTTTTTTTCTAAGAATTTTTGCAATTTGCTACATGTTCCCATAGTGTGTAGTGTAAGGCTTTTCTTGGACATCTTAGGGGTATAGTTTACCAGTAAACGAAAGTACAAAGGATAAGCTCTGAGTAGAATTTTATATACTGAAAAGCAAGATTGAATAAATAGTAGGAAAGTATTTAGTATTTCACTGTAACACTTCATAATATATAATTAAAATAAAGTTATGTTATGTTTTGTTTTGTTTTTCTGTGTAGCTAACTTTATTGTTTATTTTTCTGTACAGTTTCATATTTTATATTTTCATGAAATACCAAGTTGTAAAATTATCCAAGTAAAAAAAATGCCTCTGGCACATCTCTGTTTCATGTAGGAGAAAGCCTTCCCAACAGGCCTGCCTTTCCCTTTGGTGCAGGGAGGTGCAGTCCTTTGGCCTAGCTCTAGTCAAGCCCAGGAGGTGTTGGAGTTCCTCCTCTGGTTCTGTCTGAAAGAAACTCAGACAGTTGTCTGTGGTCCCAAAGCCACACCACAGTGTGAACTGCAACCTGGTCAGTTTCTGATTTTTATCAGAAAAATACTTGAGAAGGCTGCTCACTGCTTATCCAAGCCAAAAAGCTGATGTAGGTGCACCAGACATCAGCCAGCCCAATGGGAGAAATTCCCTGTGAGAAATTAGGGTAGCAGTCAGGTACTGTCACATCAGACAGCTTCGAAGGGATTCTCGTTCCTCTACATCTGTCTTCTTTAACATGAATGCAGTCCGCAGGGCAGAAAGAACAGACGGAACTCCAAAATGTTGAAACTTTAAATAGACAGAATTTGAGGCCTGAGCTGTTTATCTGTCGAGCAAAATGCAATTACTTTGTAAATTCACTATTCTGCTCTCAAAGATTAAAAATAAATCATTTAACAAATGTCCATGCAGAAGTCAGCCCACCACATATTGCTGTGTGGAGTGAGGGGCATCATTTAGTACTTGCTCCGTCTCTTAAAAATATATATATATGTGTGTGTATGTATATATATAAAGCTTTCAGGAGATGCAAACTGATTACAAATTGAGTTTTATTTCAGCAAGAAATGAAACAGTAATTTTGTGATTCAGTTATGAGAAGTTAGCTATTGGCTACAAAACAATTCCTGCACATTATATGGCATTTGATGCTATTCATAGCACAGCAAACCACTACCTTGTACTGCTTTGCTTTGCTTCTCGCCTCCTTACCTGGAAGGGAGAGACATAACTGAAACCATCAAAAGAAGTTCATTTTTAAGTACCTGGGGCTGTTGACTTATGGGTGACTTGGATGAAGAAAGTGAAATTGCAGGAAACATTGCCTTCAGAAATAACTCAATGCTCCTGTGTAGTTAAGAACAGAGAAACTTGTTATAAATTTACGTTATGCCTTGTGAAATGGTTGACATTAATAGCTTATTGTGGTGGAAACCTTTTAACTCTGAATCTTTAAAGGAGTAGAATAAAATGATTCATCATAGAAGGAAGAAAATAACATATTTTATATTTTATTATGTTTAAAAGAAATTTTCTGACAATATCAATTATAATATTGTGTAATACTTTAAATCTATGGCATAGTGTGGCAAAGAAAAATCGTTCTTTTTACTCACAGTTCAAATCAAAATAAGCTCACAGGATATTTTTATAAAGGAAAACCGCTTGTGTATTTTCTGCCATTGCATCAGGAACCACACATGTTTACTTGGAGAAGAAAAATGAGGTGTTCCCACTTAAAGAATCATTGGATACCAGGGAACTAATACGAGTTTCACATCACACAGGCAATGGATGTGACATTTCAGCACAGGGGATCTGTGTCTGCCAGGCTGTCACTTTCAATTACTGCATTACAGAGAATTATTTTTGTTTTAACTACATGCAAAAGCTTTGAATAAATAACCAGCATAAAAAATTATTTCTTGATAAAAATTCACCATCCTCATTTACCAAGACAGGGCAAAACATCTGTTGTTTCACCTTTCAGTGAGAACTAAAATAACCAGTTAATGGGATACAGTGAATAGTATTGTTGATCGTATGATACACAGGGAAAAAAAGGCAGGAATGCATTAAAGTTTTGCACATTTTCTTTCTATTATCAGCCCCAAACATGCTCAGTTCCTTAGTTTCCTGGGGAACAGGGAGCGTGGGGTGTGTTGGTGTTCCATGGAGACAGTGCCAACTTTAGATCCGAATTTGCAATTTACTATCATTTATTAATACCCTTTCCATTTGAGTGCAAGGAGCACCCTGGGATTACTGCTTGAGGGCCACTGCTTGTGTTAACCTATGAAATTATATCCCATGTTCATTCCAGTAATATTAGAAAAAATAGATAAAAGCCATTTTAAAAGAGAAAAGCTGCTCTTGATGGATAGAATTTCTAGAAATCAAAAAAAAAAAAAAAAAATCCTATATATAGATATTTAAATTCCTTGGCTTTCTTCTACTTTATTTTAAGGTTTTCTATCTCATTCCATTGACTGTGACTTTAATTGTAGTTTTTAAAGGAAAAATACATCATCATTATTTTTTGAATTAGATTCTAAAATTGGATTATATTCCTGAATTGAATATTTTAGTGTGACCTGCCAAACTTTGAAAAGCTGCAATAACATTCCAAAAAAGAATAGCTAAATTTCACCTTTTGAAGAAACCAAGCTTAAGGCCTTTGTGGTTTATTCCTATACTTATGTACTGCCTTTCTTCTGAAGACAAACTGTTCATCTCTTGGGTTTCTTTTCCATACTTGTTTCCCAAGGCCACGAATCGATAGCATTATTATCTCTATTTGCTATGAAAATCTCAGCTAGGCAAGTGGGAAAAATAAGAAATGGTTTCTGTTGGAACAAAGTTGTCCAAATATTAATTTTCATACATAAATCTGAAATTCTGTATTCTTTTCATACTCTACATTAGATTAACCTTGGTGTTGAGTGTGCTACTCAGGAAGGTGTAGATAATAGAGTTGTAGAAAATAGAAAGCTGTGACTGCGTCAGTAACCTCATGGTCAAGATTGCAAAGGTTTGAAGGATAAGTTGTTCAAAGTTTTAGGATTCTAAAGTTACCCTGCTCATTGCTTGAAAAAACTGTCCTGAAAGTATATAAGTTTTGATCGAGATCTGATTTTCTATTTTTTATTTTTATAAAGGAAACTTCTAGTTTGTCAAGTGACTTTTCTTTAAAAAATAGTTGCCATGTGTATCACTTCAGAAGGACCCAAAGCCCTGCAAATAGTTGTGCTGTACAAATATTTGTGTATATATATAGGTATATCAGTGTAATTTTTAAATTTGATCTAAATCTTCTGCAAAGAGATTTCCTTTCAAATGAAAGTCAATATTTTACTTGAAAATGGATTCACTGAAAGTTTTTTTCATCAAGCGTCTGTGTTGGCTGCAAGGTTTTCAACTATTCTTTACTAATTTCAAAGAAGTAGAATTTTCCCTGAAGAGTTTGGTCTTTTTACCAAAAAAAAAAAAAGAAAAAAAAAAAAAAGAAAAAAGAAACAAATGCAGCTGAACAAATGTGATAGGATTAATCCAGGTAAGAGCTTAAAATACAAAGATATACATGTATATGTTACACACAAATTAATATTAAACACAAAATGTCCCTTAAGTTGAATCAGGTCCACTCTGCTTGCTCTTATCTACCTGCATTAATTGTAAGAATCTTAATTTCAGTTCCAATTTCGGAACTGCTTACTTTTTTTTATTGACCAGGGATTTTATTTTTAGTTCTTTGATAGAGGAAGTAACTGCCTCTTAATATTACATGGGGAAGCACTGTAAGGCTGCCGGAGTGAGGTCCTGTGAGTTCTTCAGGGACAGCCTGTTTCAAAGGGGAACAAATCACTTAAAACAAGAGGAAAATGAAGGAGATCGAGCAGCTGCCTCAGGTTCACAACTTGCAAGGGGAAGGATCACCAAATGTAAATACTGGAAAATCAGAAAATAAACAAATTTTGTGATAGGCACGCACAGTTCCTTGCATAACATTTCAGTCTTATGTCGTACAATTTTGTGATGGTGTTGTAGCCTGTAGCATCGTGCTCAGGTGCATGCTCCTAGGGAGATGCCCTGCACTGTTGGCACAGTGGCATTTTTGGGATGGGTGAATGACTTCCAGCATTCCTCCTTCCTGCTGCCCAAGTCAACAGGTCCATAGCACAGAGCTTCTTGGGGCTGCTGAGAGGTGTCTCGCCTATGGTTTACAGGCGAGCTGAGTGCCGCAGTCCCTGTGCAGAGCGTGGCGTCACACCAAGGTGCACAGCTTAGTGCTTTGTGCGGAGGATGAGCGGTGAAAAGCAGGAGTTCTGCTGGGGCTTTTGGGTCTCCATACTCATACTTTTGTGCTTCGTCAAGTGTGTGCACAGTACATGTACAATTACCCCTATACGTGTATCTTTAACTTCAGAAAATACACATGGCTTTATACCGCCTGTCTTTGCTTATTTGTATCTATTTACTTCTTGTCCTCAAAAATGTTTTATTGGTGATCATTTGGAATAATTTTTGGGGAAAAAAAATGTCATCCTTCACAATTTTAACCTATTTGTTCAAAGGCCTGTATTGACAGTGCATTGCCAGTGGGCATATTGTAAGTCTATTATAGTCTCAGTAAATAATGCTAGAATTTGCCATTTGCTACAATTTGTATGCAAGCAAACAGACAAAGCTATTATTGATAGATCTGTTGGTAGCCTAGATATTTATTTGCTGGAAGATAAGCCTGGGCAGTCTGTTTTGCTAGATCCATTCCTAACCTTCTCTTTAAAATGTCAACTCCAGACATTTCTGTGGTGTCAGGAGGGAAAATGTTGAAGGTTTTAAAGGCTTGTCATTCTTAAACACATTAGAGTCAACCAAAATAATAAAAAGAAGACAAATATTACCATGCTTGAACCAGTTAAAAATTTCCAGCCACAGCTTCTGGAAATAACAACAGGGGGGGAGGGGGAGGGGGAGGGGAATCACAGAGGAATTCCCAGGAATATGAGGTTCATTTTTAGCACATTTTAGGAGGCAGTCTCATCAGATGTGTATGAATCATTTCATTTGGGTTTGTTTGGCTCATCTGCTGAAGTTCATACGTTCCTCCAGCAAAAGTAGGTTTGAAGGATTAGGTTATAGCTGTCCCCTTACAAAAAGGAGGCTTTGCCATGTAAGCCGAGAACCAGTTTTGTCTTCCCATGGGAAGTGGGAGACACTCAGTGGGCAGGAGAGGAGCTCCCTGCCTGTGAGCCCTGTCCAGGACCCAGGGTTGGGTCTCCTTCCATCTGCTCCAGATCTGGGCAAATAACGGGCAAGTTCTGTTTTCTGATCTCTGGCAGCATGAAATCTGTATGATTTTTAAAGCTAATATAATCTCCAGTGTAAATTCCTGTTTAAATACACGAATCAGCTCATCAATAATTCGTAAAACACCATATGCAGCTGCAGAGACCTTGGGCTGCTTTTACTTAAAAACATTTAAAGCCAAGTTTTTACATAGTCTTAAGTGGTTAGCCTTTTGATGTTGAATAATCTTCTGATTTCTAGCATACATTAAAACAAGAAGGTTATGCTGCTATCTGCAAGGCTACAACCCCACTTTGCTGGCAGCACAGCTGTAATTCAGCACGGCTGTGAGATAGGCTGCTTGTGAGAGCCGGTGGTGGCTTCTTCTGATCTCATGGGATTTTTGCGTCAGTAAAGAACTAAAAAACAAGACTAAAATTTTTAATTTCAAGAATGATCCCTCCCAGAGAGCTTTTTTGTGGCCTTCTTACAGACAGAATTATGGTTAACTCTTTTATGGTTCTGTATTTTGTAATTTAAAATAGCATGCGTTGCTTTCATCCTGTTTTTTTTTTTGAATTGTGTTGAGCGTTGGCTGAATATTTCAGATAAAATGTGTCAAATCTTATAAGTGCGGTTGAAGAGGAAAGACTATTTTATCATGCTGAAAAGAAATCTGCAAATGCTGCAGTTGACAAGGCTTAGGGCCCCTGTGTTCCCAAGCAAGGGTGAGAAGCTTGGCTGTCATATCAATAATTTGTCCTTCTTGCTGCTTTTTCCCCATCTCCACGAGGTGGAAGAAACAGATGAGACTGGAACAGTTGAAAAAGCATCTGGTAGTGTTCAGTTAAGTATTAGCCTGCCCAGTGCTCTGTTACTCCATCAGCACATGGCTTTCCCCAGTCAGTCACTGCCCTGGGGGGGGGAACAGCTCGGCAGGGAGGCTCTGGGGCTCTCTGGCATTGTCCTGCTGCAGGGCAGGATCGGGGAGCAGCCCGGTGCTGACAGGTTGTGGGGAGCAGTTCCCAGCTTATCCCTAGCAAGGAGACATCTGTAGCAACATAAAAAACACCGTCAAATGGCCGGTGGCAATGCTTCTGAACTGCTAGAAATAAATTTAGGCTGTTGTTCCTATCGTTACGTTGAGTTTAAAGCAAAGATGCCATTTTATCTACTTCTAGCCAGCATAACTCTGATGTTAAACTTTAGTCTGACAACTTGTTTAATTGAAAAGAAAGTGTGATTACTGGGCTAGATCTCAAAGGACAAGTTTTCTGGGTAAGGTGAGCAGAATAATACCAGGTTTCCTGCGACCAAATATATGGAGGTGGTTCAAGTGGTAAACTCTTCCTGGGGTGGCAGCTTAGCAAAAAAAAAAAAAAAAAAGCCATAAGGACCTCATAAGGACCTAGGGGAAGATTACAACAATGTTGTTACTTACTTTTACCAGCAACAGGCTGTAACCTCTCTAATCGTGTGCTGTATGCAGCTGTGACCACAGAAGTATACAAAATCAGAGGCTGAAAGCATGAAGAAATTGCTGAGCACTTCTGAAGTGCTTGGACAGCTATTAATATACTGCACGGGGCATGACAAATGAGTGTCTGTGTAAATCGATAAACCTTTCTATAAACGCACTAATGGTTTAGTATGAATAGCAAAGAAGTGCACATGGTAACCACTGTTGTAGCATTCTGTCAGGGATTTTAAAGTTCACTGTCATAACTTTGTTCCTCTTGACCTTTATTGATGATACCTTCAAAGCATGTTGAGCTGCTAACTTGACACACAACCTTTAGACCTTCATCTGCTTTTCCCTCAGTGCACAGTAAATGCTTTCTATCCTTCCTTTTCTTCTCCCTTCTTCCACCCATTCTTTTATGTTGTTTCAACTCTACAATGGTTGAATAAGGACAACTGGTTTTATGTGCTTCTCTTTTATTCATGTCTTCTAGCAGAAACTTTGGTGTTTTAATTCTTTTCAGCGTGGTGCTAAAGGTGTAGAGGACTGGCTGTTGAAGATTCCCTAATAGGTACATTAAGTAATTCTTCACATAAAGACCCCAAAGCACCCAGCATATCCTCGTTCTTATCGCATTGAAATAGGCTAGCTAAATAACAAAATGTTGTTCCTGTTCTCCTGCCTTAATAAATCAAGGCACATAAAGGTTAAGATTAAACTTTTTGAAAAGCACTTTAGGGACTAAAATCCAAATCTCATTTCAAACATGATTTAAGCATTTCACTCTTCTTTCAAGAAGCACACAGAAAGGGCTTTTGCAAGATGTTAAGTGAGAGATGTCCTCTCAAGTGCCACTTAGAGAGGCAAATCTGGAGGAGACATGGATGTCTCATGGCGTTCTCAGACACGAGAATGTCTGCCACTCCTACCAAACACGGGTAAGTGCTGAACAAAGTATAGCTAGTCGGCAGTCCTTAACCTGTTCTAATAATCCTCTCTGAGACGGTTAAGAGGGAAGAGGAGAGAATGAAGAAATCATCCTAAATGTGTGTATCGATGTAAGAGTATATTTATGATGAGCATATTGATTTCAGCTATTTATAGTCTGATATTATTTAGCTGAAAGGTGCCAGGCTCTATCAGTGTGGGTGAGGATATCTTGAGGATATAAAAACTCAGAAAAAAATGGAAGGCAGCAGAGCACTTTTTGTCTCAGAGCCTACTGGTAATAAATACTTCTGGGAAGATAGCACTTCTTTTTTGGGGGGAAGTGTTAGGGGGATATTTGTGTTGTGTTTTTTGTTGTTGTTTGTTTGTTTGTTTGTTTTTAACAAAATAGTAAGTATGACCGTGTTAAGGGTATATTTGACATGCATTTTAGACTTCAGGTGAAGATGATTTTCACAAGAATGTGAAGGATAGGTGAATATCGTGCTTGAATAGATGCTCCTTGTTTCTTGGTGTTAAGGCTATCATAACGATCATTACCATTTTACAATTATTATTTTTTTTAAATTGTAATTAATTGGTGTGCCTTTACTGATCGGGTATAGTAACACGTTTTTAGTAATGTGAAAAAAGCCATGGCTGCTTTCTGTCTCCTTGTTTCTTCTATAGCATCAAGAGCAATAAGTCATTGTGAACCAAGGAGCTTCCTGCTGTCCCAGAGAAAAAAAAATAGTTTTAAGGAAACAGTGTGTAATGTGAAAATAAATATAGTTTATTTCTTTGCATTGGGCTTGGATCTTCATTCATAGGAAACAAATGTCAGATTCTTATCGACTTCAGCACGAACAGGACTGAACCTCAGAGTATCAGTCCTGTAGTCTGTCTGTTATTGGTCTCAAATGAAACAGTGAGCAGCTGTTTCATTTGAGGTGAAAGCTGTTTCATGTAGGTGAAAGTAGTTTTCTTCAGCATCTGTGAAGGAGAAAGAAGACTCTTAGTTGACCTGAAGATCATCATTGTTACTATGGCTATGGTTTCCACCCCAAGAAAAGGATTAAAATTAGAGCTGACAAAGTCTTTTGTAATGAGTGTATCTTAGCAGTGTTACTTCTGGTTTATGCAAAGTAATTTGAAGTTTTCAATTTCAAATTGATTTTCCATAAACTCACTCTCACCATTCATAACAAAGCTGTCTCTAATTAAGGCAGCTGACGGCTGTTTAACATTTCCCAAGTCTTGACTGAAATATTTAAATTTTCCAATGTTTGGAGAGACTTTTGTGGGCAATAATTTTTCCAAATCAGAACTAGGAAGTCCCTCTGTTCCGACATCTGTAGGATCCTTGACTCTGTGATGACCCAAAAGCCACGTGCAATGTTTCATTTAGTGGTAAGCTCTGCACAGTTACTTCTGGCTGTAAGGATGATACCATGCTTTGGGAGCTGACCCCCAAGAAAACACAGGCTTGCCTATGGGCGCTGCTGGCAAGTGCTGAATGTCGTGTGCCTGCAGCAGCTTGCTGGGCTGCATTGCTTCTAGTGCCTGTGAGGCTGAAGGGCAGAGGTGTTTTATTTCCATCTGTAGCAAAATACATATAAATACCTAGATGATAGCTATGCCTAAGACTAGAAATCACCGTAGAAATGAGGTGGTATCTCAGAGGGTATTCTCAGCAGTCTCGATTTTGCTGCCCTGCTAGGCTATCTGTGTGTGGGAGAAATGACTGGAGAGGGGTCAGTACTTCTCTGCCACTGCCTCTGGGTGCCTGCAAGCATGCAATAGCCTTCATGCTGAGAGAAGTGGGGGCTTCTTATTGCGGCTTAGCCTACTAAAAGCACGGCCTGAAAATAAAAATGAAAATAAAATGTAATAGTGATTTCTCCAATGAGACCTACTTTGTTTAACAGGCGGAAGATGCCCGGAATGAGCAATACTGGAGGTGGGCTCAGAGGTGGGCAGGTCCCTCTGAGCAAGAAAGAGCAGACGTACGGCAGCAACAAAGCCCAGTGGTTTCTGTTAAATAAATGAAGGTTTGGATTAGGAGGCAGGGTTTTGAGACCACAAGTGCTATTACAGATTTTCTAAATGAATACTTTTGGGGGATTGTGGATTATTATCAAGTATTCAGTTGCTGAATAGGGTGATTTAGTGTATCAAGTCCTGGTTTTCCCACGTTGTGGGAAGTGGCACAGAATCTTAAGCAAAGTCGGTCAAGTGTTCCCTTCTAGTCCAGTCCTCATTACAAAAACGCCAAATAAATGGGCATGATTTGCTCAGCAATCAAGAAGCACAGAAGTCAAGCTAACATTGGCTGCATTACATCCTTTCTCTGCACTTTCAGAGCTACTGGTGTGAAAAGGGTTTTATTATACAGATGTTTCCACTATGGCTTGATAAGAGGAAAAATGTACCATTTATTTATAATGCTGTCAAGTTCAGATTTCCTAATTTTGGTAGCCTGCTTGTAAAGGGGTAGCTCACTGAAATCAGAGATTCAGCTAACAGAGCCAGGAAGGCTTAGCTTCCATTTTAAAACCTCACAGCATTCAAAGGAAAAAAGTACTAAGAAATAATGGGGACTTTTCTGGGTATTTTGTATAGTACAACTGCAGGTAGTAGGTCTTTTAGACATCTCTATATGGAAGCAATCTGCTCGGACTGTTCTAGGATAAAATCACACAGTATATTTTCACATTATGGAAAATGAAAATTCCAAAAATTAAACCCAAAGGTACACCACATGAGTGAGTTAAACGGCCGTGCAGACTAATCCTTTAATGAGAGCTTCAAAACAGTAAGAATTTATCTTGGATGACATTTTAAGGTGATAGTCATAGAGAAAACATCTGAAGATCTTTAACTCATAGAAATACCTTTTTATATAGCAATCGTCTCTTTATTTTATCAATCAATCTGCAGGAATGCATCTGTAAAAGCAAACTGATAACTGTATGTGGTAGCGTCTTCAGTGTAGAGGAGGACTATTTACCCTCCAGCTCCTGATTTCTTATGGCTGCTCTTGCTTTTTGTGGCTTCTGCTACTTCTACCTTGCTACTTCTGCATCTGTATTTTTTGTTCGCTCGTCTTACGTTGCTCCCTGCAGGATCACCCATAGACTTTTTATAGCCATATGTTGAATCCATTGGGAGGAAGCACTGTGAAAATATTACGCTGAGCATTTTACCACCTTTGCTAGCTTGGACTGTGACCACAGTGACCACAAATGAATTTATTGGACTTAGGGCTTTTCATTTTGCTGAATCATTGACCTTTCTTAACACAGAAGTGATAACTGTGCATCTTTCTGTAGACTCTTTCCATGCAGTACATTGCATTAATTTTTCTCCTAATATTATGCATTAACCATATTTATGAGTGTTGTATTATATAACCATGACTCTTCTGAAACAGCACTTGTTAAACTTTTACAGATTGACAGAACAGTTAAAGTGAAGCGAGTAATGTAAATTGTATAATAGTTGTAATTATCTGAATGCAGTGATTGTGGTGTTATGGTTACGTGATGAGAAGTTATACAGGGGAGGCAAAGAGCTTTCTGGAGCCTGCTTTAACTCACAGCTTTTTATATATTGTTTTAGTTTCTCAGTCTTTAAAAGAAAACTAGTTGAAACTTGTTCTGATGCAGCTGTATACATCTCACTTAAGAGATTTTCCTTTTCTAACACTGACAGTATTCCTAAAGTCCAAGTCATAATATATAGAAAAATGCATTGATTTCCTTTAATTTATGTACCAGATTCTGCCATTCTGAAGTTTGCACTATGCAAAAACATGAGTGTAATGGAAATTAAAGATAGATAAAAGGCACTACTGTACAGAAAACTTTATCATATTTAAACTGACATACACTAGAGAAAAAAATTCTGACTTTAAGATTGCATTTAGAGGTACTAAAATACCACTTGTATTCTTAAAGTGCTGGTAGCTTTTTTAAGGTAAAGATTAATACATTTCTCTGGTTTTGCTAAAGGATGTAATTTCCCAATTATCTATTACATGTCAGTGCATCTGGAGTTACTCGATGCAGAAACCTGGCTTATGAAAAGCTGCCATGAGTAAATGTTTACATAAGATTGCCCATCATTACCTTTTGATAGTAGCTGCTTCTGTTCGCTTCCAAGTGGCTTCCTCAGACAGCAAGTTCACTCTAAGAGTAAAAAAGGGAGAAAGAAAGATATATGAAGATCTTTTATAATGTTTCATTGCAGACTCTGTTGCACCTGGCAAGATGAGACTGTAGACATACTTCTGCTGGTATTTTGTTCTAAATTGTAATGCATGGTGTGAATAATTTCAGAAACTATTTTTACTCAAACAAATTGTATGGTGCTTTTTATTTTGGATCTTGAAGAAGAACACAAAGCACTCACCTTAAGAAAATTTATGAATTGGCCTGTAATTCAAGATACCCATTGACTAAAATACATATTTATTTGTTTATTGTATTTTATTGTAGGCAGAGAATTCAGCACTGGCTCTGGAAAACGAAAATCAGAGAGAACAGTATGAAAGATGTCTTGATGAGGTAAGGTAGCTAAAAAGAGGTGTTCTTACCTGGTACTGCAATGAAATGAATAGAAACAAATTTCTCCTCTCATACAAGGTTGACGTTGTTCTGCAATTTTCTGGTACTACCTCAGTCTATGTAATTCCAAGAACATGTGTCTGTCAGTCATAAATACTCCATGACCTCTGCTGTAAATTGTTGTTGTTTGTCTTCACCAAAAAGTTGGTATCTCCGTGACCAATATTTGGAACTTGACTGCTGTACTGGCTTTGCCACCAAAGATGTTGTTATTCTGGAATTAAATTGTCAGACAGATGTCCTTTTGCAGGGATGCCTTCTCTCAGTAAATTATCCTAAGAGGAGAAAATTATCATTTACCTGTTTGGTTTTGTGTGCTCTTGCTTTTCTGTAGTGTGGAACACAGGTGGCAATGCTTCTGTCAGAACCCCCCCAGCTTTCCTATGTAATAGGAATTGTCTCTCTGCTCCCCCTTGTGTTTACATACCCAGGTCTTTATGCCAGTTTTGTGTTTTTTTTTTTTTTGGTTTTTGGTTTTGGTTTTGTTTGTTTGTTTTTGTTGTTGTTTGTTTGTTTGTTTGTTTGTTTGTTTGTTTTTGTTTTTTTTTTTTTCCTTTCTGTTGGCTGACTTCTACTGCATGCCTCATCTTCTGATCAGACTTCCCATTTACAGCTATCTAATTCACCCATCAGTTACTGCCTGAGCACTCCATCAATGCTTACCATTCCAGAAATGTGTGCCTTAGGACATACAAGATTTTGGGCAGTGTCTCTCCTATTGCTTACAGCTTTCTCTGTATGATGAGATGTTTATTGGTGTTTACTTATTCCTCTCATTTTCCTGAAATAATGCTCTTCAAGACGTGCAAGAGGTTAAAATAATTTTGAGACTTTTAGTAGCTTAAAGTGTTACTTAGTGAAAATCATTTGCTCATTCTACAATGGGAATGCGTAGTAGTGAAAGTAATTAGCTAACATGCAACCAAAAAAAAAACCACCATAAAACCTACTCTGGCTTCTTAGCTCTACCTTTGAAAAAAGAGTACACCGAGTGTCTAAACCACACATAGCAGATAACAATTCATGCATTCATACCAGCTTTTTAAATTTTCAATCAGCATTTGCTGAAATTTTACTGTCATGATCAATATAGCTGTGGTACAACAAGCTTCCAATTTAGGTTGACTTTCATCAGCACATGCACGCTTTCACCAGTGTAGTATATTTGCAGATGCACTTTCCCACCAGGCTGCGTGCTGTCTCTTCTGTGACTGTGGGCCAGCTGCAGAGCCTTGGTCTGCGTTGGCCTGAGTGAAATTAGCACATTGGCCTGATGAAATTACCACATAGTTATTTACTTTAGTTTAAATTACAGAGCTTAAAATTATTTTTTAGATTGTCTTGGACAAAATCTGTCTACATTTTGGAGATGTGTAAAGCACCATAACTGTCCCTCCCAGAAAAAACACTGCAGGCACACTACAAGGACAGATGATATGTATTTATTCTGTGTTTGCAGTAACATGATTGATTTCTGATCCAAGGCTGTATTTTTTACATGCTGTTGTAGTTCGAAGAATGAATAATTATATCAAACTATGCTCTGAACTTTATTATTTTCAACATTAGGCTGGTTGTTTACAGTTCTTCGATATTATCACAGCTGTATCCATCTTCTCCCACTGTGTCAACTTTTTCAGGAGAGCGTGCTTCTTGTCACCTGTGGTTTTGTGCTTCCCTACTTTTTTGTTTTGTTTGCTTATCTTTTTGTGTGTGTGCAATGCCCTTTCTTGTCCTTTCCCATTGTTTGGTATCACTTTTTTTCTCTTCCTTCCCCTTTGAGCTCCCCTGGTGCTTTGGCAGGGACACTGCAGCCAGCGTTGTTTTAGCTGGCACAGACTTGGACCTACTCCTTTCTGAGCACTGAGGTGAAGAAGTTGTTACCGTTGGCTTAGGCAGCGAAATCTTTTTTTAATAATCATAAGTTCTGCAGGATTCCTGAGTTAGCACCCACCTGAGCACATCCCCTTAGGGGGCTCCCCAGGAAATTCTGCTTCATTACAGTACCAATATAGAGATCAGATATAAAAGTAATTAGTGAATAACCCAGTCAATGTGAGAACCTTCACTTCCATCTAGAGTCTTCTGAGGATGTATTGCATGTGAAAAAGCCCTTTCCAAAAAAAGGATTCTTACTGGAGATCTCAGGAAAATAAAATGTATTGCATTAATATTTTTGTGGGGAAAAAAAAGAGTCCTTCATGAATTTAAATAAATACTCGCTGATTTTTAAAGTAATTGTTCATATTGGGATGTATATATAAACAACTTTAGAAGAAACATCTGGAAGAAAGTGTTATCATCCCAGTACTTAATACTTAAAAGAGCTCATTTAATTTCACAAATACCACATATACGTATCTTTCCATCTCTGAAGAATTTAATGCTAAAACCAGGATTGTCTTCCTATATCTTCAGTGTTTGAGGTTAGCATGCCTAATCCTGGTTTCCTATCCTAGAATTCAGCTCTCAGTTTATTGGCAAGTGGTAATGTCATGTTTATTCACTTTACAGTGCCAGCTGAGATTTCTGTCAAGCTTCACTATACTTATAAGCAGGAAATTGTGTAACTCAGCTTAGATAATATGTTTGCTGATGTTTTAAGAATTAAACTGTAACATTATTGAATACGTATCCATTTAGCTAATAAAAAATACAAAGTCATTGTAAAAACTCATTCTGAAGTTTGAATAAAATATAACACCTTTCATTTTAGTACAGTTGAAATGTCTGTGTGCGTATGTAAAAATCCATTAAAGGCAGCCCTGTAAAATCTGAGTACTTGTAAAAGATGTAATATATGTTACACTAGGGTCTCTTTTCTCTGATTCATTCTTTTATACCTTTTCTATTAAGACCACTTTATAATATGTATATGTAAACATAATTGTGTAAGGAAAAAGTGGAGCTTGATCTTTTATCTCTTTTATTGCAGTCCACAAAAAGAAATCTCACCAAAAAATCTTGGCGATTAAGCCAAAAGGAAAGGCAGGCAGTGTGAAGGCACGCAGTGTCATATGCTGCGTAACAGCAGACTGAGGAACCAGCCACATTGGTTCTATGCCTTGTGTTTGCCCTGTTAACTTCATGACTCACAGGTCAAGTCATTTTAAAGTCTCTTGCCTGCAGGGATTGAGGCACAGTTCTGTCTCATATCAGTGGGAATTTCACGTATTCTCAGGTACCAGTCCCTCTGCCTTCAGTGGTCTCAGTTTGGTGGTTGTGACTATCCGCCTTGTAGTGCTGGCTTACGTTGTTCATATCCATGGTGTCTCTTGATACCTGTAAGTAATAAATACCTTATAGCTTAGAAGTTTATTTCCATCTGGACACTAACCCTGTTGTAGGACTAGAATGACAACCTCATTTGAAATGCAAAAGTTTGGACACGATTCCACTTACAGACTGCTAAATTAACTTAGTTGCTGCAGAACATTTCACTGGAGGCTTCCCACCACTGTTCCCACCAAGCATACAGACCTAAAAATCTTTGAATAGTAATAGCAACACATTTTGCCAAGTTGCTAGATACAAGAATGAAATAGCCTAATTTTGTTAAGAAACTAGCTCCATACCTTTCTTACTGAGATCTAGGGGAGCTATGGATCATAGGCAAGTACGTCCATTTAGATACCTAACTTCATACACTCAGAGTTAGAAAATTTGTCCCATATGCACTGGAAAATTATTTTTTTTTCTAATTTGGAGGATCATGTCATTTATACTCAATATATAAAGGTATAGGTGTAATTTCGTAGGCAATTCTGTTGCAAGAGACTTGTATACACTTCTAAGAACCTTTTAGTTCTTGGTAAAGTAACTCCATGTCAGAAAGTAAAGAAATAATGTATTAGATATGGCTTGTTCAATTTTCAGGTAGAGCAAACAGACGTTGGAAGAATATGCCAGAAGGAACGCTGTTGGATGTAGATTGTGAAAGCCCATAGGGCAAGGCACATGGTTTTTCAAAACTGCAACATATTTACTTCTGTTGCTTATTACCGTTCTAATATTAGTCTGCCTTCTGTTAAATCATGTATAGAGCAATTTTATTGGACCATTGTTCCACAGGCTGCCTTAACTTAGGGACCAGCTCGGAGGAAAAGACTGATACTAGGCAATTTTGCGAGAGTACGAATCAAAGGTACCTTTTAGATCAAATGGCACTGAATCTTTTGCAGAAATGAATTAGCTTCAACTCTTATATTACATTGAAAATGTAACTTGCAGGTTAGACATCATCAACAGAAAATCTTACCTCGGCCCTTCTTTCCATTCCTCCTTCTTCCCCCCATGCCTGCTGGTAAATATAAATTAGAAAGGGTGTATAATATAAATAACTTCAACAATTCCCCATTGAATATATAGTTCCACTAATCAATGGTGTGTAATGTCATTCAAGTCAATTATACTGTGTGGTGTGAATGCCTTCCAACCACATTTTGATGACAGTAGGTACTTTAATTTTCTGTGGCTCTTTATGGTTTCTGCTTGTCATGATAGATGTACCATTTTGTCAATATTGAATCAAGAAGCAATTAAACTTCATGAAAACATTCAGGACTCCTCAGCTGGTAAAAATCAGCTCTAGTGAATGCAAGTCAATCCATGCTGATGCACAACAGCTGCATATAAACCTGTGAAGTTTTAATCTAGTTTAAAGAAAGGATGACAGAAGTTAAGGAAATGTCTATCATGTCACACTAAAATTGATAGATGTTTGTTTATAAAGACTAGCACAGAAGTAATGACTGGCATTTCATATATTCTTTCTAGTATAACCTGATGAAAATGCTAGTAAATAATGAAAATAGTAGTTTTCATGGTGGTTTTTGATGGAAAATGGAGTATAAAGCCACAGAAGAAGGTAATGTTATGCAAAAACACATATGATCATGTACTTAAACTATATTATCTATTTCTTTCAGGTAGCTAATCAGGTTGTTCAGGCTTTACTTACTCAAAAGGTAAGTTGTATTTCGGTGTAACTTAAAGCTTACAGAAGTTCATTCATTTAAGATATACATATTGTTATATAGGGTACTTTTTTTTAAATAATTTTCGCACACTTAATTACCGGTGCTGCAACATGTCTGGCCCAAATTCAAGGGCTTTCTGAAATACAGGTCAATAAAAGTCCATGAAACTGTACATCTTCAAGGCTCAATCAAATAGGAGCCATGTCCAGTTCTTACTGTTTACCTACGCCGAAACAGTGTCTGAAAATCATCCCCAGATGGTGACTTCTCCATTTCTTATCCATAATTAGCTCTGGCTCTCCCACAGCCTGTTCCTGTGTGAAATAAAATACAAAAAAATAACAGTGCAAGTCAGTAGTTGGCACTTCCACTCATGTTCAGGGAAAGGAAAGACTTCCTGGTGTCAGCTTGTGCTTCCCTGGGTAAAAGAGAGGGCACTGAGTCTAGAATGGCAATTCGGCTACTCTGCTTGTGGGCTGGGGACCGGCAATAGAGATTGTGTATTTTGTCTTTTGATGGCCTCATGCTCCATTATTCTGGATAAGCAAGGGAAGCACTGTATAAACAAAATTCTTGTGGGGTTGTGCAAATCTGTCAAAATGAAAACATTCACTGCAGATACTGTAAAGGTCCGCTCTGGATCAAGTCATGTCTGAAGTTTCCATTCACACTCCAAACTTGAATATGAAGTGTGGTAGTTTCAAATAGAACCTAGTTGGACAAGTAAAAGTAAAAAAAGATCTTGGCAAAATGAAACAGTGTTCTGGGAAAAAAAGTAAGACGGAATTCAATAGAGAGAAAAGCAAGGTAATTACATATAAGCAGAAATAATCAGCTGCCCAGAGAGAGCAGGGATTAACTGGTAGGACAAACAATTATACAAAGATGTGGTCTTTAAGTTGAACACAATTCCATGATGTCATTGTCTTAGGGGAAAAAGAACAAAAAATAAACAAACCCAAGATATAAAGATTTATAATAAGCTATAAACACTGCAGTATTCATGAAATGATCCCTTGTGTGATCTAGAACACTTGATGAATGTGCAATTATTAAAATGTTTTGGATCATTTAGCTTTAAAAAGACAAGTCTGAAAGGAACATAAATACAGTCTTTTAGTGCAGATAGTGCAAGGAAGAATATAAACTGTTTTGTCTACACTGAATGACAGGACAAGAAATAATGTTCTTAAAATGCAGCAAGAAACACCAAGATAATCAAAAACCTCCTCCATGCACCCAAAACCTTTGCAGATGCAAATATAACAACATATAGGAATAGTTTTAGGGGAGAGGCTCCAAAGCCTCTGTTAGGTTCGTTGTTTGGGGCAGGCATTCAAGGAAAGCCGAGGCAGGGGTCAGGACGCAGCTCAGGACTGAGGTGGTAGGAGGCTGGGCATAGGTGTAGCTTCAGGGTGGCTGCTGCACTGCTTTGGCATGAACGTGATGACCTTCAGCTTCGCCAACTAAATTAACAGAAGGGAGCATGCCTTGGCAGCAGGAGAGACAAACAGCTACAGCCCTAAACATCTGCACGTCAGTGAATACTAAGTATGTGCAGACTAGTGCATTTGTTCATCTGGACAGCAGGAAAAAGGATGGAGACCCTGCTCGGCACCTTGTTGGACCAATTTTTTTGCGAATCAACTTTATGACCTTCTGGACGGGATTAGGAGATGTTCAGGCAGATGTTCTGCCCCCAGTAAGTCTGCTTTTGGCTACCCTGCTGTGGAGGCAGAGATGGGCAGAGGTGATGTGTAGGTGAATGATGCAAGACTCTGGAGGGTGCCATTGCCAGTTTGGGCCACATGTTCCTGGAATCAGAAATCCAGAAGTAAGAATATTCCCTAAATCTCTTCCCCCAAGAACTGTGGCCACAAAACAGCTGTTTCCACAGGTTGGGGATTCATGTATCATTATTTCATCCCATGACTTACTGAAGCATGACAAAGCCTTTTGCTCTAGAAGAGGGATATTTCCTTACAGCTCTTGGAAGTATTGTAACTTGGAAGTGATCTTCATGAACCACAACATACGGGCAAGTTTGCACGGCTGCTGTCTGCCTTGTATTACTCTGCCTATACTCCCTATTCTCCATATACACATATACTGTATGGGCTGCATATCGTCAGAGGACTGCAGCCTACAGAGCTATTGCTGTAACACCTTTTAGAAACATCAGCTATTTTTTAAAAATCCCAAACCTGCGTTTCAGTACAGCTTAAATGAAGATGGAGGCATTTTCTTGTGTATTAACACAAAAAAAAACGGATCCACATATTGTAATATAAAACCATTTGTGATTAAATATTTACCAGAGGGTTAATCTCAGTGTATTCATCTCTACTTTGGGAATAACGTGGTTGTTTTCCAGTGAATAGAGGAGTTTCCTGAATCCCATTTCAAAGGTGTCAGACGTTTTGATGACTATGTACTTTCTCAGTAATGAATCCTCCCAAGCCCATAGGAACCAGTGAATTCATATGGATACAATAAAAACAGATCTGAATACATTTTAATAAAGTGATTTACTTAGTATTGATGGGAAGTAACAGCTGCTTACCTATTACTGAGTAATAACAGCTAATTTAATATCCATAGAAAGAGAAAAGAGGGTACTTTTCTAAATGCTAATGAATATTTAACTGTTAGAGTTCTCCTGACACCATTCATACAAGTCCTTTTATAAGAAAAGACAGGAACACAATAGCATGCAATAAAGAGGAACCTGGGCTCCTCACACCAGTCCCAAATAGGTGGATATCTGAATCCAAATAGTAACCAGTAAACAGATAAATCTAGGGTAGTGCAGCTAAGCAGTAAGACAGAGCCAGTCATGCCACAGTGAGATAACACACCTCTGGGGCATAGTGAGACATGAAGAAAAGCCGGGAGCTTTCAGAAAATGGAGAGGAGTGATTTTGTACAGTAACGCACACTGCGTAGGCTTTGCTGTGAGTTTGAAATTGTCCCTCAAGGACTAATTTTTGTTTAAATTAAGTACATGCTGTAATGTAACGAATAAAGCACTGTGTACTCACCAGTATGTGGAAGGACTGTGATTCCACTGAGAGATTCTGGTGACACAAATTGAGTGAGCAAAGCCTGAGTGATTTATCAATGTCACTGAAACCTTGAAATGGAATTACAGTCTTAAATGTACACGTTTCAAGTTGGTTGGTTGTTACAATACATATAGAATTTCTCTAATGTGGGAGGCTTTTTCTTTTTTTTACTGTGGATTGTGGAAAAAACTATATTAAATTGAGGTTTGTGCTGAATTAGCCAAACAACAAAAATTCACAATTCTATATGGCAAAATTATATGGATTTTCCACCACTAACTAATAGAAAATTTTACCTCTGGGAAATTTAAAAAGTCAAAAAAAAATGATTTGAGACAAACGTGTGTGCTCTGATACTTACTGGAAGCATCTATTCTTTCTCCTTCTATCCAAGGACTCCTCATATCACATGAGATGGTAAAAGTGCTGGGGACTGTATGTTTTATTTTATTTTCTTCATGTAAAACCTAGATCAGCAGTTTGAAATTTGAGCTATACCACTTAATTAAATTATCTTCTGATCTACGTATTTGCTTTTTGCATATTACCTTCTTCATTAGTATATTGAGGGAATATTGTTTTTTCAGGGTTTTGTAGGAAAGTCATTTCTCCTTTTTCATCAGTGAAATAAAACGAACTGGATTATTCAAACAGAAGAAGCACATTCAGAGGAAGAGCAGCACATTTCTGGAACCTCTAGAAATGGGCACTGAATCCCATTTTGGAGAAGAGTGGGACTCATACTGCAGAGAAAAAGCAAGAATAGAGAGATGCTCAGTTACTGCTATAGTGAGACCGTAGGAATACCTTACATATTGGAGAGATTGTGATCTTAATAGCTGGTCGTTTTGCGCTCAGGAGGGGAAAGAGTTATTTCAGACATTTGATAGTTTTATTAATTGGTAATTTTAAGACTTCAACTTTCTAAACTGAGATTTTATTTTACCAGAATACTGCTACCTTAATGTGCTTCATTTCTTCTCTGTACTATAAGTGGCATTGCCATTGGCACAGTTTATAGCATCTGGGTGGGTAATCTACTATCTTATATTTCACTTTTTACAGGAAGTCTAAAGTTTCGAACATAAATCTTACGGTTTTAGGACTGTACGATAAGAAAGTTTTGAGCAGAGGCATTGCTAAGATTTAATTTCTTTCTACAGTGTCAGTTTCTGTGAATCATTTTTCCCTTTCAGTACACTTAGTAGTGTTGAAATGTTAAATAATGTTGTAACAACCAAGGCTTTGTTTTAAATTCTCTGATTATTTGTGGAAGGCAGATAATGATGAATCTTGATGCTTGCACTTTCCTATTAGTAATTGCTTTCTGTGAGACCAGAGATAAAATAGGTCTCACTGTCAGAAATCAAAGCTTTAGATTTTTTATATAACATCAAATTCAAGATTTTGGGGGGGTTATGTTAAAAGGCTCTAACAATTTTACTTACAGCCTGATGGCCACTTAAAACAAATATTAAGCTGAGAACCTATCAAGAGAAAATAACTGCATTCATCCAGTAGCATCATAAAATCTGATGCATACTATATGCATAAAAAGATGTTTACAATTTTCTGAAAGTCTCAAGATGAGCTTACTTTATTGGGTATTCACCTCTTATAACCTCAGTGCTGGCTGCAGTGGAGACAAGAGCTACTGTAGGCAAGAATTTAGGCTACATCTGACTGCAGTTTCCTCCTCTGTGTTGTTTTCTCATGAGGGTAGGTCATTATGTTGATAATGGTATTGACAGGACAGCATATGGGGATCCAGAGGCCTGTTTCTCCACCTTCATATGGTGGGAAGTAAAATCAGTTAGGCAATACCACAGGGCAGCAACTGGCCTAAATTTAAAAGCATAAGGCAAGGTGTCTGGGGGGGATTCATTATTTATTTATTTTTTTAATAAAACTAGACATGGCTGCAGCTTATTACTTTTATATGTGATCTTTATTAGCAAACAGCTCTTCTTAATTTAAGAAGCTCCCATACCTCAAAGTAGACAGCTTCAGAAATTATGGGGGAAGGTGGAGTGTCCGATTCAGCTCTTTCCAAAATCAAAATCCTCTTTCTGATAGAATCCTTTACTCCTCCATGTGGCCAGGAAAAGCAGGTCTTGTATTGACATTAGAAATTAGATAGATAGATAGATAGATAGATAGATAGATAGATAGATAGATGGATAGATAATTTGCTGTATAGGGAAGCCACTAATGGCTTGTTCGTGATGAACCCACCATAGCCTTGGCTAAAAGACCTGCATCTTTCAGTTGTGGCAGTTACATCCTGTGCCTTACGATGCAGAGGTTTCACACTCTGCCTCTGCTTCTAATGGTCTTTATGCATTACCGCTGCTCTAATGGCCTATCTGAAGGCTTTTTGGTACCTCATATTGGAAATGGCAGGCAGGATCGCGTTCACAAGTGTGTCTGGTGAATTGACATCTAAGGCCTGGCCTCCTCTATGGTGACTAGTTACAGTGGGGAAGATACAGACCATGCACAACATGCAGCCAGCATTGCTGACTTGGTTATTCCAGAAAAAGCAGGGAGGGGATGCGACTTCAGAAGAGTACCTTGAAGGCACAGTGCCTCTTTGAACTTCTTTTTGCTATGGTGTGGCTGAAGCTTTTTCCTTAGCGTATGCTTATTACAATATTCATATCTTAATTGCTGTTTTCTGCTTTGAGCAGGATGCAAAATGAAACACGTTGCTAGCAGTCACTTTTTATACTAACAGAAACTCCTAAAGGATGTAGCATGTAACTGTCATTTTTCATTACAAGATTTTTTTGATGTTATCATGTGATGATCAAATAACCAGAGAAAATGAAGTAGCAAATTTTTCTGATCTGTATTATTTTAAAAGCTGTCTATGTTGTTCATATATATACAAGTTGATGCTCCATGCCTGTCAGTGTTCAAGAGGCATTTTGATAATGCCCTCAATAACGTGCTCTAATTTCTTTATCCCTGAAGTGGTCAGGCAGTTGGTTTTGATGATCTTTGTAGGTCTCTTCCGACTGCACTATTCTAAATTCTAAATTCCTTCTTAGAGTCTGACATTACATAGAGATTTTAAAATTGCTTCTGTTACCTGCTTTCTAATCTTCCTGTTTTCCCTTGTGCTGCAGGATCTGAGAGAAGAATGTATAAAGCTGAAAACGAGAGTTTTTGATTTGGAACAACAGAATCGAACGCTAAGTGTGCTTTTCCAGCAGAGAGTCAAACCAGCTTCTGACCTCCTCCTTCAGGTAGGAAATGGCCTTTGCAGAAGGAAAGCCATAAGCATTATATTTCTCACAATTATAAAATTCTCCTCTTCTTCTCTTTTTCTTAAGGTTATGTCAATAAGCAGGAAATGACAGTTGGTAGATTTAATACATCAGAAGAATGTCAGTTATCTATAATCTAATACCACTGAAACTGAAAGTGTACACCAATGAGTTATGATTACATATTATGTGCAAATGTGGAAAAAGGAGTATACCTGTGGAGTGACTTTCTTTTTCAGTGCTTCTTCACTATGATAAATGGAATTATATGGGTTCATTATCCCTCTGCAGGAGAGAAACTCAGATTCCTTAACATTCTGCTTGATGGTGAACAGTGTAATTTCCTGCAAGAAGACAGCCCATTTATTTAACTCCTGCCATATGTGTTACGAGGACTTAAGTACATCTTCACAAGCTTACAGAGATATTTTTTTTAACCTTTCATGGGAGGATATAGCTGAGGAACCAATTGACCCGTCTCCCACTCCTTTGCCATTCTGGAATAATAAGAGATGTTTCAGTATCCCTTTCGATTTGGCAAAGTCCATTATTATGAATTAATCCATCTTTTTGACATCCTTTTGTAGAAGTAGAATTGCTTTGCAGAACTTCCAACAAATCTGACCACGAGCTAGAAGAACAGTAAATGAAGACTAACTAGATTTTGCAAGTTTCAAACAACGGGGCAAAGTCTGGCTTTGGCAATGCATGTTATTATTATTAGAGAAAAAAAAATCATAAACTTAAGGGGAGAAATTTGGGTATCTCACCTAGTTAAATGATATTAAATGTGTGTCTTACTAAAATCGTCTGATGCTGTGCAAGTATATCTTGAAGTAAAATTTAGCCTTTGCACTATCGCTCAACACCTGACAGCTGCTAACTCTCATCATTTTGGGTTCTTTATTGAGGAAACATTGGTCTGCTCACCAACTGGTGCTTAAGGGCAAGGAATCCCCACAGTGAGAGCGAATAGCTGTGAAACTAAAGCACAGGCAAAGTGGTGCTAGGTCACCATCACAGGGATCTGTGTTCTTGCATTGTCCTCATATTCCTCATTTTGTGTTGATTTGGGTATTGCTAGGTCAGGACCCTCATTCTTTTGTTTTCTTTTATCCTGCCCCCTGCTTTCTTGCCTGTTTGTTCATCCTTCATAGACTCATGGTTGCTGTGTAAAACTGTTACATCTTTATTTATTCAGTCTTTAATGCATCCACTGCAGCATGCACGTTTATTGCTCACTTCTGATTTTGACAGTTCCATCACCTGCTCCTTCTTCCCATTTTCTTCTTTTGTTCCGTTTCCAAAGTGCCTAACTCTAGCCTGTGTTAGTATTGGGTTAGGTTGCACAGAAGTCAGACATTGCACATTCCTTACTGCCTAGTTATGTGGCAACAATAAGGCCAGGTTATTTTGGGAGTGTTACAGAAGTGTAAGATAACATCTGAAAAGTGGGATCGATGGTTTGACTTCAGTTCCTTGAAACTGGATCATGTCACTGCTGCAAAAGAAGTTGAAAGAGATGAACCTGCACCAAGTAGAAGAAAGGACTAAATGATGTAGGTTTTAGAGAGGGCTTCAAACTGTTTTATATTGTTGTCCCTGCACAGTTTGGCAGGCAGGTAATGTGTGTAGATTCCCCCCACACCCCTCACCCCTGCCCTTGTTTCACTGCTTTGTCTTTTTTGCCAAAGAAGAAAGAGAATTAAGATCATTCTTAAGGCCCATGTCGCACAGATGACAAAATGTGCTGTTATGTCCCTACACTATCAACAGATTTTAACCCCCCTCGGGGGAAAAAAAAAAAAAAAAAAAGGCAGCGAACAAGTTGCAGTGTACAGGAGAAAACGAAGAGCTTCTGTTAAAACACTTCATATGTCACTTTTACACACACACACACACACACACACACAAAGTCAATTAGTGAGTTTCCAGAAATCTATTTTTTTCTCCAATTTTACTCCAGACTCGAATTAGTGGTGTGTCATCTGTGATCTTGTAGACTGGGATGTAAAATCTAAAGAAGACTGTTTCCTTAGGGCTGAAATTAAGCAAATATTGTTGTGTGCCTGAAACAAAAATGGAAGAAAAGTTTTGATTATGTCTTTTTTGGAAATGCATAAACAGCAGGTTTAGAGCAAGAACTAAATATTTGTTTAAATCTCTCGCTCTCCAGTAGAGTACTAACTGTGTGGTTAAGGACATTTCTGTTAATTCACAGCCCTGATGAAAGTGAATGGACAAATACTGTTGGGGGGTGGTGGTGGTGTTACTTTTACCTTTCCCGTACTGTCTGGTACAGCGAAGTTTAATTTTATTTACATTTTGATCTCATCCTACAAGTATTTATACTCAGTACAATTAGAAATTTTCAATAATGCTGCAGAACGGGGTCTAAGCTAAAAATAAGTAATATTAATTACTTTGTCTGCATATCTTCTGTGATTTGGTTCTATATTACCATCAATTCATTCTGTGATTGGCACTAGAAAACTCTTGTACGAAAGACTAAGCTTATTTTTAAATCATAAACATTCTGAGTATCTCAGATTTCAACAGAAATATAGATTTCTTAAATAAGGTGAAATAGATTTCGCCATTACCCTAAGTTTCTTTGTTATTTGATTTTAAGCAAATTTTACACAATTTGTGTCTTCTTAGAAATCAGTTCATTCACTTTTTTTCCCAGTAAACAAATTGATTTAAATGTCTTGAACTTGACTGCAGAATAGTAGCCTGTGTACAGTACTGATTGCACTGCGTTGTTTTTCATCGTGCTTCTCACATAGATCAGAAGCAAAACTGATTGCTTCCAATTTAAAAACAAAATCATGTAGTGAAGGTTTTCATGACTGCTTCTGGAATCCTTCACTATAAAACTATTATTGAAAGTATTACACTCTCATGCATTTACAAGAAAAGTAAGTACTCATGAAATTGAAGGGCCTAATAATATTTTAAAAGAAATACATGTGTTTTCTTGAGGCATGTGATTAAGTAGATTGCCATATAAGTTCTTTGCTGCTAGAAATTCTGGTGTACTTACTGCTTGTAGTGACTGTGATACAGAGGACATCTCATTCCTGTCATGAAAAGATTAAATAACACAGGCTCTGATGCAAAATACAAGGAGGAGAAAGAGATAACTCAAGCATTTTTTTTTCACTACTTCTTTTGTGGATGATTTTAAGAGCTACCCTGTCTTTCTAGGGACGTTCTTTCTAACTGAATAGTGTGATTTACAAAGCCAGTATTAGGGTTATTAGGGTAGGTAAATAAGGAAGAATCTGATAACCTGTGGGTTTTTTGTTTGTTTTTATTTTTGTTTTTATATTATCCAATAAATCTCTCTGAAATGGCTTTCTGAAAATTTAGAAGCTTTGGAAAAGTGCTTCTGTCTCAGCACCATCTGAAGAAGAGGAATAGCTTTAGTTAGAAACTATCACAGAGGAGTGGCTTCTGCCAAGACAGCCTTCATTTTCCTCAGTTGATATGGTTGCTAAAAAGAGATGAAATTCTGCCTGTCATGGCAAAAAAGGTTTGGGAAAGAAAAACAGGAACTCCATTATGGTGAGGTACTTTGTATTTCATCTGGCAGTGGGAGATATAGTTGGGAATGACAGACAAAGGTTTAAAATAGGGTAGAGTGGAACTGGTTGGAAGCAAAGAGGTAAATTTGTGTAGGTGATGCTCAGAAGATTGATGAAGGGATGAGATAAATCTAAATAGAGGGTAAGGATAAGAAGAAGGGTAAGGGTAGGAAAACCGTTGAGAAAAAGGTAAGAAAAAAGGGTAAGGGTAGGAAAAAGAAGCAGCCTTAGATTAAACTTACCACTTTTGATTTGCCCATGGTCATGTATAGCATATATGAAATAGGTTTAAATGTAAATGTTAATATCACTTAATTTCTGTCTTTCCTTTACTTATTCGTTTTTAATAAATGGTACAGTGTTTTGTTCAGAGAAATGTAAAACTATTAAAATAACCAAATTATAGACTTTTATACTTTTTCTTTGTCGTCTCATAAAGTTGTTTGACTTTATTGGGTATAGACTACTCACTCTTGAGACAGATCTGTCTCGGGCCTTTTTTTTCTAGTTAGCCCTCTTGTTCTACTCATACTTGACAATATAATGATTGCCATCAAACCTGATTCTAGAATTGAATGTTTTTCCTTTGCAACAAGGATGACATTTATAGAGTTTTTGAGAGGTAAAAGGGGTCGGGGTTTGCCTTCTGATAGATATTGCAGTCGTTTATATAATGTATCTCTGTTTACATAAAAGGAAAATGTTTGTTAGATAAATTCTTCTCGTGGATAAAATTCTTGTTTTCACTTTTCATCCAGGAGGTTGCTGTTTATAAAGCAGGCAGGGAACTTACAGTGAAAGGTGTTAAAAAGTGCAGAGTAGCAACATTTATTGAATTGATTTACTTGATTAAATAAGTAATAAAATTTTCATAGTTGGGAAAGCATAAAATAATACTACTAATCACAAGATTTACAGTATCTCTGATCCCAAACTGTATTTTCATTGCCTTTTTATTCCCATCATAAAAATGCTACTTTACCAACTCCAGAACAAGGTAGGGAGAACTCCTGAAGCATCCATTTTCTCATTGTGTTTCTCTGGCTAGATTAGTTTCATTTATTACTCACGGACCATCCACATTGTTTAATTTCATGTCTAAGATTTTGTTTCGAGTGCTATAGCACAGTCTGCTGAATCCTTAGATTCAAATAATAACTACTTTGTTGTAACTGCATTGACATTAGCTCTTGTAATAACCTGACAACTGTGAGACATATGAGATAGACTGTAACTGTACGCACTTGGATGGAAACAGTTGTGCAACTTAGCAGGAAGGGGTAAATTACACTGACGACATTATTATATATGAGAAGGAAAAAGGGCAATTAATTGCCCTAACACCTGACAAAAGGAGATGGAGTGTCTGGCCTCAGAGCCTGACCTCTGGTTCAGACATCGTTAGACACGATGATGTCTGAATGCAGAAGGTTAAAAGTGAAGTTGCATCACCTTCCAGCAATTAGATATATGAAATGGTTAAGTATTTCGGAAAGAAAGTATTGGAGGGTTTGAAATTAAAGCTAAAGATCATCACACATTGTTAGAAAACAGTTTGTCAGCAGTCCAAATCTATTTAAATAACTGGATCGTTACACGCTGAGCAGCAGCATAATTCCCGTCTGACAGAAGCCAGCCACTCGTCCTGCCTGCTGCCTCTGGGCTCTTCAGAGAGCACGCAGACTTGAGACCGAGATCAGCAAATTTGTGTGTGAAGTTTGGAAACTCCCGCGGTTGACCTGCTTATTTTCTTACTTCACTTCTCTTCCTTGGTATCCATCACATTGTCAGGGTGCTCGTATTTGCAAATCTTCTGAAACTCCAGCTCCCGAACAGATTGGCAAATGGCCTTTTTTTCTCAGAAAATATTAAAGTAAAAATAAGGCATAACAGCTTCTGCAGTGATACGTAATGCTCTGTATTTCATCTCAGCTTAAATCACCAACATGGAATAATATATTCCATATATTGGAATATATTATTGGAACCATATTTCTTGCCCTTTTTACAGCTTCACATACATGCTGAAGAAATGTTAGAGGAATAAAGTATGGCTGAGAGCCTACTGGTTAAATGTATGGGTGACCAAAGTCAGTGATGAGAGAAGGAAAGAAAATATCCTCCAAAGCAAGTCCATCTAACCTCCCTAAATTAAGCTGCATGACCTCTAGTTTTGAAGGAACAGTGATAGGAGAATGCTTGGAAGAATGAGGCTAGACATCTGATAACCTGACAGCTCTAGAAAAAGGCTCTGAGATAAGCAGATTTTTGGGAGAGCACCTCGCATCGCTGGATGTCATCCACAACAGTGGCTCCCTACAGGTCATCTCTAGTCGCAAGGACGTAAGCTGACAGAAACAAACTTATCGAGTAGTTCAGTTGAAAAGGACCTTACAAAGATCCTCGAGTTCAACTGCCTGACCACTTCAGGGATAACCAAAAGCTCGAGCATATTAGTGAGGGTATTAACCCAATGCCTCCTGACCACCGACAGGCTTGGGGCACCAACCACCTCACTAGGAAGCCTGTGCCAGTGTTTGCCCACCTTCGTGGCAGAGAAATGTTTCCTCATGTCCAGTCTGAACATCCCCTGAGGCAGCTTTGTGCCATTCCTTTTTGTTATATCATGGATTACCAGGAAGATCAGTGTGAAAATCGTGGCTGTGTTGTGCAGACTTTCAAAAAGCTTTGTGAGAGAGATCCCTTGAACCACATGGCTGAGGAGGCCTTTCTTGTCCCTCACAAATATCAGTCTGTATCACCGGGGAAACCTGTCGTGCTCTTTTATAACTAGGGAAACTGTAAAACTCTCATTCTGAAAATAGAACATTTGCCAAAATGCTTTGCTGGATCTAAATCTAATTCAGGCTGATAAAGGAACATCACACACACACACACACACAAAGTTATAGACTGCGGCATGATATATGAAAGGAGAGCGAGGGTATTATCCTTCACAGCTTTTAAAACTAGAGCAAGCAAAGCACAGCTAGGTGTTGTGTGGAGAAGGGTATTTTTATTATCAGGGAGTTAGATCAACTTAGCTGATGGGTCTGCCCCATCTGTAATTTGTGTCTTGGTGACCTCCCTTCTTGTCAGACTGTTAATCCTTATTTCAGTACCTAAACTCTTCACTGATGTGCTCTTAAACAAAAAGAAAATAATGACTAAAGCTCACCATGTGCTGAAGAGCAGAGATGGTCTTTCAGAGTAAGCATACGTCAAGGAAACAGTGGGGCTGTGCTGATGCGACAGGCCTTAACAAAAGAAGTAAGATTTTGCTGCCTATTTTTTTAGACAAACATGCAACTGATGCTGAGTGAACTGTAGATTTCTCTTTATTTTATGCATGGATTTTTACTATCAGTGATGATACACATGATGGCAGGAATCCAATATGGCATTTGAAACCCTGAGCGAGTATGTAAGCAGTCATTAAGTACAACAACGTATTTCAAAGCTTTTCCTATCATTGTGTACATTCAGTGAGAGAAGACATCTAAGACAAAAGGTAAGAGTCCCACAGTACAAAACAGTATTTCTATATTCCAAACTTGCCCTGTGCTTCAAACTTACACTAAGCATGAAAAAGATACACTTTTTTTTTTTTTTTTTAATTTTCTGTGGTTACATTTAACCTATAGCAATGCTTAACTTAGAGAGAATAGCCCACTGGATGCAGTTTCAACCTGTGCTATTTGCTGACTGTATTGGCAACGTACTGTGTAAATCGTTGCATGAATCGTCAAAGAATAAGTATAGAGGCTGGTTACAAGGAATGCTTATTGTAGACTGAGAACTTTGTGAAAACTCTTTGAGTTACTCATGCCTTTAAATTTTGTATGACCAGCATCTTTTTTTTTTTTTTTTTGTATGATATATTTCAGGTTTTGATTAAATTTACAATGTTTTTGTTATGTTAGGTGTATTTAATCAAAAGTCATTCACTCTGGTTTCCTTTCTAAATGGAAAAATCTTTCTCATTGAAATTCTGATAGCAGAAATTATCATGTATTTGTTCTAATGCTATTGCAGTGTATGATATGCGCAGTACAAGCCATGTGTTACATATGGAAGTGTAATTTTGTGTCATCGGGTCATTTCTTGAAGCTTCCTGATTTTGAATTGCACAGCGGATTGAAATAGTAGCCACTGCAGGCCCTTCTTAAATACAGTGTGGATAAACAACAGGTGTGCTAGATAATTGTTGTTTCATCATGGTGCATATTTCACACTCCATAACTCCCAAATGAATTACCAAAAGAATGCATAAAATTAAATGATTCGAAGATTTTGAGGCCTTCTTCTTGTGGCAAAGTAGAAATCTATTGAAATTCTAAGGCAGTATAGAAGCATAATCATTATTATTACAGACGTGTTATGTTTCTCCTATTGCTCTAGTGGAGCTAAGTATGTCGTTTGTTTTCCTAAAAGACTTTGAAACTTAAATGAAGGACAACTGCTCAGAAGTATGCATGTATGAAATAAATAACAATAAGTAAACGATTAATTTAATTTCTAATTTTACTACACTTAATACGTGCAGAATTTCATTTAAATTGTACCTTACTCGTAACTGTGTTTCTATTACTGTTGAAGCATAGTGGTAGAGTCTAAGGACATGAATCAATCTGGAACTATGGCTCCTTTACTTCAAAAGTGGTGTGCTGATAAGTGCTTTGCTTAGTAACATTTAAGCATTTCAGATTATATCAGGTCAGTGTAATTTGCTAGTAATTTTAAATTACACATTCAATCAGATGAATCCAACATCATGCTAAGTGGTTTTTAGCACATAAAATTACTCAATAAGTATTTTCTGTTGCCATCTGTTACGAAAAAAAATAATTTCCCTGGCATGTACTCTGTATGTTTTGTGTACTTTTATGTATACTGTGCATGGAAGAAAGGGTTGGTAATTAAAATGAAATGTTATTCATAATGAATCATAAAACACCTACTGAACCAACCCCATCTTTTAGTATTGAATTTTACTAATGCTCTCCTTTGTTTCCCAAATGACCTATCTTCTTTAATGATGGTTTGGATACTGGTAAGATTCAGATCCTCATCCAGAGGCTGTGACACTATTGACTACGTCTCTGTTGACTTCGCTGAGAATGTGAAATACTGTATTGCAAGATAAAATCAGCACGTAGATGCTCAGTGAAACTGAAGAGTCCATTAGTGCCTTAACTCTTGTATTACCATCTGGGTATCTCTTGATAAGGGCAAGCTGAAAGGAAAAGTTACCTTTGTCATTAAATCTTTAATAATGTGATATTGACAAACTTGAGTCTTACTGTATTTTTAGCATTTTTAGATTGCATTCCTGCTCATTTCTGCCTGGATGTGAGCAAGCTGTGTTTCATTAGTCACTAACAGATGTCTGGATGCAGGGAGGAGCAGTGATTTGTCTGTGTCCTGTGTGCATTACAAGGGCATCTTGAACATTATGAATTAAACTCCATCTTACTGGGTTAAAAGTATGGAAACCGGAGTGTCAAAGTAATGACATCTGGAATTAATATCAGTGCTTTAAAAACTCAAACAGATAGCACTTTTCCGTTCCTTCTTCTGGTATACACCTTCTGAGATGAATTACTTCATTTTGTAGTGTTTTGATTCTAAATTTTTATAGTCAGTCATATTTTAAAAGCAGAAATGCTTCATCTAATGTGTTTAAGTTTCCTTTCACTTACTCTTAACCCTCCCCCCCTTTTTTTCCCTAAATAAGCATTGCATCCTCCTCCTGTTCTGTAGATACATATATGTCTAGGTACACTTATGGATTATAGATAATGTGAGTGTGAACACGAACCAGACATTAGCATTGTATTTTAGAGGCTTGCTTAAATTTATTCCATTAAATGGTCCTTAGGAGGTTCTTGACAATAATTAGACATATAGGTAGCTTTGCTACCAGTCTTTACCAGTTCATGGGGGAATAACAAATGGAATTAACCTTTAATTTAGGTCTTTAGGTCCTTCGCGTACACAGGCCCAGACTTTCAAGTGTTCAGGCATTTTGCTGAGCTCTTCTAAAAATCTGGCTACTTATTTGGTGCTGAACCAGGGGCTGACCCTTTTTGAAACTCCTATATAATACCTCCTAAGCCCTGCTTTTATCTACGGTAAAATAATGATCAATTCACAAGGTCACAGATTCCTAATCAAGAGTTGGCACCGCTTCTTCCGAGCATGTACAGCTGCCGAAGGGGTCTGCAGCTCTCAGCTTTCCATGGTTCATGGCTGCTGCGAGCCCAGGGCAGGCTGCCTCCGGGGACATTCTGGCAGCAGGGTGGGAGAGGAACTCTCTTTAATGCCACCGTGTGCCAGGGCTTGGCACTCACAGGGCTGGTCCAGGTCCTGCACAGCGCGTAGAGGGCACTGTACTCGCAAGAGCCCAGTCTGGCCCAGGAGCAATGGCTGATGGTATTTATTTTCCATTTCCATAAGTACCTGGTATCCAGGCATCCAAGAAAACCACTTTAAAAAGGCTCTCCTTATTTGAAATTATTCTGTCAGAGCGAAAAACAATGCATTAATGTTGGAGAGAAAATATGTATGTAAATGTCTTAAACTAACAATAACGTTATTTCCTTAAATCCTCCTACTACTTTTACACTCTTTTCAGTCCAGCTGACATTTCGACAATTTCACCAAAAAAAGGAAAAAAAAAAAAAAAAGAATAAGGAAGGGTGGAGGGATTGTGAAACCTTTCAAATGCATAATTTTGAAGCAAGGAAAATACGACTTGTTCAACATTAACCTTGACAAATTCGTGCTCCTGTCATTTAAATGAATGAACCTTTCCAGTGTCTAGCTTGCTGGACCTTGAGAAACAGCAGTGAGGAAGGACTGTAAAAATGATGCTCATATCTCTTAAATTATTTTTTCTGAGTAAATGAATGATTTCAGTGCAAACCAAATAAGGATGAATCTGCTCGCTTGAATCACCTGTTCACAGCCAATGAACTTCCATGTGAAGCGGCGTTCGCCCTCCTCTGTTGCCATGTATTGATCTAAAACATCTTCCCCGAGCCTTCTCTCTCCTTTTCCTCCTACAGGCAAAAGGTTAGAGTTAGATAATAGTATTAATTTTCCAGACATCTGCACATGTTTTAATAGCCTTTAGAAGGTTTGAAATGGTTTCTGTTTGACCACCACAGGGCTAAAATGCCATTAAGACTTAGATTGTAGCAATACATAACAATCATAGCCCCGTAGTTCAACCTGGCAATAAAAAAGCTAATTTATTTTATTGTAGATTTAAATTAATGTGATGAACTCCTCTCTCAACAGGGGCTGTAACACCACTCTTACAAAAATACCATTGCCCTGCATATTTTCAAAACCAGATAAAAACCTCTGCAACAAACCTCGAGTATAATTTTGTTCTGTCTGCTTTTGAGTGCTCGTACATGTGTTTGTGTTCACATAATGCCATTCCTGAAACCACGTTGTTTCTTCTATCATACCTAAATTCTTACACTCATTTTTATCTAACATCTCTTCACTCTTAGAGGCAACAGAAAGAAGGTGATTAATAAATCCAGGGCAATGTCCAGTGTTAACCTTTATTTTATTTTATGTTTTTACCACCCTGAGAACTGGTATTTTCTCATGGGGAAAAATTTTTACTAGTTAGGTAAATTGAGTTTTAAATAGCTTTTAAAAATTAGACATATGCTGTTAATAAGGATAATTTTGAAAATCTGTAAAAACAATTCTTAGAGCTCAGACAGCTTTCATTTCCAACTATATGCCAGAGGAAAGCTTCAGTGTATCCTATTATAAAGTGATAAAGCAGCATTTGATAGCAGCAGCTTCTGTGATAAAATGATCATGGCAGCACTGAGAACGAATCTAATAAGGGAATTGATCTGTAGATTCCAATTCTGTAAGAGCCAACATCGATCAACATAAATGTCAATAACAAGATCGTATTGAGGGCTGCCTAATTCCTTTAGATGATTTTGGGGCATAGTCAGAAAGTGAATGTGAAAATGAGTTTTAAACTGTAAGAATCACAAATTCAAAGACCAAAATTATTTTGTGCTACCAGGAATATCTCTGGCTGTCATAGTATCAGTGATCAGTATCAATTTATCAGCATGTTGAAATTAGTGAGTAATTTAATCAGATTATTATTGATAACGCGATTGCAATTGTCTAAGTAACACTAAACCTTCAACACTTTTCAGCTGTATTTTCATGTTAAAGCGTTTCTTAAATACAGTGAAATAATAACAAACACTCCACCTTTTCACTGTTAAAGCACAGATAGCATGTGAAAGGCATGCCATAAAAGATTAATGGCATTGTTCTTCCTTGTCACAGAAGTTTAGTATAAAGCTGTTTTCTAGACTGATTTTGACCACGCTGAGATGTGAAGGAAAACTGGTGTTGTTTGTGAGCAGTGCAGGAAGGGAAGGTTGCAGAACGTGCAGATGTCTGCCTCCATGCTTGGGTGTTCCTATAATTCATAGCACCAGCATGAGGCTGGCATCCATTTAGCAAAGTGGAATTAACATATGGATTTCTATCAGATCAATAGAAAGGTATTTACAAAAAGCATGTACTGTTTTGTACCAAATTAATGAGAAAAAGTAAATATATAAACTTAATAAGAGGCTTGACTCTTCTACAATACTATTCTCACAAAACTGCTGTTTTACCATACTCCAAGGACTCTTCCAAGAGAAAGCTTGTTTAAAACATTTATTTCATTAATTGTTTACATTCTGAGTAGCTGATTACCAGGTCATTGATGTAAACTGTTGACTTTACAGTAATTACAAACCACAGGGAACTTTATGCGTACATTTTCCTAAGAAATTAAATTAGCTCCTTGTATTATTACTGCAATATTTACAGGCTCCTACTGTAGTGCTATTAAAACCACATTGGAGTCTTAGAGCTTGAGAACACTGATAGAGTTATAAAAACAAAACTAGGATCAGGGAGGATTACTTTCTGTCTTTCAATGTAACTTTTATTTAAAACAGTTTATGAAAATTAATGAAACGAAGGGATTTGGAAGAGGAGTAATTTTAGGCTTACAATAATATTGCCAACTCTGTGAAGAATTCAGAGAGATTATGTTATTTATGTTTATGCATCAAATGTCTGCTTAATACCTCCCAATTTATACCCTAGGATATAAGTTTTCAACCTTCTGAGTTCCTTACTTTGGAATCTAATTGACTGGTTTTTCCTCTCTCTGAATGGTTTGATAATAACAGAGAGCAGCAAGCCTGGAAAACCTGAAGTAGATGCAAGTGAAGCTTTTGTTTTGTTTTGTTTTGTTTTTGTGCTGGATTTGCCTTGTTAACAGGATTTTCCGATGTAGTTTTAGCACCCTAATCTTCTATACAAATGTTTGTAATATCATACCCGTGTACTTTGTCTTGGACGTTGTCAGTTAAGTCTCAGTGAACTCGCCTGGAGGATTTGCCAGCAAAACTGACAAACTGCTGTTGTACTGGGTATGAATTTAAAGTCTAGCATCTGCTAGATGTTAGATCCCCAGACGTCACGTTTTTTAGCAATGTCCACCTAGTAGTAGGGGAGACAGCAAAAACAAATGGCAAAAATCAAATTAGAACTTGCATGGAAATATTTTGGTTAGATTAATAGAAAATTCAAATCTGCTTGACTTGAAATTTCTGGAATAACTGGAGGCTGCCTTTTTTGTACCATGAAATGTTTTAGCTTACTGAAATGTATTTTATAGTTGAGCCTTTAATATTCATATTTTCTATAACTCTTTCCCCTGTTAACACTGGGCAATACTGTAAGTTTGTGATTCTGTTTCCTGTATTTTACACAGCCAGTAAATAAGGCCAATAAATACCAGCCTCTCGCTGCTCACTCCTAGCACTGTGAGAGTTATCCTGGGGTTCACTCGCTGTGGATTAACCCCCCTCCTCCCACCAAAAATAAATCTAACCAGCTGTAGTGGCATGTTTCCCACGGTATGAGAGGTGAGAACCCTAGCAGCATCACACAGGGCAATGAATTTCAGGTGACCCATCAGACAGACAGAGCAGAGTACTAAGTATGAAAGGCAGCATATTTGCTGGTGCTAATTACCACGGGGTGTAAGACTTCTGAGTTGCTTTGTCTATTCCAGACAGAGCTGTATAATGTTTCATGTTGTGTGCTTTTGCCAAATATCAAGTACCTCTGCTGAGTGCCTGATCTGTTAGAAATGGAGCCTGTAACAACAAGGAAAGAGTGAAAAGAGTTTTGTGTGATGCCTTAGCTTTACGATGAGAAGTTGTGTGTGCCTGCTGGTATAGAGGCAAACTTGTGCATTGACAGCTTCTTGATGTCTAAGAAGTGATGAGAGTAGAACAATTTGGGGCCGGGAGCAGCATTTGGAACAGACAGAGGCTGTTCGTTTCCCACTCTGTGTTTAGCCTCAGTCCTGGACAAGGTTTGGCAGGAGAAGGGAGCTCCCTGACAAGTTGGCTGCACAGTGCACGTTCTCCCAGCTGTCTCCTGTGGCCAGCTCCCGTTGCCCATACTGCAGAGAGATATTCACTTTCTGCAGGGGATGCTCTGCAGCAGCAGAGCAGGCCAGAGCAGAGCTATGGCGAACCTCTCGTTGCTCCTGTGCTTCACCCATACCTTGCCATTTCTTTTTCCTTGATGCAATATTTTGTTGCTTAAGGACATGCACAGGTACAGACTGATTGGTCACTTTTGCTATAGGTACAAGTGAAAATACAAATCTAAGTATTTGTGTCAATCTCACGTAGTCCTATAAAACTTGGTCTCTTTCTAACACTTGTTAAAAATATAGAAAAGCATACCCTTATGTGGTTCATGTTGCATTGCACTACTCTGTGCAACTTATAAGATAAGGCTGTGTTTTGTTTTCAGAACTGGTGGAAAAATTCATTTTATTAACTGCCTATTTCTGTGAAGAAATACCAGAACACAGTTGTGAATAAGGAACCTTATTTGATGCAAAGGCACTCCTGAAAAGTGGTTAAAAAGGACATAAATGCTTCTTAAAGACATGCTGAATTCTTCAGCTCAAGCACCATAAGGCTGGACTTGATTTTAGTCTAAAATATTTATCAGAGAGAAACAGTCAGAGGTAATGTCATGCTGTTAGGGTAAATGATTGCAAAGCAGACTATTAGGGAATTAGAAGGAAAAAAGCATGGATATTTCCATAGTGAAATGTCCTTGAAATTAACCTAAAGGATACAGGTATAAAAAGGAGTATGAAGTGGTATAAATGATGCACAAGAAGTCTGCTAGGAAGCTGCCTGTCTTCATATTCAATAGACAGCTGGAAGGATGAAGGCAAGTTCTTAACCAAGCTGATTTACTCGTGTAAAGTGCTCAGTATGCCAACTGCTATTGCCATTATAAACTGTGAAATGTTCTGTTTATAGGAAGTGAGCAGTAGGAAAGTAGGACATAATTCTGAATTTTCTATTAAATATATAACTTCCGAGTGTTGAAATATTTATCATTTTATTTTCATTGCATCAGTTACATATGATGAAACATCAGGCATTGCTGCATGCACACAGTGTACGATTTCAAGTGTATTTCCTACATTAGTGATTATTGGAATTAAATACAATGGAAGCACCTTTATATAACATTCACTTTTGCTTCATAGTTGGCTGTTTTCTGTTGACAACAACTTGTTCAGCACACTTTAAAAAGCAGATTTACCAGATGCCAGAAGCACATGTATTGCAGTCTCTGATTTGTCTAAAGGCAAAATCTATTTCTGCTTTCAGAAGTTGAACTTCATTTTATTATTTTTCCATACATTTAACATTCTCCTTTATTTCAGAATATCAGCTGTATGAGAAGTTCACCCTTCATGCTTTGAATAGTGTGTGTTCTTAATCTAGCTAACCTCTGATGGAGTAGGTGAAAGTTATTCTCTCTCCATCTGAATCCCTCTGCAATGCATCTAGGGACGAAAATGCACCTAGGGACTGAAAAAATCAGCATTCAGTTTCAAGACAGATGTTATTTCTGCATAAACCAGTATTAAGTGAATTGCATACCTAATCACATACATATATATTTGGTCTGCTATCTGCCAGGGTGCAATGGAAATGCAGGATGGAGTGCTATTTCTGTAAGACCTTTGAAACTAAATCTCATCCTAGGTGGGATTAATTCATAGCTGGACTCTGCTTTGGATGGATATAGCAGTTATGAGCAAAGGATCAGGAGTGAAAAAGTCGCCTAGCAAGAGTTGTTGAGCTTCTGTCACAGCTGTATCAGCACTCTTCTCGTGTTGTACATTTGTTGCGTGTTTTTGGTAGAGCTACTAAGGCTTGCTTATTTAGTACAGCCAGGGTAGAACCAGAGCAGGTGTGTTGCTGCCTGTGGATTTGAGAGGAACTTTCTTTGTGCAGAGAATTATTAAAAATGGGTGGTGTGAAGGCTGCAGAGAAGGTATTCCCTGCCAGTCGTGTTGCAACAGCTGCTCTGTGTGGGAGAGAAGTCCAGAGTTTGCCTTTTCAGTGTTGTGATGCCCCGGATAGCAGCAGAGACGAGGGGATGCACCAAACAAACATTTGCAGCTCTGGCTCAGAGCACCAGGATGAAAATGTCTCTCTCAGAACCTCGAGAATTTCTTTCTTGTGAATGATGGGCTTTGGCTCATGTGAGAAAAACAAAGCCAATTGATTTAATAGCAATTAACTCATCCGATATTGGAGAGTCATACGCAGTTTGGCATAATTCATTGAAAATTGTTCTGGCAATGCTGCAGGCCATTAGACATTTTAAAAAGGAGATGGGAACTGATAGATATTCTGTGCAGATCCAGTCACGAGGCACTGTGGAGTCTCCCTGTAATACTGCCTCATGCCAGGAGGCCGGAGCCTTCTTTTATCTTCCTAGAAAGCCTTAATAAGGATGTCGCTGTGGGGAGGGGGGCTGGCCTTCCGTCTGATGGATTGGTTATCTGCTGCCAGATAATTGTATTTCCTATTGCACTTGATATAATAGGTTTCCACCTAAATTATCAATTACTTTGTTTTTATTTTTTATGTGGGTTACAGGAGTTATTCTTGACTTTGAGCCATATTGCTCCATCTTGGCTGAAAACACAGGCAAGCCGGGAGAGAGACCATGGCAATAAAGCCTGGGAAACACCACGATCTCATAACCGAAGGTGGAGCTTTTCTGCCACTGCTCAGAGGCAGCCCCAGAGATGCCCCTTCTGCTCTGCCTGGCCTGCACCTCCCCACCAGCCCCAGAGACGTGGCTGCAGCCCAGCCACGATGCTGGGAACTTTTTCATCTGCACCTGCCCCAGCACTGCTCAGCACAGGGTAATTTCTGAGCAAATGTGTCCAACCCATGCTGTGTTCGCTTCCATAATGGTTTCCCATCCTGCAGCTCTTGATACTTTCCTGTTTTCAGAGGGGCTGATATGTCCCGTGCACAAATACTGCCCAGTTTCCCCTTATTCCCGTAGGTCACCAGCTATCTCAATACACTCCAAATGGGGCAGATGAAGTGAATTTATAACTCGTTGGCTTGTATTTAAATATTCATTTGAACTGATGTGGTCTTTTCTGTGAAAGCCAGTCTGTGCTGTGGTCAGCCTCTGCACTGCGATAGCATCAACAGTGATTTTCCCATTGTGTGATTTTCAAGGCAGCGGTGACTCCTTGATCTGGGTATGTGACCATCCAAAAATAACTACAAAGGACACAGTACATTTTGTTATCGGAGAAGAAATCAGAATCAAGTTACATAGTTAGCACAATCTGCTACTTGATTTTAAATGGATTGTTAATGAGATTTTTTTAACAGAGTTTTTCCTATTTTTGATTTGGAAAATAGAGAAGGAAGAAAAACAAATAAATGAAAGAAAAACAATTTTCTTATCATTTTTCTTCTGTAATTGGATGACTTGCTTCAGTGCTGTGTAACTGTATTTAATTAATGATCTCAAACTTTGCTAGGCTGTTTGTTAATGCTAGTCATTGTGCTGGCCGCGTGGCTGTTGGTGTCTTTGCATATGCATGGGGGGGGATATTTCCAATGTGGCAGTCTTTCATTTGATGCAGAAATACATGTACAATCACATTACACATCTTGAAAACATTTTCCTCCATTTCAGTCTGCTGGTTCACCTTTGTTATGAAAAGTCAGAGAGCTGAGTGCTGGCAAAGCCCATTGAAACAGAGCGTGAGCCGTGCACAGCCCAGCCTGCCCAGTGACGGAGCTGGTGTGGTTGGAGCCCTGCAGCTCTGGACTGTTGGCAGCATGCTCTGCTGGGCTGTGTCTTACCACCAGCCAGCTCTCCAGCCAGAAATGTTTGGTTCTTCTGCCTGTTCAAAGGTGTTAGATCCAAGTGGGCTGACCTCTGCTCTCAAGTCTGACATGGACAGTAACAGCAGCACGCTAAGTCCCACTTGATGACATTGTAGGGTGTATTTTGTTTCCCTTACTGAGATGCATGCATGTTCCCATTTAAGTAATGAGCTACTTAAAATGCTTTGCTGGAAAAAGACAATTTTACAACTGTAAAACTCCTATAGCACTATTTCTAGAATACTTTGGGGAAAATAGATGTTCAGGTGTAAATGTTCATCCATCTCAGATGTCCCCTGTCATCAGTTTGAAAGCACAGGTCTGGCTATTGTAACTCACCCAAAAAATCTCTGGAAGCAAAAATCAGATGGCTGGCTTCATTGGAGAAAGTAATTCCTCTGCCAAGAGCAAGCACAACACTTGTTCATAGCATCAGGTTCTCCTGTTTCAGAAAACAGTGGAATTTTCTGGTGGTTCAACGATGCACTTGGAATTATTGTCAAGAATAGCACGTGTACTAAGTCAGTAAATCTGTGAGCTTGGGAAAGCATTTTACCTGGAGCTTAAATCTTGAGCAAACACCCAACGGTAACTCTAGTAATAACGTTTTAAAGGGTACACACTGAATAACTAGGGAATAGGCGTCCCTGGTGTTAAAAAACACATAGCCTGAGTGTACTTAATATTTATAATAAAATGTATATTGGATGCTGAGTGCTTGTAGCATTTTAATCTACCCAACAATATGTTGGACAAAATATGATTCTGCAGAGCATTGCTCACTGAAGCTATTTGCCATAATCTGCAGCAGGACAGCACCTCCTGAAGAGCCAGCGCATAAAACCTGTATGAATATGTAACTCTTGAGAAATTATTCCCAAATTACTAATTACTGCTTAGGAAAAAAAAAAAAAAAAAAGTTTTGCTAGCATTTCTGAAATGTGCCTGAAGCACAGCACGCAGATCCAGAGGCTGTAGCAATGGCCCTGTGGCTCTGCCTGCTTGGTTTCCAGCAGATGAATTTCTGCAGCGAGTACCAGGAGAGCAGGCAGGGGCACATCCAGCTGTAAGGTACCGTGTAACTGATGTTTTGTGGCCCTGCAAAGAGCTGCATTGTCACTGCTACTGCTGAGCTGTGGGGAAGGACTTCAGTGGGTAGAGAGTCTCCTTCCGTCTTTTACCAGGTTTTTGGATGGGCAGGGTGAAGGGCCACGCAAGCAGCCTCAGCAAGTCTTCCCCCTGGTTTACATCCTTTGCAAGGAAGGGAGCCTGGAGCAGTGCTAGGGCAGGGGCTGTGCTGCTGGTTCCTGCAGGTGGAAGGTGTTTGTGTTGATTTTTTTTTCTTTTAAAGTCCTTTTTCATTGATTTTGGTGGACTGTGAATAAGATCCATACTGCCTGTTACATGATATGTGGGCCCAGTGACTGACAAGACTGCAGGTATTTCTTCTGTTGAAGTCATTGGCCAAGGCATTCACATAAATCATGGATTTTATTGAAACTGCAATTAAAACAAATCAGGTTTAATGCACACTGAAAGCCTTAGTAATTGGTATACAGGTGAATATGGAGGAAGTGGCACCAGCTTAGTCGTTCTTCCAAGCAAAACCCAAGGAAAGAACAGTGTATATAATCGAACAGCATCTGAATATTAATGCACAAAATCCTCTGAGTCCCTAGTTCCCTGATGCAATTATTTTCTATTCACATTAATTGTTCCTAACAGATGACATTAATGACTTTGAGTTAAAATGTGTGCAAGGGAGGCCTTCAGCAGATCAATGCTGTTTAAAAATTGGGTCACTTTTGCAATCATTCATTCAAGGTGTAGCAGCTTGTAAATAAAACAACATTAACATGTTGATTGATTTATAAATGTTAATTTTGTAGTTCATTTTTATGCTTTTTCCCTGAAACCTGTCAAACTCTATGGATAGTGGTGGAACTCATGGTCATTTGTCATTGTTGCATATTAAATAATGATAAGTTGCAAAACAGAGGCTGGAAGAAAAAGTATGGTTTGTTTTAGATGAAGAACAACCTGTTCTTCAGACAGGACGTCTGGAACAAAACAAGCACGAACAGCAACACTTCGAAACAGAACAAATCCTCTTTTACCTCGGGGTCCTCATTTCCCTTGAAATTTAACCGCAGAGTTTGGAATTTTAAAAATGCTGATCTGTTGCATACTTGACAAGTGCTTATGCTTTGCTCATTCCCTTCTAACCTCCCCACCCCCCAGAAACTCCATTCACGCATCTTAGACCTCTCGTCTGGGGATTTGCTTTCAGAAGTAGAAAGAAACAGAAGCTTGATGCAATCGCGAACTGCTGATGCTCAGATCCACGTGAGTTTTTGTGCTGTCCTTGTATTCCTCGTTCGGCACCTTCCTTTTCGCCTCTGAAGTCTGATGTCAGGGATGAGGCATAAAGCTGATCTCTGAATTGAAACACTGTTGAGGCAGATAACAATGCTTCTTCTTCCTTCTGTTCTCTGAAATTCAATATTGTGTCCTCGGTTGATATAGTAAGCAGATAGTGTCACTCTGTGCAAAAAAGCATAAATCTTAGCAATGTCCCCAAGATACCTTTCTGGGTATTGATTACATCTCAGAATCTCTGAGAAATGGTCAAGGAGCTTTTTATTAAAGCCCATACACCATATTATTCATCCACTTTTATGATATATTATGTATGAACTTTTAAAAATTCATGGGCTCTGCTTTTTTTTTTTTTTTTTTTTTTTTTTTTTCAAATAGAGTTAGCTTTGTGCTTATTTGGCAAAATCTTAGCCAGTGTGGCTTTCATGTTTCATTGTCAAAGAGAAAAGTAGCTTAAAAAACAAAAGTCACATGAAGATAGAGAGGAATAAAGAGAAATAAAGAGGACAAGAACAGAACATTGAACCTGTGTGTGCCTTTGATCTCGAAGTGTAGTAGTGTCAACAAAAATGTAATCTCCTTTGTAGTACGTATTATAATGAAAAGGCATTGTTTCAAAGGTTCACGAAAATGCTAACAACCCTTTGTATGATATGTAATTAAGCCTTCAGGTTAGGTTTTTCTAAGTGTATAGTTTTGTCTCTTTTATAGTCTGATTCAGTTCTCTGTGATGTCTAGCAAAAATTAGGTATTTAAATTGTAGTATTACATTCGGGCCTTTGTACTCCAATTTCGTTAAAGGTAATGATTTAAAAGTCATGATTACAAAAAATTAACATTTCACCATGTCAGTTAATAAACCCATATACAAGTTAAATGTATTTAATTAATGCATCATAAACTTACAATTTAAAGTACTTTCTGAGAGAATTTAGAGAATAAAGGCAAATTGCCAGAGAATATTCCAGTTCTTAGTAATCTGAATGCAATCTAGATGTTGGGTAGGCATCCTAACTCAGAATCTCCAATGGCATGATATTTTTTGCACGTTTTCTTATCTCTTCAACAGTAAAGACGATTACAGTAATATATTGGTCTTTTGCTTCACTTTTATATCCTCTTTTCATATTGTTAAAACTAGAAAACCAAACATGCCTTTCTTCTCTTTTGGTGCAAAGGAAACGAAGCAAGGGGATGGACAGGCCCACACACTAGTCAAGGTGATAGGAAGGGAAGGCAGTACTTTTCACTGGGCTCCGATCCCTTCTTTTCTCTTATAGGATGTTCTTATTGGAAAGGATTATCCAGGCATCCTTCCCTTCAACACTATGATGGCTAGGACATAGCTTAGTATAAAGGGCAGAAATTTGACATGACATCTTTTTCCAGTGCCACAGCTGAAAGGCTCTGAAATAGCCAGAGCTGGCATATGCTACCATTGGCCTCTGTTCAGTCAGCCTTACAGGGAACGACGCCGTCATGGCTGTGGCAGCTGATGAGAGGGTCTCCCATGGGAGCCACGGTGTCAGAAATAAAGTGTAATTTGTCTCCACAAAGCAAAAAGTCTGCTTCAGAGCTAAAAACAAAGGCATCATCCTGCATCTGATGCTGAAACATGTATTCCTCCCAGAGTCAACAGATTTAAAGGCTATTCCTCCTGCATCCATTTGACTTCCTAGGAGGACATGTACCAATAACTCCCAGAGGTGAAATGTGCTCTTTCTACCTCTAAATGATTTTCCCATTCATAAGTTTGGCCTGTGACAGAGAATAATGATTTGCCCTGTAGTTAAGTTTGTCAAAAACAGAACATTATTATGTCAGCTCAGCAATGAACAGCTGTACTGATGAACTCCTCAGCAGTAAAAATTCTGCTCTCCCATTTAACCAAAAGCTGTTCAGCCCTAGCAATAATAAATGGGAGGTTGTGGAGGAATAAGTGGAAGAAATGAGCAGAAGTCCAATAAACATGCTGGTGTATGAGAAATGCGTACAAACTGAACATTTTTCCAGAGATTTGCATGAAGCAGCTGCGTCTGTTGCATGTGCAGTTTTGATATTTCTTTTGTGGATCCTGTAACTTCAGATTTCTTGTGACTTCCTGAATATAAAGGTAAATTTTTCATTTATGCAAAATTAATTGGGGCTATATCCATGTGCAAAAAGCAATAAATATTTGAGGTTGCACAATCATACTCTGCCTTAATGAAATTCAAACCAAAGTTTTATGAAATAGAGTTGTGTCATTCTTTCTGGTGTTACTGGTAATTAAAAAGATGTCAGATTTGGTAAGGAAACTGGAGAATCGCCTAGCAGAACGGTGCGGGCGCTTAACGTTAAAGAAGCTCTAACATTGTTAGGCACAAGAGTATTAGTTTGGAAACAAATTAAAGTAATCCTAGATACTCCTACGGAGGTTTAATATTTTACCTAAAGTGCTATCTGCTCTTCATTACTCTCTTCCTCAAAGCTGGCACTTAGTCACAGTCAGCTGAAATTGCATTTGGAGAGGGGCGATAACTACACAAGTACTAAAGGCAGCCATAAAGTGTCAATAAATTGCATAAGCAAGAGGCTTCAGCTGTCTGCAAGTGACACAAAGATGGATTGTCCTACGTCAGAGAGTTTCTTAGACAAAGCTTTGAACTAGATAGGAAACCAAAATTAGACTGTAATGGAGAGATTCCATTCTCAGTGGACATTCTGCTTGGGATACTAAATTAATTTACCTTGTCTAGGGTGTACAGCCTCATCTGTTACATTCCAGGGCTATAATGCAGTTGTCAAGATGTACTTGTATTCTTATAACTTTGTTTTCTGTATCTTACTGGAGCATGCTGCTTATGTACAAAGCATAATTCAAGTAGACTCAGAATAATCTTTAGCAAAAGAAGAGGACAATACTTGTTCAAGAATAAAGAAAAAACATGGAGGATCGGGGATTTTTCCTCTGACAAATGAAAATATTAGCAATTTTTAACTTAGTTCTCTATATGAAAATCACCAGACACTAATGGCATAGTAGGAAGGTGTAAGTAGCTTACTGGCTTTTCTTTGTCCTTCTTAATCAGGGGGAAGTTAAACGATCTTTTTCCAGCCATGAGATATTTCTATTTCTTCTCATGTTTTAGGAATGCCAGCAGAATGTGAAATCCAGTATACCTGTCTTGAAATGCCAGAGTCAATTAAATACGACAGGTCCTAGCCGCCTATATCCCCGGAGCAGCTGCAGTAGCAGTGAACTCTCCCTCTCAAGTGCTTGCAGTGAATATTCCAGTGGTTCCTCCTACACTTGGAATGATGGGAAGACATGCAGCAAAAGGGTAAATGAAATTAATTTGTTTCATTTGTTAGCTTAAGCTGACTTTCAGATTTTTTTATATATTTTTTAATTTTCTTCATCCTTTTGTATTTAAAACAGTTGTCACTAAACTCAGGAGTTCTCTCCCTGCTGTCTCCCTCCCTCTCACTCTCCCTCATTTATTTTTTTTAACAATTCCTTTATCACTCCAATTTGCTCGCAGTTTCCTCATTTATTGTGACATTTATTCTGTCTTTTCACAATCCAAATTGTTCTTCTCCTTCTTTATCTTAATCCTTCCATTCATATTGTTCTTCCTACAGGTTTTAAATCCACTGCAGCTTTCACACCAGTATGAAATCCTGTATTAAAAAAGAACATTGCTATTAATAGCAATGGATGAAACGTAATGCCCTATGCACTCCTAAATCTCTTTAATAAAATGGTAACGTTTTTATTAACGGCACTTGTGAGTAATATGTGAGTTCTATTTTGTTTTGACAGTCATCCGTGAGCTGGGATAAAAGAATAAGCATTGGTTCTTCACTCCCAAGTAACCTCTCAAGTCCTGCAGATGATCTACCTCCAACTCGTGTCAAGGAAAACCACATCCTAGAAGGGCTGAAGAAATTACAGAAGCAAAAAATATTACTTGAATCACCTTCAGTAATATCAAAATGGGGTTACAAAGACTGCATGAACTCCAATGAAGGAATATATTCCCCTGGTGTTAAATGTGGCAGCCATAATGAACAGACTCATTGTAAGCCAATGGAGATGGGAAGTATTTGCATTGAACATAAAACTTTCTCTTATGATTCAGATTCACATGATGATGCAGATGACGATTCTTCATCCTTATTATTGCTGCAGGAAGTACCCAGCAAAGACTGCAGGATCTATTGTAACAAATTAACTCACAGTGTTTCTGACAGTCTCTTTGACTGGGACCCTAATAGGAAACATTTGCCAGAAAGAAGTTCATATTTTAATTCAAAGGAAAGACCTGAAAAATTAACTAGTTTTGTCAGTGAATTTCAGGCAGAAGTAAAACTGTGCACCAGAGCAAAGCTGCCTGAGTTACAGTTAGATCAAAGCCACGCTAATACGGGCTGGAAGGACCTTAATTTTCAGCTTTCAGATACTGATGACAATGAAGTCTTGGATGAATTGCGTATAGAAAGCAGTGATGAGAAGAGTCCATCAGATCTATTATCAAGTCCTTTTTCTGAGAAGTACACAAAGAACTCTGACGTCCTCGTAGTCACAGAGAATTCTCAGTTTACTGACAAAGAGGAAAAACAGGTATCTGCTCAGTCAGATATTAGGCCAAAGACATGTAATTTCATTAAACAACAAAAGGTCATAAAAAAGACCTCTTCTGAAGAGTGCATTACCGTAATATTTGATGCCGAGGATGGTGAGCCTATTGAATTCAGCTCGCATCAAACTGGAGTTGTCACTGTAACAAGAAATGAAATTTCAATCAACCAGCCACAAACTAGGTCCAGTGCTGAATATACTGAACTTATAGCTCAGGGAATAACTAATTTGCAGACAGGAGGCAGTGCTAGAAACTACACTGCTTTAGAAGGATCTGAAGATAAAACCAAGAACACTCTTGAGGATAATACAGGTAATAAAAATACGGTTGTCCCCCTGACCTGCAGTGAATCTTCACGCTGTGGAAGAATAATACTGCAAAATGCTCCACGGCAAAAAATAGTGAAGCCAGTGAATGAGGTATCATACAAGGCCAATTCAAGCTTCACTGTTCATACAGGAATCAATCAAAAGACAAACTTGACTAAAATACCCAGCAGAGGGAAATTTTCTCCACAAAAAACTATGATGATGGAGAGCCAGGAGACACCTGTAGCTACATCAGTGAGCCATGCAACCCTTGAAAAATCACCTGCTCTGCCACCTGTAAAGCTTTCCAGAGTCAAAAAGGCCCAAAGTCCACCTCATAATTTTGACTCAAAAGTCGACTTCCAGGTTCCAAAGCCCCCTGCCCACCTCCTGCCCAGCTCAAAGCGTCCAGGCAGGGCCAATGGGACAAAGTATCCAAAGAGTCAGAGCCCAGCATCACCACTGTTGCCTCAGCACCTTATAGAGCCCAGTGACTATGGAGAACCTCCAACCAGAGACTTTCATTGCGACTTGGCAACTGTAGAAGCCCGATCGCCATCCCCACCCCTTCCTCCGGGCAGGTCAACATCCCTGTTGATTCGGCCTGATTATGCTCATTCATCACCTGTAGCTGTAAAGTTTGAAGGAGCTGGTCCCAGTGAAACAGCAAAAAATATACTGAAATCATCACCATTAAAAGGAGCTGTGAACTCCGGCTTTCATAATCAATCTAGTCATGAACTGCAAGCAAAAGCTGTATCTTCTGGGGCCAAAATTGAGTTATCTTACCTTCAGGAAAATGCAGAAGCAATTATGCAAAATAAATGTGTATCTCAGCAACCCCATACTGCATGCCAAGGACTTTCCAAAGTTTTCACAAAGCAAGTCTGCCCAAAAAGCCCTAATCAGCCAGGTCTCCACAGGAATCGTGAGCTCCTGAACACAAACTTTCAAACAGACAGGTCCTTTCCCCTGGGCTGTCCGTCACTGGAAACAACTTCTTCAACAGAAGCATATTCCAGCAAAAAAGATATTTCCAGTGACAGTGGGGTTGATCAGCCTCAAAAGATGCCAAACATTCTCCCCGCAACTCCTCAGTGTCATGCCACAAGCACAAGCGAGCCCTTACTATCTCAGGTAAACAATTCCCCATTGTCATCCTTTCATGGTAGCAACACTGCAAATGCTACGCAAAACTCTAATGAGAAAGGAATGAAAACCCGTCTCCCCGTAGGACTGAAATTATTTGTCAAATCTCCTCAACTTCTCCGAAAGAGCTCTACCGTCCCAGGGAAGCAGGAAAAAGACAGTATAAATGCAGCTTCCAAAAGCAATGTGAGTTCAAGTAAGTACAAGCAAAATGAATGCCTAACCACCAGAGGTGCAATGGATGCTGAATTAAAAGACTCTAAGTCTGATATCGATATAAAAGATAATTTTACTGTGGGACTTAGTATGGATACAGCATCACCTCAGCCACATGAAAACTGCAGCTTGGTGGTAGACAGAGTAGATGGATTAGAAAGCAAATTAGTTAAGAGATCTGCTTCTTCCAGCAACAAGTCACACTTGAAACCAGCTCTGGGCATGAATGGAGCGAAAGCTCGTAGTCAGAGTTTTAGCATTCATACAGGGGAAAAGCCATCTGCTCTTGTTACAGAAGGTCTTGGAAAAGTACGGACTCAGATTATTACAAATACTTCTGACAGAGGAAATTCTCTAACAAGGCAGAACTCAGCCATGGAAGGACTTCAAATCAAGGCCATTCCTGGGTCGGCAGTGACACACGAGACTCCTTCAAATGCTTCAAAAACCACTGAAAATTCGTACTCTAGACAAGGTTCTCTTGGAAATAAGAGTAATTGCAATAGCCAGCATGGAAGCCCAAGCAAACTGCCATTCAGATCGTCTCCAAAAGTAGACTTGTTTCACAGCACTTCAAAATGTGATGGAAACAAATCATTTTCTCAAAAGGATGCACGCAGTCCATCTGTCCAGAGTGAGAAAAACAGTGAAAATGTAAAACATGAAGCTCTAAATAAAAAAAGCATTTTGCCTGCAGAATTGGAGTTAGAAGCATCAGCTATTGCATCTTCCAAACAGATTTCATCATTTCAAAGCTTGGATGGAATAAAGTGTCCTCATAAACTGGAAGCAACAAAATCACAAAGACAGCAGATGTCTTTAAAGTTAGCGGAAGCCTCTGAGGTTACTGATGTTTTCAGTTCGCCTGCTCTACAGCCTACAATAGAGGAGAAGGTCATGTTATGCATCCAAGAAAATGTCCAGAAGGGTCAGGAACAAAACAAATCTCCCACTGTGGAGACTAAACAAAAGACAGGGCCCTCTATAGCTAATTGGTTTGGCTTTCGAAAGAGTAAGCTCCCAGCACTGAGTAGCAGGAAACCTGATGTTCCTAAAACAAAGGTAGAAAAAAAAGAAGCAAAGGTTTCAGGATTTGGAATTAAGCAAGCAAAATTAGAGAGAAGAAAAGAAAAAAAGCAAACTGAACAACGCTGTGAAATGGAAAACGAAATTAACAGGAAAACAAACAATGACATTTTAGGTGATGCTATGGAGAGTAAAATTTTAAAACCATCACAAAACACATCCGGCCACACTGGGTGTGAACAAGTCAGAGGTTCCACCACAGCTGCATACTCACCGAAAGACAGTTTTATGAAGGAACTTTTAAACAGGTATGGGATATTTTGTTGTGCCGTGTAACTTTGCTGGCATCCTCAGATGCTAATTTCAATGTATGTTCCTCTTAGACTAAGAATGGATAGGAGCAATCGGTTTGTAAACTATCAGGACTTTCATCTTTAAGGGAAAAAAGTATTAATAATGAAATGATAATTCTGTTGACTTTTTCTTGTTAACCAAACCAATGGTCTTTGAAATTAAAGAATGGGAAGTTACATCCAAGTTGATAGAAATACGAAATTATTGTAGAAATCAAGAATGTAGGCAGACGATGTGTAAATATAGAGGATACTTAGGTACATCTTTTAATGAATTCCATTTCCATGTATTCTAACCAGTAAACGTGTTTGGAAACTAGTCAGAATTAGTTACATTTCTAGCTACCATAACCTATGGTCACAGAAGAACGTAGCAATTGCTATATTGTGTTTTCACATTTGCCCCACAGCAGTCACAAATATAAAATAAATCATTACATGTGAAAGACTAAATTGATATACTACCTGAAATTGCAAGTGACAGATTTGATCAAGGCTAGTTAGAAACATTTATCACTCAAAGGTCTAGAGACAGAAAGATATGGAGAGGTTACTTTAAGCATTAAAGGAATGGAAAAGTAGAGTGATTGAAGAAGGGCAATGTAATTTATCAGAGGAATCACTCTCTACCTGCAGAGTTGATAAGAAAGCAGCTCAGCAGACAGAAAGTGGATCAAATAATGTTTCCTACAGGAGTGTGTCGAAGGGCAGCTCCCAGGGCTCCTCTCTTCACAGCAACTCTATCAGCTCTCAAGGAAACCACAAGAAAAACAGCAACACAAAAGCTGATATGGAAATGCAGAATCAGACCCTGGTAAGTGCTTTAGAACATGAAAATGTTATTACCTTCTTTTTAACTTCTGGATGTGTTCCTTATTGCCAGTACAGACAAACAGGATAATAACTGTTTATATATGATTTTGTGCAGCGAGAGAATTGTGAATTAATACCAAAGTTGGCAGCTTGACTATAGGCCAGATTATACAGCTAGTCATGAAGGTCCTACTGCTTCTGCTGGCAATTCAATTTCAGTGGAGATATATGCACAGCGATGTTATAATCATACTGCAGTACAGTGTAATAATAGGACCATTTTCTTTTTTTCCATTTTTTCCCCTTTCCCTGAAAATTGCATGCCTGCCAGTGTTGAACATTACTCTGAATGTTATAGAAAACATTAAGCCCAAAAAGTGCAATGCTGGTGGGGAAAAGGCAAAGCATTTGACCACACTGGGGAATATTTGTCACTTAAGAAGGAGTCTTTCAAAAGCAAAAGCAAAAGCATACATTTCACCCATGACTCTGTACCGTGGAAAATCTCCCTGTTAATGCCTTGTAGTTAGTTTTACATTTTAATAAGGTACTAACTATACCTGATTTTTTAATTTACTTAGCGAATAGCAATGTTGTGATTTCGAAGAAAAATAATTTTATTTTCTGTTAGCTGCTAGATTCTGATTCTTGAAAGGTTATGTGAGTGGCTAACTTTTCTGTACCTTGAATAGTGTAAGCACAGCCCAGGACTGTAGCCTAAAGTGAAACTGAATGGGTGCCCTTCCTTGTGAAGCTTTTAATAATTAACCTTGGAATTTAGCGAGTGATTTCTTGCCAAGAAAGGGCCTTTCCCATGATGTTTTAAAGCCCAAGCACCATGAGAGCAGAGATACTTTGACTTGATCTCATGTAATTGAACTTCATAAGCATTCTTTTCTCATTCCTGGTAGCTGTCTTGACCATATTATTATGATTGTTATTACAAATAATCACTTTTCACAAAATAATCTGAAAATTTATGCCAAATACATATATACTGAACATGAAGCTACTACTTCTGTTCTGATAAAACTGAATTATTGAAGTACAGCACATGCAACTATTTCATTTTAGAGAATTTGAAATACATTTTGGGGGGGATGTGTTTCAAGGTTAAAACAATTCAAAAAGCTTCATAATGGGAACTGGAGAAACTCTTTGTTGTTGTTTCAGATGGTTAAGTCTGAAGTATGAACACACATGGTTTCAACTTCAGGCAAGAGATATTTTACCTCAGTGCAAATGTCTTTCCTAAGAATATCCACAAGGTCATTTTTTAAAACTTAAAGGGAATATGCGCAGAATGCGTGTTAGAAAACTTTTTTCTCCTGACTGTTGTGGTATCATCTCTTCTTTGAAAATGTAGATGTCTCCTGCATTATAAAACCACAAATTACAAGCGTATCTAAGGCTGTCCTTGTAGTGTCACGGAAAGGAAAGAGAGAGAATGAAAGTCTGGAAATGTGCAATATGCAGGAAATTCAATCCAACTGATCTAGAACTTTGATAGCAAAGCAGAGCCCCTTATCAGAGCCACTCAGTTTAACTATGCCCCATTTAATATGGTCCTGACAGCTTAGGGTATATCTTCACTGTACAGAAGTACAAAAAACCCTGCACATCGCTTCTACAATTTCTTTCTAACTTATTATTTTCTAATGCTGTAATAATTTGCTGTGCTTTTTGTCTGTCAATTTGTGCAGTCTTTCTAAATGCAGCAATAATAGTCGTTTAGGACTTTAAGTGTATCTTCAAGAAACACACTTCAGTTTATTAAGGAACTACAAGATTGCCCTTAATATATATAAATAATGGAGAAATCCTAATTATTCTGTTTAGCTTTTTAGGACACATTAGTCACAGAGAAAAGGCATTACCTATCCTATACCACACACTCTTTTGTTCGCTGAGAATCAAAGTATTTTTAATATTGTTTTGGGAGATTGAGTTGCATTATATGCTTCATCTCTGTGAGTTTCATGTTTTGTTTTTGCGGCATTCAATTCCTGAATGAAATATCTAGTGCTAAAAGGCTGAAGACATCTAGAATAAAGAGAATAAAAGCATGCTTGCAGTTGTTAATGCTTACTTCTGAAAGAAATATACCATAAGACTCCAAAGTATGTGAGATTTCATCTTGTCCTCCAAACTTGCACAAGAAAAACAATAGAAAGTCTGTAAATTCAAAGTTCATGCATCTTATTACTATCATTTTCAGTTATTCTTTGGTGTCAGCTTCCTTTGAAGCAGATTGCAAAGGACTGGGATATAGTTGAGACTGAAAACAGTCGCGTGTGGTAGAACGGCCTATTGTGCATTTTTTTGCTTGTATGAAGACAAAATGAATACTTTTGGAGAAAAGAGCATAAATCTTTTGCAAAGCCCTAAACTAAGAGCATTTTTTTTTCTTCTTTGAACAATGCAAAATGCATTTAGTGACACAGGTACAGTGCAGAAGCTGCATATCGTATATACCTCTTATTTAAGTCTAGCCATAACATTTTAAATATTAATTTTATAGAAAGTTTTTCCTTTAAAGCCCATTTAATTTTTGACAATTAAATTTCTTCTTTTATGATGTGCCAGGAAAAGACTTGAGGCACTATTATGCCATAGCATATGCACTAATTATATCTGATTTCTGTTCATACAAGGAACACGATTGCTTGACTGCCACTGAATTTATGGAAAAAGCAATGTTCCACCAATAGCAGCCTTGTGCATTCACCTTCAAAGGGATACACTTCCCGTTAGTGTTCATCAAAAAAGCACTTTGCTCTAAAGGCCAGCCAACAGAAATACATAATCCTTTAGCCTACACCAAGGATGTTCCATGTTCCTGAATACTTTTTCATGTCCTTGGCTGAAGCTTAAGGTGAGATACAATCATTTTTGTGCTGCACTGCTTCATTTCACCTTTGTGATTTTATTACAGCCCAGTGTAATTTAGAAAAGCCATGAGCTTTACTTTGTGAGGTGGAAGTGTGGCACCAAAATCAAGACACCAGTTTTGTATAGCACTGTCAGCCTGTAGTCTGTGTGGTTGGGGAACACCCAAGATCTATCCTAATATTGTGAACTGTCCCAGCACTAGCAAGCAACAGACTGCCATATGCACGTGAGAGATGTTTTTGGCTGTATTTTGATGCCAAATAGTTATGCACCCTCCTCTTCATTTTCCATAGCCTGAAAATCCTCATTTCAGAAGAAAAAAAAAAGAAAAAAAAAAAAAAAAAAAAAAGATGTAATTAAATACCTGGGATTAAGAGATAATAAATGCACTTTTATAAATATAGAGAGTAAATCTTTCATGTTTTACTGAGGCTAGTCACAAGAGGTCAATAGGGCTACTACTTCAAGCCAGACAAGCAAAATATATACAATGATCAAAGATATGTCATGCAAATGATGATAAATTCTGCTGTTTTAGATTACAGAATGTATCTAATGCTACTGGAGTGTGCTATAAGTGGTTTAAATGGCAGATAGTGATTAGCAAACAATTTAAGATCTGTGAGATACTGACAGTAATTTTTTCTGCAGGGCTGGCTTTCTTCTCAGCACTCTACAAGTATCTTCATTCCTGTTTGATTTATATACCATAGCAGAAAAATATGTCCCTAGCATCTGAATTATGGCCACTCATGACATGTAATTGAGGGGGTTTTCACTGTATTATAGGAAGATACTGACCTTACATACACACTTTGGAAATACTCATGCAGAAGAACAGGCCAATCTAGGGGATCTGAATAACACATACTTGAAACAGGTGTAAAGAGCTCGATGTAAGAGCTCTTAGTGAATTCTGAAATTTGGATTTTCTCGCTGTTTAGCTAATAAAATGTTTTTAAAGAGATGCAGAAACAAAAATGCCAAAGTTAAGTGCTTGGAAACTGGATTAAATAAGGTATCACCTATTAAATTCACTTTTTTTTTTTTTCTTTTTAGCATAGCAACTGAAACATGGTATTTTTCAAGGAAAACAAGTATGAGGTCAACAGTCCTGAGTGTAATTCTTGATTCTTAGTTTTTTTTAAATGCAGAAAAATATTTTTTCTTCAGAGGAATTGCATTTTCCAAGGGTATTTTTTGACTACTGCATGTTGTGACTTTTAATGAAGTTAAAGTTGTTGTCCTCTGATATAATTAATAGAATGGGACAGGCTATATACTTCCACTCTTAGCTGCCCTGTAACTTTACTGTGGTTTATTTCTGAAAAGATGTTCAGTAGTTATCATATAGCACCATAAGCAGAGTCACAGATGTTCCTCACTTTTGTCATTGTTGTACTATGTACAGGCTAAAGTAGTGACAGAAAACCTGCAAGAAGAAGAGGAGGACACCATGACAAGGACTACATGTCAGAGTCATGACATAGGTACAACACTATGTTTTACACTGGATTTTATTGCTGTCTCCATTCATAGAAAAAAACATGCTTAATCCTCATTACTTTATTTGTTTGCCCACCTAATGCCAGTTTTAGCATTCATTTAGCTCTGCGTTCACCGCCAGTCAGATTTCACCAACTGTATAAAAGATCAGTACATGCCATTACTGATTGTGGGTCAAAGCAATGTTTGATAGAAGAGCTTTGGAATCTGACTATGAAATACCATTTCAGTCTCCAAAACGTGGGGCTTACATACAGTGACCTAACTCAAGGGATATTGCGCATGATACTTTCAGTGGAAATAATACTGATTTTCTGTAACTCTGCAGTCTGTCCTTGAGTTTGTAAGATTCAGAGTAAAATTCCAAATAGCAGAATAACTGTGATAAACTATCCCAGAGTGGGTACCAAACCAGGTGTCTGTTCAGCAAACATTGAAGTTGTAATTGCAAATATAGCTGCCCTTGCTCTAAACTTTTCAGGAGAGTGGCACCGTCAGTCCTTCTTGATTGGCAGGTACTAATTTTTAACCACAGGTGAACTTTCAATACTTGTTATAAAATATCTAATAGACAACGGAGGATGAAACAGAAGTTTGTTTGAGATCTGTAATAGAGCAATGTGTCACCAATATAAGAAAACGATTCTGAATTTAAAAAAAATAAATAATAATCTTTAGCAAGTTCCCTTTGCAGGCAGAGACTGCTGCAGTAGTTAAAATCTGATTCAGTGTTTTCAGGACACTGTCAGTAACTGTACTAGCCCAAAGCTCTTTCATTTCACTAATGCTTTCAATCCAGAAAGTGGGGCTGAACCAGAGGTATCATGTTGAAACACATTTCTCTTTGGGATAACGTTTGTGTGCCTTGTTGACTTGTCCAATGTTTTCAGTCCTAATATCAAGTAAATGAACTCTGTCTTCCTTGCAGCAGAGATCCCTGAATTCTCTGATCTCTAGCAACCCATCCAAAACTTGGCTCTGTTACAGTAACTAAATAACAAGAACTTTGAACAATGCACTGTAAGACTGTGATGGGGCTCTGCAGCTGGGTAGGTGCAAGCCCTGAAAAGTGAAATACTTGCTGCTCCCTCTAAGAATAAAGGCCTTTCTTTCTGATACTAGAAATTGCCAAAAAGAGAATAACTCACTTAAGTTGGTTCAGAATTGTTTTGCCCTCACTCCCAGCCCCAAAGTTCTGAAAACTTTTATTTTGAAATATTTTGGTTTTGTTTTTAATCCAGTTACTGAATAAGAAGAAACAGCTATATGTAAAGTGTCCTGAAAAGACTGCAGTGCTTCCTTGGTGTTCATCAGTGTAATTGTTGGTTGTGGCTGACACGTAATCACTATGCATTTTCATATATTACTGTGTCAGTGGGTCCTGTAATATGTCATGGTGGGGGGGGGGGGGGGAGGGGAGGATGCTGATGTGCTACTCCTCCTGCATACACCAAGTCTGAGTCTCTGACAGGAAAGAGTGGTTGTGGAGTAGGGTGGCTGGTGCACCCAAAAGCCAGACTTCTATTGTGCCTTAGGTTCATGAGGCCCTCAGTTAGCTGAGAGACATCGTCACTGTGGATCTGACGCTCCTGTGCACCAAAGCCCCTTTTCTTTGTCATTTTGCAGGGCTGGTCACATGGATGGAGTGACAGGTAGGTCTGTGGACCGGGTGTGTACAAGTCCACTGTATGTGGCACTGCAGAGTAGCCAGGCAGTGCTGTTCTTGGGAAACTCGTATAGCTTGTACAAGAACTTCCCACCATCTGAATTATACTAATTACATCTGAATTATACTAATTACAAAAGACACATCTTTACCCTAGACAGTTCCATCTCTTTAAGGCTCAACACAGTATGGTATCTACCCCTGTTTTTGCCTTTTTAAAGCATCTAGAATAACTCAAGTATTTTGCTCTAAGGATCTAGCTGATGTAAGGAAACTCCTTGATGATGAGAGACGTGCAGTAGATAGTTTTGGTATGGTAAAAATAATCGAAGTCTGAGCAAAGTTTTTGGCAGTAGCACACAGAGTCCTAACACAGAAGGTCCTAGTCATTACTTACTTCAGCAGGATGAGAACAAGGCTGGGAAATTGGAAGCGTGGATCTAAGTGAGCTTCCTGAATACTCCTAAATCAGTATCTTGCTGTGTTTTATGCCCCTCTCACCAGGCTGTGTTTTATACCACACTGGAATTTTTGCTTCTGTATGTCCACATTGCTCTTTGGTGGATAGCAAACTTTGCTAGCTCTGGTTCAGATTCTTTTACCGAATTCCTTGCTAGATGTTCTTGGATTTTTCTGATACATACATTTTTCTGATACATACCACATTTTTCTGGTTTACATAAAACAAATGTGTTTGTTGTTGTTGTTTTGTTTGTTTGCTTGTTTGCTTGCTTGCTTGTTTTTTCTTTTCAAAACTGATCTCTGTGCAGCTTTGAGAAACTTTAGTTGGAATACTTCCCACGTCATGCTGGTATTCTTAGAACCATACACAACTTGTGAAGATTATAAAGAACCTGCTGGTAAGAAGGATTACTTGAGATGTGATAGAGGCAAATTCAGCTTTCTTTGTTATGAACTAAGCTTCTGGTTGTCAGAAGCTGAAAGGAATAATACAGGAAGGATGGCTCTACAATGCACTGCCTCACTGCCATCAAGCACACAATGGTGACCCAGGTCCTTGGTGTGATCAGAGGGCAGTTGCTTTGTCCCCTCAGCAGTTCCTGTCCTGGTGGAAGCTTTTGGTCTGTTGTTTTCATGGAACAGTTTCACAGATTGCAGGGTTCTTGAAGAACAGGAACGTCTTTGAAGTCTTGAAAATTTCAGTGGGTAGTAAATTAATTTTTTACTGGTCTCCATTCTTCGCCATCATAAACAGTCATTTTTAGAAACAAAGTTCATTGTGGTTTTGTAGCTGTACTTTAAGGACTTCATTCTACTAGTTTTGTTCTGAAATGTTAACAAAACAGAGCTGAATGTACAGAAGATGTAAAGAAGCTGTGATTAAGTAGGAAAGATGTTCTTTACTGTGGTAAAGAAATAATAGAAAAGATAAGTGTTGTTGTAGTTGTAAATTGCCAGTTGCTAGGTTTTTAATTTATTACCATTTGGTGATCTGAACAAATTTAAGTACTTTGCTGATTCTTTGGTTTTGCTGCATTGAAAGAATACAAGAAAGCACAATAACACAAAATTACTTGTCTAGTGTACTTGTATCTCAGGTACACATCATTTCCCTATGTAACAGTCATTTATGTTGTTGTATTGTGCTTAAGCACATATTTAAAACAGTTTTAATCTTTTTTTTTAAAAATAACTGCGTTACACCCTGGATGTTTTTGCTGGATTGTAGGTGAGGATGCCAAATGTGGCCCTGGCAGCAGAGATGCTACCTGTACTCTCTCTTCCCCCAAATAAGAGACCTGAAAATCCAGGCGTATTGCTTTCAGGTCCAGCTATCCTCAGAGCTCGTTCCTCATGCCCTTTGCAATGAAGTAGTTGGGTTTAAAAGGAGTGGTGAAGAGGGAAATGCTAAAGTACATAATAATAGAAATGGCGTGATAAAAAGGTTGCCTTTCCCTTCATGTCATGAGAGATTCCCCAGCTCAGACAAGTGCAGTGGGGTTGCAAGACGTTCTTATCAATACATTCGTTTATTGAATACAAAGACAATGTGTCAGGCTTCTGACAGTATTGCTCCCACGTAAACATAAAAAAGCCTTCGCTTCACAAAGGAAGAGAATTCTCTCAATGGAATAGAATATTCAGTGTTTTGCTTCCTGTTTCCCCATTGTCACAACGGCCAAAAACATTACAAGACAGTTACAAATGACAGCTTTACACAAAGAGGCAAATAAGTGGACATATTGAGAAGAAAAAAAGCATTTACAAAGTTTAATGTTCCTATTAGCAACCACTCCGGGAAAAGTGTGATTGTACTAATTATAATGTATTCAGAGTTTTCATTGATAAACAGGGAAAAGACAAAAATCCATGGCACAAGCAAACAAATGCTAATTACTGAAGAATTCATTCTTATAGACAACTTCGCATGACAATACTGTGGTATACAGTAATAGTCATACCAAATACAGAGTTTCTTTGATCATAATATTTATCTGTTGCATCTAAAATACAGTTGACATAGAATCACTGAATGGTTTGGGTTAGATGGGATCTTAAAGCCCATCCAGTTCCAACCCCCTGCCATGGGCAGGGACACCTCCCACCAGCCCAGGTTGTCCAAAGCCCCATCCAGCCTGGCCTTGAGCACCTCCAGGGATGGGACATCCACAGCTTCTCTGGGCAACCTTTTCCTGTGCCTCACACCCTCTGAGTAAAGAATTTCTTCATTATATCTAATCTAAATCTCCCCTCTCTTAGCTTAAAATCACTTCTCATTGTCCTATCACTACACTCCCTGACAAAGAGTCCCTCTCTAGCTTTCTTGTAGGCCATGTAAAGTACTGGAAGGCTGCTCTAAGTTCTAAATGAAGGCGCAAGGGTATTCGGTATGTAAGGGTATGTAAGGTCCCTATACAAATGGAAAGATTTCTGAGCTTACCTATTTTTATATATATATTTTTTAGAAATATATATATATATGTAATGAAGAGCTAAGTTAGTAATAATTAACCATATTATTCTTCAGTGTTCATGTAAACCTATGCTGATGCTGAAGGAGGAGAGACTGAGTGTGACCTTTTCTCAGTAATCAACACTTTGGTAATTTAAAAAACACCCGGTTTGAAAGCTGCATGATAATCATTTCTTTGGATCCAGTTTCCTTTTCTCTTTGTTACCCCAAGTGGATGACAAATTCACTAGAGGAACAAATCAGCAATGAAAATGATATACTTAAGCTGCACAAAATACACGATCTCAGTATGTCCTCACCAACCTGAATAGGCTGATGAGAGGTTTCTGAGGTTTCAAGTCTATTCTGAAATCTATACTCAGGTTTCAATACAAAGAAAGAATTTTCTGTTTGTTTTTTTTTTTTTTCTTGTCCCAGATATTTCTATGTGCAAATGTCTTTATTCATCCTAGAGGACTTCCAGTGGTCATTCAGTCCTCAGCAGTCCCTAAATGTATGAAACAACAATTCTGGTCAAAAGCACTGAAGCTCAGGGATGTGAAAGCATGGACAATTCATCTAGAGGAATTGTTTTACTGAACTGCAAGCTTTTTGGTTTGAAATGTTAACTTCAATATGCCACTGATTGAACTGAAGGGCCAATTTCATTCTTTAAGGAAAGCCTGTTGAGAGAGAGAAAGCGCTGGTTTTATCCTCTGGGTTCTTGGAATGACATTACAGGTAAAAATAAATCCAAAAAAAAAGTAATTCTGAACAGACCTGCAATTTGCATTAGCATTGTGGGTACTGTACAGAGCAAATACTTGATAATGCAAGAATTGGTAGTGGCAATCCAAAATCTATCCATTTGGTGGTGGTACTGTCTGATCCACTAGAAGTACAGGATATTACCTACTGAAGCTGTGAAGCTGTATGGGAGTTAATTCACTGAAGCTGCCTGGAGTTAGGATCCACGGTAGAAAGATTCACAGCTCTCGGAAATAAATTATCTGTCTGTGGCATTGACCCATATTGTTTGTTTTGACTATGTCAGGTGAAATTCAGAACCAAGTAAAGATTATGAAGATAAGTGTAGGCAGAATTTTTCAAACTTTAAAGAAAGACTTATGTCTAATTTCTGTCAAATTTTCATTAGAGGTCCAGGTCAGTTGCTCAAAATTGATTCATCCGGCATTAAATGGAACATTGTAGATACTGGCATTTCTATAATACAGAGAAAAGGCCTGCAGATGCTTAAAAGGGTATTGAAAAGTCTCAAGCTAGATGGAGGGTTGGGCATCTACACTATCAAAGCAACATTAAAAGTGCATTGTAGCCTGTGCTGCTTTGTGCTAGAACAAAACCACACATTGAGGTCAAGGGATTCTTTTGTAGTTGTGCTGTATCCCAGCGCTCAATTCCATTAAAGTTCTTGATAATCATCTCCCTTATAGCAGGCTTTATCATCTTTTTTTTCTACTTTCCAAGAACAACCCTGCAGAAGGGTTTTGCAGTGTAATTTAAAGGCAATCTGGTCAAAAAAGAAAAAAAAAAAAAAAAAATCCTGTCTTTTAAGCAACTTTTAGAAGGTTTTGTCTTCTCCAGAGAACATTTGGTTGAATTCCGTGTATTCCTGATGTTCCAGAATGGAACGTTTGTTGGTTATTTTTGCCGTTTTGCATGTTGTATTGTATTTTAAAGTCCACCACTCTAAGTTTTGTATGCAGAAAAATGATCAGACTACATTTTCAATAGAAAACAGGGATGTCCTTGACAGCAAGTTTTATAGAGAAGTTGCCAGCAACTTGATAGCAATTTTGAAGATATAATGATAGCAAAAATAGGATCTATAAAATGTATATGTGAGTAGGTTCAGCATAAAATGAAATGTCAGTATTATAATTATTTGTATCAAGGTATCAAAATAGTGAAGATGATAGCCTTATCTGTGCTTTCTGATAATGTTTTGTCCAGCATCCAGTAGCTATACTAGAAGCTATAGAAATGATAAGAAAAAAAAACATACTTCCTAAGCAGTTTTTTTCTATGAGGAAAAGGACATACATTCTTTGTAGTATCCCAAGTAAATTCATTTGTCTCTGACTCTTCTTTTCTTTCTGATTCTTCTGATTTTCCCACAGATACATTCATTCCCTGCCAAGGCATATCCTCATGCCTGTTCACCTGCATTGTTTAAAAGTCACAGTCGTTCTAAACTTTACTGATAGGCTGCTGTCCCAGCTTATCTGACTTCCCATGAATCTCAACCATGACACAGAGCCTGCCTTTTTGTTTCCACACTGATACCAGTTGCAATCAGTGGATCCTTAACTCCAGTATCATCTGCCTTTGTCTCTTGGATAGGCCTGGGCTTCTTCCTGAAATCTAGATCTGATATACACTGGAACTGAAAAAATACATTTCAAATTTTATTTCTAAATGTGCCGTTTCACGTACATACTCAAAATGCTTAATTACGTAAGTTATTCAGTGGCCTTTTCCAAAGCTTGATGTAAACAATAGCAGTTCTTCTACTTGTTTAATAAGCTTGCACCAAGCTTCCCGTAGGAGAACAAAAAATACCAGACAATCCCCTCTGCTAAACAAAAGACTTGGTTCCATTCACTGTTTTGTAGACTGCCAAAACTTAGGTTATTTTTCCTGGATTGCTAAGTAAATAATTATTTAATTCATGTTTTCTCATTCTAAGGGAATGGAAATAGATGTGAAGGAAGCGAGCTTGATTAATGTGGTAAATACATTAAGTCTGACATGCATCATCCTAAAACATGTCCATTAAGCCTGACATATTTGAGCAAACACATTCACGTTAAAGAACCCTCAAAACCTGGAGGCAGATTAGGTGAGGTCTGTAATGAATTACTGAGATAAATGTAACAGAATAAGTGACAGAGGAAAGATGGTGAACAAATTGATCTGAATTACAGCCTGTGCATTCAGTAAAGAGAGGTGATCCACATCAGAAAGTCAAAAGAATAATCCAGAAGTTGTTTAAATGTCAGGCGAATCCTTGGACGCCTCTAATGCATTTAATGAAGAAGAATATTCAACTGATAAAATGTCTTTTGACCACAAAAGAAATCCTCCTTTGTCATGAAGTCTCAATGCCTGAGAAAATAACTTATCCCTGTCAGTGTTAATTCCTTTCATCAGGCCATTGATAGAAGTTGAGAAGAACCATTTAGCAAACATCTTATCACTGATACAGGAGTTGATTTGTTCATTTACACATGATCAGATAAAGGAAAAATGTTTGTTTTATCTTCCCCATCACCACCCAGTAAAGCTGTGGAATATCTCAAAATCTACAAGTGAGTGTGAGGTTGCTGTCTGTAAAAGCCATCAAACAAACCCAGTTATCACTGAGTAAGTTTCCAGCATGGAGCTGTTATTTGGAATCTGCATACTCAAAAGTTTTATGGCTTGATACAAGTTGTGATAAAGTGTGAGATTTTTCATTAATCCCTTCTATATGGGCAATGTCACAAATATGTGTATGTGTGCATTTATTTGTACCTCAATAACAAAGCCATTTTCTAAAGCCCTGTGTACATGTGCTGGCTGAGAGGTAAGTATTAAATCTGTAGATGCTGACTAGATTGCTTTAATAAGCGTGCTTCCTGGGCTGCAGCTTTGAAATGGGACTTCAGTGTAGCAGACAACTTAATGACACGCACTCTCACTATATCTAGCCAACTTGGGTGTTAATCCAAAGGACTTGTTCTCAATTGCTAAAACAACGCTGAATTAATAAACACTGAAATAAGCTGCTTACCTCTATGAACATCAGAATTCATCCATGACAGTAATGGCTTAAAAAACAAACAAACAAACTCAACATCCAGACCCATAAGTGGCCTGGAAGATACCAGGCAGACCCTCACAACCTCCTTACCTATCATCATCTCGCTGTCCTCAGGATATTTCAGACAAGAGGTATGTATGAAAGCACAGAAGCAGAACTGAGCTCAGCTAGGTAAAGAGCAGTTGTATTTGTACTTTCACTCACTTAAATGTCTGTCAGTTCCTCTAATCTTAGTGTGCCCAAGACACGGGATACTGGCTGTGCGCTCAGAGGAGAATCTGCCATGTTGTCATGTGCACAGAAGCTTTATACAGATATTAGTCATACATCTAAATCATGAATATAGAGGGGCAGCATCTCCACTAGAATTAAAATTTTCTCCTTCTTTCCCTCTTCCACTTCAGTGCAGAATTGGTTGTTTTGTTCCCTGGGTTTGAAGTCTGTGGCATTTCATGCCTCCATCTAATTTCCCCAAATTGCTCACACTTGAATGCAATTATCAAGCACTGTTCTACCCCTTTTTGTACTTCAAAATCTTCCTTCTTTGTTCCTTCAGTGCTGCTGAAATGACCCCTATCTGTGGTTTACTTACTCTTCTGAGCTCAAGTAGCTGAAAGAAGACATTGTTAAAGAGAAACCTTGTTTAGTAACCACTAGGCATTGCAAGAACTGACTTTCTTGTGTGTAGCAACATGCCCCTAGGAGCATATAGGGCAGAAGGGACCCCCAGAGGTCCAGACGCTTCTTGCTCAGGGACTTACCAGTTCAGGTTTGAATGTCTTCAAGGATATTGTTCTAAATTTGTCCATGGCCAATGCGTCATTGCTTTGGGAGGTTTTACATAACATTTAGCAGTCCTGTGTTTTTATGCTGCAGTATTCTTGTTACTGACAATCAGTGTGGTCATGTTGTTGAATGGCCTTCCAAGTCAGCGTGGAGCAGCCTTCTGCAGTGCCTCATTTACTGCCCCAGGGCTTACTCATCAGAAACAGCCCATGCACTGGTGCATAAAGCTGATTAAATACCTTCTTCTTCTGAGTTGCTCCACATCTTTTCAGTGGGGATTTATTAGTTTTGGGGTGAGATAGGACATGAATAGGTGACTTTGCAGAATGGAAAAGAGCTGCAAGAGGAAGAGCATTATGTTGGTTTGGGCCACTAGAAATGGGACTGTGTGCTGTACTGTGTTCTTCACTCTTCTTTGGCATTTGGGTATTTCTGCAGGGATTAATTTTGAAATGACGTTCTGAAGGAGTCTATTATAATAGAGTGAAACTTTCTGTGTATTTTTGTAATTGTTACTTATGTAGGCTGAAGATGATGGAGAACCTTGCCAATGTAAATAATACGAAACTAACATCCATTAGTGTCTTCTAATTTATGTCAGCTTACCTTCTTCACAGTCTGGCAGAGACAAATCATTTCTTTGTACTTTAACAGATAGTACACAGAGCACTTGTCTAATTGCCAGTTCTTCTGCAGCGCTGCTGCAGCCTACTGTCTAGCTTGTCTTCTTCGATGCAGAGTATTCATATTTTGGATCAACGCTTCCTTATTAGCCACAATGATTTTCTGTTAATTTCATTCTTTTGTCATTATGGTTATTCACCCAGAAATACTATATTTTATCACTAGAATGAGTAGAAGTGTGGCTCTTCGTACATTATATATAGGATGCAGTCTAATTATTATTCAAGATACTGAGAATCTGCTGATCTCATTCAGGCTTAAAATGTCAATTAAACACGATAGTCTGGTTCTTCAGCTCTGAAGTTAATGCTGCTGTGTTGATTTTCACTGGCTTACAGTCTGACCCAATCTATATTTGTTTTTATCACTCATATCAGGACTGTACCTGATTATCATACTTAATACAGACTAGGATATGCTGGTATTCTCTATGTTAGTTTAAGTCCTTCTGTTTGAAACTTTTCTGTTTTGCATGTTTTTTGCTCCTGGCTAGGACCATCTGTAGGCATTTGTATGGATCTTCAGTCATGCATTTCCTATTAACTCTAATTCATACACCTGAAATACAACTGAGCAAACTGAAAAGCATTTTGAGTGAGTATGTGTTCAGCTACTCCAAACATTTGTTTCAACCGTGTTCATATGAGCTCCGTGTTCCTTTTCTAAAATGACATTTAGGAGAATTTTCATGGGAAACACATTTTCACCTGAATTATCAATTATATTTAAGCTCTATCAGCATATGCTTTTCTAAATCTTCAGTATGAGGATGAGATACCAATTCCTAATTTGATGCTGTCTTTGCCATTTTTAATGGAGTTTGAGGAGCTTTGATTTGTACCTTGAGTCAGAGACTGAACTGTTGACATTTAATTATGCAATTAGTAATTATGGCATCTCATAGAAAAGCAGGCTCTTCAAAAATAAATATAGAGAAATAATAATTGTACAATTAGTGCATTGTTTTTTTAATTCTAGATGATCTTGAAAATTTCTCAGTATTTGGATAATGCACTGTGAGAAAAAGAAAAAGCAAAAAATATAGTGAATTATTTCCCTACTTACTGTCTTTAACATGCAAAGAGATCTAGTATGTTGTTTTAAACTGCTCATTCTAATGATGTTTTTGAAACGCATTTAACATCACATACTTTTTTCTTTTTTTTTCCAAAAAAAACAGACTTCCTGAAAAAAATCACTGTTCATTCTTCTGGCTTTAAATCATGATGGTTTCTCACCAACCCCTACTTCCTTGCAGATACTTTCACAGTGATTCAGCTGGTTTGGAGGAGCTGAACCTGAGTACTGAAATTAAAAGATTATAGTTCACCTAAAAGTCAGTCAGAGCTCTCTGTGCTCACTCTGTTAATGAGTTTTCACTTCATTAATTAAGAAATAAAATCAGGCTGTTTCAGGTGTGCATGTATATATTTAACTGTTTATTACTAGTACCCTTAAGTAAAGCCATCTGCAGGGCAGAACTAAAAATAAATTATTTAAAGCCTCATTTAATATTTATGTGGCTTTAATTACAGTCTTGTTTTCTATTAATAAACAAAAAGCAACGATGTTACTAAAATAAATATAGCGTGTTCTCCTGTGTATTTACAAAACCCAGAGCTTCCTGTGCATTTAGTAATTGGTCAGTGTTACCAGGGAGAGCATTTATGGTTACGCACCATCACTAGTCCTGTGCGTTGGGAACAGAACATCAAAGATGTTCTCTCAACATGAGTGAAACCAAACTCCAATTTCTAAGAGATGTTTAAGTGCAAGTAAATCAGTGATTCCATGTCTTTGTCCTTAAGGGCTTGTAATGCACCAGTCAGTGAACTCAAGCCCTCGAGGGACCAGCTAAGTAATACCAGCAGCAAATGTTCCCTTGGGCACTGTGTGCAGCCCATGTATGGGATGCTACGTGCGCCCTCAGCTCTTCTGTAAATGTGGTCTAATGGAGATGTTCCCAACTAAAGTCAACCCAGCTACCTCTAATAGTAAGAGCAAAAATAATGATCATAATGCTTCTTGGAAGTCTTTTGCAGCACAGTTCCTGAACAGCCTCCAAAATAGCTGCATTAAACTGAGTTTGGGTATTTCCACACAAGCATTACAGATTGAAGTGACTGCAGGGTGGTTATACGCTGCCTGCGAAGCTCTGAGGTTCTTTACCCTTACACCATCACTATGTAATGGGGACGTGCAATTAGCTCGGTGTTTTAATATGAAGAACTGAAGCATAGTGAGAGAAGGAGAGAGGCCTGTGGTTACATGGAAAAGGCATGGCTGAGGCAGCCCTTTTAGGTTGCCTCTTAGGTTTTGCTAATTTATTAGGTACAATTTCAGAGTGTGGGGATGGGTCTCTTCTATTAGACAGCAGGAAATGAAAGGAAGCATCCGTCCTTGCCTTGAATGAGTATTGCCATATTGAGTTGTTCCTTATGACAGCATGCAATTACTGGCTTCTGACCTTTGCATTTCAGGGTTCTAAGGGAAACAGAAAGCTACTCTTTCTTCATGAAAGTTCCTGGAAAAGCCAAATCTCTGCATTTCTGCAGATCTGTTTTTTATCTGGGATTCACCCCTTGCATCAGGTGTGAGACTTCCTTTTCTTTTCAACTATCACTTGTCTATCAGGATGTCTTAAAGATAGTTGCAGGTCTCTGAGGCTGATTGGCAGCTGCAGAGGTAAAACTAAAAGGACGTACAGCCATAAAGAAGAAGGATGGTTCCCCAAATTATTCGTAGGCTAGCCTCATTGGCAGCCAGGCTGCATTGGACTGCAGTTAATTACCTTTTACATGGAGCTTAAAGTTGCTCTTCACATGAATTGGAGGTCTCAGTCTTTCTATTCTAAAGATTCCAAAATCGCTTCTAAAGGGCTAAAACCATATCTCTTTCTAATATCCTGGCTCCTGAGAACAGTGAATAGATTTTTAGAAAGAAAGTATTCAAACGTAATACAGAGAGATTATGCCGGCAGTCGTCTGTTGTGGGACCATGTGGAAGCTGCAAGGTACACCTATGTATTTAGCAGACACCCAGAGAAGTGGAACACAAAATTTCAAGCATTATCTTAGTTCTTGTTACAACTTATTTAAAGTTTTGTTCTGTGTAACAACCCTGCTCAAATTAGCTTACCACCAGTCTTTCCAAGTATGCAAGGAAGGGACCTAAATGCCTGGAGGGAGATTGAAAGTGCTTATTGCAAAAAAAATAAAAATAAATCCATATGTAACTGTTAAACTGGTGAACAGGATTATCAGTACTCACTAATAATTAAAACTAATCTTTTGACTTATTTTGAATTGTATTTTAAAGCGGGACTTGAATTGAAATGAGGCAGCAATTGCATGTTTCAACATAGGAAATACATTTCAAAGATGCAATTATGGGCATGGAAAACTGTGAAGACAACTGTCAAACTGCTGGACAAATGACATATTGAGGTTAGTGATTTTTGCAAAGAACTTTAGGAAGAAGCAGTAGAAGAAATACTAAATTGGTAAAGTTGGTAAAGTCTGTATTTAGTGTTTATTATTATTGTTATCATTGCCATTATAAATAGGCATAAACTCTAATCCTACATTCAAACAGCCATGAATTTAGTTCAAGTCTACTTACAGATTCATTATTTGAAAATCCACTGCACAGTCCTTTTCCCATTTACCCTTTCTCAGTATACATTAGAAATAATTACGTTTCACCAGTGCAGTGCCTAGGGGAGTATCAGGGCTGTGAAAACTTGTGGTTTATATAGTTTTACTTAGGATAGCCTTCAGTTTTTGTAGTTTTGCATAATGGTTACATTCAGATCCAGATAGAAAACAATAATGCATTCATCTTTGTTGGATGAAATGATGGCGTAAACCCAGAAGGAATAATTTGCTTAAAATTGACATTGATTTGGCAGAAATACGTTCATTTTTTTTGTGGTTGCTTTAGCATTGCAGATGAAGAGAAGGATGTGCAAATAAAGAGATCTGTTTTGCCATCTGTAGTTTAAGTTCTTCCTGCCAATGCCACATGTAGCTTAAAGATGTTTATTAACTGATAAAGCAATTTTGCAGAGACCTATTTACATTTGAGATTTTATATGAAAAAAAAAGAAAAAGTATTAATTAATAATTTGGCGTGTTTGATAATACTAGAAAAATGATACTACCACTGTGTGTCAGGAAAAAAAAATTACTTATTCTCTGGTTCCCCATGCCAGCTTAATAGAAGTCTTGATCTTTCTAATGCAGAGAAAGATAATTCGTTAGAATTTGTGTACTGATGGGATTAATGCCCTTTCATTTTTAGTGGTGTAGGTACTCCTTGCAGAAAGCCCACTCGGTGTTAGATATCTCTCAAAACCTTCTTTCAAGGCTTAAGAGAGTCTGTACTTCTGAAAACAGCTTGCTGGAAATTTCCCAGTGAAACTGTTCTTGATACAGAGCTATTTATGACTGATTTTTTTTTTCTTGAAAATGTCTGCTTTCTGTGGAAAATTCTGGTTGTTATTCAAAAGTTTCAGCTGAGATTTGTGTCAATCATATGCAGTTTGGGAGGCCAGAACTTGAAAATTTATGTGAGGAAGATATCAAACCAGCTGTAGTGGTGAGCACAGAGGAGAACTCCACACTTTTCCTGAGGTGGGATGCTTCTTTGGTAGAAAATGTGTCCCTCTGCTATGAGCATTATCTAGAAAGGCTGGTTTAAGCAGAACACCCTGTGATCTTTTTTTCTTTTTTTTTTTTTTTCTTTCTTTTATTTTTTTTGGACCTAAAATACAATTGTCCTGTTTGTTGCTGTTCGATGCGTTTTTGATGTTAAGATAGATCGGCCATCACAGTTAAGTGACAAACACGCTTCTGTAGCTTTGCTACCTTCAAATAGAAACTGTTTAAAGTAGAGATTATGTCTGTTTGCGGTAATTGCATCTTGGAATCCGTCGATATGTTTTATTAGTATCCTCGTGGCTCCAAGTGACAGGGGATGGCTGAAGTTACTGAACTGCTTCTGGAAATCCTGACCCCTCAAGCAGCGCTGAGAGGCGGCTGTGTCAGTCAGAGCCCAAGTTGGTGGAGAGGCAAAACTTGACTTACAGCACAATAGGACCTACAATTACATCCTCTTGAGACCTGTAAATCCTTCCCTATGTGCCCACATTCAAAAATGTCTCCTATTATTATGTTTAATTCAAAGTGGGTCAATTGCCCGATCATTTTGAATGAGATTATGTGTACCATAAGACAATATACCTGCTTAATACAATTGCTGATCGAGGGCTTATTACTTTAGTTCTATGAATAAAACTTTGGATCTTGTGGTTTCTGTAAAGATTTTTACATGTGATTTAAGCAGCATAAGAAAACTCATATTCTTTTAACTAAGTGCTCAGAATAACAGTGGGTAAATACATGAGCTTCTGGAAATTATAATGGCCCCTATGGAAAGGAAGACTGATGTGATTTGTGAATAGACTAAGAATTTCTTAAACCCCTTTTAAGATAGGACTTTATTAGGATGTGAATCTTTATTAGAGTAAATATTTTGAAATACTCTCCAGTCATTCAATTAAGGGTTTGTATACAATTATACATGGCATTACATCCCCCTTAGTAAAAGCATCTTGAAGAGGTGTGTATAAGCGGTTTTTAAAAGCTGTGTTACAGCTGTGTTACCACTTTTTGTGTCTTCTTTTGTATGAACTTCATGAAATCTCTTGGATATGTGCTGGGACTCAATATAAGTTTACCGAAGTTCAACACTAGAAAGACTTCTATATACCTAATGTGAGAGAGGCTTGGGTCCATTGTGTATTTTGAATTATATCCTATTTTTAAGTATCAGTATAGAGCTTAGCCTGAGGGAGGCTGGACCCACGTCCCTTGTGTTGTGCTGGAAGCAATTCCCTTCATAGTAGCTGTTCTATGTTTTCTTGTATTTTTTTCTCAAAATTGATTTTCCTTTCACATGTGTTGTGTAAAAAGAGGAACACAGAAAGGTGCTTTGTAAGAGACTGAGAGCTCCTCTTGTTCACTGACCTTAGAGTGACCAATACAGAGGCTTCAGGAGGAACACAAAAATGAGGCCAGCAGTTGGCTTCCCTGGGTATTTTCTCCAAGCCAGCACAATGATTTGTAATGAGGGTAGGTCCTGAGCTAGAGATAGTGTCTTTAGAAACAATAACAAAGTTTGAAAATAATTAGGTTTAATGATCTGTTGCTGGTATTTAAGATGTATTTTTAAATGATACATGCTCAGGAGAATGTGACTAATACATTCTGGGTTGTCAGTTCCTGTCAGCAGGCTATGTTTATTTCAAACTTCTAATTTTTGCATTTTGGAGGAAGACATAAGAAACCTACAGAGGGAGTTGCTATTGTAATTTTTCCCTGTCGAAGAAAAATGTAATTTTCAGAATTCCTGATACCTACCAGCCTAAGTGTATGTCCCATTTCTATTCTTCTCTTGCCTATACCCTCAGAGTAGTGCACAGTTTTCAAAGATATTTTTTATTCCATTTAATTTGGGTGCTGTCTCCATATTGAAGATGTCTTGGTGGTCTATTGATACCAGAAAACTCTGGTGGAACACCAGTAATGTTACAGTGTGCCAAAGCCTGTCCAACTGCGCAAACTCCCATGGTGTCCTGCTGATGCAGAACATGGACTGAATGATTGAATGATTGTCTTGCCTATGAAAATATTAAAACTCAAATTTATTCAGGAGTAGGGTGTTCAGCAAACTTTCAGAAAACTTCCTGCTCGGTGTTAATGTCTTGGCTGATGTTTTCTCTAAACACTTAGTGGGAAGAAGCTTCTCAACATTGAAGGTCTTCCTCAGATTGTCCACATCTGTCTTACAACAGCCTGTTGTCAGAGATTCCCATGCAGTAAGGAATTTCTTGATTTCCAATAAATACTTTCCTTATTTCCATTTTCAGTTGTATGTTCCTCTACTGTAGGACTTCCAGGCACTTTGTTTTCTGCCTCGAATCAAATCCCCATGATGGGGAGGGAAGGGCTATTTCAATATTTCAGTCTTGATTCTAGTCTGACTGTTCGGTAAATGGCAGATGGTAAGTCTATCTGTGCCTACTATAAAAGCTAGTGCTATTGTGTGAGCTTCTTTCTTCCTTGACAGGGAAAGAGACAAAACAAAACAAAATCAGGCAAAGAATTTGCCTTGTTTGCCAGAAAAGATTCACAAGCAAAATCAATTAAGCTGAAATACAACTTTTTTTTCAGACTTTAATGTTCTGCAGAAACACTTTTTATCTATCAAGTAGTACTGTTGCAGCATCAGAGATTTTGCTTTTACAAATTTTCATTATGTAGTCTTGTGCAGCTCTCACTGATAACAGCCATTTGAAGTGTCAGCACGACTGATGAAATCAGATGGGCCATGAACTGATTGGTTTGAAAGCTGTCACTGAGATGTGTAACATATTCTTTTTGAATTTGCGGTTGCCTCATAAAAGTTTAAAAACAACACAAGATAATGTTGTATGTTCATTCATTCAGTAATGCAAATTGTTCTCACAGATACTTCTTTGTTTGTTGAATATAAAACGAGTGATTAGTTACTTCTGTTAGTGCACAGTTGACATTAGTACAGAATTTTGTGGCGTACTCTGTGGATTTAGGACTAGGTTTTTCAGGATTACTCAGCATAGTCCAGTCAGGAGTTTTCAAAAATCTGTCTTTTAAGTGTCACAGTGGGAGCTGCTGAGCTTTGAGCAGTTTGAAAGCCAGAGCACTTTGTAGTTGAGAATTAAAAATTAGTGAGATGTTTTAAAAATCTGTTTTCCACATAGTGTATTTCCTTTCTTGTGGATAAAGTGAAGGCAGAATTGATTTAAACTATTTTTCCTTTTAATTAAGTGTTATGCTTTTGGTGTGTTCTTCTATCACTCTCTCAATTATTTTAAAAATGGCAGACTGTGTGTTCTTGGAAGTATGATTCATTTCTCTTGATTTTATACTCTGTGTGTTTTCTTGGTCCATTCATAGACTTACAAAAGGTAACCGCGGGCAGGACATAGATTATGTAAATTTAAGAAACCTGACCTTAGAAGATAAAACAGAGTTCATCTTCCAGTTTGCCCTGAGCAAAGGACATAGCTTTGCTGTTCAGATTTTGAGTCTATTCGGCTTTCTTGCAGTAAGCAGGAAGGACTGGACTACCTTTTTAGCTTCTTAGAGAATGTTTGGGAAGGAAACAGTGCTACAAAATCATTCAAAGTCCCTGTGAAACTGAGTTGTGGAATCGGGTCTGGCATTAGCCATACATACAGCAAAGGGATATCTCTTCTGATTTTTGCCTTCAGGATATTCTTTTATGTGGTGCTTCTAATTTACTCCATGTCTCCACTGAAGAGCTCTGCATCTCCAATAAACTAGTGTTGCATGAATGCCTTTCTTCTGGTCAAGAAGAAACTTCTGGAGATCCTTTCTTACCCTATATTTTTCTTTACTTGATGACTCACTGACAGTCATTAGCTAAAGTGCTGCCTGTCCATGAGCAAATGCATTTTTTAAGTTTATTTATCTAGAGTGTAAATGGCAAGGACAGACACCTAATATTTTAACTTACTTTTCTGTACTCTGTTATATCCTAAGAGGAACAGCTCACCCACTTCCAGCTAGGTGTTTGACTATTCAAAAAGAAGCAACAAAAATATCTTAGGGGAAGGACTAAGACTGTACAAGGGTTCAGTAGTTGGGAAACCTCCACATGTCTTAGGAGATCCAAATATAATTCTCTTCTTTGTCACATTTCCTGGACAACCTTCAGCAGCTTCAAAAATCATTATGGCACATTAGCTCAAAAATGTGATGGAAAATGGAGTTGCCAGCTGGCCACAGCTTCCACACCTTATCTCATTTTATCAGTGGGAAGAACTGATTGTGGTGTAGTAATTGTGTGAGAGAAATCAGAGTCACTTGTTACCCTTTTAAAACAGCGCATAGTTGTTGGGTTTGTTGATGCAGCTCAACTAGGCCCTGTAAGGTAAGAGTGCTCAATATGACTTCCAATCTTTCTGTTATTCTAAATCCTCCGTTTTTAATGAGGGGAGAAGATGCTTCACTTCCTCTTAAAAATGTTATCAGGAAAATCGCGTTCGAGAGACTAAGAATTACTAGGATAAGATAACGAGCACCATGAAAGTATAAATTGCTCCTTTTTTGACAAGAATCAAGAAACATAAATAAACATTTATTTGTAAATAATTCCTTACATGCTATCAAACAAGGTCCATTGAGATTGAGATAGTAATGGAAAACGACCATGGTAATGTTCTTTTTTTTGAAAAGAAACAGGAAAAACTGTAGAAGAGAAATATTTCCAAATTTCTCAAAGTATTAGAAACACTACACAGGAAAAAAAATCACAAGAAATGATTTGACAGAAGACTGCTAACTACAACAGACTTACATAACAAATGGGGATATCATAAAAAAAAAAAAAATCAATACTCAGGAACACAGGAAGTAGAGAAGAAAAGATGTATTGGGTCATATTTTGCATCTCCTGCTAGAGTACAGTTGTTCACTGTAGTATGTCTTTTATCCAGTGTAGCCTTAAATTGTTCAAGCAAAGGAAATTGTTCTACTTCCTTTGGGAGTGTCTGCCACAGACTGAAGATCTTGCTGTCAAGGGATGTTTCCAGATGTTTAACCTACATTATGCTCATTTTCCAACCATTAGTGCTGAAGTTCCCTTCTTGATGTTTATACAGCTCAAAAGGACTTTGCCATCATGGTCTCTTCAATATTGTTTGTTCAGTATACAAACAAAAGGCAAGTCACTGGGAATTAGCAGAAAATGTTGGGGCAGGATGGTGTTGCTAGAACAGCAGTGGGCGTGTATCTGCACTTGCATCTTCTGCTATTCTTTGTTTAGCAGAGTACGTTTCCAGTAGTGTGAATTAGCTGAAGAGCTGTGTGTGACCATCCTGCTTCCAATCCAAGTCTTCAAGGTACCCCAGCCTGGCATTGTGTTGTAAGATGTACACTTACCCAAAGTGAGATGTGCTGAGCCAGAGTGTGGCAAGGTGAACAAAGACATAACTGTTGCTATTCAAGTTTTTGAGGAAGCTCTGAGAGACCAGTATCTCTAGGAAATATATACATTAATTTTTGGTAAGAATAAATGGCACATTTTGATGAACACACTTCTTCTTATAACAAAAACAATGAAGTAAACAGAAATAAATAAGGAGAAGTCAAGCATAGTTCTGTTTAGCAAGGGGTGTTACCTAACTTAATCCCTCACATTGGTAGTCTCCAGACCTGTGGGTCTTGAAACTAAGTCATTCAAAAATTCCATCCGTAATCACTTTATAGGACAATGCCTTTCCTATCCATTATCACACCATAAGTCTGAAGCAGGCCAGTTTCAGTGTCTTGGCATATGTTAGATTCATTGCACCTGAAAATGGTATTTCATTGCACTCATTTAAATAGATGTGTTGTGTCAAAAGCATGCAAATGACAGGTACCAGCATACTCACAAAATGCAAAATGTTTTTTTCCCTTGAAATGTTCCCTTGAAGATGCCCTTTTTTCCCGTAGACCCTTTCACTGTCTTTAAGAACCAGCGACTCCTTTAGCTCCACCCTGTCACACAATTTTCCTGTGTCTTAGAGTCTTGCTGCCAGATGAGGACACTGGACAGCGGGATCGGAACCTTCCCCCTCCCCGACTCAGGGAACCGATCTGCAGGGCGACACATTTCTAAGCAAGAATCGACCTTGGAAACAGAAGCCCTTGCACCGTCTGAGCAAGTTCTTCTTTCAGCTCCTTCAGTAAGAGCCAAAACTCTTGAGCGAGAAGTGCCTTCAACAGCTAAGAGTCAGGAGTCTGTGGAAAGCATAATTAGTCACTCAGCATCTGATCCGGCCATGACTGCCAAAGGTATACGACCTTTTCAAAGTCGCCTTCCAAAACCAGCTTCCTCAGGTAAAATGTCAATTACACTGAAAATCACATTATTTCTGTCCCGATGTCTGTTTTGATTAGCAGAAGTCCTACAATAATGACGACTGATAACAGAAATGTTAAATACAGAGCAGAAAATATTCTTTGTGTGAATGCATAAGGTTAACAAGTTTGTGACCTGAGCCATATGGAAATTTTGCTACACATAATGCTTATCTGTAACTGAGGAAGAAAAATGTGTTAAGTACTTAAATCCTTTTCTCAAGAAACAGTACTTGAAGAAAAAAAACATGCCAGCTTTGGAATTTGAATTGAATAAGAATGCAGATGTTCAGCAGTATTCAGGATCAGACTTTGTAGCAAAGTACAATGCATAGCTATACTGTGACATACAAAAGACACATTCATAAAGACTTGCTTTTGAAACCAGAGTTAGTCTAAATATTCATTTGGCCTCAGTGCATAAATTCTATCCCAGTGAATATATGGCCTTGACCTCAAAGAGGACTCCTGTTATTTTACTACATTACACAAATATTTATATATATGAACATAAAGTACTTCACTTTAACTTGTCAGCCGAGTAGATGTTTACTATAAAGTATAAAACAAAAGCTGACAAAGGAATAAATGGAATAGCAATTCAGCAAAACATGAACAAATAACTTCATATTAGTAAACAGTTCTATTGAACTTTGTGCAATTCCTTATAAATGCACACTAACAATTTGTATACATTTTTTAAGGTTTTTGAGCAACGAATATATATGCCAATAAAGTTAGAAATCATTACTTATAGCATTTAGCTTTATAAAACAATTTTTCATGTATGATAGCTATGGAACAAAGCTCAGCAAAATTAATTGGCTTAATGGGGAAGAGTGTTTTTTTTTAATCTTGGTGGAATGCAATGTCACTGGTGTTATGGCTGTTAACACTGTCAACATAAGTATTTTTTGCCCATATAACAACTTGTGAGTGCTTAACTTCCATAAATCTGTATTGCTCCAAGAAAGATTCCATATAATTAGGATGTAAGGTTAAGTATAAAGTTTAAGCTTAGCTTAAGACCATCAAATATGTGTTCTGCTAATGAGTTGATGTATATTGAGCCTAGGAGGAAAGAAGGCTCTTTAATATGTTCATAAGATGCATAACAGAAGAATTCTAATTAAACATCTTAGAACTGGTTGATTTAGCAATATTCCCTATGCAGTATTGTAATGGTATAAAAGACTGCAAACACACATTGTATGCTTAATTGTGGTCTCCCCTGCTCATTTCAAATCAAAGCTAAATAAAAGATATTTTAATACTTAGTATTTTTTAAATAAATGTACTGTTAATTAATGGTACAGCTAAGAAGGATTCAGAAGAGAAATCTTAGTTATAGATTATATGCTACATGCTTGAATAGCCACATGTGTGACCTCAGTTCAGCATTGTGCTATAGAGTAGACTCCATGATTAAACACTGTCATTATAACAAATTGAATAGAAACTGCAAGCACTGAATTGCTTCATAAGAAGTCAGTAGCAGTAAGATTGTTCTGATCTTAATGCTAATATTCACTGCACCAACCTTGCAAGGTTTGTATCTTAATTAAATTGTCATGAAGAGATGTTAAAAAAAAGTAGTATACACCAGACAGTGAGGTCAACTCATTCTTTACTAGAATATTTTCAATTGAATCTTCTCCTCTCCCTCACTTTTTCTTCCAAATTACAATTATCACTTTATTCCATGTGCACCATAGATCTTCTTTGATGTTCTGATTTTGCATAGTGCAAATATAGCAAATAAAAAGGCTAGCTGATTGAGAATTTCTGCTAGAAAGGTACTTCTAATTATATTTATGTTAACACGCTGTTCTTGCTCTGAGAACATAAAATAGCAAAGCAGATCCTACAATGCCTGGAAGTAGTTATTGAATGTTTTTTCTTATTTGAAAGAACATACATTATAAAACTAAAAGAGGGATTTAAGTCCATGCCTTCCTCTTCTCTTGTTAACTGGAAAAGGCTTTGGATCAAATTCTGCCACTATAGTTGTTAGAATTATTCCGGTAAGAAGGTAAGTAGTTCCTTTGAATAGTTAGATACTATTTGACACAATAAAAGTATCACGATTAGTTCCCATTTTTTACCAAATTATAATTGAAACTCTCAAGAAGATGCTGATGAGACCTACAGTTTAAATAATGTCTCTCTTAATTCAGGAATAATTAACCTCGCAAAGCAAAGTGAACAAGAACCAAGTTCTGTGACCTCTGCCTCATTACAGCTTACTGAAGAAACTGTGGAAAATAGAAAAGTTCTTCCAGGCTGGACCACCAAGAAAACTGCTAAAACAAAGGTATAAATTAAGAAGTGTCATCTCTTAAGTGAGATCGGTATTGTGGTATAAAGAGTCAGAAATGGTGAATGTTATTAATGCAGTGGAAAGAATAACAATCTAATAGCTACATTTATTTTCTCGACCTTCATTAGTTATTATTAATAATAATACAGCACCAAAAGGTACTTTGTCCTCACGGTTTGCAAACCATGATTAATTAAAATGCACAGCCATTTTATAGGCAAGGAATTAAGAGACCTTTTCACTCTGTTTTTCTCTTCCAGGAACTTGATCTTGCTTTTTTGCTTTCCTTTGGAGAATCATATCTGTTGTGTTTTGGTTTTATTTCCCAGGTCTAGGTTTCCTTTTCTCTTTGGCTGTGTAGTATGAGTGTTTGAGCAGCTGTGCTGGGAAAGTATTGTGAAAGAGAAAATAGTCTTCTTACATGTTTCTGTGGGGTTTGGGGTAATTCCTGCAGTGATCTGTTCGTCCTTCGACGCTTTCAAGAAAACTGCAGGAAGAACAGGCAAATACACATACCTGTGTAAAAGCTACTGCTGATGGTTGTTATTCATATTTAGGAATTCCAGGCTGCCAAGTCCTGTGAGAAGCACAGGGTCAGGAGGTTAGCAAGTAAAGAGAACAACCCTCTCCAGAAAGTGGGTATTAAGGCAAGGAAGCTGTCAGACCATTAGCTAATAAGACTTGCATTGTAAGAGGCTGAAAACCTTTTGTTGCTTAACGTTTTTGCATGTCTGCTTCATGCATTTATTTACTGACTGGAGTATCTCCCATTTTTATATAGCTCGTGCTCTGGATATTTAGGACAGAAATAGAGAGAAAACAATGGCTTGTCTTGTGTATTATTGGCAAATGGGCAGTGAACCCTCTGTGGTGCAACATGTTGGCTTCCAAGTCACAACCACATTACTGTCATATTCACCCTGCCTCAGTTACGACAGACCAGCCCCAAAACCATGTTAGCATGATTCATGGGCAATTAGTCTGCCTCAGAGTCAGGAGCTTAGTGTGCGTGTAGCAGTGTGACTGTATCTAAATGGTTCTGGGACTGCAGCTGGCTTGCACCCTCCCCATTTTAGCAGTAGAGTAGTGCTGGGCAGATCTGGCTCCGTGCAGGTATCCTCAGGTCCGGTACCCACTTCACAGCTATGTGCTTCCTCTCCAGTGAATGGCCTTCTGCATCAGTTAAAAGCTGCACCATGGCTGGGAAGATGGGGAAATTAATATTGCTCTTTGAAAAACACAGTGAGCCACGGAGAGGCAGTTGAAGTTAGGACAGTAGGTGGTAGCTGATTACTTACCTGAAGGGTAAGTGGCTAGTTAAACTGGTAAAGCAGACATTTTACCAACTGAATTATCCATTTCCATTGCATGAAGAATATAAACTGTTCCACTCCTCATTCCATCTTCTGCATTATTTTGGTATGTATGCATCATCTGAGTGATTGCAATACCCTTATTTGTACAGGACACAGCTCTGAGAGTGTGCACTTATTCTGCCAGCAGCAGTGACGCTGAGCCGGAGCCAGAGTATGAAACAAATTATTTTCGAACCGCAGAGGAGACATTAGTAGAGTTAACAAAGAGCAACAAACAAGGTAATTGAAAATTTGTACATAAGAAATGTGTATCTCTCATCTCCACACTGACTCAGCAACAGATAATGTCCTTCATTGAAGTCTCTAATTTTCACTTTCTAACCCCAGATCTTACTTCATTCTAATTTTCCATTAACTTTTTATTGCTTTTTGCTTTTTATTCGTGTATCTTTTTTTTCCTTCTTCCACTGTTTTTGCTGGCAAGGGCTTAACTCGTAGGTTTTTATGCATAAATTGCTTCAGTGTAGGTAAAAAGTCTTCTGTTACATTATTACAGAATTTAAAAGGTAACTATAAAGATAGTTTCCCCTCCCTTTTAAAAAAAAATATATTAGCTGGTTGTAATAACCCAATGAACAAGGCCATAGTTTTCCAACCTCTACATCAAAATGATGTTGGTTGTGATGCCGTAGTGAGGTCTCCCTCAGTGTCCCCCATGTACATATTGCCATTTTCAAGTATCAAACCTTTCTGCAGCAACTGATAGCAATTTGGAATTTACTGAATTCCAGTAGATGAAAGCACCTTAAGCAAAGTTCTTGAGATAATAGTTTTCTGTGTGTTTAATAACCCGGGAAATTGCTGTCTTGTCATGACCACCAGCTTGCCACGCTGCCAGCCACCTTTCAGTGCAGATGGGTGTCCCCTGGGAGCGGGAGGAGACGGTGGCTGATATCCTATGCAGCTGATGGCTTCCCTGCTGGTGATGAATTCTGGCGAGTGCAAAGGCCAGTGCAAGGTCTCAGCCACCACTGAAGCCCTGAGAGCTTAAGCAGCACTTCAGCGATACGGAGGATTTGTACCGGCTCTCAGCACAGCAGTGAGCCTGACCTAGCAGAGATTAGCACCTACAGTAGATACTGCAGTGATGAATGCATTAAAAATGCCGTGGACCGTTAGATACTGTAGACAGGCATACTGTGCTCTTTAGTGTCTGCTGGGAGTTGGACTTAAACATTTGGCATTTTCAGAGATAATCCATTTTGTGTGATTCCACCACAGAAAGAGCAAAGTAGGAAGCTAGGACCATTTATTTACATTATTCCTGTAACGTTCCATATTTAATCTGTATGAAACATTGGAAGTAATTTAACTCAGCCAATAAACACTTCTTGTTACTGAATTGCTTTTTACAAATCACATTCTCTCTTGCTTTTTTTTTTTTTTCTTTTCCAAAAGGGTATGTAAGGAATTCTTTCATGATTGATCACAGTTTGAGAAAAAAGGATTTTAGCATGTGTAAGCAGTTGCATTAAATGACAGCAGATTCCAAGTTTAGTGATACATAAGCATGACTTAAAATCACCGTTTTACACAGCAAACCATTAATTTTGTGTATATGCCTAACTTTGGGGCTAGTAACAGAACTAAAATTCATAGCTGTGACTGAGACAAATAGAAAATAAAATTACAAAGCATTATTGCAAAATTATTTCTGCCATGGTCATTCTTTCTGAACAGGATTTCTGCTCTGTGCTCTATAAATGCAATTCCCACATCAGATTATTAACAATACTTTATTCCATTGTGTGTTCAAAGATCTTGGCTTCTTTATGCACACAAGTGATACAGCCTCAAAACATCCACATGAGACTGGAGCAGGGGCTGCAGCAAACCAAGTCACTGGGTATATTTTAATATGCAGAGATAATTATATTTATTAGATGAGTCCTCAAAATATTAATGAACTTTCCTTGTTGCAGTATTATAATGTTAGAATGATTTTCATTTTCCATATATGAGCAGGAAATTGAAAGGTTGAGAGACTGCCTAACGCAAAGGCTATTAAGAGTTAGTGGTAAGACCTTCATTGATTTGGTGGACTTTGGATGAGACTCCCAGTACTTTACCCAGTGTTACAGAGAAAGTCAGTAGAATAGCAGGGAATCGTCCAAATATTCCAGCTTCTTCTGTTTCAACCATGAGAATGTTTTGATTCCAGTTTCATAGAGGTTTTATTCTGATGAGATTCTGCTTTAGACTCTGGAGGCAGAGGCTCTTCTAATGCTATAGGTTATAAGATAGAGTTGAAGTTTGTGTAACGAGAAGTGTGAGGAAAGAAGCTAATGATCATCCAAGCCTCTATCCCTTGTGCTTTTTATTGAAGCTGCAGAAAATTTCTTTGTTTTTGATCTTTAGTATGAGTTTTGAGCTTTGGACTTTGGAAACTGAGGTTCTACTCCTCGTATTCTTGTATTACAGTAGGATCTATAACAAATGATCAGAGCCTGTTTTTTAACCTTGCTAATGTATTTTTATACTGTTGTTTTCATTAGCTAAAATGTAATTACAATGAAAGAATTATCAGAAATAGTCAAACTTCAAACTGAAAGACATGCTAAAGCAGCTTAGCATATCTGCCCTGTAAAGCTATTAAGAGAGGAGAATGAAAACTTACAGGAAATAAATAAATGGAACAATCCTCCCAAATTAACCATCTTGTCCACATTTAGAAAAGAAAGGAAATTAATTTTGGCTTTCTCATACCATCTCTTTCACCTTGAATGTTAAATATGAACAGTCCCATGTATATGTATTGATTGGAGAGCAGCTAGTATTCTAATGTTTTTATTACTACTGAATTCTAGATACTTTAAAATACTTGAAATGCATTTTGAAATTGTAAAATTACATTAACAGTATATTTAGACTGTATTTCATCGAGTAAATAAGCCATAATAACATTATTTTTAATAACTCTTACAGCTGAGCAGGAAAAACAGAAGCAGAAAAAGTCAAATCTGGGGAACCCGATGTCAATCTTGGATTTATACCAGCACAGTCTCTATGGCCATTTTGGAGAGGATGGACCTGAACAATTAGCACATTACAGTTTAATTGAGCAGCTGAGTGGACCTTCCAGTAAAGACAGCAGGGGCAAAGAGAGCCCAAGTGTGAGTTGCCATGATTTTTATATTACTTCTCATTTTCTTCATGATTTTTACTTGCTACTTATTTTCTCCTCAATGTGTTGGTTAGTTACTGAAACCAGGCAGACCTGAATAAACAGCTTGACATCCAGAAGTGTAAAGATCTAAATATTTTTAAAACAGGATGTTACATTGTGATGTTAATCTGTCATAGAATTAGACTTCCAAAATTGACAATTAGAGACAGTCTAGAGCTAGCACTCTGCCATTAAAAAAGAGTTGACATTTAAGGCTAGCAAGAAAACACAGAATTTATCTTTTAAAGCTGCTCTTTCATACACAGTTAGCTAATATGTGTAGCACAACATGTAGTAAATGATTTCAACATCTGAAGTAATATTCCTGAAAATATGAATGAGACTGTGCTATAGAAGGCAGCTCCTTCTGGGCTCTGGTGCAACATACTTGATGTTAGCTCTGGTACTCCTGACTTGAGAGTTTTAAACGTTATTTTTGTGATCAGTCCTAATCTGATCGGTAGATCTTGATACTAAACAAAACCAAATTAGTTTTCTCCCATTATTTCATGTGAACCCACTTGTTATTTCTATCTCTAAAAATGCTGAACCTGACATCATGCGGGCTAAACATTCCTGAAAAGCACCCCTTCAACCTGTTCTTTTTTCTCATGCCTTCTCCTTTCATTCTCATGCTTTTTTCTCACTTGGTCTCTCCTTTGCTTTAATAAGCCTACTTGTTTGAAAGCACAGACACCCAGCCATGATCCACTGTTATCATTTTGCCTCCACATTCTTTTTCTTCTTTTTAAATACAAGCTCTTTTATTTCCATGCCTAAGCAATTTTGGGTACCTTACAGTATAAACAAAGGTGGTAGCAAAGAATAATGAACGAGCTGCTGTTTGTAGCACACTGGTGTAGTTCATGGAGTGAAAAGAATTTTTATCTGTTCTGAGACCCCAGTTTTCGGTTTCAGAGAATCACAGTGCATTGCAACTTCAGAGGTGATTAACTCTAACCAAAGTTAGAGTCTTACAGCTTTCAGGAATCTGGGCCAAGTGTGCAGAAGGAATGTGTGGAACAAACTGGCAGTGCCCCTGTTTATTCCAACTCTGCTGGCATAAAAACCCCGCTTAACTGAATATTAAATTGACTCACAAACTTCTGAAATGTATCAGCCTCATTTCCCAATCAACCAGATTTTGCTAGTACCTAGAATATGATTCAATCTGAATATATTTGAGTCATATTAGAAAGAATAATTTTAAAGAATCTATTTTCATAGTTGGGAAGAAGAAAAGGGAAAAAAAAGGTAGAAGAAGAGCATTAAGAAGGATAGATAAAGGAAAATAATATGAGCATCCACTTAATTCCTCACCTTGAACTTTTACAGATTCATAGCTTAATTATGTAGATGAGATGAATTATATAAGTATATATATGTATAGATATATACATAAAATCAGTTCTGCCTTCTGAAGGCCAAGGTATTTTGCTATTATTGGAGTAATTAGATTTGGTTCCACTAGAGAAAAGTTGCTCAGAGTTGTGTCTGCATTTAATTCATTCTTCTTGTGCATTTGTTGTACACAACAAATCTCTGCAATGCGCCCAATCAGCACCAAGGCTTAAACAACACTCATTAAAAGAGCCTTAGGGTCCTTGTAAAAGTCCATCATTAAACTGGAAGGCAACAGGTATAACTCAGCATTAACATTTTTCATGCATTATGGTGGGGGGGTTTTGAGATTACTTTTGAGGATCTGAAATAGCTCTCAAAACAGCATTGCCTCTCGGTGAGCAGTGGAAGCTCAATAAAGTGTTAGAGATTTGCCTATTAGTATTAAACTTCTCAAAATGACAAATGAGAAGCAGTAACCATGAAAAGCAGGTTGCCCCGAACTCCTTGTTTGAACCAGAATGGCAAATTTTTCTCAGCTGTAATTTGTCCAATCTGAGAAGATCCACAGCCTGTTTAAATTAGAACTGTGTGATCTGGAACTTTACCCACAAAGAAGGGGGACGCCAGTTACCGAGACACTGATGGCCAGCAACTCTGAAAAAAAGACCAACAGATACATTTTGAGGAGAGGGGGAGTGCAGCTTTCATGCAGAATATTTGACATTTTGAAAACAGAAATGTTACGTGCTTTGAATTTTCTTCCCAAATGGTGTGTGCAAAGCCATAAGGAAAAAAAAAAAAAAAAAAAAACACACAAAAAAACACAAGTGTCGTGATGGACAGAATGAGTTTACTCTGCTTGTCGAAAGAGCAGTGTGCTGTATCAGTCTCTTAGTCCAATTAAATTGGACTGTACAGCACCAGTAAGATAGTGGCTTCAGACTGGGTGCTCTAATGAGACAGTCTGGCAGGGAGCTCTGTTAGCCTGGACTTATTTCATTTGAGTTGTCTCTTTCTCACCGAATATATTCACCAGTGTTACCCCCAGAGTATACACACAAGTTTTATCAGCAAAAAGTATTGCACAGAAGGAGTTTCAGAGGGGAAACAATCAATGGGCAATTCCTATAATAAAGGGACACTGAATGCACAGTTTGAGAAATCAAAAAGGCTTCTACATGTTGAAAGAAGTATTTATTGTTCCAGTTCCTTATCTGCAAAGTCTTAAACAGCGTCCTGGTTAAATTCTCTTGGCCCTAAAACCAATTTGACGTTACATCTATTTTGACCTGGGAAACATATTCCAGAATAATGTCATTCTTTCGTACACTGCAGTATCTTGGACAAGTGTCCTGGTTTCAGTTAGCACAGAATTAATTTTCTTCCTAGTAGCTGGTGGAATGCTGTGTTTTGGCTTAGAATGAGAAGAGTGCTGATAACACCCCGATGCTTTAATTGTTGCAGAGCAGTGCTTATACTAAGCCAAGGACATCTCAGCCTTTGCTCTGTCCTGCCAACGGGCAGGCTGGGGGGTGCAGTAAGAGCTGGGAGGGGACAGACCCAGGACAGGTGACCCAAACTAGCCAAAGGGGTATTCCATACCATCTGACGTCATGCTAAACAATATATAGGGGTGGCTAGCCGGGGGGAGGGGGCCGGACTGCTCGGGGTTAGGCTGGGCATCGGTCAGCGGGTGGTGAGCAATTGCATTGTGCATCACTTGTTTGTACATACTATTATTACTTTCGTATTATCCCCATTGTATCATCATTATTATTATTGTTATTATTATTTTTGTTATTTTTTTTTTTTTTTCCTGTCTTATTAAACTGTCTTTATCTCAACTCACGGGCTTCACTTTCCATTTCTCTCCCCCGTCCCAGAGAGGGAGGGGGGAGGGTGAGCGAACGGCTGCGTGGTGTTTAGCTGCCGGTCGGGTTAAACCACGACAGTCTTTTTGGCGCCCAACGTGGGGCCCGAAAGGTTGAGATAACGGCAGATCTGATCAGAGTGTGTTAAACTAAAATTGGTGTAAGGATTAGACCTGCTTAATAGTCACTTGTCATGATGCTGATTGCTTTAATCACAACTCTGCTGCGCCTGTTTTCCAAATTGAGTATTATAGTACATTATTTTCCGTATTTGCTCTCTGTAGTGTTGTTTCTCCTCTCCGGGCCCTGGTTTCAGACCATTATGGTACTAAGTGTTATAGCAATGGCTTATGAGACGATAAGATATCTGGTCATGACTCTAACTTGGTATTTATACTCAGTAACATCGTGGACTCTGTACTTTGGAAACAGCATCTTGGGAACTATTAGCAATTATACCTATTGTTTTTCTCCATTAGAGAGTCAATCTGTGGAGGGGAAAGGGGAGGATATTTTTCCTTACTTGCTTACTCTCCCTTTCTCCTTCACCACCCCTGTATCCTCCTGGGTCACTCTGCCTTCCTCCTTCACCACCCTCTTATCCCCTGAGCTTGTTACAATAGCTCTCCAAGATATTGAATATTTCTGGAATACTCAGAATACCATAGTCTTGTTGTTCTGCCTCATGAATGCACTTCAGATTCTGCTTAAAGTTAAACAACTACTTATGAAGCTCATCCGGAGATCTGCCCGGAGGCAGTATAGTTGTGGGTGGCAGGGAGTATGGGTGGATATGGGCAGGCATCTAGAGCAGTTGGCACCCCCAGTGTGTTGGAAATTCACCCCTGAACAATGGCAAAATCCTCAAAAACTGGCAGAATGCTTGAAAAAAAGGTGTAATGATTCTGGCAGTTCCAAAGTAACACAAATCATTGTAACGTGCTGGGGCCTGGCTCATGCCTATCGAGCTGCCATTGATACTGCTGTCAACTTAGTGACAGACCCTGCGGCCACTCCAAACCCTGTGACAGATCCAACGGCCACTGTGACCCCTACGGTGGATTCTGCAGCCGCTCCAGTCCCAGCTCCTGCAGCCGCTCCAGTCCCAGCTCCTGCAGCCGCTCCAGCTCCAGCTCCTGCAGCCGCTCCAGTCCCAGCTCCTGCAGCCGCTCCAGTCCCAGTTCCTGCAGTCGCTCCAGTTCCAGCTCCGGCCGCTACTCCAGTCCCAGTTCCTGCAACTGCTCCAGCTCCAGCTCCTGAAGCCGCTCCAGCTCCAGCTCCTGCAGCTGCTCCAGTCCCAGTTCCTGCAGTCGCTCCAGTTCCAGCTCCGGCCGCTACTCCAGTCCCAGTTCCTGCAACTGCTCCAGTCCCAGCTTCTGAAGCCGCTCCAGCTCCAGCTCCTGAAGCCGCTCCAGCTCCAGCTCCTACTGCTGCTCCAGTCCCAGCTCCTGCAACTGCTCCAGCTCCAGCTCCAGCTCCTGTAGCCGCTACAGCTCCGGTTCCTGCAACTGCTCCAGCTCCTGTAGCCGCTCCAGCTCCTGTGGCCGTGTCAGAGAAACGAGCTGTAGCAGTGCAAGTTGACCCTGCAGAGGGCATTCCAACCCCTGTGGCAGACCCCGTAACAAAGTCAGAGAAACGAGCAGTAGCAGTGCAAGCTGCCCCTGTAGAGAAGGTGAAAATATGGTACAGAAATTCAAGTCGTTTAGAACGCAGAGAGTCTTCTGCCAATCCAGGTAAGGCTTCTGCCAAAACTAAGTATAGAGATGACGAAGATGATGACGACGCTGGGCCGTCAAGGATTCAGGAGGAGGAAGATGAGGATGCCGAAAGAGCAACAGTAACTACCCGAAGCCTAAACGAGCGTGAGCTACGAGATGTGCGAAAAGATTTTGGTCGCTGTATAGGTGAGCAGCTTGTCACCTGGCTGCTCCGGTGCTGGGACTCTGGAGCCAATTGTGTGGAATTAGACGGCAGGGAAGCCAAGCGGCTGGGATCCCTTGCTCGAGACGCCGGCATTGACAAAGCAATTGCAGATGGAGCACGACCCACCAGCCTCTGGAGGCGTCTCCTCTCAGCTGTGAGGGAAAGGTATCCCTTCAAGGAAGATATTTTATGTCTACCAGGCAAGTGGACCACTATGGAGAAGGGAATCCAGTACCTGAGGGAATTAGCCGTACGGGAAGTGATTTATGAGGATCCAGACCTCAATCAAACATCCACAGATCCAGATGAAGTCAAGTGTACACGACCCATGTGGCGGAAGTTTGTACGGAGTGCACCATCATCATATGCCAGCTCATTGGCAATAATGGCCTGGAAAGAGGATGAGGAACCCACAGTGGGTGAAGCGGCTAAACAACTCCGGCAGTACGAAGAAAGTCTCTCCTCTTCCTTACAGGCCTGCGTCTCAGCTGTGGAGAAACTTTCTGAAAAGGTTCACCAACTTGAAGAGAATCTATTGTCCTCCCCACCTGAACCAACCAGTGCCCACCGACCAAAGGAGAACACTTGGGAGAAACTTTCTGAAAAGGTTCACCAACTTGAAGAGAGATTATTCTCCTTCGCACCTGTACAAAGCAGTGTCTCAGCTGTCAGGGGTAGGCGTTCACCCACACAAGGAAGACGATATGGTGGGTACTCACCCCGTGCCACCCTGTGGTTTTACTTACGAGACCATGGAGAGGACATGAGAAAGTGGGATGGAAAATCTACCGCGACCCTAGAGGCACGGGTACGTGAGTTGCAAAAGAAAACAATCAGGAAAAAGGGATTCTCCGAAAAGTTTGCTGCTCCAACTTCCAGCAGACAGTCCTTCAAACACAGAAACGAGGAAGATTCTGACCAGGATTAGGGGGGCCCTGCCTCCAGCCAGGGGGAGGAAAGGGACAATCGAGTTTATTGGACTGTGTGGATTCGATGGCCTGGCACATCACGCGCACAGAAGTATAAGGCTTTAGTAGACACCGGTGCACAATGTACTATAATGCCATCGAGCTATAAAGGACCAGAGCCCATCTATATTTGTGGAGTGACAGGGGGATCTCAGCAGTTGACTGTATTGGAGGCTGAAGTGAGTCTGACTGGGAATGAGTGGGAAAAGCACCGCATTGTGACTGGTCCGGATGCTCCATGTATCCTTGGCATAGACTATCTTAGAAGAGGATACTGCAAGGACCCAAAAGGGTTCCGGTGGGCTTTTGGTATTGCTGCCTTAGAGACAGAGGGCATTAAACAATTATCTACCTTGCCTGGTCTCTCAGAGGACCCCTCTGTTGTGGGGTTGCTGAGGGTCGAAGAACAGCAAGTGCCAATTGCTACCACAACTGTGCACCGGCGGCAATATCGCACCAACCGAGACTCCCTGATTCCCATCCATAAGCTAATTCGTCAATTGGAGAGCCAAGGAGTGATCAGCAAGACTCATTCACCTTTCAATAGTCCCATATGGCCAGTGCGAAAGTCTAATGGCGAGTGGAGACTAACAGTGGACTATCGCGGCCTGAACGAAGTCACGCCACCACTGAGTGCTGCAGTGCCGGACATGCTGGAACTTCAGTATGAACTTGAATCGAAGGCAGCCAAGTGGTACGCCACAATTGATATCGCTAATGCATTTTTCTCCATCCCTCTAGCAGCAGAGTGCAGGCCACAATTTGCCTTCACTTGGAGGGGAGTCCAATATACTTGGAATAGGCTGCCCCAGGGGTGGAAACACAGCCCTACCATTTGCCATGGGCTGATCCAGTCTGCACTAGAGCAGGGGGAAGCTCCTGAACACCTGCAGTACATCGATGACATTATTGTGTGGGGTGACACAGCAGAGGAAGTTTTCGAGAAAGGGAAGAAAATAGTCCAAATCCTTCTGAAAGCCGGTTTTGCCATAAAACAAAATAAAGTCAAAGGACCTGCACGGGAGATCCAGTTTTTAGGAATAAAATGGCAAGATGGACGTCGTCAAATCCCAATGGATGTGATCAACAAAATAACAGCTATGTCTCCACCAACTAACAAAAAAGAAACACAGACTTTCCTAGGTGTTGTGGGGTTTTGGAGAATGCACATCCCAAATTACAGTCTGATTGTAAACCCACTCTACCAAGTAACTCGCAAGAAGAATGAGTTTGAATGGGGCCCTGAACAACGACAAGCCTTTGAACAAATCAAGCAGGAAATAGTCCATGCAGTAGCCCTTGGGCCAGTTCGAACAGGACCAGATGTAAAGAATGTGCTCTACACTGCAGCCGGGGAGAACGGCCCCACCTGGAGCCTCTGGCAGAAAGAACCTGGGGAAACTCGAGGTCGGCCTCTGGGGTTTTGGAGTCGGGGATACAGAGGATCTGAGGCCCGCTATACTCCAACTGAAAAGGAGATATTGGCAGCATATGAAGGAGTTCGATCTGCTTCGGAGGTGGTCGGTACTGAAGCGCAGCTCCTCCTAGCACCCCGATTACCGGTACTAGGCTGGATGTTCAAGGGAAGGGTCCCCTCTACGCATCATGCAACTGATGCTACATGGAGCAAGTGGGTTGCACTGATTACTCAGCGGGCTCGAATAGGAAACCCCAGTCACCCAGGAATATTGGAAGTGATCATGGACTGGCCAGAAGGCAAATACTTTGGGATATCATCAGAGGAGGAGGTGGGTCGTGCTGAAGAAGCCCCACTGTACAACCAGTTGCCAGAGAATGAAAAGAAATATGCCCTGTTCACTGATGGGTCCTGTCGTATTGTGGGGAAGCATCGGAGATGGAAGGCTGCTGTATGGAGTCCTACGCGACGAGTTGCAGAAGCTGCTGAGGGAGAAGGTGAATCGAGTCAGTTTGCAGAAGTGAAAGCCATTCAGCTGGCTTTAGACATTGCTGAACGAGAAAAATGGCCAGTTCTCTATCTCTACACCGATTCATGGATGGTAGCAAATGCCCTGTGGGGATGGTTACAGCAATGGAAGCAAAACAACTGGCAGCGTAGGGGCAAACCTATCTGGGCTGCTGCATTGTGGCAAGATATTGCTGCTCGGGTAGAGAACCTGGCTGTGAAAGTACGCCACGTAGATGCTCATGTGCCCAAGAATCGGGCTACTGAAGAACATCAAAACAACCAGCAGGTGGATCAGGCTGCTAAGATTGAAGTAGCTCAGGTGGACCTGGATTGGCAGCATAAAGGTGAATTATTTATAGCCCGATGGGCCCATGACACCTCAGGCCATCAAGGTAGAGATGCAACATACAGATGGGCTCGTGATCGAGGGGTGGACTTGACCATGGACGCTATAGCACAGGTTATTCATGACTGTGAAACATGTGCTGCAATCAAGCAAGCCAAACGGTCAAAGCCTCTCTGGTATGGAGGACGATGGCTGAAATATAAATATGGAGAGGCCTGGCAGATTGATTACATCACACTCCCTCAAACTCGCAATGGCAAGCGCCACGTACTTACAATGGTGGAAGCAACCACCGGATGGCTGGAAACATATCCTGTGCCTCATGCTACCGCCCGGAACACCATCCTGGGCCTTGAAAAGCAAGTCCTATGGCGACATGGCACCCCAGAAAGAATAGAATCAGATAATGGGACTCACTTCCGAAACAACCTTATAGACACTTGGGCCAAAGAACATGGTATTGAATGGGTGTATCACATCCCCTATCATGCACCAGCCTCCGGGAAAGTTGAACGATACAATGGCCTGTTAAAGACTACCTTGAAAGCAATGGGCGCTGGGACGTTCAAAAACTGGGATACGCATTTGGCAAAGGCCACCTGGTTAGTCAATACTAGGGGATCTACCAACCGAGCTGGACCTGCCCAATCAAACCTGTTACGTACTGTAGATGGGGATAAAGTTCCTGTAGTGCATGTAAAAAATATGCTGGGTAAAACAGTCTGGGCTACTCCTGCCTCAGGAAAAGGCAAACCTATTCGTGGAATTGTTTTCGCTCAGGGACCTGGATATACTTGGTGGGTGATGCAAAAGAACGGAGAGGTCCGGTGTGTACCTCAAGGAGATTTAATACTGGGTGAGAATAGCCCATGAACTGAATTGCACCATGTTAAATAGTATATTATACTGTATGTTATCACTACCATGATTACTATAGGTGACTAATTAGAATGTATGGAAAAGAGTGTAACCTGAGCATGACATAAATGGTATGGAATAAGGGGTGGATAGATGTCCTGGTTTCAGTTAGCACAGAATTAATTTTCTTCCTAGTAGCTGGTGGAATGCTGTGTTTTGGCTTAGAATGAGAAGAGTGCTGATAACACCCCGATGCTTTAATTGTTGCAGAGCAGTGCTTATACTAAGCCAAGGACATCTCAGCCTTTGCTCTGTCCTGCCAACGGGCAGGCTGGGGGGTGCAGTAAGAGCTGGGAGGGGACAGACCCAGGACAGGTGACCCAAACTAGCCAAAGGGGTATTCCATACCATCTGACGTCATGCTAAACAATATATAGGGGTGGCTAGCCGGGGGGAGGGGGCCGGACTGCTCGGGGTTAGGCTGGGCATCGGTCAGCGGGTGGTGAGCAATTGCATTGTGCATCACTTGTTTGTACATACTATTATTACTTTCGTATTATCCCCATTGTATCATCATTATTATTATTGTTATTATTATTTTTGTTATTTTTTTTTTCCTGTCTTATTAAACTGTCTTTATCTCAACTCACGGGCTTCACTTTCCATTTCTCTCCCCCGTCCCAGAGAGGGAGGGGGGAGGGTGAGCGAACGGCTGCGTGGTGTTTAGCTGCCGGTCGGGTTAAACCACGACAACAAGAAAAGCAAATCACAGTGTCAAAGAAAGGAATAAAATACATTGAGTCATGGACAAAACTTCCACTTAAATTGACAGCCATGGTGTATTTTTCTCATGTAGGATTTTCAAAACTAGAAACTGTTACTTTTATACCTATCAATTAATTTTAATTAAACAGAAACTTCTCCAATTTAATAAAACATATGCAGTGCCAAAGTCCACTGCAGTCACAGCGTGGGAGAGACACCAATTCAGTGAAACTTCAGAGAGACCTATGTTGCACAGCTGCTTCTCCTGCTAGTAGCAGTACCTGCTAGCACCTTGAGCAGTTTTTTGACATCGTGATTGCTACCATATTTTCTCAATGAAAAAAATATTTCACATTTCAATTAATTTTCTGCTCAGATTTTAGAAACATTTTTTTTTCTTAAAATAATCCAGAAAACAAGATGAATTTCCCTCACCCAAGCCTACTGTTTATTGACTTACTTTATGATCAAATGAGAAGCAATACAAGTTGTTTTTGTTAGTTTTTTGTTTTTGTTTTTGTTTTTTTTTGTCTTCTTTGTTCACTTGGAGAAGTAATGGTGTTGTTCAAAGACTATTACTTAATCTTCCTTATGATCCCAAGCATCATGAAAAATGTGTTTTCTTTTCTGTCCTTAACCAACCATCACATACATTTTTTCTGTGCTACGTCTTGGTTGGATTTGAAGGAATGTCTTGAGGAGCACTTTTAAAGAAAAGATCGTTCATGGAGGGGGCTGGTACCCACCACAAGTTTCTAAATTCTCTTGCTTTCCCTCAGTTGTGATGACATACATGAGAAACCTGACATTTCTATCACAACTACTATGTTAACTACATCAACAATTTAACTAAGCAGCTCAAGTAACTGAAGAGGCTTGTAGGTGCAACATGAAGTTATGGTCTTACTTAACACAGCAGGGTTTGTATGTATCGTACAATTGATTGATGAAGGAGATGCAGTGCTCAAATCACCATGTCTTTTGCAATTCAAGTAGATATTAGAGCTTGTTGGCAAATACAGGAAAAGGAAAAATTAGAGAAGTTTCTACTGTTTTGGCCGTACTTACATTTGGGACTGACATGGCGGCATTCCCAGATAAATTTGAGGGTTTTTTACAGATGAGTAAGCTGATTGGGAGTTAATGCTATATGATTATCTCATTGTGCTCACAAGCCTTCAAATGTATCATTTTAAAGAGAATGAAATATCCACAATTGGGCTAGTAACAATAATAAGAAAGTTTGGTAATTGCACACCATTTGCCATCCTCTAGGCTCACAGAGTAGTAAGCTGATACTATGGAGGATGTTCCAGCGTCCCTGAATTACAGCAATAGTTAAAGTCACCTCTGCAGGCTGCACTAAACACAAGAAAGAGGAAAACAAAGAAAGGCATGAGCTAGTTCTGCTTGCGGCTTGTCTCCTACAGAGATCAGTAAGTGGTGAGCTAGGGTATGAATTGGCTGCACACTGGGCGCTTGACACTGTTCAGCTATTTAGGCAGCTCTTGGAGAACACACCAGTGAAGTTTAGGTGCCTGATTTGGGTTCTTTGAATCATTTTCTGTAGTTGCCTTGTTCTATCTTAATTATATGGGCTTTTCAATGGAGCCTCTCTTAAAAGAAACTGTCTATATTTAAATGTCTAAAGTAGTTTAAGGGAGACTCTGCACTGTGCTTTCACAGAGAACTAATCTTTTCCACATTATCGGATGTGCTTAGGGAAGGATTCTGCCTATCACATGTGGAAAAAAAAAAAAAAAAAAAAAAAAAAAGTAAGATAATGATTTAGGACCAATTATTAGTTGGGAAGAGCTGCAACCAAAGACCTTAAAGTGGTAAGGAGGTGTTTACCCATGGAACTATTGTTTCCTTGCCTTGACCACAGACAGGGAGCCTGCACAGCTAGCTTATACCGGGTACCAAACTTCTTACCCAAAGATAGGAGGATAAACTTTGCCCCAAGCTTGTCTGTGTGGGAAGCTGGTAAAAAGCAGCTATTGTAGATACCGTTTGTATTTTAGAGTAAAATTCAGTTATGAGGTATCAAGCACAGAAACCTCACATGCTTTCTGCTATTTTCCTTGCCTGCCTTAAGACAGAGGAAGATGATGAGGTGAGGAGGGAATCAGCTATATTTCCTTTCCTAGACCTGATGAGATTGATGCTGAGAAAGATACTGCCATCGCAAAATTTGCAGATAGGGAATAAGTCTGCAGTCATTCACCTGGCTTTTGTGTTGTCAGATCAATGCTTTTCTTCCATGTAGGGAACTGGTATATCAAATCATCGCATATATTTAGGGAGGTGGTTTGTTGATGTAAACGTTAGGTGAGGCCAGTCTGACACCACACATTGTAATTCAGCCAGGATCAGGTATCCTTTCATCCTCCCTGTCAACAAAACGTGAAAATGACCTGTACTATATTTATGCTGTTGTATGTCATCTTCAAAATTGAGATCACGTTAGTGCAGGGCGTACAGAGAAGATCCAGAATCAGTTCTAAGAAGGGCAGTGTTATGAAAGGAAAGCAAACTGCCTGGCAGACTCATGTGCCCATTTAGGACGCGGCACATCAGCCCTGCAAGCAGAGACCGACCTCACCCAGAAGAGAGGGCCCCGTTTCTGAGCACTGTGCTTGAGTTGCCTGGGACCCCAGCCAGAAGGCCCATGGAGGTATAAAGCCAGGCAGACTTACCCGCTCAGCTCGAGCTGTCTCGTCCTGGCAGCGGCACGGCTGGGCTGTCCCTGAGCTCACCAGCCTCGTGTGTGCCAGCACAGGGTCTCATGGAGATGCCACCACTGCGGGACAGCCCTGTCAGCACACACCAGGCCTTGCCTAGCAGATGCCAGCCCCACAGTCCCCATGTCCCCCACATGTGGTGTGCGAGGGGGTCTTTAGCTGAGTTTGCTTCCTCATACCAAAATTGCCTCAGCTGTGTTTGCCTTCTGACAGGCTCGGGGCTGCGAGGCTTCCTTTGTGTTTAGCCGAAGGGTTTTGATCCTTGGATGAATGATGCAATGCTCGTTCTGCCAAAGCAAAGACTGTCTGAGTAATTACCCAAGTTGATGTAAGATCTATTGTCAGGGGAATTTCATGGGAGTATCTGACAACATAAGTGACAAAAACCACAGGAGCATGATCTGATAAGAAAACAGATCTTACATTATCACCCATGGGAGTATTACAGAATTAAAAATATTTTTCCTAGCCTCAAGTCTGATTCAACACAGTGTGGGGAAATACGGAATCACAAATAGGCTAGGATGTCTCCAGACATCAACAAATCCCACGTCTCTGCATGTTTTTTCCCCTCCATAGGGCAAGTTCACATTCGAAGATCTGCTACCGAGTCTTATATACCTAATCAGGTCTCATTGTTTCTAGTATCTTGCCATCAAAGTTGCCTCCAAAAAGTAAAGTGAAGAGACAGCTAAACAAGCAATTTGAAGACTGCTAGGCAGTCTCCTGGGACCAAAGTCTCACTTGACGTGTATCACTTAAAAGAAATGTTGTGTAGTGTGGAAGAACATTCCTAGAGTTAGCCTGAGGAACTAGCTTGGCAACAATAAAAAGCTGCAGTTATACAGAGACTCATCTCTCTCCCTCTGCCTTCTAGGCGAAACAAGTGAGGCTTCTTACGCTGCTGAGCGTTTTAGAAAAATCATGCAATGGAGAGTGGTTCAGCAACGAGGATGATACCAGGGTGATAACATTCCCCATAACTTGATTAAGCTTTTAAAAGGCTCTGGCAAGGCAAAAGGACATATGTAAAGCAGAGTCCACCAGAGAAAAAACTTTTAAAATAGTATGCAAAGGACATTTATACCCTACAAAAATGGAAGTTGTAATCTGCTGATGCAGTTCTGTTTCTAACACTAACGAACTCTTTAATTTTAGTGCTGTGCCACCAAATCCCATTCTGACTAGCCCTCCAGCTGGTGTAAAAGTTCTCTCTATTTTATGTTTGTTTAGTGTATTTATGGGGATGGGTAGGTGGCGACATTTTAACTCTGTATCTTTTAGCATAGGGTTTTAAAAGAGTATTTGGATATTGGTGAGGGACACGAAGTATTTGGCATAGTGCAGCAGGCTGTGTGGCATTTAAAACACATGGTGTGCAAGGCTAGCAGGAGAATAGTTTGGATGTGAGTCTGAGAGAAGATGCGGAGGAAGTGAAAAGCTGTAGACACGGTAGGAAAGTTAAAGACGTGAAGCAACACTGGCACGTAGGTGCGGTTCTAGTGCCTATGGCACGGTGTCATGTAGCGCTAAATCCCCAAATAACTCACAGCACCGGCAGCAGTGTGCCTCTGGTTTGCCAGGTGCCAGATGCAGGTGTGTGGGCTTGGCTGACAGAAGGCAGCACACCGAGCTGCCGCTGGGGCGGCGTGCCGCTGCCTGTGACCCCCTGGCACTGTAAGCAGGGAGAACTTTACCCTTTGCAAAGGGAAAAACGTGATCACCGGAGCAGAAACCCCATGCCCCACCATCTCAGCAAGTAATTTTGAATTGCAAAGAGACCCTTTTGTTTTCAAGAAATGTATGTAGGAGCCCCATAACCGCCCAGCACACTGCTCACCTGTCACAGAAAGACCTGCAGCTCGTGTGCTGGAGTCCCCAGAGGAGCAGTCCGACATGGCGAGCATACGGACGCCCAGAGCAAAGCAGAACCATCCAGAGCTAATTTACAGTGAGCCTGCTCGGGCCCAGCCTTAGCACCACTCAGTGTCTCAGCAGGGCTGAGTGCCCGTGATAACAGGGCATTGGTAAGACTCCTTCCACCACTCTCGGTCCCAGCCCACCAACCCCTACCTTCACACCTCCGCCGTGCAGATGTGCCCTGAGCACTGTCAATGTCTATTTGCCTGTGTAACTGAAGATTACATCAGGATTTAATTGACACTGCGGCTCCTGGGCGTAAGTAGGTAGATGCTTTAGTCTAATAAGAACCAAAAGTAGATATTGAGTAGAAGTATCATTTGCTAGCTGATTTCCCTGAGTGGAAAATGTTCTGAGCTGTTTTTCAAAGGTTTGACAGATGGAGCTACTGTGATTTGCAGCATGGCCCAAAGTGCACTAATGTTTCTGCCATTTGTAACCAGCCACCCTTCGGCCGTCCATCTTTGGAAATAATGCTTTAGTTTCATTTCTCTGTGTTGACTTGGAATATTATAATAACACCGTAGGCCAAAATGAAATTCAGGGCACATTAACAGCAACAAATGATGAATATTAGTAAGCTTGCAAGATAGTGTAATTGTTGTAATGGTAGAAATGATATTAGTAATAAAAGAAAAAGCTAAAAAAGAAATTGGATATAATAAACACTGGATTGAGTCAATCAAGAGCAGTAGGGCAGAGAGATATTCAGTGAGCTGTTTGTTTTCTGAAACTGGAAAATATTTTCACTCCAAGAGGAGCATCTGATTAGCAGAGTTAAATGAGATGAATAATGCTGTAATATTTTTGTGAATTGTGTTTCCAGCTGAAACTTGCCTTCTCCATCTACAACAGTGATATGTTTTGCATAAAGCACTCAAACATCATGCAGGGAAGGGGAATGACAGATCTTTTAGTATGAGAGCTCTGTTCTGAGCAGAATACGTGAGGAACAAGTTACACAGCTGATGCTAGCAGCAACTGTGGCGGTACACTGGAAATATGTTAGTAAACAATTTTGTAAGAGGATGCCTTTTCTTTTCATATGAACACAAGAAATAATACCCTAATCAGCATACTATTTGAAAAGAGGGCAAATTTTATATCAAATGTTTGCAAAACTCATACTGAAATAATTTGAAGGTGTTCATAGTTTGCTCCACCATCTACTTTCATCTCCCCAAAGTGATTTCATTTAAATGAGAAAGCATATTGGATTTTATGCAGTATGGCATACGGATTGTTTGCATCCTGTTGAAAAGTATTGGTTAAGTATTTTTTGTGAGCCTAAACACTCTCATTTATGGTGCGCCCCAAAGTAAAATATTTTATTTTTTTGCTGTGTTTTTAGGCCCCATTACATGAATTCCAGGCCTTGTGCATCATCTGTGTTATTGTAATGGAAAGCAGGATTTGTATTTGGTAGGACAAATAAACATTGAGCGCTTATTAGCAGTAACTGGCACAGGGAAGTCTGGGAAGTTTATAAGATACAGCTGTGTAATTTAAATACATAATTACCTTTCACAAAAGCTGAGAAGAGTGATATAAGTTTTTGTAGCATGTCAGAGTCCCCCCAGCCTGAGCTGCCTTCCATTCAAGACTGAGGCACATCCTAATGGCTCAGCTCCCATTACTGCCTTCTTCTCTGGATTACTCCATCCTTTTTTCTGATCATTAAAAGAGGTCACTTAAATGCCTTGATGCTATAAAAACTGTAGCCTTAAGAACTTCCCTTAACTACTCTAATTTTATTCTCGGTAAATAAAATCCCAAGTGATTACTATCTGAATAATTAATGGTTAAACATTTAAAAGTGATTTTTCTAACACCCTATTGCACATGCACATATCCCATGTGTTACTGAATACGTGACATAGCATACTGTAAAAAAAAGACATCAAATGGATTTGTGAGGATGAAGAATAAAGCAGAAGTGGGTGGGAATGAAGAAATTAAATATGAATATATTATATGGCTGAGTCTTTTAAAATTCAAATGTTAATCATATATTAATACTCTGTGATATTTCTTATAACAGAAGTGTCTAAAATTCACCAAGATACTGTATATGCAGAAGAGTTGCCAGACTGGGAAACCTGTTGCATAACACACGTACTAAGATGCAGAGCAGATTTGAAATGCACGAGCTTTTCAGACAATGCCTGAAAATGGTGGATAAAAGCAGCTGAGCAGCCGGCACACTTTCTGATCGCTCTTGCAAGGATTAGTTTGTCTTGCATAGGCCAACTGCAGCCTTACTTTTGGGCACTGATCAGTAAAAATAGAGGCCAGTTTTCCCAAGCTTCATTTCCTAATGGTGGTACCTAAATTCGTGTTTAGACACTTCAGCTGCCTTGTTTTCAAGGGTGCTAGAAAATTGCAGCTTTTGCTGATGTCTGTGACAGTTTCTCATGTTGGATCCTGTGAAAATCATGATGTTTACGTAGATGCTCAAAACCTGCTTTAGATATTTTCCCTCTGTCTGGCAGAATTTTTGCCTGTAGCATCCTACTGCAGTGCTCGTGCTCGTGGGCAATGTCAGGGAACCTTAGCAGGCAATTTCCCATGAGTTAAAGGGAAGGCCAAATGCTGGGTATTTTTTAATCTGCTCCTACAATGTTACAACTAAGATCATATCATAATGAAACTGTTTGCACTTCTATATCTATTTCTTTATTGCATTTTCCATACCATTAGAGTATGACCGACTGTAAAATGCTGAAACTCTATCATCTATTTCATTTTACAGAATATTTTTATCATCACTGTTATTGGAATAGAGTCCATTGTTTCTGAGAACCACTATAACAAGGCAGGACACCAAAGAGTTCAACATTTATAATGCCGTATTTCTATAAATAAATTAGTTTGTAAAAAATGGAATCTGTATTATGCCATCATTAGTAGCACAGTGATGAAAACAGAGGCAGCAGAGCAAGCCAAAGAACAGCAGTCACCATCTAAAACAGCTGAGTAATGTGGAGAGATGTAGCCTTTCTCATTATCAGATAAAGACTGAATAGTCTTTGGAGTTTCTGTTTGCTCATGGTAGTTTCATCGCTTGCAGTGATGATACGAGAAGATGAAGTTATCTGGCTATGTAGGAAATCTAGGTGTAAAGACATTTATCTTCTTGTCTTGTTCTACAGGGCAAGTATGGAGGATGCTGATGGCACCCACTAGTACCACATGCACTGCATTTAGCTTAGCAATGTCCTGTCCCTGTGAAAGTGTTTGGGAGCCTGCATGTTCTCTACCAGAGCCGAAAGCTTTGATACCAAGTGGGGAATGCTCTGGACTGGGGATTTCAGGTAGCTCCTGCCATTCCTGTGAGAAATGGAGCCTCTTTTGCCTCCATGTCCTGTTCCCCAGAAGGTCATTTGATATGGAGTCTGTATGTCAAAGTCCAGATTTATAACAATATGCATATCATTATATAGATATTTACCACGCATATTTACTCAGGGGTAGAAGCTACTCAGTGTCTGTAGGCCCTAGGACACGGAGCATGGAGAGAAACTTCTCCATAGGCTCCAGAGGCTCTGAATAGCAGAAATCCCCCAAGCTTTCAGACAGGGCAGTCCAATAGAAATAAAATTACAGACAACTCCAATTGATATATCAGAGTCTGGCTTGCTGTTGCTCATGGCATTAGCATTTGCTAACCTGTGCTAAGCCAATTTTGTGAGACAGTTGGGAGTTTAACAAACCTCTTTCAGATTGCATTTTGGAAGAATCTCAAGCATGGGGGAAACTGGTTGTGGTCTGTTCATTGCAGCAGATGGTATCCCATTTGGTGTTTGTTAGCTTTGTTTGCAGCTCAATATTTTGTTTCTAGGGGAACTCAGTAAGTTAAATAATTTATCTCTCTAATGCATTAAGAGTCTGATCCAAAGTCTACTGAAGTCAGTGCAAAACATTTGATTAACTACCACATACACTGGATCAAATGCCAGGTCCTGTCTGGTGAAGAGCATTTCAGATGCACTGTAGTGAGGAGAACAACAAAGGCCTCTGCCCCAGTTTTTTCCACAGAGAATTTCTGCCTGCAGAGAAAAAAATAAATGTTCAAATAGTGACAAAGTGCTCAGCAGTTAAAAATGCAGGGCTGTGGAGATTAGGGTAATGGTCTGGCTGACTGTCCAAACTGCCAAACTTCTCTTGATATTAAATTTCCCATTTTTAACTAAAGAATATAAATAATACCTTCCAGCTGCATTTAGAATGTAATCTGACTGCTTTGAGGGCTTTGAAGGCCCTATCGCAATGCTGAGCAAGTAATCAGTGTCATTTCTCATCGAGCACTCTTACTCACGAGGATCTCACACCACAAGGGCTCACCACAAACACATTGCCCCTTTGCTAAGGAATCTTCAGAATACAAGAAGCCAGTTTACACCCTGATCCTGCCCTGAGTTTTGCCTGAGCTGAGCTGTGCCACCTTCAGTGGTCATACTGCCCATGCAGAGCTCTGCACAGTATTGACATGGCAGAAATTTGTATTCCATTCTTACAAATATTTGAATCCTGAATAATCTGAAACATTGAAGAATTAACATTTTAAAGGTTTGCTTTGTACTCCAATAAATACCAAATGCCTGTTCATTTTCAACAACAATTTTCAAGTTACTAATTTGCTAATAAGGCTGGGAACTGCTTTATTTTTCTCTGAGTTTCCTGTTTGTGTCATCATTGGTCATTCACAAAATGAGTGCACATTACCTCCACAACGTGTCTGCATGAATTCCAGTTGTATTTTAGTCCTCCTAGTGGCCTATTATATTAACAATATTGTCATCTTTATTTTAGGCATAAGAACACGTTCTGCACTACCAGTATCTCACAACAGTTTGCAGTGTAAATACTGCAGTAACACTTATGTATTGCTAAGGGCAATAAATCTTTCTCAGCATTTGTCCAACAAATCCACTCATGTGGCTGGCTATCACTTCACTTACACATTTCTGTATTTATACACAAACTGTAGCAAAATCAATACAAAAATATTACATTATTCTGTCACTGCAGGGAAGCCTACAGTGGGAACAGGAGACTGAATCCATGTCTTCACACTGAATTCCTTCTCTCATTCCTGACAAAGATTTTCTCACAGCCAAACAGGGGATCGGGCCCCACAGAACTGCGGCTCCCAGCATGTGCTTTCACCGGGTTTCAATTCTCTGGGGGAAAAAAAAAAAAAAAAAAAAGCCTTGAAGCCTTGTCAGAAAAACATCTCACATTCAAAAAGATTTTTACAGCCTGGATAGGCTCAGCACAAACGTTTACCAGCCTTGCAGATCCTGTTAGTTGCATAGCCTGAACCTTGCTGGCATCTAGGGGAGGCAAAGGTGGAAAGATGAAGGTCCGTCCAGTACATGGGGCTTTCAGTCCTTGCTCTTTGGAGGCTGTGTTCCTCCCGGAGAGCCTGCAGCCACCAATGCCTCCTCCCAGCTGCAGGTGAGGGACATTTTCTGTGCCTGGTTGAAACACGAGTAGGGTAGAGGTTCTCTTGACCTGAAACAGATATGCTTGTATCTAAAGGATGAAGCAGACAAACCTAAAAACACAAATTAACTAACATTCCCCCAGATCACACCCAAATGATATGTTTATTAATCCAAATGTGTATCGCTGCTTTAATTTTGTGAGGAGGCGAGCTGAACGCTTCAGAAATCTCCTGGCTGTGGGAACTTCCATCTGCATCTCCAGCAGTAGTCTTCTTGATGCCCAGCATTATTTTGCTTATTCAGTGTTTCTTTTTGATCATCCTTTAGTGCTGGGCTAAGGAATATCATCTACAACCTACATTTATGGCCAGAATTGCCTATTCCCTGCATGCAGCCCTGTCTGTCTCATCTCCTTCTGGATTAATCCCCAGGGTTACTGGGTCACAGCCCAGGACCGTATCCTTGAATTGTCTGATAAACACGAGATTAGTTGCAACCTATATTTTTTCCATCAAGCTACGTTTTAGTCCACTGGCTAAATTATCACATCTCGTTTTAGCGTGTTTCTATTCTGGGCATTGTCACCACCAGCGCAGGCATCCTTCTTTACACCGGTGACTGACGGCTGCGTCAGAAGCTCCTGGATCATCATAGGCAGTGAGGCGTACAGCAGGGCTCAGAGTGCACCAGATCCCCCAGAAAAACAGGTGAAGAGACCCTTTCCCTTACACCAGTTGAGCAGGGGACAAGCAGGAGGGCTGAGCGAGGAAGCGCAGATTCTGGAGCCGTGCACTTCTGCTGCCTGACGGACACAGGCAGGACAGCTTTACCTAGTTCATGTGCTCAAAGTAGCATTTGGGGAGAGACAGGCACTCTATGAGTGTGAGCACATAGCACCAGCGGTGGCCGTGGTCAAACAAATCTGGAATAATGATGGAGGTGAGACGAGGGAAGCACCTCGGGCGGGGAAGCCGTGTAGCAGACACCTGCAGCTCTCCGTGCCTTCACCGGGGAGCTGGCAGCCCGTGCCAGCGGGCCGCCGAGTTAACAAACATGGCCTTGAGCACATCTGAAACTCAGCCCTGAATTTCTCAGCTTTTAAATTGCTTTTTTTTTTTTTTTTTTTTTTCACTTGATTATCTTCCAACAGTTTTTTCTAATTCTTGATTAATTTTTGCTTGGCTATTTAATACATTGTTTGGTTAACTAATTCATGTAGCTGTTTGTAATTATTGCCTTACTATAAAATCATCTTAATAGAAGGTTGGTTGTTTTTTTTTTTGTTGTTGTTTTCTTTCCAGTAGAATAACAAGTTATTTTATTATTCAAACAGGGCTTACTTCCTGCTGTTTTCAATAAGATTTTTAATAAATATGTAAATTTAAAAATTAATTTACTGCATACGTTTGGCAGCATGATTCTTGAACTGACAAAAGGTTGATGGATTGTAAAATTATCCCCCCTAAAAATCATCAGTCATAGTAAACAGAATTTATCAACCCCTGGTAATTTTACAGCTTTTTCCTCATCTTATCTTCTGTTAGGAACTCACTTAAAATTGATTATAATATAGTATATTTCTAGAACCGTAATTCATTCATAGATTAATTAGATTTTAGGTTAATATCCCATCATGGTATGGGACATGAGCCAACAGTGTTTTCCAGTTGTTACAGAACTGCAGCAGAGAAGCCTTGATTACTGTTCCCATGTGGTTTAACCGCCAGGACTAATCACTAATCAAATTCCAACCACATAAAATGGAACATCCTTCATAGCATTTATTTCCTAGCTGACTTATACTACGGGCTCTTTATTGATATGACTGGATGTACTGAAATGAACTAAATATTGCAAGAGGATTTTTCCTTCTGCTTTAATTTGGTTCTGCAGCCTTTATCTGAAACTCTTGCTCAAATTTTCTGTGCATGTTGTGCCTCTGTCCCTCAAAATGTTCTGCCCTACAGCAAAGTTAAATTGTTTGCATAGATTTGGGAAGTGCTTGTGAATAACTGTTCTGTTAGGTAGGATTTGATGGCAGATGAACTTAAACGCAGGTTTCCACTCTGCAATTCATACTTTGCTTGAATAAGTACTGAGAATTGTGCCGATCATAATGTCAGCTGAAGAGGCAGCGAGTGCAGTCACGTAACCAGCATTATTTGCACCTCTCCTGTCCCAGTGTGTCCTGATTACCTGGAAGCTTTTGCAGTTTCGCTACACGGGATCAGGAAACAGAACACACGCAGTTCAGGCTGCAATAGGTCTACGGGGAAGGCAGCCAGCACTACAGCCTCTTCCTCCGCTGCCTCCAGGAGCACTCACCAGTGCAAGGTGTGGCAGGATTGCCCAGCTGCACCCTCCAACCCACATCCCTCCTTTAGGGAGGGCCCTATCCTCTTCCTAATAGAGCCCCTGGGGGCACTCGTTACTGGTTTCCAGAGAGGGGAGAGGGCAATGGTTTGGGTTAGATTCATTAGAAGTAAAAAAGGACTCCAATATTTAGAGAGTTGATTAAAGTCTGGAATGGAAAGGAAAATGCCAGCTCCTAAAATAATCGGTTCTGTTGGCATGGGGCTGGCGGCTAAGCGTGTATATTCAGAATTTTTTTAGGAATAAAAAAAAACCTCTATTTCTGCTTGGTGAGAGCTTGGGAGAGGTGTCATTCTGATGTGTGTGCACCAAGTACACGCACCGTGGAGGCTCCCTCCACAGTGGCTAAATGTGCAGTCACGCAGAGGTGGACTGATGGCTCTGGAAAGATTGCTTTTCTCTTCCCAGCTGTCCTCCTCAGAGGCTAAAAATGAGAAAACTATTGGCTGTGGAGCTCACTCCTGTTTTTAAATGACCTCTGTGAATCATCTCTAGAACTTGTAAGAGGGGACATTACCTTTCTGTCCTCTGCAGATCTCCCAGCAGAGATTTGTACTCTTTGAACTCACCTGCAGACAACGCAGTCCTATTAGTGCATACAAGCCAGTTCCCATAGCTGAAAATTATTACTGTGTGGTGTCTTCATACTGCTGACTTGCTCTTGGTTCTGCCACTTAACATTGCTCCTTCTCTACCTGCTCCTTCTGTCTTTTTGTCATTAGGTCAGCTGATGTGCCTAGGGTACTCAGAGGCTAACCTGGAGGGAATCTAGTCCAGTACTCAGAAGAGAGGATTACTAGCGGGGAAAGTCATTACCCACTACCAACTGCCATCCGCAGTACAGTCCTGAAGTGCAATTCTGCTTTCCATCAGTATGCTGGGTGACTGACATTACGGGCCAGGAGCTCAGACATCACTAGAGAGGGAGAGGATAAGTGCCCTTGTAATTACCAAAATAAATAGTCTTGTTCAAAAAAGCCAAAGGTGGAAGATGAAGACAGGTAAGAACACAGCTAATACTTAGGAACAGTAGTCTGAGAAGAGTTCAGCCATACAGGAAAATGCCCCCGATTACTGAAAATGTCAGTGAGATTATATGTTGTATGAGTGTGATCCTGCATTTACTGGATTTGAGACTTTTTTTTTTTTTTGCTACAGTCTAATGTGGGATAGAATCTGACTCTTCAGGAGCAGCACTTTGCATTAGCTTTCAAAAATCTTTCTTGAACAGTGTTTTTTGCCCCTTTCTCGATTCAGTTCTAAGTGAGTATCTCAATATATAGAAAAAATCCTCCAAATTTCTGGTCTAGAATAAAATTGTAGCCCATTGTTTATAAAGCCTCTTCTTTACTGAAACAAGCATCCACACTTTCATCAAGGTAACTCCTCAGTAGGACATAACCTCTTTATACTAAAATATCACTTGGTAAAATGGTATCTGAAGACTGAAACAGTGAAGTTCTTTAGGACCACATAGTTTCAGTAACATTCAGTTGGTTATCACTGACATAATGACCTTAAACTGATTCTGTTAAGGAATGGTATCGGACTTCAGATGGTTTAGTTAAAGTTCAATAACTTTTTCACCAATCTTATATTTCAGTGTGAATTTTTTTTACTGTGATTTTTTCTCATCACTAGAAAATCAGAACAATTTTGTTATTGAACTCCCTCCATGAGTAAAGCTAAAAGGATCTCTGAAAAGTAAAGTGTATCCTATGCATGTCTTGTTCATTTTCAGTCTCTTAAGTTCTAAAAACTAAGCATCAGCTTCCTTTTTCACCATGGGTATTTCTTCCTTAATGCCTTGTGATGAGCCTCTGATTGCAGTAAGCATTGCTTTTAGTGGTCAGGTTCTTTCTGTGAGAAGGAAAATTGGTCGTTCCACCAGTGTGAACAGTCAGGCCTGATCATCTTCTGGAAAAAGTACATATTTAATTGATTCTCTTTTTAATATCTCTTCTCAACACACTTGACTGAGCATGAGTGTATTACATTGTCACTATTTTCCAAAGTATTAGTATTATGTTTTCTTACTCAATTTTAAATGAACTTTGCCCACACATTTTTGATCCATCCAGTGACCAGCCTGATGCACTACGAGAAAACAACCATATTTGTGACATTCAGTTCTTAACAGAGCAGAAGGTAAAAGGTGAGATTTACCTGACCTTGAAATTGGGTCCTGAAAGTTCAGGTTTATTAAATTATGCAAAAGCGCAAAGAGGGTTGGTATATACCTAATCAGGTCAAACAGTTTTGTCCTATCATCAACAACAAAAAAATCATGTACTTTGTAAATTGTGAAAATGAGATTCTTGGCATTAGACTGCTGATTGCACCTTGTCATCTCATCATTTTGTGAAAACTGTGCTTTTAAAACTGTAAGTTGCAGTTCACTGAAATATCTTTTATCTTCTAAACCATGTGAGGATTCAAGCCAGGCAATGTAAGTCTCAATTCCTCAGTCACCTATTCATTAAGCAACAACTGTTTTGTCCAGATCTGCAGTTATGAATCATGCACAATACATGCTAATCAGCTTTATTTCCTCTAAGGTAATTTACTTACAATTCAGGAGCATCAGAAATGCTGTCTTTGCGGTACTAAAACTTTAATGTATTTGTAGACTGTTACACTCCTAAATAGAGCAGGCAAGCTTTGGATCTGTTGTCATTGTTATATTACCATAACACCAAATGTGGTTGATATTTCCCTATGCGTATGTGGCTATCTCATAAACTGCTGAGCAGACTAATGAATTTAAGAATACTTCGTATCAATACATCTCCTCCCAAGAAAAGACATCATCAATTATTGTTTATCTTGAAAATCTGATGGTGTTACCTTGAGAATGTCATTTTCTGTAAAATAGTCGTGGGATTTCTGCTCAAGTAGGAAAAAGAAAAATGATTCATTATTTCAAAAATTATTTTACTGTCAGTCCAGAAAATGGATGAAAGCTTCTGACAATATACAGCAGAGAGCAAGGCTTAACTTATTATTTAAGGTTATGCTTTAAAGGGAAAGAAGTTCAAACATCACATTTTTAGCTCAGCTGTAACGCAGTGGAGGTCATGCAGTTACAGCTTTCACCTTTGTAGTTTTCCTGGATGTGTCTTTATGACTATTTTCACTGTGGAGTGTTACCTGTCCACCTGATGTTCTCATCAGTTTGGTTAAATGAGGTCTGGAGATTGTTCGCTTTCCACAGGTAGCCTACCATTGCGTTCTGTCCTGGCTATCTGATAGAAAACTACTCCACAGTAGCTCTCAGAGGTAGCTCTTTTCATGTTACACCTTTTTACTCCGCGCAAAAACCTGCAAACCAGTAGTGAAACACCATTCAGTGAGACGTTACTTCCAATTACAACAATATATCCCTGATCAGGGTACTGCTCTGTATCTCAGTGCATCTGTTTTACAAGAAGCCGTGAACATATTAAAACTGTCCTACTAAACATTATATATGAGCGATCTATGTAATGCTGCAACTGCTTATACCACTCAGACCTACTGTGTCATAAATACAAAGTACTGGACTATGAGATATCTAAATTTGTAAACCTCTAAATTTAAAGTAATTAACAGTGGCATTGTGGGATCAAGTTTACCTTGAATATATGCAGACAAAGTAACTAACAGAATTTTTAAAAAGGTGAAAACCTAGAAAATTGTTTTCACTCACAATAAAGTTTTAAATAACTACCAAAAAAAAAAAAAGTGAACATACTATGTACCTTCTATTAGAGATCAGATCTGAAATGAAAGACCTTGAGTTATACAATTAAGTATTGATTCTGTTGATCTATATTTAATTCTCATAGCAATTTAGTTGTTTTTACCCAATAGTGTTTTGCAGTTATACTGCACTTGAAGCAGTGCCCTTTTTGCTTTTGTGTTAATCTAAAAACTAAATTGCCCAGTGCATGAGAGACATAAATAAAGTTCATTTTATTCTTGTGTGTAAATGACTCTGAGCCCCTTAAACTGCTGGTTAACTAAACTTAGACAGCTGGAAAATACATCTATCTCGCAGAACGGTTCATTGCTAATTCTGGACTCTGGTATGCCTTATAAGCATCGCCTGACCTCCAGGCTACCAAAGCTTCTGCATGTTACTACACAGAAGAAGAAATGGACTTGCTGTAGCATTCGTTCCTGCATGCCAACTGCGAGCCCTTTGTGCCTATGAACTAGCCCGTCCTTCTGCCCACCTTTCTGCTACACCTGCAAAACCTTCCTGCTGTTCAGAGCAGCTCTGGCTAGTCCACGATCACACAGCACTGAACGTGCATTCTACCCACATGTAACCTCTCGTTTTTAAAGTTTGAAAAAATCTATTTTGATGTATTAATGTAGAAATAGCACCTATTTATAATGCATCAGTGTAGCTGCAGGCTAGTTGTGTTTCCCTAATTTGCTGTGCTTCAAGCGACATGCCAAATTTTATTATATCATTAATGGCTTTTAGTTATTCCCTTTAGGATGACGCCAACAAGGGAACATTATTCTGATTCATGACTCGTGAGTTTATTTCAAAGTGATGTGGCTCGTGATGAATGTCTGGGTTATGTCAGGTAGAGTTTCTCCTCTTGTAACGACCAGCCGCTGCTCTCAGGTGGTGTAAGGCACCCCGTAACTGACCTGCTCCAAAACTCCGAAACTAGTTAATAGAAGTAAAATAAGCTATAAACTGAGCTGCTTTAGGATAATGGGTCAGCGCTTTTACAAAGGCATAGTGAAAATTAGTCCTTTCCTGCGCTGAGCCTATTTTGGCTTGGGCCAAAATCTGTGACTGCATCTTCTTATCTTTTCCCTGAAGCTAATACTCAGGAAAACATAAATGGCCGCACTGAATGTAGTAGGCATTTTATTTATTCATAGGACAGGTGCAGAATAGTCAGCAGCAAAGTCAACACCTCTGGGAGGAAATGGCTTTCAGTATTACTCCTCCGAAGAACCAAGTCTGAGAGCAAGAACATACTGTTGGGCCCATCTTAGCTCTTCTAGCAACACTCAAGAAAATAGCTAAGTGCTTTTCTTTTTATGGTGATAAAAGCATCTGTTCATCATGCAGAAAGCTGCTATAAATATGGGAAAGGTTTGATTGGAGCCTAGGACCTTCAGGCTAGGTGCTCTGCACGCTATTACCAGATCTCACCCAGTTCGCATGGATACAAAATGCATCTCATCTGCTGCCAGATGTTCCTTATCTGCAGGAAAAGCTATCAAGTCTCATTCGTGTGACTCTCAAATGCATTAGTAAACTAACTACATTCAAATGCACAATAGTAACATCTTTGGGCTAACCCTTGTTCTTTGTGGTATCTGTGTCTCTGCTCAAGTCATAAAAATGTACAACGACAGAACTATGGACACATTTAACCACACACTTACATGCTTTAGCAACAGATTCTAGTAGTTGGTTTGGTTTTGCCTTTTGTTTCATCTAGCAGCTGTTGTGGCTGCCCTGAAAAATATGAAACTTAATTTAAGGATGGATCTAAATGAATAATCTGATAGTTTTTTCCAGGTTGTATCTATAGTGACTAGAGAAAAGATTCTTAAAGAAAAACTTGGGGTAACTTTTGTTCCAAGATACCGAGTTTACAGAAATTATCAGTGGCTTTTCACCTCTAGGAACATAATTTTGGTACTGTGGGAGAAAATTATTAGCTGGTTATAGGGATCCCTGCATTAATATCTTTGCACAAACTTTTTAGTTTTTCTCATGGAGCACAGGATGTGAACGTGTTTTCTTCTGTATGTCAAGGACTGGAATATCATATTTTAACTTTCTAACTGCATTTACATTATATTACTGTATTTCAAACAAGTTTTAAGAGAAAATTTAAGATTATTAAAGTATATCTGTAGTAATAAAGCTGTCAGATAAAATCACTCTTATTGTACATCTGATATCGTAGTACAGCTCTACTTATATTAATATATTAATATATTAATATTCCCTACCCAAAAGTCCAATCTGGATGACCTCTCATTCTTGTTTAATTATAAAATCAGCAATAGGTGGTCATAGCTCCTGGAGTAATACTATGCCAGAAAGTGTATTGTATCCAAACAGATTTCATCTACATCAAGTGAAAATCCCCTATGTGTTACTTTCCAGATCACGAGCATTACCTTTACATATTTGTATGCTATTGCAATAATGTGTTAAAGAAAACATCTCTTGTTTTTTCTTTTTTTTTTCAACAAAAGGGCATAACTGGGGCTTAAGATGTGGAAAAAGGACAGCTGTACATCCTAAATTATCCATGACTTATTTCTGGATAGAAATATTGTCTCTATTTTAGAAATAAATGTTGCTACAACTTTTATCTATATTTTTCCGTTGTTTTCTCATGAATGGTAGTAGGGTCTGCTATACTAGTAGCACTTACATGCATCAAATTTATGACTCTGATACTGTTCACTACTTTATGTATCTTTTGTGAATGGGTTTCGTGATGGGCTTCACTTCAGTTCACTTCAATTTCATTTGGTTCAATGATTTGACTTAAAATTTGTAGAGAATACTTTTGTACCCTGCAGTTTCTCTAATATATTGTATTAACTGTTACCCTTGTATTAAATGACAAACTAGGATGTGATTAAGGTAGGATTTTAGTCTAGGTCATGCTTGTAGGGTATAATAAATTACTGATACCACATATATGTAGATTATCCTAATGAGTTTGTTCCAGTCTGTCCTGTGGTTTAAATCTATCCTTCAGCCAGCCAAAGATCCTGCTCTTATTTTGGTACTTTGTCTGGACTGCTCTACACAGCAAACACTTTAGGTCTCTCTAGTTCCTCCTGCTCAACAGTTGAAATTGGCTTTCATTTGAATCAATAAAAGTTTTATCATAGACTTTATTAACACCAGTATTGACTTCTTGCAGACCCAAGTCTGTGCTAAGCAGACACATTCAATTTATCCAAAGAAAAGCTGTGAGGTGGGAAAAATATATACAAAGAATAACCGTTTAGTCTTTCATATAATAAAGTATTTCAGGTTTAGTAGTCTGACAAGCAAAAAGTGCTAATATGTATTTTATTGATGCTATGTCTCCAAATTATCTCATCTGACCTACACAGAAGTGAAACAACTGTTCTGATAATAGCTTATAATATTTTAAATGAGAGCAAAAAGAAGAACTTTTTGAGCTGAAATTGTAAGAAATTTCTATAGAAGAGTTTAAATTTGTGTTTGTTACTGTTATGAAAGGTTATATTCCTCTGTTTCAGAAACTATTGTCATTCCAGACAGTGAAGACCTTAGGTTTAACTGTCATCTAAAACCAGCACCTAACATAGCATCCCCTGAAACTTTTGCACTAAAGATTATTTAATGAACCAAATGGCAGATCCTCAGTTACTAAGACTTTAGCATCTCTTATTGCTTTGTTGAAGCTTGCTTGAAACATTTGATGAAAATACTAACCTAAGCCAGGCATTGTTAGTTTACGAAAAATGACAGGATCACAGCATCAACAGTCACTAGATTGGCATTTCCATTTTTATTTCAACAGTCGGAAAAAGAAGCATTCAAGCCATGTAGCAATGTCTTTGTTATGCCCAAGACTTCCTAGGGTGAGCAGCCCAGCACGCATGAAGTGACTTGGAACTTGAATTTTTCTAAAAGTTCCAATGACCATTTACAGCTGCATATTTAGTGACCCACATCCTACATACACCTGGCCATGCTGTTTTTGGTGTGCTTAAAATACCATCTCATTTTCTATCTAAACCAAAATACTAATGTCCTAGATTGGCAGTAATTTACTGATTCAATCTATACTATCTGATGGTTTCACTGGAAACGAGGAACAGCTTGCACTCTGACAGCGTATCTCAAAATTCTTGCATCTTGCCTCTCCAAGCGTCCTATGAAACGTTGAACGTTATCTCATACTTCTGTGATAACATCTTCTGTAAGAGCAGGTAGTTACACGGGTTTTGAAACACCCTGTATATGGAAGGCGGGTCAGTTTTATTGAACTGCTCCCTAAGCTGTTCCCTAAGTATTCCTTGGTCAGATCTCTGATTGAAGATAGCAGTAGGCAACAAAGGGATAAAATTACTCTTGTATAATCCTACTGTGAGTTTTTAATATAAAGTGCTAATACTTTTTCCGGTGTTCCAGCAGAATTACAGCACTTCTCAGAGTAGGCCTGGCCAATATCTGATTGATTCTGGTCTGTGAGGATTGGCCCGGTTCAGTATAATTTCCTGTCTTGTTGCCTTCTTTTCTATTAGAGAGGGTGTGGGTTCTTGGAAATCAATAGGCTTACACATGCAAAATGTGAGGTTATTTTCTAGCAACTTTCATTGTTGTCTGTAATTTATAGAAAACGCTATTTTCTCCTCTGAATGTGTCTATGCACCTTTTTTTGGCAGACTCCAAATTCGGCCAAAACAACTACCCATTTAAACATACCCCCAAAGTACTCTTGAAGGAGAAGATGTACATTATTATCTGTGAAGATGCCGAAGATGCTTAACACATACAAATATAGGATCTGCTAGTTAAAATGTACTTTTTTTGTTTTGTACATGGAGTCCTATTTGTCTCAGCAGAATCGCCAAAGCTATGATTTATCCTAAAATGGACATTCATGTTCTATTTAATTATAATAGAGATTTAAGCATCTACTAATCTGTTTCCTTTAACCTTGTGAACTTTGGAAAGAAGGTAGTTAATGGTGTACAGTACGATAACTTTATAAGAAATATGTTTCTAATATTTTCCTTATTCATTACAGAAATTGAAGCAAACTGAAGAAACAAAAGAAGATTCTCAGACTAGATTATCTAAAATTTCCCTGGAGTCTCTCAATAACTTTAACAGCAATACCGTACTTTTATTAGAAACAGAGAAGAACTGTCTGAATAAGGGTGAAGGACAAAAGGAAGAAAATGGAAAGAAAGAAGAAGCTTCCTTAAATAGCTCCGATAGGCACGATGTGGACAATTTAGAATCCTTGAGTGATTCTTTGTATGATAGCTTCTCCTCTTGCGCCAGCCAAGGCTCTAATGATGTATAAAGACACTTTCCAGTGGGCTGTGAATGGAGCACTTACGGAGCGAAAGGCAAGTGGGGAGGGAGGGGGGAGAAGAGACACTTGTTGAAAATCCTCACTCCAGATCGCTGTACTCACAGCGGGGTATTCCTGACTTTTTTTCTCATGAAACAGCAATAAGAAAGGCAGGACTGCATTCGCCGCGATGCAGGAGACTCAACGCTGAACACAACAAATGGTTCCACACACAAAAAAAAAAGGCTTAATTTTGCACTTTTCTGAATATTTGTATAGATGTAAATATGTGGGGAAAATATATTTGTAGGGAGAAATGACAGCAATAAATATTAAATTGGTGCTATGCTCCTGTAATGGCAGATTACTAACTTAAAGAACTTGATGTTAATATTAACAAGAAAAGTTGGTAGATTTTTTAAAAAAGATTTATAATTGTTCTAGTCTTAAAACTGTATGTAGAAACACTGCGTGACCATAAACCTGAGCCTGCCAAATCGTCTGTAATAAACTTTCTAGGAGTCCCTTTTATGAAACATTTTTTATTTTTCATTTTTAGTGCAATTCCATACTCGTGTTCTAGGGAAATGTGCATTTCGGTTACTACAATGTCACAACAGATGTCTTATTTCAAAAGGTTTTTGACTTTTGACGTGGCAAGAAAATGAATAGATTAAAAGGCCTGATACTGCTGGCACTGACTTCATAAATCATCTGCGTAACAGTTTGAAAGATCAGGGCCGGAGTAATTCACTGCTGACACAAATGGGAGGCTTGTTGAATGGGAACTACACAAGCGTCTTTAATTCTGACAGCAACAAAGTTTCTCTACTTCTGCCTCCTCTGTAATTATTTCCTATCAATTTCTGAATGTAGCATATTATGCTATCCTTTGTAGTCCCCATTTGGTCTTAATTAAGTCGTAAATGCTAAATAATTTTTCAAAATTGGAACTCCGCTCCTGTTTGTGGTACGTGTAAGGAGGATGTGGGTGCTACCCAGCGCCAGCTCCAGCATATCTCGGAGGGTTGGTGTGTCTCGGTTTTGTTTTTCTACAGAGGCTGTTTATATGTAAGGGAAAGTCTATTTCAAAGGTTCCGTGTATTTTTTCTAGATGTGAAGTATTTATAACTGCTTTTTGTACAGTGATCTGTAAACTAGATATATTTGGGATATTTCTAGACTCGACAGTTTCTCTAGCACACGCCTGTTAATCTTTGAAACGATATTGTATCATCAGTGTTAATACTTTGTGCAATTTGCTATATTTTAAGTAATTTCGGCCGTAAGCTCGCATCGTCTTTTTCGACTTTTAAGAAATTTTCATCGAGACGTCTTTCTTAAATAAAACCTCCTCTTGTATAAGTGCCTCTGGTGGCGTACAGTGCCTGGGGGGGGGGGGGTGGCCGGGGGCTCCCTCAGCGCGGTCCCGTAACGGCCGCGGCCGCTCGCGCCGCCTCAGCCGTGCCCGGTAACGGCTCCCGCCAACGGCTCCGGCCGCTCGCGCCGCCTCAGCCGCCTCGCCCCGCCAACGGCTGCCGGCCCCGCGGCTCCCCGCCGCTCCCTCCGTGCCTCCGTCCCTGCCTCCTGCCATCCATCCCGGCCGCCCCGCCCCGCCACAGAGGCGTCAACGCGGCCGTTTGGGGGCAGCGGCGGCCGGCTCCGCACCGCCCGGCAGCCCGCGGCCACCCGCGGCCGTTGTCTCGCCCGTCACGCTCCGGTCCCCAACGGAGGGAGCGGGACACGCGTGGGGCCGGCCCCCGCTCCGCCACCTGTGGAGGAGGAGGAGGAAGAGGAGGAGGAGGAGCGGGGCTGAGGGGCTCGGCGGCAGCGGGGCTCCCTCCTCCCTCTCGCAACTTTCCCCGTCGGCGCTCCCCGCCCCGCTCGGCTCGGCGGCATCACATGGTGCTGAGGGAGGGAGAGAGGGAGGGGGGGAGCCGCCCCCCAGCCCTCGCCTCTCGTACGGCTGCCGCCAGCCTCGGCGCTCAACTCCGGCGGGGCTGGAGCGGGCAGGCAGGCGGGGAGGCTCCCGGGGCTCCTGAGCGCGGCGCAAGGCGGCGGGGAAGCGGCAGCAGCGCTCCCGGGGCGCCTCCCTCCCGCTGATGCCCCTTCGCGACCGCTGCACGCCAGCCCGGCGGCCGCGGCTCCGGGAGGATGCGGCTCTTCCTCCTCGCCGCAACTTTCTGGGGATTGTGCCTGGCTGCAGGTAAGGGGCTGCCCCCCCTACACACACACACACGGAGGCGCCCCGGCTGCCGGGCGAGGCACCCCGACGGAGGCATGCCGAAAGCGGGAGGTGAAGGATGCTCTGCGGCTGTAATTGCGCGTGGCAAAACAGTAATTAAACCGTTTGCACTGGATTAGGGGGGAAGGAAACCCGGCGGCGCGGATCAGGGGTCCCTCTCCCTGGAGCCGGGCGGTTCTGGGCTGAGGGCACGGTGCGGAGCCGTTCGGGTCCCCGCCGGGTCCCCGCCGCCTGCTGGCGGCTGCCGCCCGGCGGAGCGGGGCACGCACCTGCCCGCCCTCCCCGGAGCCCCCCGGAACGGAGCCGGCTCGTAGCGGGGTGCTGAGCGCACCGGGCATCGCCTCCGGGAAGCAGGAGACGCGTTGGGTGCGTTTTGGTTGTGCCGAAGTCCCGCTTGGAGCTGCAGAGCTGTTAAGATCAGTGAAACGCAGAGAGAAAGGGATAAGCAGGACTTCTGCCACACATTGGGTTGCCTCTAATATTATTACTATTCTGAGCAAACCTCTGTCTGTTCCAGGTTTTGGTTTGCAAATACAGTGCTACCAGTGTGAGGAGTTCCAGCTGAACAATGACTGCTCTTCTCCAGAGTTTATTGTGAATTGTACAGTGAATGTTCAAGATATGTGTCAGAAAGAAGTCATGGAGAAAAGTTTTGGTAAGAATGTCATGATTATGCTCCTGTTTATTGGTGTTGGGCAGGATTTGTTGCTTCTTGCTCCACCCTTTCACAGTCTTCAGCTGCAAATAAATGTGGTATTCCCTCCGAGAGACTTCTGATTCAATTTCTTACGCTTCAGAGTGACTTTGCAACTCAATAGAGTTAATCATTTCCCTTTAAAACTGGTGTCAAAACTGAAGGATATAAGCCAAATGTTGATAAAGCTGTTAATGTGCAGTCTTATAGGTCTCAGATTTAGTTTCCCAGCACTGGGAAATTAATAACAACAAGTTAGTTTAATCTCATTACAGTTAATTACATGGCTTTTTTCCCCAAGAGATGTAAGGAAAGAGCATTAAATTAATAATTCCCTCCTTTCTTTTATTTACTCTAGCAATTCATATACTCTGAAGCTTTATCTTAAGGGAAGGAAAGTTTAGTCATCTTTGCTTTCATCCATAAAGGAAAACATCAAGCAAAAGGGAGAGAAGAATATACTGAACAATTTTTTTTTATTTTTTTTTTTATTTTTTTTTGAGTTCAGGGCAGAGTGGGAGGGCATAAATGGATGTATTTGCTATGCTCATTTTCTAAGTCTAAGGAGGTTTTTCCCTTACTGTAATTAATATTGAGTTAGCATATTTGGAGATAAATGTGTTCACAAACCAGCTGTGATTCTGCTTTTCAACCCTATTGTCTTTTGAGCTGTGCTAGAAATTGCTTTTCTATTCAGCCTCATGGAAGAAATCTGAAATTTTTAGAGAGCTGCCCTGACTCTCAGAACACCGTGTTGCTCTGTAGCTTTCTGCATGTGTAGAAGACTACAGCTTTATTAGGGACTCCGGGGCTGGGTAGATGATGAGGAAATGTGTTTGCTGGAGTTTCTGTATCATCCTGCTTTTACTGCAAACAGCAATTAAGGTGTTTTTAGGCATTAGAAGGGTAAGATAGCAACAGCACTGGTACGCTTCCATGTAGATGTGACCCCTGTACCAAGTGGTAAGCTTATGGAGCAAAAGGCAGGACTGGACTTAACCATGATTTAAGGAGAACTTGCTCTCTGTAGCATAACAGCTTGCAGCCGAGGGTAATGCTTTAGAGCACGGACGTTACTGATGTAAAGGACTGTTATGCTGTTCATATAAATCCAGCTGAAGTATGTCCTTCCTCAGCGAGTCGTTCAGGGACAGGGGAGTCCCTCTCTTCCTAGCAAATGTGTGCAGCCTCTGTCTTGAACTGTAACATTGGTTCTTCTGCATTAGGGAACCATTCATCAGTATTTTCAAGGTGCTTATCAATTAGCTAGTGCTGCTTGTGCTGGTAGCTGCAGATCATTGCATTACGAGCAATATGAAAATACTAGCAGTTGTTAACTGTTCAGCAGTAGCTGAGCTGCTGGCACTTTGTATCATCCTGGGTAACATCATGCACAGTGCCTGTTTCTGTACAGTATTCAGAAGCTCTCCAGTGTAGAGAAAAAGATGCGTGTTTAAAGGAAGATTAGTCTTCTTCAAGCTGTATTTTATTGGAGTATTTTATTTCAAGTTTACTTGTGAAAGATGGTGATGATGTGAGATAGTTATGGCTTGCTAGGTACTTTGAAAGTCTCAGCACCTCTAAATGAATATTTGAAGGTTTTGCTGTCTACACAACAAAGATTCAATAATAATTTTAATCAGTCTGAGCTGATGCTATGGAGGTTTGAAGTGCTGTCAATATGGTATGTAGACAAATGTAAAAATACCTGTCCTTAACAATAGTCAGTTGTTCTCAGTTAATTCTTAACATTTGCATGCGTGTTTTTATATTTTTAAATATCTTCCTGGGGTCCTTCATGTTTCAATTCAGTGCTACCTCAGAGTGTGTCAGCCTTCCAGGAACACTGCTGTAATGTCTTCAGGTGGATGGTAGAGGAGTGTTTTCAGTCAGGGGAACCACTCACATGTTGAAGCACGACGCTTCTGGATAAGCGCGCTGCACATGTGCGTGCGCACACCTGCGGGTATGTTGGGAGACAGCCTCTTGTGTGCCACATGTACCAGAGGGTAGGCGGTCATGCTCCTTCTCACAGAGTAGCAAACAAGACTGCAATCTGGCCAGTGTGGCTGTGACACACTGAAAATGCTAGTTGGAACAGTTTTAATAGATTTTAGACATCCAGAGATGCATAACAACTTGACCTTACTCCTACGAAGAAATTGATTTGCAAGTTGTATTTTTCTTTTCTGTGCAATTTTATACCATCTCTGGGCTGGTACTTGGATTTTCCCTTTAGGAGATAACTAGCATGCTGTGCATAGCAGGTACTACTGTTCTATTTTATTTAATTTACTTCTGTAAATGCAGTCCTTGTTCATTTGAAGCTGCGAGATTTAAATTTATTCACAAGCTGGAATTTACAATTTTTAACCTAAGTATTTCAAATTGAGTGAAATTTACATTGTGAGCATAGTTTGTTATTCTCAGTCAATTCTAGAGAAAATGGGTTGTAAAACTGATATAATTCAGTTCATCATCCTTTATTGTTTTTATTCCTAATTGATATTTAAATGTGCGTAATATAAATGCCTTATTCTCACAAGTTTTATTTAATAATTCATTCTACTTCTACCAATACATCTCATAACTGTGGGTTTTTTCAGTTGTTGCTTATCACTGAAAGCTGAAGTGTTTCAAATATTGATTTTAATTTATAATAGATTTGAGTTCGAGTTTCTAACCCAGAATATGAAAAATGAGAATTTGCATTTATTTGACAATGCAATCTCATAATTAGAGTTTTTCCTCTTGACTAGATACAGCCAAAGGAGTGTAATTTAATTTTTATAGACTAACCCACTTTTATCCTTAGTAAAATATAGCTGTGTCAGTAAGCAAAATGTTAAGTTCTTCTAAACCATATTTAAAAGTTGAATGCGATATATTGAGGTAGAGTTCATGGTCTAAATCAGTAGCCTACTGATCCAGTCACCCGGCCTTTGCAATATGCATCAGTCTGGTTAGCAGTGAAGGGGGTCGCCCACTTACATTTTGTGGTGTGCCTACAACACAGTCCCCAGCTTGTAGCCAGTGACTTTTTCCTGGGGTACTTGTTAGTGCCTATTTAGTCAGGCAGCAACACTTGGATGGTTCAGCCTCAGTTCTGTATTAAACTTCTGTAAGCAACTCAGTGGAGAACTTTGACTATGCAGTTTTTTCATTTATGTTGTAAATTATTCCTTATGTCCGACTGTAGTTAAACAAACCACCCTTCTTCATTTGCTATAAATTAGGGTTAGTGCTTCAAATACTACTATTTTCTCAGAACATTTTCCCAATTTCTGGAGAGCCAATCTCACAAAGCGTATTTCAGGTTCAGGTGAGACAGAAGTAACAGCAGCTTAGACACATTTCTAAGCCAGTGCTTCAAAAAGCAGCTATTATTGTGACAGCCTCTGATGGGAGTAGCTCAGAATGCAGGTATTTGTCACTTATGTTTTGAATCAGATAGGCGGGCATGGTATCCCAGCTGTTGGTATTGTTGGGTAGAAACTTGCTTCAGTGCACAACTTAAAATGAAATGAGAATCCAGCAGTAATTAAGTATGTACCTGAGTGATAACGTGGAACTAGGATAACTGTCTCCCCTGCAAAGATGCGCTTTGCTATGGCAATTTATATTTAGTTGCACTTCGGGATTTATCAGTGCACAGAATTAGAGACTTTGTCAAGTAAATGACAAAATATTTTTCTCACTTTAAGCAGAGTTTTATTTAAAATTTTTGCTGGCATAAGTTTTATGCAGTTATGCTAATGTTCTGCTGCAGTGGGATAGACAGAAGGACAGTATTTTGCCTGTGAAGCAGAATCTTACAAATTACTTTGTTAATTTATTATTTGTTTTTTAGAGATTAAATTATCGGTGCTTTTTACTTTTAGAGGGAAGAACGGTGAACATGGGATGTGGCACTGAAGACTACACCAAGTAATTTTTGTCCCATAGAAAGTAACATAAGGGATAAGTTTCCAGTGCATTTAGCTGGATATGCTGATGTTTGAAAACAGCATAAATGAAATGTTTGACAAAGGATCGGAATTCTTGCTTATAATAATTCCACGTGCAGATACTTTGTGGAAATACCCATGGCAGACCCCCTCATCCCGCTTGCCTCTCTCCTTTCCCTCCATAGGCTTTTAACTCAGAAATTTCCATGCTGCTTCATTTTAGAATGTAAGTAGGGACAAAGAAATCCCATGGTGTACTGGGATCAGATGAAACATCTTGATGATAGTTATATGAGTCTATAATATATATGTGCTTTTATATATACGTCATAGAAAACCTAATGTTTACCTTTTACTTAGGGCAAGAGCTCAGCCTCTGAGCATTAAAGCTGATCTAAAATCTACTTAGGGCAAAATGAAAGTTGCAATATGAATAGCTCAGAAAGGAATTGAGCTTGAAGGATGAGACCATCAACGCAGAAGGCAGCAAATGCAAATTTCACAGACCTTACTGTAAGTAAACCTGCCTATGTAAATGTTCTGAACAGTATACTTTGTGCTGTAATGTAGCAGTGAACATACTTTCACAAAATATCTTTCTTACTATGGGGGGGGGAAGGATGTGCAGTAACAAGGCTGATATTTTATAACGTCTGTATATATAAAACTAAGATTGTTTATGAATTTCCCTTTGCAAATGAATTGGAAAACAAGCTCATTGCTTCTATTAATCTGCAATAAGAAACTTCTTATTTGTTTGGTTTACAATGACCTTTCTAATGTATTTACATTGTATGTAATCATCCTGCAATGTAATTAAAGCAATTACTGTAATTGTATGCTTAAGAGTAGTGCATGGGAACATCAGGAACAAGATGATCATCTCACTGTTGTAATTTTTTTTTTCTTTACTTTCTTCAGTATTGGTTTCCAAGTTACTTGATTTATCCAGCAGAGGAAAGCAGTGTCTTAAGTTGTGCCATGATTTGGCCTACGTTAAGTTTTCTACCTATGATTTATTTATTTTTCAATCTTACTGTGTTGCTGCCATGCTTAAGCTGCTTTGTGTGTGGCTGTTCAGGGTTACAGAAGCGCATACTCTTCTCTGTTTTCATGCGTAGCATCCATTAGTACTAATACTAACTGCACATTTGTATCAAGGGGAAATTATACTCTGGTGCACATGTATTGACTAAATGATTAAAATAGCAAACACAGTTTAATCCCTACAGCAATTCTGAAGACATTAAAGTTTTTCAGGTAATAGCTGTATCTCCAGTATCCGTTTAGAAACAGTAAGGAACATACACTGAGCTGGCAGTGAATCTTTTTTTCCTTCCATGCTGTCCCTTTTGGCCAAGGCTTATCAAAACAATTCAACTTTTGATATGTTTTTAAAATTAAAGTGTAATACAATCTTTATTGACAATTAAAAAAAACTTAGCATGTGACAGTTGTTGCATCATACCTCCTACTGTTGGGTACCTGATGAAATGAAGACACAGTAATACTGAAAGCATGCTATTTGTTTTTGATGCTGGCTTGAATAAAAAGCATACAGTATATGTTGGTAATTTTTACTGCATGCTGAAAACTTAGAGCTGTGGATATATTTCCATTCAAAAACACTTTCCAGATGCCAAAGCTTTTCTTAGGAAATTGTTTCCAATCTTTGAGTTGCTTGGAAAACTTCCAGACACACATGATGAACCGAACTAAGTGCATCAGCTAAGGAGAAATTATGGACAGTACTTAATAGGTTGCTGTTTTAACTGTCTTTAAATACACAAGAGTAATGGCAGAGTTAACAGTTCAAGTAGTTTATGACTCAAAAGTCATGACAAATATCCAAGTGCAAAAGTGATGAAGGGCTGTATTATTTTAAGGAAGTTGTGGTAACTGGTCCAGTGAATTTCATTTTTCACCGGACATGGACAATAGCTTTTTATGTTTTTCTATTTCTCAGACTTGTATGAAAGGTATACAATTGAATTTGGGGAGGATACAGTGCACACAGCCTGGTATCTTTTAAACCTCCTTTAAGACTACTGCACTTCACACACAAGTGATCTGCATTTCCAAAACCTTCCCTGTGGACTGACCCTATCACTTCTCGTAGCTTCCAGTGACTTTATCAAAATGTAGGCAAATGCATTTTTATTAGATCTAAACTCTTTTCATCTCCATTTTTCATTTTTAGTCTGGACATTTATTGGAAGGGTTGGTGTAACCTACTTTGCCAAATTAGCAATGATGCTATGAATGTGGGGAAAATATATATAAACAAATAAACAGGCCAAGCCTGTTCTAAAGTTGAACAGGTTATAAAACTGTAGGTATAAAATAACTAAGCTATAAAAGCTGAATGGATTTTTAAAATCCATTAGCACCATAGTAGCACACCAGTATAAACATGTGGGACATTCCAGTGAAATTGGCAAGATCATCAGTGAGTAAGATGTATCAAGACATTTTGCATGTAAAATTATTTATGGGACTTACTACAAAAGTATATAATTTTGTAAAGGTGTAAAGGACTGTGGCTTTCCACTTCATTTCAGCAGATACGGATTGTGTCAAGAAAAATGCTGACACACAATCCTGAAAGTGAAGTCCAAGTTCACCTCTCTTGCTAGAAGATAAAGTATATTTTGGTCTTGATATCCAGGGCATTTCCTTTTGTTGTTGTTGTAGCATGAACATACAGATGATGGAGAACTGTGAACCAGCTTTGCTTGAAAGAACGAATGTGTTAATGCTTGGCTCTAAGTCCCCATTAGTGAGCAGAGAAATTAATAAGGACAGTAGGAAACAAAAGAATTAGACATGCAGGTGAAAGTTGAGCTTTGCTTTTTGGTTTGTAGCCTCCAGTGGCTTTAAAAAATACTTGATAATACCAGCATTAGCAGCTGTACTTAACTTTCTCTGTCTATGCATTTTTAAGCAGTTGAATGCCTTGCTTCTGCTTTGTGATGCTGCAAGCAGTAATAAAGGCTACTTTGTGCTGTTATTTACGTCATTAAAAGTGCAGTTTTGATTCAGATTTCCAGTACCAGGATTAGAAGGCACGATTTACGAAGAGATAGCATGGTAATCCAGACTGCTGTCATCTGTCGGTCAACGATTATCCAGTTTTCTTCTAAAATGTTTTAATTTCTGCAAGATGATGTGGAAGTTCAGGTCAGAAGGAGAATGAGGAGGCCATTATTTCATTTTCAAAAACCTCCTATTATTTTCCACAAAAAAGCACAAAAAATAATTTTAAAATACACCAGATATAGGGGGGTTTGTGATCCTGTAGGAGGATTTGTGAGTTTTCGCTGAAAATTATGATGAAAATATGCTAATATGAGCAGGTAGGTTTCGGTTTGCTTTTTTTCTTTCAGAATTATGTACTCCATAAGAGTCTAATCACATGGATATGCTTTTATCTTGCCTACTGAACACATCAAAGGGAGGAGATAGGGATGAAATAGCTGTGGTCCTAAAACACAGGATTAAAAATCGGGAAGTATGTGTCCCAGCTTTGTAAAAGATTTCAGGTCACCTAATTTCAGTGCCTAAGTTTCTTCAACTAAAGAACACTGATTATCCTTGCTTGTAGTATTTAATTAGTTGTTTATAAGGCATTTAGTACATTTCATGAGAATTTCTAGCAAGGTACAAATTATTTAACCCACTCATGAGCTCCAGAAAGAAAGTTGAGAAGATGGGATAGAAAGAGTTTGTGCAAAATGAAGCACAGAGGATGTGGTTGGATATGGTCATACTTTACAGTGGTTATACTTTAAACTTTCTCTTCTTAACTTTGCATTTGCAATCGTAAATAAATAAATTAAGCTTCCCCAGCATAAATTCTGTTTTAAACCAATATAAACATGATCCAGCTGTAACCATGACTGTGCATGGAAGCACAGCGTTGGAAGAATGTTACCTTTCCAACATTCAGTCACTTTCTAAGATATTTAGAACCTTATTAGACGAAACGTTTCTATTGAAACATAATCTATGTCTCTAGAAGGCAGCAAATCACAATGGGAACTGTTGCCTCTGTCACTGTATGAAGTATGCAAGCAGGTTCTAGCTAAGGAGCAGACAATTATAATGGCAAAACCACTGATGTCATAAAAAGATGGGCATAAAACCTAATATGAAAACTAGAACTTAGAAATGTATTTCTTTATATTTTGAATGCAATTTTGAACTTTACTGGTACAGTAAAATCCAGAAATAGTCACATTGTATATTTTATGTTCTTCAGAAAAGGGTATTAAATGTTTACGTGTTGCTGTAGAGTAAGTTCTCGTTTTAGGTTTCAGCATACATCACAGAACTTTTATAACTCCTACTGGGTGCTGAATTTCACTCAACTGGAGGGATGACAGTTTAGGACAAGAAATAAAGGTTGATATATAATCGAAACCAAAGTCAAAGTGTGGGTAGGCACACAAGACAACAAGCCCAAGCACAACAAAAAGGAAAACTTGCAGACTTACCAGGACTGAACGTTGACTGCTGCGAAATAAGATAATTGGAGCTATTGGGGATACTGTAACAGAGGAGGAGTATCAGTTCATACACATGGTCCTCGGGCTTGTCTTTATGAACATGAAAATAACACGAAACAAATGGCAGGCAAATCATAAAAATATGCTAATACTAGATAACTATTACAGGTTTCACAGGGGTTGTGTGTGCTGTAATACGAGGTGCCCACTGTTGGCCAGTTTTCCACCTCTTGTTTGGAGGAGACAGACAAAGATTAAAAGACACGAGGGGATAACTTCTGCCAAAGTCTGTTAATGGTACACCTCAAAATTTATGTTCGCCTACCTGCTAACTTTTTTAAGTTACTTATCCTAAGATACAGAACTTCCCTACATGCTTGAAGCTGTGCTTGTGTGTAAATCCACACCTCCTACTCCAAGCTGGACAAGGGGATTTTGTGACTGCTCAAGGATGACTTGTTCCTGAACCCTTGCTTGGCACAGAGTTTCTTCCAGCACTGCAGATTTGATGCAGCCTGCATGCTTGGAGTACACAGAGAAGATTTCTCTAAAGCAGTATTGTGGAAGGACTTGCAGAAGACAAATATGACTTCATGCCTACAGAGTTGGATATGTACAAAACACTGGAGCAAGTGTGTTGGTTTTTTTTTGTTTTTAATGGGGGTTTGTCAGTCATAGCCCATTAGGTGGAATGTTTGGCTTGAAAGAGTTCGCATTGGGGTAAACAGCATTGTGTGTTTGGTGTGAGTTAAACTTACAGCTACCAGTTTTGTGGCCAAGAGGCCATAGCCAGTTCTGGTGTAGAGCAGAGTGCAGCAGTTTCTTGCTGAGGTGTATCTTTGCAGGAAACAGGTTAAGAGTAGTTGGGTCATCAAGTGGGAAGGTGGCTGTCTTTTTTGGAAATGAGGTCATGGATCTTGGGGGTGGTATCTTAGTTGCCTAGTTTGGCTTCAAAGACTTTTACTGAAGGACGGTCTTGAGTGTACAGGTGCAAAGCAAAGTTACCTATTGTTAGGATTAGGGTTGGCTCTAAGGTTGGTGGGTCAGACTTGCTCTTTTTTCTCTGTACCTTCTGTAACAGAAGAATTTGAGGTGCCTAATAAGCAGTAAGAAAAGCAGTAGGAAAAATGTTTGGATATTCTAACGTCTTTTATATACGGTGTAAGAAGGAGGTAGGTATGATGTCACCTTGTTGTTGTCCCAGAAACATGTTTAGCTGCTACTCAACATGGAGACAACATGCACTGAGCTTTGCAGACAGGGTAGGTGGAAGAACTCTCATGTTTTAGATTTAAATAAATTGTAGCATCAATTGTTTGTTGCTATCAAGACTGAATGCATCTGCATGGGACTGAAACAGAGTACCAGGGTGTGGATGTGTGGAGCTAGACAGCAGCTAAGCAGGGGCTTTGAGCATTGCAATACAGTACTGGGGTGTGTGTGTGTAGTGTGGATCTTGATGAGAAAATCGATATTGCAAACAGGAGCTATGGAACAGCCTTCAGGACCTTTACCTTCATCACTTAATTGCATGGAATAGGGCAGAAATGCTGCAGAAATAGTTCTGGGCCTTCACACTCTCTCAATGTATGATCAGATGGGGCAGAGAGAAGCATAAGGTTGGCAGGTTGCTCGGTCCAGGAGTAAATTGTCAGTGTTTGGTTTTACCTCAGAGTGTTGGATTTGTTTATTTGTTGGTGTCTTTTGTTTGTTTTAATGTTTAGTATGTGCATGTGGAAGAAGAGGGGGTGGAATATTACTGCACTGTCACACAGGCACTCCAGCCTTGTCTACTCCCCTCTCTTCTTAAAAGTACTGGTAAAGTGCATCTTCAGCCAACCACACAGGCCTTGAGGCTAAAATGAAGGAAAATCAATCTGTCAGCAATAGATACTTTATAGTAAAACATCTTTATAGTACCTATGCATATGCATAGCACACGCTGCCCTGCTGAATCAGTGAAAAAGGCTGAATTACTCAGTACTCAGCTATCAAGAGAATGCACAGCACATACAGTAATTGTGCACCAGTGTAAACTGTTGAGGGTAGGTAGCTGGGAACGACCCTGTCCCGATAAAAGCAGAGTGCAAAACATGAGCTGTCCTTACCCAGCCAGAAATTCAAAACATTTGTAGATAGAAGAAGAGCTCCCCCAAAGTTTGGCAATTATATTTCTATGTGATGCATTAATGACAGTATCAAGCTGATTGCTCAAGCAAGAATATCCAGTAATTAGCAGTTGTCTGTGGTATGAGCCTTACGAGGCAGATAACCACTCTGAAGCACTGTCTGCTGTTCAGACTGCTGGTGGCAGATGGTGCCGGAAGATCTCAGAACTGGCTCAACACTAAAATAAACCACTGCAAGTGTCGAGTATGAGGAAGGACATCCTTGTGATAAAAAAGCAATTCTTTTTCCACAGATAATGTGGAAAGGATGCTGTTGTCCTACCTGAGCTCAGTGGGCAAACAGCAGTAGCTGTGGTATATTAGCTGGAGCAAGGAGAGTGGCATTTCACAGAGTCACAGAATAGTTTTGGTTGGAAAGAACCTTAAATATATAATTCCGGCCCCCCTGCCATAAACAGGGACACCTCCTGTGAGCCCAGGCTCCCCAAAGCCCCATCCAGCCTGGCCTTCAACACTGTCAGGGATGGGGCAGCCACAGCTTCTTTGGGCAGTCTGTGCCAGGGCCTCTCAGTGAAGAACTTCTTCCTGATGTCTGCTCTAAATCTCACCTCTTTCCGTTTAAAGTCATTACCCCTTGTCCTATCGCTGCACCCCCTGACAAAGGGTCCTTCCCCAGCTTTGCTATATGGCCCCCTTTAGGTACTAAAAGGCTACAACAAGGTCTCCCCAAAGCTTTCTCTTCTCCAGGCTGAACAACCCCAATGCCCTCAGCCTGCCTTCACAGGAGAGGTGCTTCACAGGTAGTTGTGCCCCAGGTGCAGGACCTGGCACATGGACTTGTTGAACTTCATACAGTTGGCCTCAGCCTATCGGTCCGGCCTATCCAGATCCCTCTGCAGACCCTTCCTACCCTCGAGCAGATCCAGACTCCTGCTCTACTTGGTGTCACCAGCAAATTTGCTGCGAGTGTGCTCCATCCCCTCATCCAGATCATCGATGAAGATATTGAAGAGAACTGGCCCAAGTTCTGAGCCCTGGGGGACACCACTAGTGACCAGCCTCCAACTGGATTTATCTCCATTCACCATGACTCTTTGGGCCCAGCTGTTTTTTAACCCAACAAAGCAGACACCCATCCAAGCCTTGAGCAGCCAGTTTCTTCAGGAGAATGCCATGGGAAATGGTGTCAACAGCCCTACTGAAGTCTGGGTAGATCACGTCCACAGCCTTTCCCTCATCCACTGAGTGTGTCACCTTGTTGTAGAAGGAGATCAGGTTCGTCAAGCAAGATCTGCCTTTCATAAACCCCTGATGACTGGGCCTGATCGCCTCATTGCCCTGTAAGTGCTGTGATGGCACTCAAGATAATCTGCTTCAGGGGCTTCCCCAGCTCTGAGGTTAGACTGACAGGCTTGTAATTTCCTGGATCCTCCTTCCAGCCTTTCTTGTAGATGGGCGAAACATTTGCTAGCCGCCAGTTGACTGGGACCTCCCCTGATAGCTAGGGCTGCTGATAAATGATGGAAACATCCTGATTAGCACTTCTCTCAGTACCCTTGGGTGGATGTCACCTGAACCTATAGACTTGCACACATTTAAGTGGATAGCAGGTCACTAAGCATTTCCTCATGGATTATGAGGTCTCCATTCTGCTCCCTCTCCCTATCTACCAGCTCAGGGGGCAACAAGTGGTCGAACTGCTAAAGACTGAGGAAAAAAAGGCAGGAAGTACCTCAGCCTTTTCCTCATCCCTTGTCACTGTTTCCCCCCACATCTAATATAGGATGGAGAGTCTCTTTAGTCCTCCTTTTTTTCTTTGTGTGTTTATAACGACATTTTTTATTGTCTTTGACAGTAATAGCCAGATTGAGCTCCAGTTGGGCTTTGGCCCTTCTAATTTTCTCCCTGCACAGCCTCACGACATCTTTGCAGTTCTCCTGAGTGCCCGCCCCTTCTTCCAAAGGCTATAAACACTCTTTCTCTTCCTGAGCTCTAGCCACAGCTCTCTGGTCAGCCTGGCTGGTCTCTTCTGCGCTGACTTATCTTTCAGCATGTGGGGACAGCCTGCTCCCGGGCCTTTAGGATTTCTAAGCCAGTGGTCAACTGCAGTAGCTGTGGTATATTAAGCCGTTGCTGGGGCAAGAGGGGTAGTGCTTCTGGCACTGGATCATGGAAGTCAGTTGTGCTAATTTATTTTCTACCACAATTTATTTCACTGGAATCACAATACGGTGTGAAGAAGGCTTAAGAGTATTTTCCTGCCTTTAAATCATACAGTTAAGAGTGTCATTCCTTTTTGACACTCAAGGAAAAAAAAAAAAAAAAAAAACAAAAAAGTGAAATCGTGGCTGAAATGTTCTAAAAATGCCACTCTTGTAGTAGTGATGTTCTTTCTTTTTCCATTAATCTTCTATGCCTGTTTTCATTTTCATTATGTCTTGCCATAAAGATACTACAGAACTACAGAAGAGGGACAGCCATTTTATCCTGATCAAGTTTAGTTCACGCCTGATGCTTCATAAATTCTTGGAAGCTTAATTAGTGTACAATAACATCTCATTTGTGAGCTGAAAAGGATCCATAAGTATTTAAAGAAAAAAGAAAGCTTGGCCATGGAGGATGTCTTAACTAAGTAGCTATTGAAAAACTGATGGAAGTGATGACTTTTTTTAATTATGTCAAGAATCTTGTTACAATTCAGATTATAGCTGGAAATGGGAGTAAACAATCATTTGGGAGTGGAATTTCCAACTGGAAAAAAATAGTTACAGAAAAGACACAGGAGAAGCATTACAATGGGATTTTATTACTGGTGAGATTATTCTCTCTATTTATGCATGAACATGGTCCATCTGTGTGTGAAACTCCAGTGCTGAAGTTGTAAAATTCTGGTCTGTGCTGGAATATTGGGGTTTGACTTTAAAAAGAGCTCAGGATTATTCTGTGGAATTTATCCGGTAGAACAGAGCTGTTGTAAATGCCTGGAGTTATGCTGCAGGACTTCGATTTCTGCAGGAGAGGTCTCCTGGAGTTGTCAGGTGAAAAACGTGCATCTGAGCACATTGCCTAATTGTTCACAGCACTGTACAGCTCTCATCTCCTAGTCTACAGGAATATTGCAAGGTATATGATATTTTCAGGGACTTTGCTAAATCATTTGCTGTTGAGAACAGGGCCTTGCAGGAATCCCACAAAAAAAGAAATAGACAGGCAATGATCTATAAAACAATGGGGGTAGCAAATCTGCCAATGTCAAAAGCTTTTGGCAGACATGGGCTTTGAGGAGAAAACTGAGATTTGCTGCTGTGTATGGAAGACTGAGGAATGGCTGAGTTAGGCAGGTGGCTGTAGCTGTAGGGAAGGAATAGATGATGAAGAGGTGCTGGATTAGAGGGGGGAAAACAACCACTGTGCTTAGTTCCTCTGAATGCAGGACTTCTTTTTTTTCAGGAGAGAAAGGGAAAGAAAAAAGTTAACTGCAGCCATGGGAAGGGTCACGTCTGCCTCAGCTGTAGGAAGACTTTGGACAAAATACCAGATCTTTGTGGGAGACATCTACTGAGATGTCAGTATCACAAGCCTATCGATGGCAGCATAGTCGAGGCCCCTTGGCAATGGTTTGTCAGCAGGGCCAGAGCTCTCCTTTTTGTGACCTACACCAATATTGTGCCTCCTGATCAGTCAGCCGTCGCTGGTACGGTTAGAGCCGCCTGTAGCTCCTCTACCTTCCTGAGAAAAGACTCCTCCTGCTGTGTTGATTGATTGAAGCTCACTGGAGATAGAGAAAGATTTAATACTGTCTTGAGGGCTTCTCTTCATGAGTTTAACCTGACAGCCTTAAAACACATCTCAGAGTTCAGATTTGGGGCGGGAGGGACAACAAAAAGCAGAGAAGTCCTCACGTTGTTTGAATGGCAGCGAGGTAGTGACAGTACAAAAGAACTGCTTTAATTAAGATCCTCTGAAGGCAGGAAATCCTTCTTTCTGAACATAACCCAGGTAAAGAGTATTTTGCTGCTACACACAGCACTTAGTAGTGTGGTGCCAGTTGCTACTGCAGAAGTATCTACTGAACGGTGTAGGTGCTGCAATGCTTGTTTCTGAAGTTCCTGGGGATTTAACAAGTACCTGCAGGTTACTTTCCTGCCTTATTTCTTTCAATAATAATAAAAAAATCTTAATCACTGTGTGTTTAGGAAACGTTATGGAACCATGCTTCAGGGTTTGGAGGCACTGTCTGAGGGAATCCTGGTCCCATGTCCTTCAGAGGGGAAAAGAAAAATCCTTTTGAGAATCCCATATTCTAAAGGAATCATGATTTTATTAGCCTTAGAAATATTTACCTCTTTCTGCAACCACAAGACAATATGAGCAAACCTCCAGTATGTAGATGGTGCATGCCTTTGTCCAGCACAATTTCTACTGTATCACTTGTGGGAAAATTTTAGAGCAATGAGAGGTGGAACTGCCGCAACTGGTTCCTGCTGTGTTTGGGAGTGGATGGGAGGGGGAAGACAACTATTTATTTTATAGCCTTTATGGAACATTTTAAAATAACAGCTATGTGCATCAGAATGTACATGTTTTTTTCAGATACGAAGAATTTGAGAAGTTATAAATTTAATTAGGTTAACTAATTAAAATAGATAAAATTTAGTCATATTTATAAATAAAAGACATTCAGAAAACCCATTTCTGTCCAAATGGAAATTATTTGTTGAAGCATTAAACTTCAAAGAGAGCAAGAACTGCGATTACTTGGAAAAGTACTTCTAGTTTTTCTTTAAAATAAAAAAGTGGGGTAGAGAAGAAGAAAGTTTTGCTGAGAGTCATTCTCCTTTTACTCTTGGTTACTTGTGTCTGTGTGGCAAAGCAACAAGAAAGGGAAAAAAACACATTAAAGGCAAATTAAGAGCATATAAAACAGTAGCTATGGAGACACCTTACAGACACATTCAGCATCAAAAAGTAATTTTCAAACTAACTGCATTCCAGTTGTACCTATTCAAACAATGTGTTCCAAAACATGGAAAATTCTGGTTATAAAATACATTTTGCTGTACATTATGTGAATCAAGTATTTTTGGTTCCAACCAGAGTTAAATAAAAGAAAAAAATGCCAGAAAGGGAGGCCATGATCCTCCTGCAGTGCAGAGCTGGTAGTCACATCCCAGCTCAGGTTTGTGGCTTAATCACCAGCATTGCTTTGGAGATTTAACTGGTTTTGCAACAGTTTTCAAGCGTGAGTCATGTTATAAAGGAAAGCTAGGTTCGTACCAAGCTGAGTAACCTTTGTTCTGTGTCACAGGAATCATGTATCGCAAATCCTGCGCATCTTCAGCAGCCTGTCTGATAGCCTCTGCCGGATATCAGTCTTTTTGCTCTCCTGGGAAAGTGAACTCTGTTTGTATCAGCTGCTGCAACACTCCGCTCTGCAATGGACCCCGGCCGAAGAAGAGAGGGAATTCTGGTGTGGTGCCGAGGGCACACGTGATAACCACTGCTCTGCTCCTTAAATTGTCTCTCTTGTTTTTGTATTGCTAAACTTCGAGCAAGTTTTTTGCTCTGCACAGTTTGTTCTGTCTCCTTTCTTCAAAGACACTGCAATTATTTTCTATTTGTTTCCAAATCCCTATCAGCAGCGAGGGAAGTTCAGTGGCTGTGGGGAGAAAGAGGCTGACATTTTTGGCAGCTAATGAATTCAGTTAGCAGATTGAATTTCCAGTGTGCACTTAAAAATCTAAACAGCAGGATCCAGAACTCCTGCTCTTTTTGCGTAACTGGAAACAAATCCATCTGTGTTATTGCATTTAAGATGTAGTCAGTTCCTCAGCCACTTTAATTCACATTTTTAAGTTCATCGCTGATCGTTAACTTTGCCTTATATATGAAGTCATACTTCATTTTCACAAAGGCTGGTTTGTGTGTCTGGAGTGGGCTCTGAGCTCGTCTTCAGTGGCACTACTTCCAAGCTGGGCTCCAGTGATTCAAGACCTGGTTTCTGTGGACTGCAGTTGGTCTCAGTCTGAAAAGTACTTAAAAAAACTTTCTTGCTGCTCTTGGTGGAAGAATTGCGCACAGAGGAAAAGAAGAGCGGGCGCAGGGACCGTCTGCTCCTGGCTGTTGAGTTCAGGTTGGCTCTGAGGAACTTCTCTTTGTTGGCGTGCTGTATGGTCAGGTGGCAGCGGAGGACCTGCAGAAACACGCTGCGGAACTGCTGAGAGGAGATGTTGTACAGCAGGGGGTTCACCACGGAGCTGAGGAAGAAGAAGCTGTCAGCTATAGGAAGAAGAGTGATGTACGCTCTGAAGTAGGGGACAGTCCAATCCTGCTTTGGTTTCGCAGCAGCCATGATCCTTCTAACCTGGTTTGGCATCCAGCATATTGCCAGAGTTGCAACAATCAGCCCTGTGAACAAACAGAAAAGCACAGAGTCACAGAATATCCCGAGCTGGAAGGGATCCATGAGGATCAGCGAGTCCAACGCCTGGGTCCCCAAAGGACCACCCAAAAATCACGTGTCTGAGAGCCTTGTCTCGGAGGGAGAAGTGTGCGTATGTAGGGGGAAAAAACAGAAAGGACCTAGTATCAGTTCTGCACTTACTGGTTAAGAAACACTACCAGTTTTTCAGTGTTTTGCTTAACAGCTTTTTCTGCCAGTAGCTTTTTTTGTTTGTTTGTTTTAATTACTGTTACGAGGTCATTGCAGCGTATGCTACGGACAAAAGATTGCACAGTGCTTGGATAGTGTTTCTTTGTACCTGTTGCCATTTATTAGTTTTCGAGGTGTTCTTTCATCAATGCCTATATCTTTGGAAAGAATGGGTCTTTGTTTTGGTCTGTGTTCTTACACTTCTTATGTTTTTCCCTTTATTTTGAGAAACAAATGAACAAAATAAATAGAACCTATAGCCATATAAGATCAGGCAATACCCAAAAGAGATCAGATTCTTGTTTGTACTTTACAAAAAAAGAAGAAACTGTGTGCATAGTAATATATTTGGTGTTATTTTTGGTAAATTTCCTCTTACAGAAGATATTTTTAAGTAAAATATGTATGGATCTTTTTATGGTAATTAAGATTTGTTGGGCTTTCTTAAAATCAAATTCCAGTGGAATTAAATTATGAATGTAAATGAGAAAAACCCAAGCCTAATCATGAAAGTGTAAACAGTTTCGGATTATAAATTATGCTTTAAAATGTGGTATCCGACCATTTTGTATTTATATGTAGATATAAATACACATTGCTGCATCACTGATGGCATTAAAAAGGGGGTGGCTTAAGTGCAGGATGTCTGAAAACGCTGCCTCTGTGGCCTGGCATTCAGCGGAGCTGCAGCAGCGATGCCATCCTCAGAAGTGCAGCCCTGGAGAAACGTGTTGGTGACGGGAGAGCTCGGCTCCCACCAGGCGATGGAGCAGGGGATGGGCACCCGGGACGGGCACCCCAGTCCTCCCTGGCACCCACTTCCAGCACGCAGAGGCACTGGATGTGCTGGCATCCTACATGAACCATGAGGTACAGGAGATAATTCCTCCACAGTGCTCCCCTTCAAAGCTCTACTTCTGAAACGAAATAGAGCCACAGGTTTACTGCTCCCACTTTGTTTTTCTCTTTGCAGGAAGTGTGCCTTATGCGAGTGCTTCAGAGGGAGTGCAAGTTGCAGGCTGCCTTCCCTGCTGCAAGTGCACAAAGTAGCAGAGAGTATCTTGCTGGTGCGTGGTTTGCTTTTCCAGAGACACTTGTGGTTTTTATTTCCTGCAGTGCTGTGCCTCCTTTCCCAGCAGAAGCACAGAAAGGTTTTCTTACCTGTCTAGAATGGCAGATGCCCCCACTAAACAGATCACTGTAGGAATGCAGTTCTGAAACAGTACATTCCCACTGTTTTCAAGCCAGAAAAAAGATATTTTACTAGTGAGAAGACATGAATGTAAGGGGAAGGGTGGAAGAAAATCAAGCTTTTTTACTTTGAAACTGCCAGAACTTAGACAGGGTATTTCCCCGTTCCCTCCACCACCATCTCCATCAAAGGAAAGGCAAGAAACGTCAGGTTTTCTTAAAGAAGTTGATTTTCTTAATGAAGGCCATAATTATGATCTCACTGAATGACAGATACCAAATAAAAGTCGTCTTTTTGCTCATGTGCTTCCCTAATCGCTTAATGTAGTCACTTCATGTCACGGTAATTTTGGAAGGATGGGGAAGTAGCCTAGCTGAAAAATACAGCAATAGATTCACAGGGTTGGGGGGGAGGACGACTAGGAAGCCTATTTTTAGTAGGCAAGTGATAAAAGCAGACGTCTTTCCCATTTTGTGTTCTTTAACTCCCCTTACTTCCGTTACCGACAGTCTCCTTATTCTCATCCCTGTTCTTACACAGTCCTGTGCCCCTGCTTGGCTGCCCGACTCTTTCCCCGACTTCTTGCCTCGTTTGTTTCAGTTCCTGGAGTGTCTCTGGCATAAACTGATCTACTTTTTTTTTTTTTTTTTTTTTAATTAGTCCTGCAAATTTTATAGTCTTCAGTGCTTTTTTTTTTTTTTTTTTTTTTAACAAATACAGGGATAGTGGTCCTGGCACAGACTGACAGAAAACAATGAGCCCCAAGCAGTGACTTTTGCTGAGCCTTACAAAAAGATCACAGCAGGGCGCTGTGGTGACTTCTTCTCCTGTGCAGCTTAAACACAAAGCCCACAAACCAGGGCCTGCAAAGTTCTTGCCAAATTTTACCATATGATCTCTTTCAAGGGGAAAGAAAATAAGCTTTATTGTGTAAAATTTGTGTTATTAGTCACAAAAAGGATATTTCATCATCCTGATTAATAGTTTCCCAAATTATGAATGATGCTGTGAAAAACTGGGCAAACACTGCGTGCATTCAGTATTAGAGCTCATGTGCAGTGCACTGAGAAGCCCAATTTTTCACTCGTATCTGAAGTCTGTGCCATTGACCTTTCTTTTTAGGCCAAACTGCCAAGTGCTTGAGATTCCCCCTTATATCCTTCAGAGACTTTTGTTCTGGGCAATTGAATATTTCGTTGTCTGTACAGCAAGTGAAAAATGAGCTGCTCGTGCCCTTGCATAGTATGGAGGAGGTTAGACTTTTGGGGTTGGGAGGAAATGTCTGGAAAACTTCCTCATTTGCCAGTGATAAGTAACTGAATTTTTACACTTGGACAAAAAAAAAAAAAAAAAAAAAAAAAAACTAACAAATTCACAGTATTTTTTCCAGCTGTTCACACTTAAAAGTATGCAGTAAGCCTAAGTGCATCAAAAGAAAAAGCTTTATGTTCAGGCCTTAACAGATTAAATATTTTGACTGAATTATTGCTGCAATGTGAACGTGTACACAGGCTATACAGATTTTAATCTTGTAATGTAATGTGCAGAAGGTGCTTAAATAACTCCGTATCAACTCAAATGTAAAACAAACTGCATCTTATGTCAGTACTCATGCACTTTTTCCCTAGCACTTGCTGCCTGCTAGGAATTAAACACCTTCACATTTCATCTCATATTCAGCTTCCCTTTCCACTCCTTCTTATTAAAGTGAAAACAATTAGTAGCTCCATTTATTTTATTTATTTTTCTGTTTTCCTACCTACTGCACTGAAGTGACACGCTAGGTGAGAGCAGAGATTTATCTCCCATGGAATAATGATGTTTATAAACAGAGTGATGCTGTGGGCCGGTGACCTCCACCCCTGGTGCCTGACATTTCCCACACAGGTTTGAATCACTGGGTTTAATCTTCAGAAGCGCATCAGACCGTGCCACCAGAAGCCAGGAGCCCTTGCGTTACCTAATTGACTGTGTGTAAGTGAATATACCACCTTTTAAGTAAGTGTTTGAGCTTATAATTCGTTTAACATTGATGTGCATATTTTACTGTAACAACAACAAAAAGCAGACATGAAAAGACCCTTGACTAAAACCATTTTAAAAGGCTAAGCCATAAATAAGAATTGCCACATTCAATTACTATTTTGGTCTGAAAAAAAACAACCAAAAACAAACACTAAGCCTCTTTAAAAGTAAAGCATACAAATTTAACAATGATTTAAATTCGGCAATTGTTATTGTAACTTCCCAAAAGTAGATCTTATAGTATTAATTCTTAATATGTGACAAAGGATCATTTAAGTAGTAAAATAAACCTAGCGTTTAAGTGCCAATAATATAAATATGCATCGCTGGCACGGAATACGAGTTTGGCAGTCATCTCTCCCTTAGCAATACTTTTTATTACTCGGAACATTCCTCTGGGCCATAGGGGACTGAATTAAATTCATTATGAACTTTATTGGGAAGGATTTTAAATACATGCAAATGTCTGGTAGAGCAGAGAGGGCTTCCTTCTCCGCCTTCCCAGGTTTTGATTGTTCTTCTGTTAAGCAGATTCTTTTTGTCTTTTTTTTTTTTTTATCATTATTTTTTCTAGACCTGGACACTTAACTCTTTCCCTGTCTATAGTCCCACATTTCTCCTCTATCTTGGCCACTGCCAACCAACCACAAAACTTGGAACCATCTACAAAATGGCAATTGTCCTTAGGAAATGCCAACACATGCCTGTATCTGGCTGCCATCGCCATTAGCCAAGGCTGTTGGAACTGAGTCCTGGTGAGTCAGGGTCTGCAGGACCGCTGCTACCCCAAATCACAGCAAGCTCAAACAGGGTTAAGCCTCAAACTTTGTTTTTCTGTGAGTAATGGCACAAAGGAGGCTTCTCAACATCTGCTTGTAAACTGACATTTAAATGGCAATTGCCAGTGGAATATAAGCATATGGTTACTGAGTTATGACTCGCGTGCAAGCAGCGGTGCTGCTGGTTCAGAGGGAGGCTTTCTGTCTGAGTGCTCATTTTGCACTTGTGTACTTGGCCCAGCTTTATACTCAAAGGTATAGTGTGACATTTGCCCCATGCCTTAGTCACAAAGTCTTCCTACCGCAGTTACCAGCTTCCAAAAGGTGAAGATACGGAGAGCATCCCCTGCCATTAAGTTCGCCATCACGAAGCAAAATGCCAGTCAGGAGGAAAGTGCTTGGCCCCTGTTTGACTCTGCCAACCATGGCTTTGAAAATAGGAGCAAACACAGCTCTCTAATCAGGTTGTGGAGGGTTGTAAGCACCATCACTCCTAAACTACAGAGCAGAAGAAAAAACTAGCACTAATTAAGGATGTTGCTCTCAGGAAGTGGGCTTGGGGCATATCATGTGCATTATTTTAACCAGGACTCAAAACCATTGTTTTCCATTACACATAAGGTCATAAGTCATCAGTCTGTTGTCTTTCTAGCTTTCATGAAGAAAACGAGCCACAAAAGGCACCGTGGGTTTGGGTGCTGAGGTGTGACCAGACGCGGCCCAATGCCTACCAGCGCCTGCCGCCGTTGCGCACCCCTGCTGCTGCCACAGTCTGCCTGTGACAAGTCACCTGCCACATGCCGACTGTCTGCTGACAATCGCCAGTTTACAAACTGCTGTTGCTTTCCCTGCTGCAGCTCTGAGTGGCCAGCACAGCAAGGAAACCAGCCGGCACACTGCAGCCTGGCAGGGCTGTGGGCAGCAGGAGCAGGGCCTGTCCGGGCGGCCTTCGCCTTGCTGCCTTCCTGGCATTGCTGCTCCCGGCAGGCAGGCGTTTGGGGAAGGTCTGGGCTGTGCCAGCAGCTGGGCTGAGTGCCAGACCCAACCTTGCAGCTTTGAGCAGCCTCTGGCGAGCAGCAGACGCTCAGCCCGATGTGTGAAGCAAGGCCCTCTCCAGCCTGCATGGGCTGGCAGAGGAAGGCGCCGTGCCTGCGACACCCACTCTGTTTATCTCCCACCTCTCCATCTCCCCTCTGCTTGAGGTCAGGAGGTTTAAAAGCACAGTCCAAAGAGGAACAGAGGCACTACTTGATAAATGTGTCGCTACAGCCTGAAGCACGTGCTGAAAGCCTTTGTGTCCCTGAGGCCTAGCCCTGAACTGACACTCAGTGCCACCACGCCTGCATCCTTTTTGTGCTGCCCACAATTATCTTCTACCCAGGAAACCTCCTTTCTCTTGTTCTTGAAGTCCCAGAATTGGGACCAAAAAGAAGAGATGGGGCAGATGGGAAGGATAAGCCCTCAGGCACTGTTAATGTCTTCTTGCCCACGCACACTTTCTTCCTGGAAGAGATGCAGGTGGCCCAAATATGCCACTATTCTCCACAGTATTAACAAATGCCCAGAAATAACATTTCAGCTGGCACTCAGAGTGCCACACGTAACACAGGCATGAGATAAACTGAACACAAGGGTCCTAACAGACTTGCAGATGTCCCTGTTATGCTTTACGAGCATCATTTCGTAGGTGGCAGTTCCCACCTGGCTCCCAGACTCTTGTCAGGTTGTGCCCCGCGCTTGGCTCTACCTCTCGCTTTCTGTAAAGCAGATCTCACTTAGTTACAGAGTCACTAGAGGAAGCACCACCAAAAAAACGCTGTAAAAACAAAAATGATGGTTCTGCCGCCCCCTCTGCTAGTGACAGCTAGCTCCACATTTCCCGAAAATCAATCGCTCGATCCTGTACTCAGCGCAGAGTGTCACAGCCATCAATAAGAGTTTTGTTTGAGTGAGGCCTGCAGTATGCTCCATGTCCAGGACAAAGCATCTCATGAAGATTGAAATAGGAAAAGAATATTAATATAAAACTCCTTTTTCCCTTGATTGCCCACATGCAACTTCCCCCTGCTGAAGGACAAACATCATCATAATAATAACCACATATTGATGGATGTTGAGGTGAATATAAAAATGTATTAACCTGAGAGATAAATATTGACGCTGCTTTGTCTGTGTCAATATTTAGTTCAAGGGACAATAAATTGTGATATTCACCGAAACAAGTCAATACATGCATTGCTGCATACATTTTGTATGAGCTCAAATTATTCAGCAACTCGGCTCCTTTTATCCTCAACTTTCAGAATCATGGATTTGTCTTTCAAAATGCTTCTCTGCAAGGGAAGGAGCTAATATGTAAACTATCCCTATCCAAGCAGTAACTACAGGGTAGCTTTGAGAAGGTATGGCCAGTGGATAGCTCCCAGAGATAAAATCCAGCCCCTTCTCTGCTTGTACTGGGAATGCAAGGATAACAAGGACAACAGAGTTAGCAAGGTATTTTTGTTGCCAGCACAAGCAGACAGATCTCAAGCACTCAAGGAACAGCTCTGGCAAAGAAAACTCTGCCCTTCTCAGAGTGGGTTTAAACTGAACAGAAGTCAGCAACCAACTAATCTTTATAAATGCTGCTGGAATAATTAAGCATATGGCCTGGGCCAGACAGTCAAAAACCATGTCCTGCTAACAGCTGCCAGAAAAAAAAAAAACAAAAAAAAAAACACAACAATGGGCCAGGAATTGCTGCAGCCTTCAGAGGGATTTGGTCCACCTCATGCTCACGGTGCTCCTCCCAGCCTCACGGGTGGCCTATACCAATGATACGTCCCATTAGGGAGCTCCATTTGCTGATCAGGACAGTGCAGCCCCACAAAGCGGTGCAATAAATTGAAGGCACTGAGAAGCAGCAATAAATGGTGCAATAAATGAAATAAAAGGCCTGCGAGGCCTTGCTGCAGCTGAAGCCCCGGGCCACCCAGCCATGTGTCTGCTGGGGCCATGTCCCGCCTGAGCCTGGCAACGAAGGAGCACCATGGACAGCACATCGGCAGCTCTGCAGCCACGGGACAGGCTCTGGTGTGTGCTGCCAGGATCCCCTCCGACGGGAGCTAACCCCAAAGACACTTGCCAGAACATCGGCGCTTTGGAGCAGAGAGACATCTGTTGGACTTCCCAGCCGACAAACTGCACATTGGTTGAGAAACACCGATGTCCCCGTTAAACAAAGATAACGTAACGAGAGGCTTCCACGGAGCCAAACCTAAGCTTCAAGTCCGTTTCCAGTATGTGCATTTGTCAGTCCCTACATCTGGGACTTGCAGAGCACAATGGTAAAACCTTTTCTGACTGTGCAACGTTAAAACACGAGAGCTTTTGGGGATCCCTTCGCACGGACTCTGCAAGCCAGGGCAGAGCAATAAGCTGATTTTGCCTTGCTCTGTCACTTAGCAGCCCTCAGCAGTTAGGTGGAGTGATACTGGGTGCATCTGAAGTTGTCAGGGGAACGCAGCGATGCAGAATATAATTAGTCAGGACACAAGTGTTAACGGTTTTGCTTCTTTGCAATTTAAAATATCTGACAATTATCTTCAGTTCTTAGCAAGGTCAAGTTTTGCTTCTCAAATATTTTTAAATACTGTCATTTTGCAGTGCAAACACCAGTAAAAAGTGCAAATACTCCAGGAAGTTTCATGACCGAATTATGGTTACTGAACACGAGCAGCCTTTCTGCAAAGCGGCGATTAAAGGCACGATGTGCTTTTAAAAGACATACATGCTCATGCATTACGAGAGGAAATCATGTTAGCGTTAATACTTAAAAATGATGATGGAGATCTCACTGCTGTAACCGGCAGCAGGCACATCCCACAGTGCCACGAGCTCCTGGCTCGCTTTGAAGAGGCAGTGCAGTGCCGTGGCCGAAGCCAGATGTTTGCTCCCCCCGCACAGACAAGAACTGGGAAAGGCACCAGTTGACGGGAGGATTTCAGAGAGTCCCTTGTCCACTTTGTTGCTTTCCTTCGCGTGGCTGGGTAAAGAGTCCTGCGATCGTTACGCCTGACGGTAAATACCAACGCGGCATTTGAAGCAGCGATCGACTGCTCGGTGTCGGTCAGGTGCCCATCTCATGTGGTTTATCGATAAGAGCTACAGAATCCAGCATCAGCTTTCGGGTCCTTCATTTCCATTCACGGCAGCAATTCTCCAAAAAAAGCATGACATTTTAAATCTGGGCTACTTTAGGGGAAAAGAAGATCAAGAATATTGTGGAAGTAGACAGAATCACCACCTGAAGATGTGCTGTGGTATAATAAATACATTTTTAATTCTTCAGAAACGTTAATATTCCAGTTGTCAGAAAAGACATGCTTATTGGAAATGGTTATTTCTGCATTGAGAAAATATATTTTTTTCAATGCCAATATGGACACAAACGTGTAGAAGGGAACAAGCTTAGTTTTTATTGCTGCTTCTTCCTTGCAAAACAAATTTTTGCCATGGTTGCTTTGATTTCCTTTTAGAAAGACTGAAGTCTCGTTTTCTTTCTGCATTGGCAAAACAATGGAAAAATACATTTTCCATACAAATCTCATTTAAATTCAGTGCTCTAACTAGCAAACACAATTTGGAATGGAGAGGTTTTTTGTTTTTACATTACAAAATCAGCCATTGCAACATTAAACAGCTCATCTATTGCAATTCAGCAGGAGAAATCATTGAACAATCAACTGCAGAATACAAATACAGACAAACAAAATATTAGCTCGGCAGACGCATGAGATGCCCGTGAGCTTTGCCAGAAAGACAAGCTCAAGCTACACGTTATATGGAACCAATCGTCTTAGGGGGAATCACTGAAGTTCTTCCTAAATAAGCGAGGTATAACCAATCTCCGAGTCCGATTGTTGTACCAAAACCCCGCAGAAGAAAACTTGCAGGCTTGGTAGCTAGCGAGATGAAAATGGCGTTATTGATGCACAAATGGTAGCGAGATCAGGACTGCCAGCTGCTTTAAAAAACAAACACAACTGAAGCTTACGTTCAGCAGCCTAAGTGAGAGGAGAAACCAAAGCAAATCGCCATAGAAATTATGTGCAGCTACTCCAATTCCACAGCAAAACCCAGGATAGGAAGCAGCATCCTGAGGGCAGATGAGTGGGAACACACAGAGGCAGAGGTGGCGGCAGTGGCACGGAGGCTGGCAGCTCGGGGGCTGCAACTTGGGACCAAGGGTGACATGGTTGTCCTCTTCAGTCCCTGAGGAAGGCGGCTGTGACAGCCCTGTGAGAGGCCACTGCCTCCATCACCCTTGCTGGGAGGAAAAGAAGAGTTCCAGGGCTGCATTGGACCAGTCCTGTTTCTTCCCCCATCTGTGGTTCACAATCTGGCCACAGCGGTTACGTGGGCATCCCAGATCCTTTCTGGAGCTAACCCCTGCTGCACGTGGCTTGCCTTTGCTGCTCATGTACCGCAGCACACTGTGCAGCCTCAATCCTACTGCCGAGGCCGCCTGCATCGCCCAGAGGTGCCCCTGGCTGCAAGAGAGGTGCCCACGAACCACATCGCTCTGTGTGCCCACCAAAGGCTCGACGTGGGCAGGTGAGGTGCAGCCCGAAGGACCTCACATTCTTCTCAGCATGCCGACAAGCTTCCCTTTCTGACAAGAGAGAGTATTCTGCTGCTGTGGAGGGATTCCTCTTCATTTCAGAAGGGAAGCAGTAAACAAACGCGGTCAGAACGACAGCCAAAGTTCCGCGCATCCTCAGAAGCAATTTGCTTCAAGGCTTAAGGACGATCGTAATCAGCAGGAGAGCTACGAAGACTTTCTTGCCTGGAAACTGTCATGAGAAATGAAAGATGTTTCAGGGTGAAAGACCACTATCTTTTGGAAAGAGTGGGGAGAAGGGGAGTGTCTGCTTCAGGCACCCCCAGTACAGCTACAGGGGCGATTTCAAAGCCGCAGGTGCCCAGAGACTGAATTCCAGTCTGAGTCCTTGAAGCGTGCCCTGGCAGCTGTGTTAATGGAGGAAACACGAAGTAACTGTGGCACAGCAAGGCAGTTTTAGTCTTTAAACTAGCCCACGCTTTGATAACTCAGATCAAAGCCTCGGGTAGTGGTGAAGCTCCGTGCTCACACCAAGGAAGATGCCCCCAGTCCTCGGCTCCCCTCCCGGAGCCTTCTCCAGGGCACAGAGCCATTTCCATCCAGCGAAGCCTCCTCTCTGCCAACACCTGTATCTCCTTTTATTCACATTTCAGAGCTGTCCAGAGAATCATAATGAGTGCAAACATGTCAAAACCACCTCTCTCAATCCTTTCCGAGGAGTATGTGTACAAGATAAAGAGCATTCCTCCCCCCGGCACCACCTTGCCGGCAGCCTAATTCAAAGCCCGTGAGACGAAAGCCTCCCCGTGTCGGGTGAGGAGGCGAATGCGCTCACCGACTGCGCTCACCGTTTGGTTTGGGAGCCCTGTGCCTGTGCTGTGATATTTGCTCTTTGCTTTGGGAGCTGCCGGGGACGCGCAGAGCGCCTCAGCCAGCCGGCACGCAGCGAGAGCTCCCAGCACACGTGAGGCTGCCGCTCGTCCTCCCTCCCAGCTGCGAGCTCCATCTTGCACCTCAGTACTAGCAAAAGATGCAGCTCGTTTTCCTATAACGTACGGGAAGTAAACCCCCTTATAATCACTTGTAACTTTAGGAAAAAAAAAAAAAAAAAAAAAAACAAAAAACAAACAGTGATGTTCCTTTCTTTATCCAAGCCTTACAGGGTATATTTTTGCTGTCCATTGAGCTCTCTTTTATTTCCTTGAGGAGAACCCAGAGCTATTCCAGGTGGAATTGGAGCATGCAGCTTTCTCTATCTTTCGTAGCACCTTTCCAAGAAACACTACGAACCAGCAGATATTACTGCAGACCTGAGAAAACTAATTAAGCCGGAGCTCCGACTACCCGACAGCTTGCTCTCTCCCTTTCTCCTAAAAACTACAGGGACGAGAGTGTGTGTTTTGGAGGAAATCCTGTAAATAAGAAAGAGGAACCACAACATGACAATGCGTGTGATTCAATTAGGCCGTTTTTAATGGAAATTCTGGAATCTGGCGATAAATGTGATGATTTCTGGAGCGCAGTGCAGATGCAGGGGATTTTAACAAGGACTAAATCTACCTGACTGAGTTACCAAGCTCTTTTCCTCTTCTAACCTCATCCGGCTGGCTCCAGCTTTGGGCACACAGGACCACAGTGATGAAGACTTTTCCAATTACCCTCCCACATATAATAAATATATGAATATGAAAGAAAGAAAGATGATTAAATATCAGCATTCGCAGCAATTATAATCATTGAAGGACTTCTCTATGTACCCTATATTCAACTGCTGGTCTTTAGTCTGACCCGTACCATGACAGAAATAAATACTCCTATTGCTTCTGACACTGCCACATCATTCAGTAGCTGCTCCGCCCCCATGAACATAGCTAGAGCCACTGGATTTTATTTCTCATCCCCATTCCAGTAACACCTCACTCTGAAATAACTTCTTCTATCAGACCTATCAAGTAAGCCATCTTGGTAAGAAAGATTTCTGGAGCCCTTCTTGAGCTTTGTAGGGTTTTCACCTACTAATGACTGAAATGCTCACTCCCAAGAGCTAATAGAAAAAAAATAGTCAAGATTGTGAGATTGAAACAAAAAGTCTAAATTATCTTCTCTAGCAATAAACTTCTTCAACTGCTAAGTCACAGAGCAAAGGACAAGCGGCTCTCTCCCAGGATCTCTGAGTAAAAATCACCTCTTACTCCTTGAAGGTAGAGAGCAAAGAGCTGAGACTTGGTGCTGCAGAGACCTCAGGCTGCTGCCCTTACAGGCCAGCCTCCCTCCTAAAGGAAATCAGGGAAGCTGATTTTTGGTGGTAAAGCCTATGGCAGCAAAACAAGGCAGGAGATTTGCTCTGGGGCACAGATGAGATCCTTGATCCCTTCACTTCAGGCAGCTGGCACACACAAGGTCCTGCAGTTCAGTTCCACGCACCTGGCAAAAATTGCCAGCTGATCTGCTACAACAATCGTCCACCTGCAGCCCGGAGCCAACACCTTCAGGAAACAGGTATTTCTCTCCTACTGCTTTCCATTTACCCAAGTTAACTTTATTGGGCAAAAAAAAAAATCCTGCAGAGGTGGAAACTAATTCAAGTTAGGTAGGAGCAATCACGTACGCAGGTAAACAAGAAGAAACAGCACGGAGGAAAACCATATTTAAACAGGCTGCTGCATAACACTGGAATTGCACTTGTGCTGCTGCCCTGTGACACCTCATTACCTCGGGGACTGCAGCAATCCTGCTGCCCCCACCTGGAGCAGCACAATAGGATCAGATGCTGAACGCAGCTGAAGATGCATTTAATTAGCAGCTGATCAGGAAGACTAAAATTACCCATTTTTAGCTTCCGATAATAGGAAAATTATTTCATTTCTTATTAGCACAGCCACATTTCTACAAAATCCTGTAATATTTTTTTAATTCTGTGTGCAGTTGATCATATTACTATGCCCTACAGGAGGGTTTCACTAAGTACTTAAAAAAGAAACAGGCACAGTATAGCAAAGCATCACAGTATACTATGAAGACTCACACTTAATTTTACGTTCTTTATTTGGCCAAAATAGTAGTAGTTCTGCACTCAAACTCATATTTGTAATAAAAACCCCACTCAGCCGTTCATATACTAAAGAAACAATTCATGACTGAATAATGTGTCAATTCAGAAGCAATCTCTCTAAGCTACAGGAAACCTCTTGAGTTGCTAGTCTGAACAAAATGAAGCCTCAACAAAATGAACCACTTTGAAACTAAATGAAAATTTAGCAAATTGATCTCAACAAGAAAATCTTATGCACAATGCCACATTTTTAGCAACAATAGAAAAGCCTGTTAGAGATCACCTTTGGAAAAAAAAAATCATGCCAATAAATCAGAAGGTGGTGTTATTGTTTGTTCATTTTTCTAAAGCAGTGTATTTAACTTTATAATGGGATGGTGGGTAAGAGCAGAAGGAAAAAAGCAGGAACCTAAAAAGTTGGAGGGTGTTTTATTAATAGGGGAGCTCTTTCTCCTTGCTTTACTTTTTACTCCACCTCTTGGTGCACGTGGCACCTCGGGAAGCTCTCAGCTCCACAGACGCTGGGAGCAGAACGCAGCAGCCACCCTGGGGTAACAGTGAGCAGCACAACTAGCGGAGCAAAATGCCCACAGATCAAAACAAGGCTGCTGGGGCAATTCACACCACCAAGACAAAGAGTAGAAGGAGTGATGAGATGTAAATGCTGCAGGTGCACTCATCCAGCAGCGCAGCAGGAGTGTAAAGGGTAATGGAAGAGGGGGACAGCATGATGGGAGAGGCAAAGGCAGTGATCGCATCAAGGATCGCTTCTTTTTCTGAAGCGGCGTGCCACAGGAGCATGTTATTCCCACTGATGCAGCAAATGATTCTGTTTTCCGTGGTGGTGGTTTCAAGGAAATGAGAGACTGGGAGAGAAGCTCTGATCATGTGAAAGCACAATTGCAACTGGAAGCTGATTGTGAACCAGAGGCAGATGAGAACACCTTTGGGGAGGGCGCAGAGCTCAACCTCGTCCAGGACTGCTGGGGCACAAAATGGCAGTTATGTAATTAGCAAGCAGAAAAGGATTTTTTTAATTAAGAAGAAAAAGGTCAGCAGGCTCAGAGCCGGGATGAGAGGCTGGTGTTTGTGCTGGTGTACGTGGCAGCAGCAGGCAGGGGCTGCTCCCCAGCAGAGACACTGGGTGGGTTTGGGATCGACCTGAGCCTGGGGGCAAAACTGAAAGACTGCTGTAAGGAGATAAGCAGCAGCATTGGACATGTGGGTCTCAGAAGGACATCTTGCCCACCTGAAGCTTTAAGAAAAAGAATTTGCACTGCACATGTCTATGGAACAAGTTGTGTTGTTTTTTTTTTTTCCTTTTCTAATTAAGCAGCATTGAAATATGCAGACTGTGCACTGTTCTCGCACTCTGCTTGAATTAGTGATTTACAATGTCAGTTTACTTCTAGCTCCACACCTGGAAATGAGAGATAAATCAAGCGATAAGCTGCCGCTGACGGTCTCAAAATGGAGAGCACTTTACCCAAGAGTTCCTCGGAGCTTGCTGAGCTGGCACTGCCTTACAGCCCACCCGGTAAGATTATGAATTAATGGCAGGAGCTGAGGCCAGCTACCACCCCGTAATGAACTTCACTGGTGTACATGCTACGTTTTGAAGGGAGAAGAGAGAAAAAAGGCACTGCCTTGCTTCAGGAACTGTGTTAGTGACCTGTTTTCCAGGAGCACTGAGCACGCCTCGCAGTGAAGGTCCCCTATGAGCCCAAGAGCCGTGGGTACCCTCAGGTATGTGGAGAAATCCCCAGAGAAGGGCGATGGCCCCATCCCCACTGCTTGGCAAGAGCTGAAAACTCATCTCACAGCATATCCACAGTGCTAACGCCAGCCAGCACGGCTCGGTATGTCCCTGATGGCTGTGCCAAAGGCAGAAGTGCCCCGTGTTGCCGCACCAGTGAGGGCTGATCTTCCAGCAGCCGAAGAAACAGCAGCCAAGTTTCCTCAAGCGAATGAGATGGGCAGAGGGGAGCACCCCGCACCTATTCACTACCACAGCACCCACGGGTGTGTGACAGCGATGGGAACAGGGCCAGGGCAGCAAGACCCTTCCAAAATAGAGCATGAGCCCAGGCCCCAGCACAGGCCCCAGCACAGGCCTACCCATCCCCAGAGCCTCAGAGCAAGCAGCAGAGGAGCCAGGAGCAAGGGAAGCCAGCAAAGACCCCGAGGCCAGAAAGCAGAACGGTGGCACAGAGAGCCCAGGCGCGGTGGCGAAGGTTGTGTCTGTCTCCTAGAAACAGCTTCCAGAAACCGCTGCAGCTCGCTTATGCTGATCCAATCTGGGTTTTGCGTGCCCCCGCCAGGCAATTTGGCCTCCTCCCCGCTAGCGTGCTGTTGGGTTTCAATGTAATGTGTCTGGGAAGTCTAATTGTTTCTTGAAGCACTTTCTTGCTCGTGAAATTCTTTAAAGCTGCTGTGCTCCGTGGCAATCAAAGTGTCTAAATAAATACACAGAAGTGCACTCAAGCCAGAAAGCCTTCCAAGAAACCGATAGACTTTTCTTCCCCATTCAGCGCAGATCCAAGTAGTTCACAATTTCTTCTGTCAATGCCAGTCATGAACCAGAGCCCGCTGCAGGCACGGGGGGTGCAAGGTGTTACACTCCTGCTGCATGCAAATGCAACAGGATTAGCACCAGGGACACGAAAACATGCACACACAGTTTAAGCTGCTCTCTCGTGAAGCTAATGGAAAACCTCTCTTAATATTGCGTGTCAAAATGCCTGATAGTTGTAAATAACTTTTTCTTCGTTTAGCTCATATATAATGAAAAAGCTGTGAGCAAACGCAGTTCGGTACTCAAAGGAAGAGGATGCTCGAGCAAATGCGTCTTCAGCGTTCACACGCCAGAGACACTCACTGAAACACTGAGGAATGTGTTTCAGTGACAAAGCACATGTTACAACTATAATTATCAGATTTGTTATGCAGCTCTAAAAGCGAAAAAGGAGGCTGATCACACCTCCAGGCAGGAAGTTCCTATCCTCGCCAAGTGGAAATGCAAAGTGTAAATTCACTTTGGATTAGGAAAAAGAGACCAGAGGTAACACAAAGCCGTGTTGTATCTAGCTGCATTTTAGGAAAATAAATAAATAAATAAATAAAGCCTAAAATCTGAGGTTACCCACTGCTCCTGATGAAGGCCTCCTCCACTGAGGAGTTTATCATTTCTCATTGTAAGACTTCCATCTTACAAACAAAAAACAAACCTCACCATTTAATACAAAACAACCCCAAAACTCCCTAACTCACAGAAGAATGTCTCCACTCTTGTTAAACGTTAAATGCTTTACCATGACAATTAAATGACTTGAAAACTAAACCAAGTGACAGGTATATTTTTTCAAGATCACTGATCTTTCAACTAGGGGGAAAAAATCCCAGCTTTAATTGCACGGAGCTGCATATCATGCTTCCCTCTCTTGAGATTTCATTATAGGCCTGAAACCAGAGAATTGCACTGCCAGCTCTTGCCTGCTCTTCCAGCTATTTCTGGTTTTTAATAATTATTCATTAATTGCACACTATGATAAGATCCTTGCTGTTTTGAAACATTTTCCCTCTGGCCCCCGTACTATTAAAGACCCTGATTGCCTGCCAACAGCGTAAAATTAAAAATCAAAGCACTACCTCTGAAAGGTTTAATATGTGCCACATTGAAAGAGTTTCTACAGCTTACAGCCATGTAATTGCATCACCGGCTAACTGCACAATCTCTCTCAGCGTTTGAAATGTTTTCCTTTGAAACATTAGCCAGCTGAGAGCAGAGGTTGTGTTTAACACCCCGATCTACTCGCCGTGCATGCCGGAGTGTTGTGTGTCCCCCGTGTCCTTCCCTGCTTCTTCTCTGCTCTGCCTGGGTGGCATCCCGGCCGCGAGGCTCCCTGCTCCTGCCAGGAGAGCGACAGGGGGCAAGAAAAGAGGAGCTGCTAGTTCAAGCAGGAGATTAACACCAAAAGCATTTCATCAGCAGGACTTCCCCTCTACCCAGCTTTAAAACCAGGTGTTGTTTTCTGCCTGTTGAATCCCTCCTTATGCCTCTTTCACGCTGCTCCTGCCAGAGCTGCAGCCCCAAAGCCTCCCCTCCTGCCCCCGGCTGCCAGACCTGGCTGGACACCGCCTGCACAGCCCACAACAGCAGGAGGGGCTGCCTTTAGCCATCAGCCTTTCGTTTGTGGCTCTCCTCTTGAAAAGGGATTGAGTTTTCATATTTTGTCAAAACACGAAGGAGCGGGCGCCCCATGCCGCTGGCTGGAATAAATCCCAGCGGCTCCAGTGAAGCAGCAATGCGCAGCTGTGTCCTTTCGCTGAATCTGCTGAGCCCTCAACGTTATTTCTTCATCTAAAAATCTGATTTCTAAATCTTGTTTCTTCATCAGAAGGGTCACGTGGATAAGGACAGGTCGCCTGCAACCAGCCTGGCGCACACATCCTTACCACAGAGGCAGCCTGAAGAAATTTGTGCAATTGAGTTGATCAAAGCTGTTTTAGACAAAGAAAACTGTGGGGATGTATCTTGCATTGATCGAGGTGTAGTCATGATGTGCCAAAGGGGAATAAAGATGCCCTTCACACAGTTTGGCTGCTTTAATGATTTCAATATTAACTGTGCTCTTTCCCAGAAAAAGGCAATTTTCTACCTTCGTTTTTTTGGACCTTGTGATTATTACGAGTGCCAAAAATTGTTTCATGCTTATAAAAGTGTACCTTAGCAAGGTATTCCTCTGCAAGCCTCAAATGAAAAGGCTTTGATTGTTTGTATCTGCTTGTACACCAGTACACACTTCTCTCCTCATTCAAACTCGTGGTGCTGCCTGCGCTGTAATCTGTTTGTCCTTCCCTAATCAGGTTTCACTTTCACAGCACTTCTGAAACCCGCTCCTGCAGCCCCCGGGGAGCCTGCCTGGGAAGCTGGGTGGGTTTGTCCTGGTTCCTGCCTACCTCCAGATTGCTCTTCTCCGTTATTCCCATACTATCACAGCAATTAAAAACAGAGGGATGTTGCGGATAAGATTAGATATTTTGGTAAAATAAAGTATATCTCTCTTCACAACAGCCTTAGGGAGGGAGAAAAAAAAAAGCTGGCCTTCATTTTGTTTTCTAAATCTAGATGTTGTATGATAAAGTGCGTTCTGCAGAGGTTTTCTGTATCCCAGCTTCTTTATCCCTGAGAACGAGGGAGGCTGTTGGTGCTGGTGTGTGGGGCAGCGAGAGACACGGGGGACAGTTTGCAGCAGTACATTTGTCAATATGGATTTAGGCTTGTAACATCAGGTACTGAGATCTTACAGGTCTTGGCCAGACTCAGTTCTAAAGACTGGACCTTGGAGTCTAATTTAAAACAAAATCCATGTGGTATAGTAGCTGTTTTTTTTGATGGAGTCGTACTGATTTACATTTGAAGGAAGTTTCCAGAGTATAAAGTCAAACTGCCGACACGAAGAGCACTTCCCCGCATTTGTAAAGATTTCCATGCAAATTGGTGCTCTGTACGGTGTGTTCATTCGAAATCAGAAGATCATGAGGTAGCGAAGAATGGTACCATGTTAAGGACAAACTTATTAAATGAGAAATCTTCCAGCTTCAAAGCACTTCCATCCAGCTCAGTCCCTGTTCTGGGGTGCTGCACTGTGCAGGGTTTGGCTCCATGCAAGCCGTGCTGGAAGGTATCCACTGGGTGGAGATCTGCTCTGCACTTCTCCTGCCCTGCTGTGGGATGCTCCTTGGGGCTGGGGGGAGCAGATGGGCCCCTCTAAAAAAAAACACAAATCTGCAGCCCAGCCTGTATGATGGTTTAAATGGTCGCAGACACGGTGCTCACACAGCCGCTGTGCAGCAGTTTGTGTTGCAACCAGTTGGCTCTTTAAGGGAAGTGCCCATCAGGAAGATGATGAACCGGATCTACACAGGTCAGTTATTCCAGATGTGAAAAAATATTCTCCTGAGCAGCATACACAGTTTGGTTTGTGTTTGTTTGTTTGTTTCTCTCTTTTTTTTTTTTCTTTTCTTTTTTTTTTTTTTCAATGACAGAAGGCCAGGACCGTTCACTGCCTGGCTTTGGTCCATGTGCTGCCAGTAGGACCCACCTGGAAACACTGCTGCAGCCCTGCCCTGCAGCTCCCACCCGAGCTCCTCGGTCACTCTGTTAGCAGCAAGGAGCAAAGATCTGGCTCTGCAGCGAGGTATTTGGGATGAACCATTTTCCCTCGCTGCTCCTGATCCTGGCATCTTTGAAAAATTAATAGCAGAACAAAGCCGAACCGAAGGCAGAGGGAAGGAACTCAAAATAACAGCCAGGTTTCTGTAGGCACTAAAGGAGAGCTCAGGCCCGCAGCTCCCCACTGATATATGCTGTCACGTCAAAGGCAGCACATCCCCTCAGTACCTTTCCCTTTGCATCCTCACACCCCTGGTTCTGCGCCTGGGATATGATAATCATTATCTCGAGGGTACTGCTGGAGCCAAAGGTGTTAACCTTATCTGTAAAAAGCAAGCCCCTCGCGTCGCAGAGGGAAGAAGGCTTTATTCCAAGTTGTAATGTCAACTTTTTGTTACTGCAATCTGGCGTTGCTCGTGCAGACAAGCTGGAGATACAGCACAAAGCCTGGGAGAGAAAACAGAGCTCCCAGCAGGAATCACAGAGCAGGTTAAACTTTAAAAGGCACATTTGTACCTGCAGGAAAGGCTTAAGAAGTGCCCAGGAATCCTGCACTTCCCACAAGAAAAGTAATTGCTTTCTGGGGCTATTTTAAACTAAGAACATTGGCCTTCCTTACACTTTTCTGCACTGGAGCAGCTGCCTCTTTTCTTCCCCTTCTTCAAAATAAGCTCTGAAAAATCTCTGCCAACTTTCCAGTGCTGTAACGCTGCTAAGGTGCTCACATCCCCATTAGCCAGCAGTATCAGGGAGACTACACTACCTCTTTTTCTTCTGCTGCTTTCAGGTGCTCACAGAAAAGGACAAAAACATTGGTTCTAAAACCCAAAATCCGCTATCCTGGGCGAGGGAGTTCAGTCATATAGTTCCAGGGAGCAGGCTGTGCCTTGGGTCATCTTGGCACCACAATGTAGGGGTGCCTGCCCCAAAACCACTCATGGCTGCCAGCGGTGATGAGCAGGCTGGTTTCACCCCAGGGCTCCGAGGCTGAGGAGACAAATCCCCTGCAAAACCTGACTGTGGGTGTCTATCTCCACAAGCCCTTATGGTGTGCTGCTAATTTCTGGGAGGAAAAAAAAATAAAAATTAAAAATCTAAAACTTGATCAAAAATTCTGTTTCTGGCTTGTGCAAATATTTCTGTTCAGTCTACAACCCAAGGAACTACATTATTCTCTGGTCATGTCTTTGATTAATGCTAACGAGATTTTGATGAACCCAGAAAAAATACCAACAGTTGTAACACATCACAGGTAAAATATCATCCTCTTTTTTTTTTTTTTTATATTAAAAAAATGAGCTTATTATATAAGCTCATATATATTATAGAAATGAGCTTGAAAGATGTCACTATCTTAGCAGAAACCATCTAATGGGATGTGTATGCTCAGGGAACCAAGTAGCACAGTTATAATTAAAGTTTCATTATCATTTCCATTAGAAAGTAGTTTCTATGGGATTTGATTCAACAGTAAAAATTGGCTCCACGATGATACTTTGTATGCAAGGTCCCTATACTGTCAGAAACAGGAGGTGATTCATAGCACGCCGCAGTCACGCCGCTTTGATAGCAGAGCTGTATGTGCAGTATGGGCACAAGAAAAAGCACAGAGAACAAAGCCCAGCTCAGTGCTTTGGGCATGGGGTTCGCTGTGGTGGTGACATCTCAGTATATCAGGGATATCCCAGTGTGTTGGGGTCATCCCAGTGTGCTGGGGACATTGCGGACATCCGGGACATCCGTCTGGCACACAAGCTGGGCCCGCACGAGGCAAGTAGGCCGCATGAGACTGATGAGGAAGACCAGAGCACTTTACCTCATAAAGTAAATAGGAAGGCCTTCATAATTACCCTTAAACCCAGTTCTTTCCCCCAATACCAGTAAAAACATACCCAGGCCGCTGGGGAATATGCTGTTGACTCTGCCAGCATTGCTGCTGGCTAGGCCTTTTCCCGGCAGGTTACAATATGATGATGCCCAGAGAGGCACACACTCACTGCAGGGAAGGAGCTGAGGCTCTCTACATCCCCTCACACACTGCAGCTCTACAGATTATCGTGATTTTGTCTCCACACCACAACTTGGAGGGCACGCTTTGTTCACAGCAATAAAAGACTTTGTGGGCATGAAGGCTTTCTCGCTGTAACATCAATGCAGCACTATGATACATTCAAATGTGGCATACAAAGATATGGAGGGGAAAAAAACACCCAGTGGTGGACCAAATACTTTTCAGATCTACTCACAGGGAGTTGCTGAAGTGTGCTGCACATCATTTTGGTGTGCAAAGCCTCAGTGGGTGAGAAGAAAGCAGTGCCTGCAATGGAGATTGGGATTTCAGATAAAAGATCTGAAAACACAGTTTTGAAGGGTGAATTGCTTATTAGCTGAAATAAAATTAGCTGAAAGCTTTATCAGATTAAGAAAATAATTGAGAATGTATCAGTATTTAACAGAGACTATGTACAGCAAAACAAAACCACAGTAAATAGTGTGACAAATGCACAAGTTCAAGCACACACTCAACACCAGAAGCAAAGATTTACCCCATGTGAATAAGAGGAACCAGGTTGCAATCCTGCAACCAGGCAAGGAAGCTTGAAAATCTATTTTAGCTGTAAGCAGTTCATGCAAAATTAATATTTCACTTATTTCTGAGTTGAGAGGTACACGGTAGACAGTATCTCAGCCCTGCGGAGTGTCCAGGGGCACTCAGACCACCTTTCACACCCGAATTAAGATGCTTTTGCAAGGAAGCACGTACAAGATCTTTTTATTAAAAAGTCATTGCACCTCTTTAAACTATTCATCGTGGTTAATCCCAACCCTGTCCTTGTTCATAAGTGTTCACTATCGGCAGAGCTCTCCCACACTGTCCAAAGGTACGCTTTGCTAATGCAACTTGGGTGTGACTTTAGGAAGGGGGAAATCGGAGCAGAGAATTCTCCTGGCAGCAGACACCTGTCCTTGATCCATGCGTCGACCTTCCAAGGACACAAGGAAAGGACAGAAGTCAAGAAGCCCAGAAGGTGTAAATCAAAAAAAAATCATCACCTTGGCTCCCACCTTTCACGGTGGAGACACTGAAATTCATAGCAAAATGGATGCAAAGAGGCCAACACACCTCCACAGACCTGCAAAGCCTACAATGCCTCAGTTGCTTTTTCTGCCTACCTCGATCACTTCAGCAAGCAGAGCACACACACACTGCAGAGCCAAATACTTCTCAAATTGACAACTACAGGGCCACACGGCATGTTTCAGAGCAGAGTGACCCACATCACGTCCCGCTGGCCACAGAGACGTTGCTGGTTTCCCTGGATCCTCGCAGGACCTCCAGCATGACCCCAAATGGAGCGGCACCTCTGTCACGCCACCACCAGCGATGCATGGAGAGCCGGAGGAAAGCCAAATTTACGCTGGCGGAGCTCTCCTGCTGGGGTGAAGTGGTGGGCCAGGGGTGTTGGATTCAGTTCTCCTCACCGAAACATTACTTTGCTTTCCCTGTCAGCGGAGCGCTTTACAATAGATCTCCCTGAATAATTCATTGAATGGGTCTCCGTGTGTGCATTGTGCTATGTGACTTTCCAGCATAGCGCACTAATCTCTAAATACTGACTATAAACATCCCTAGCAGATAGCTTTATTTTACGTTGCGTTGGTCTTTTTTTTTTTTTCTTCTTCTTTTTAAGTGTTGCAGGAGGCAGCGCAGATATTTTACTGTCTCTCTCTTCCAGCAACACCAAATGCTACAACATTAGTGTTATTAACATATGCATTAGCTCGAGCTGATCCGCTCTCCCAGCTGCTGCTCGCAGCTCCCAGTGAGAGGCTGCAGCAGTGAATCAGATAGCGCTAATGAGCGTGTTAATGAAGTTCCCGCAGTCAAACGCGGAGCTCCGAGAGCAGCATTAAAAGCATATCCTGTAGTCTTCAAAACTGGAATGGTTTGTGGCAATTGACTTTATTTATTTATTTACTCGTTCGCCATTCAGTGTACAATTCCTGCTCGGAAGGAAAATTCGGCAAGAGAAGCGCACGTGACAGAGAAATGACAATATTGCAATCTATTCTGAATGCAAAAGTGGAGAATTAAAGTTAATTAGGAAACATATTCCAGCTGGACCTTTGCCAGCTCCACTCTGCCCTGTAGAGGGCTGCCAAACCCTTATTTGCCTTTCATCAGCTATCTTTCTCTTCTTGCTTTCCTCTACTTTGTCCTCAATAAATTGTTTCTTTCACTTTTATTACTTTAATAACGTAGTTTGTTAGTACTGCAGCAGATACTGTTTCTGCAATTTAATTAAAACTACATTCCAGAAATCAATTGCTGCCTCTCTTTATAAAAACCTCTCCCACACATCAAAATATTTAAAAATAAAAATAACTGAAGACCCAGGAGAAAGTTTTTTTATTTAACAACAACAACAACAAAAGTCTTCCAATTGGACCAGGAATTGTTTCCATGGCAGTTCACAGCTGCACACGGGAAATATGAAAAGACAGTCCCTGAGATAATGCTGCTGGGAGCCTCATATGTGTCTTTATGAAAGAGAACATTACAAGAGGTACAGGAAAAAATAAGACAGTGTAAATAAAAACAGCAGTTGGCACTGCTACAAAAAAAAAAAAAAAAAAAAAAAAAAAAAAGCCTTGCAATCTTCCAGCCATGCAACCATTAGGTTAATAATCACAGTTTCCAGTTTCATCACTTTTCTGTGGGCACAGCTCTTGCCACTGATGAAGTCACTACTTTTCTACTTTTTGCAGGTTTTTCTCTGCTCTCCACTCAGTCAACCAAAAGATCACAAGTTAAGATCACAAGTTAGTTTGGCAAGACTTTTGCTTCACTTCTGTTTGACTGTATGGCAACTGTGCTGAGTTTTGGGGCAAGGGAGACCTCAGCGCCCCACAGCCCTTCCAAGCGACCATGCCAGGAGGGAGAGGATCAGAAGGGAAAATGCTAAACAAATATTTTATTTCCTGTTGATTTCCTCTGACAGACTGATTTGTATGCGAAGATCTGGGTTTCTGTGAATTCCTTCTTCCAAGAAATAGATTTTAGAAGATAATGAAGCTTGCAATGTCGTAGGATTTGGACTCAAAACTCATTGGCTCTCCATGCCTGGTCTCAGTCTCAGCTGCTCCACCTCTGATGGAGTTTCCCACCTGGAAGATTTAGGGGACAGATTGTTCTCTGCTCAGTCATCCCCTCCTTCATGGTTTGTTTCACAAGACAGAAGCCAAGGCAGCTCTCAGTGCCAGAAAGAGGTGGGCACAGCACCCATCTCACCTCGTACTACACTGCTGCTGCCACACACCTCAAGCTCTCCCAAAGCAGAGTGCCAGGCTGCCTCCTTGCCACGAAGTCCTACACATAAACCAGCTTCAATTATTTACACAGCTATCGTAACTTACTCAAAAAGTTAAAAAAAGTCCAAAGCAAAGTGACACAAGGAGGCACAAGACACACATGGATCAGTGATGCTGTCATTCCACCTGCCAGATGTGGCAGGGCTCTGTGGGCACCGGCACAAGGAGGGACAGCCTCAGGCAAGACGAGGCATGGGATTTTCAAGAGCTGTGAGCGCAGCACACTGCTGCTAAAAGCCACGTCCCTCTGCTGAACAGTCACAAATACACCTCCTGCCAAGGCAGGGGCATTTCTCTGGTGGCTTTAGATTACTGCTCTGGGAGGAGCAGCCTGCCTGCCCGCACACAGCTGCCACCGCGCTGTTTGTTCTGCCGGCACTCCTTGATCTTTGCCTCCCCGTTAATACGTCCACAGGCTTTGATGTTTGACTTCAGTGCTTGCAAGTGAGCGACAGCTGCTTGTTGTACCAATCATGCTATTTTTCTCTTTTCCATCTTTCTAGCTCCTGCTTCATGAAAAGGAAATCGCCGCTACTGCAAGGGCATCAGCAGTTCCTTCAATTCCCTGCGTCAGAGCTGGTCCTAACAACTCGGCTTGTCAAAGGCATTCGCTTTGCAGTTGTGTTCTCAAGTTTTGTCCACAGCACTTCTAGCTGTGCCATTTTGGTTGTACTGCCAATGTGACAGGAAAGAGCTCTTTGGTCACAGGGTGGACATACCCCTGGATGTCCAGCTGTCCACTTGCCATCAGTTTGGCTCAAGCAAGAACTTGAATCCCCACCACCACCACCTCTTTCACAGATCTTCTCTGGGCCCATCATGTCGTCCCATAGCTGCAGATCCTGTCCTACCTCTGGCAGAGATGGCCAGCCTGGGTTTTGTCCTCTCCAAGCACCTGGGATGGACCTGAGCAATCCGTGTGCAGCCCAGGCTGTGCTCATTTCTTCTTCAGCCTTAGCAAATATTGCTCTGATTTGTTCGCATCCATTCAAAATGCTTGAGGGACCTTTAATCCCATGTGGCTGAGATGGACAGCTCACCCCTCTCCCTTCTGCTTCTCCCTTGCCTCAATACAAAAGAAGAGATTCTCCTGGATGTTTCTACTCAATGTTGACTCCCCAGCAGCAGATGAAACATCAGTGTCCATATCTCCTCTGCCCATGGCATCAAGCTTTCTTATCCGCTCCGTGGTTTTAATTAGCAGCTTGCGCTGTGTCCCAGGTGTCTCCCCACACAGTGAACACCTGCAGAACTGATCTCAGCTTCCTCCTTTCAAATCCCTATAGTAATTTTTGCTTACACGCCTTTTTAATATTCATTGTTGTACCTACAATGTGGCACCTGGTTACCTGACGAGGGCTGCAGCAAGGCTCCATGCTGCACATTAGTAGTACCACCCCTCTTTCCCATTAAAATGAAAACAGAATAAACTTATTTCAGGAAGGTGGGGTTTAACTGGAGCAACAGGGACCCAGAGCCTCCAAGGGCAGTGAGCTTCACAGCATGTGCTGCCCTTCCTCAAGCATTCATTTCCAGAGGCCTGTGTCCCTTGATTTTCACTCCGAAAATCAAAAGGGCCATAAAGCCTCAATCATCATTCATGGTTTTCCAGGATTAACTCCTGATTTGGGAGCAGAGCAGTTGACATGGTGGGAGCTGTGGTCCCTCCCTGCTCTCTCTCCATCCCTCCCACAGCAGCACCTTTTTCCCAGAGCCCCAAAAGCAACACTTTGAAACCCGCTCAGTCCTGCTTCCTAACAAGCCTTTGCCAGAGGACAGGGTAAATCCGCTGCAGCAGGAGATAGCTCAGTAGACTCCTCCAACGTTGTGTTTTTCGGAAATAATTTCTCATGTCAAAAACCCTTGGCTGGGCTCTTATACACGTCCAGTTTACTGTTACTGCATGGTCAGGCTGGAAAGGACACAGAGCAGGTAGCATCACCAAACAGAAATGCTCAACATGCGTGAGCTTCCTCCGCTAGGTGATGAAAATGAGTTGTACCTACATTAAAAAATGTTTACCATTTGAGAGATCACTTTCCTGTTTGAGTCCTAAGGAAGCACTGGGCCATATTTACTTTCTTCTGCTGGAAACATGGCTATTAAAAATAAGTCCTTTATTCTTTATTTGCATATCATGTTCAACAAACTAAACTTGGAAGAGAATTTGGCCATCCAGATACGACAACAGAGTATCAGATAGAAAAGCACTCCAAAGGTCAAGTCCCCTCCTAACACTTCCCCTTGGCTAGCAGGAAAAGAGCCTCCAATAATAATAAATAATTTGGTTAAAAGGACAACAACTTTTGGGAAAGCTGGGGCTGTTCTCCAGTCATTGCAGGAGCTGCCAGTGCGATGTACTTTGACAGCAGATTCCTGTTTTCTTCCCTGTAATTGAACGGAAAAATTCAGAGAGCCCTGAGCAAGCCTCGACTGCAGCCCCACACCAACGACCTGTCTGCAGGCGCAGAGCACTCGCACGTACGTGGTGCAGAGGCAGCCTGCACATGTCACAAATCTGATGTATCAGAGCTCTGTCCAAATTTGAGGCAATTATCGACTGGGGAAATAAAGCAGACCTGATGCTCATGAGCAGGACCCACCACTTTTACACCTGCCAACACGAGCAGCTCTGCACCACGTTGCGCTTCCCCCCGGCAGCAGGGTGCAAAGCAGAATTCAGTGCCCAAACGCGAAAAGCTTTGTTACACACAACAAACAGTCAGCAAGGTGCACAAAACCTCCTAAAACCTACATAAACAAATTGCACGATATGAATGCACATCCTCTGTGCAGAGGATATTTTCTAAGTTTGTATGTCATATTTAGATTCCTTTCTTCTCACGTATTCTTTGATCTGCTTATTACACCTTTTTTAAAATAAAAATGAGTTTTGGGACCACTATTAGATTCTGCTGACAGTCACAAGTAGTGCACTCTGTTCAATGTAAAATAAATTATTCCCTCAGACTGGCTGTTTATAATGTTTACACAGTAATCATTGCTGGAAACTCAGCATTATGGTACATTCATCATGGTTTGACTTAATTTCTGAGACCTCTTAGCCCAGGAAGAACCAGGCTGTTGATTTGCTTTTTAGCATTTCAAACAGCAGACTCAGAATCTAGAATTTGTTGGTTTTATTTTTGCTATTTAGCTATTGTTGTGAACCCTGGGAGATGATGAATGAAGGAAAAAGAATAGCTTTTTGCAAGGCGCCTGTTTTCTCCCTGTCAGGAATTTAGGTCTTTCCTCTCCACGCTGTACCAGTGGCAGATGCCAATCACATTCAATTAGTCTCACAGGATTCATTTCAAAGCTCACATACCCATGTATAAAACTAGAGAGAGGGTTTCGGTGTTTTTTTTTAGCAGCCAACTGCTTTTTCTATTGAAACTGTCAATCAATCGATCAGAAGGGAGGGACCTGAGAGTGATGGTTCTAGATGTTCAAAGGAAAAAGGGTAAAACAATTTCTAAGTAAGAAATTGCTTTCTCTGTTGCTTGAAGTGTCTACCACTATGGGAAGTCACAAGCAGTAATGATTAGTTTCTGGTCTTTTTGTGGACAAGGCTATGCTAACACCTAGTGCATGTGATGGCAGCTTGCTGTCCTTAATCACACAGTAACCTTGAATACTATATATCCTCCAACGCTTCCAATTCCAAGCAGCCAATATTTTTGGAAGTACAAGTTTCAGAAATGAAATTACTTATGGATGGGGGAGAGATATGGCCAATGTCCTCCTAGTCACTAAAGCCATTTAGTCCACAGGTTTCATTTTAAAGTAGGTTAAATAAAAAGGTGCCCCAATCCACATCCTGTGCATTTGTGGTTTGGTCTGCTTTTTGGAAAAAAATAAATTGTGTCAGAAGAATACAGCATTTCTTTGTCCTCGCTGCAAATCAGAGAGTATCACTAGCTACAATATGCAGGAACACAGCACTGATGGGACATACAGGCCACGGAGTCCAGTCTCCTGATACTGGAGACAACCACAACACAGAATCCCTTTAATAAACTGATTAAGATCCATCTGCAAACTAGTTAGGGTTTTGCCCCCAAAATCCCAGAGAAAGGCTGTTCCAGAAACTCACCTTTTTACTGATTAAAAAGCTTCTGCTAATTTCCATCTGAAATTTATTCACAGACAGTTTATTATCAATTTGCTCCCGTGCCAGCACTGTCCTTTAGCTGAACTAGCTCCTTTCTCTCCCTGGTGTTTACTACTCTGATGTATTTATAGACAGCAATTCACATCCCCTCTCCAGTTTCATTATGCTGGGATAAATAGGAGCCTATTCTGACATACTCGTGCAACCAAATGACGCCATCCTTGTGTTCATCCTGACATCCTTCCCATTGGGGTCTCCTTCTTGAATGTATTCCAGAGAATTGTCTTTTTCTTGAATGTATTCCATGGTATTCCAGAGGAAACCCTGCTGCCAGAAGCATCCATTTTCCCCAGCTTCACAAGAATGCTGGTCTCGGATCACACTTGCCTCACTGCTAAGAAGCCTGAGGAAACCCTACAGATTAAGAAGTTCTGCTTTGCAAGTGCTGAGGTTACAGCGGGTGTACTTGTCGTGTTCCTATGTTCATCCAAGAGAGGGCCTGTCCTTTCCTTTATGGACATCAGTTCCAGACAGCAGCTCACCTCCTGTGCCCCACAAAACACAGCACCAGCTTTTTCCAAGCCTCACAGAAAAGAAAGACATTTCTTCTCTGCACAGTAGTGTGCAGAGGACTGGCTGGGGTACAAAACCACCACATTTACTTGTGGGGTTTCCAGCTGACACCAGTGCCAGGGAGGAGGAGGCCCAGCCCTCTGGCTCAGGCCTCACCAGGGCTTCAAGCACTGCTCGTGGTCGCTGTTTCTGTATTATTAAACATTAAAGGCTGTTGATTGTTATCAAACATCAAAGGATGCAGTACAAATCATCCCATTAAAGCCTCCAATCCAAACATTATAACCCGTACTGCAACCTCCTGCAAATCAAAAAGGTAGCTTTCAGTTAGGTCATGACTGCACCTTTATTTATTTCTACACCATCTTCATGCAATAGCCCTCAATGGGTCTTGTTCAAAGCACCTGGATTCCTGTAACTCTGCACGTGCTTTTTACTCAGTGGATGAGTATGACAAAGCTTTAAGGAGTCCATCTGATTTCTCTCTTATTGTTCATTTACTTCTGAGAAAGAGAAGAAATAGGAATAAACTGCCTTTCTGGATTATTCAGATCATCAGCATCTCTTTGCATCCTGTCACTTTCCCTTTTCTCTGAACTTTTAACACATGTAGCCTTTAACATTGCAACCTTTAATGATAATAGCACAAAAAAAAAAAAAAAAAAAAAACAGGTCAAATTGAGCCGGACAGCAGTCAAGACAAAAGGGTTGTGCACAGTTCAAATGCACTCTTAGACTCCATCCCATCCAGGGAACTGAAGAGGCCTTCAGTGGCCCCAGACAGAATTCACACTACAACCTCCAGGCCAAGTACTCCAACAAAAGAATCGAGCTGAAAGATTTAATGGGTTCGGGATACATCTTTGCACGCTGGGAAATATTTGCTATTCTGCACTTAAGAGGACCACAGCATTTAATGGAGGCCTTGGAGGTGAAAGATTAGACAGGGAAAATTGGTACAGTGACAGAAGAGCGAGCTACTTCTGTAAAGATTTCTTCAGCTCCCTCTCTGACTCCTGTTATTAGTAACGTAGCACCATAAATGTGAAGGGCACCAGAGCTAACCTGCACCTGAATGCTACAATTCATGGGTGATGTCTTTAAAATCACTACCATCTGAAATAATAGCTGTTCCCCATACATAGGTTCTTTCAGTTGTTTGCTTTTTTTTAATTTTTCCCTTTTTCTCAGGGGTACTTCAGATTCATAACCAACTCAGCAAGCAACAAAATAAGTTGTTTAAAATGAAATAATAAAAATAGCATTGAACAGGTCCATCTTTTCAGAAAATAACTCAGCTCCCACTGGGACCAGAACTCCAGATGATTCTCTGTCAGGGGTTTATTTTCTCCACTCCTGATCCTGGAAAAAATAGTTATTAAACCTACATTTTTATAGGAATATATGTAAAGTTTTAAACAAAAATTTCCCCAGGAAAAGAGTCTCAAGTCACAGGGGAAACAGTTCATGTAATAACAGAGACTCAACATCAAAATAGCCAATAACCTGGATGTTCAGACTAGGTCATCACCCTGGCCCTGCTGTTTACCTCCAAGAATGCCCCTACCATCAAATTACTGGAAGATAGGGTTTTCTTTTGAAGAAGTAAGGGGAAAAAAAGGTAGAAGCAGTTCATCCTTGTGCAGAAAAGAAATGCCCTGATATTTTGAAATGTAAGATGGAAGGAAGAAAAGTATTTAATCTAGCTATAACTCTTGTTGCTCCCTACTTTATTAAGAGTCCTCAATTTCCAAGCTTCAATCAAAGCATCCGCATCTGCAAAAAAACATCTTCCATCTTCAAATACAAACAGGGGTAAATTGGTCTTGCCCACCCCAGCTCGATGTCAGTCATGCAATACTACTGACAATCAAACATACCGTAATGTCACATGTTGTACCAGAGCTGTCTGCTGAAGCCTCTATGTTCACTTTCTTCTCAAGCACAGATGTCACTGCTGCATATTAATAATCCCAAATATATAAAATTCTCTTTCCTCTTGAATAAATTACTTTCCAGCCCTTGTTTTTCTGCTCCCCTCAATTCACTCCCTCTAGATAAAGATCAGAGAACTACAACTTCTAATTCATACTCCTTCTCGCTTTGAATAAAAGAATTCAAAAGGAAAATTTCAGCCTTAACATCTTGCTCTAAAAAGTTTAGTACAGCAGCAATTTTGTGGCCATACTGCACAGACTGATCCTTCAAATAGTTGGTTACACTTCACAGTGCCTTCAGGAAATGCTACCTGTGAAGAAGGCCAAACATCAAAGTTCCAGAAAACCATTAAAATATTCACCTTGCAGTCAACGACAACAAAGGCATTTCAGTGTTAGAGTCTGGCATTTCTCAGTAGTGAGGAAAACAATCTGAAAAGCTTCACGTCGGGAACAGCAGTGTGGGGTAAAGTGCCAATTGGTCTGAATTCAAGTCTCAGCATCATACTCAAAACAGAAGTCAGGTTTTTAATTTATCTTTTTTTCAATTATGTGAATTTTAGGAAAAAAAAAAAAAAACTTGAAAGGCAGCAGATTTCTTATCATCAACTTCCTTACAGCTTGTCTCCATCAGGCAGAGCTTGTAAGCCCTCTGAAACCACTCATCGCTTCACATCTCTTAATACACTGGAGGAACCTTCTTCTAATCACTAGATTTGGTACTGATAAATAAAGACTGGGGATTTGGTTACTCTCCAGGAGTGTCCCCTAGGGACTTTGTTTCTTGCATCTGTAGATGCATCTACAGATTGCATCTGGAGATATGCAGATATGCATCTGGAGATATGTATCTGTAGATTAAAAAGTTCCTGTGTTGAAGTCCTTCCCCCACCAGGCGGTAGGACTAGGAATTGGAGTGTCCTTCCACAAGGTCCAAAGGAAAGCCACATTTCAGATCATAAAATAAAGGCTGAACTTCCTTCACAGACTGCTATCAGCGTGCCAGGTAATGACCTCAAATTCTGGATGAGGACTTTGATAAGTAGAGGCAATAGCCAGTCAAGAAACATAATTTCAGGTTTGCTGTTTGCATGCAAACACCCTTCATAAGCACTGTTTTTAAGTGCTTAGTATGTACAAGGGCTTCAGCGTAGGGAGGAACCTGCAAGTGGAAACATCAAGTTGGGGGTTGTTTTTCTCTTACCAGCTCCAATGACTTAAAGTAATTTTGATGTTTCAACAATGTGTTTTCTAAACAATTTGCTTGATCTAATTGGCAGCGTTATATTACAAATGAATCCACTCATACTGATGTAACTGATACAGTTTTTATGCATTTAGCTTTGTTAAAGCCAAACTCCCTCCATCAAGCAATTAAGGCCATTTGTAAATGTGCAAAGTTAATTTAGAAATTATAAAATTAAGGCTAATGGACTCAATTATAATAAATGCATGGATCGGTGATTGTAGCAATTTCTCAACCCTTTCTTTATTTCTAGGCTCAGCTTAATAACACACTCCGTCTCGCCGCGGTGATGGCGTGGCAGGATCTCATCTCATCTGCCAGGGGCTGGGAAGCAGGCACCGGTGGAGCCAGGGCAGGCAACTCATTGCCTCCCAACAGCAAAGGGTGCTGGCAGCGTGACATTGTCAACAAATTGTCCCAGGACGTGATGTCAGGACTTGGAGGAAAAGCAACAGCCATGCCCTCGTGGGGTGCAACCCCACACGGGTGGCTGGGGCTCCCCAAGGAGCACGCAGACCGATGGCTCCTCTCTCTGCTCTGCCTCCTGAGCACCCACGTGGCTTGAGAAACCGAATTTTCAAGCATTTCCACTTGTGCTGACTGGGTTGTTTTTTCTCCTTTCTTCTCCTTCCCTTGCCTGGAGTTTCTTTGTAGATCCAAAGACCTTGGTGATTTTATTCTCCTGAACACATCTGCTTTTTCCCAGGCTGAAGTCCTCAAAATCCTTTTTGCGATGTCACACTTGGTTACTGAGAGAGTGTTTTGAAGTGAGGAGAGGGTTTTAGCTTCAGAGAGTGAACAGCAGGAGATGATTAACACTTAGGGAGCAAAGCTGTTTATTGTGTTTTAAATAGTGCAGAAGAGTTTGGTTTTCAAATTGCCTCTAATTAGGAGAATGTGCCTGTGTGTGCATGCGCACACCTGATCGCTGCTTCACAAGCACCAGGGTCCCTATCGGACTGCTGAACAGAAGTGCCACAACCCACATAAAAGGCAGGCTGCTTTTTTCTCCTACAAATACATGCTCAGGTGGTCTCCCCAGGTGAGGAGGATGCAGGGACTGAGCTACCTACCCTCACCAATTTTCAAGATGCATCTTCAACAAGGAGAGATGCAAACAGCAGTAGCACAAAGCATTGCTCGAGCCTGGCTCTTCCTCCCTGCATTTCACACTTGTTCCCAAGATGCTTTCCTCCAGCGATTTTGGAGCAGTTTGCCTCTTGCTGTACCAAGCAACGAGTGACACAGCCAAAGAAATATTGAGAGCTTGGATGTTCCTCTCTGCTGCCTCCACGACAGGCGTTTCAGCATGCAATTTGCTTGCACAGGATGGCCTGGGCTGAAGGGACATGCTGCTGAGTGCAGGCAGCCAGGATGGCCATACTCAGCTCTTGTTTGCATTTCTTTCACCCTTGCCTTGCTTACACCTGAACTGGATGTTATTCACGAAGGGGTGCTCGCTCTGCAACCTCACGGCTAAGGCCATGGACCGCGAACATCAGCTCATGCACCCTGGGCCTGGCAAGGCCATGGGAGCTGGGGGGACCTGATCCTGATCCTGACCTGGTGAACTTACTTCAGCTGCTGCTCTTCAGATCCCTTCCTGACACTTTACTGAAGTTTCTAGTAAGGGATTCAGGAAGCAAAGCCCTTACCCACAACAGCTGCAGGGTGTTTGGCAGCAATAACATCTATAACCTATTCTACCACATCCCTGATGAGAAGAATGTGGCAATATCTCACCAACAATAATCCATGCAGCTTAAACTAGATCTTTCCATAAGCAGCAAACCATAAACTGTATTTGTTAGCCCTACAGGTACCTGATAAGAAGCAAATTAAAATAGAGGAGATCAAAGAAATGGGAAATGATATTTAGCTGGCTCATATTAAATAAAGTTTTTGACTCAGGCTCGCTGGAGACGGATGCTTAAATTGCTACAAATGGAACTGCCATAAAGACAAAAGAGATTATTAAATCTTTGTGCCAATCATTCAGATATAGGACGAGAGCTCAGCATTTTGAAAGCTTCTTTCAACCAAGAGAGACTGAGTGAAAGACATGAAATATATCTAACATTAAGACTTAAAATACCTTTTGGTATCCATTCAAATAATCTGGAAATCTATTTCAGAGATGCTATCTAAAATGACAACAACCTCAAAATATGCATTTGAGAGAGGGAGGCAAGAATCTAAATAGTGCAGTCTCCAGTTAGGTATGGGGGACATGAGAAAGCAACCACTTTTCATTAAAAACAACAAAGAAGCAATTAAACATTGTTAATGTATAAAAACATCACCAAGACCTGAATTTATCCACAGAAAAAATCAGTGGCCACCCAGGTATCAGTCTAATTCAAACTGTGACCGTATTGTGGGGTCAGTTGTTCGAGATCGGATGTGTGGATGTACGAGATCCAATCCCAGTGCCATCACAGATGGGATAGAGCCACCCCTTCCATTTACCATAGTAAAATGTGACAGGTCAGACAGGTTCATGTAACGCAGAACTGATGATCGCTGGCTGAATAAATGTAAGAGACAAAAAGGCAAGCTGGAATTCAGAGAGAAGTAACTGGCAGGAGCTCCTGGCTTTATACCTCTGAGTCCAACTACTGGGAGGGGGTGATGGAGCGGGAGAAAAGTATCTTTGCTGATTTTAAGAAGAAAGCGCTTTTTTATTGGAAAACAAGGAAAGAAAAAAGTCTGGCATGATGAATCCCTCCAAGCCTCCTATATGCTACAGGATTAAAGTAGACATCATTGACAGGACCTGACATATGTTAGGTTTCCTCCATTGACAGAGACCTGAAGAACACAGAACATCTGTACAGCTTTGCAGTGATATTATCCGATACGCTTAATGGCTTCTAATTATCCTAATGTTCCAGTCCCCTCTGTAGATCGGAGATGTACTACGTGATTAAGGTATGGCTAAAAAAGTCATCTTACATTAAAATTAAGAACCAAAAATAATGAGCTTCACTATCAGACTGCCTGGCACAACTGCAAGGGTGGCTTTGTAGATCTGGGCATCTTTATGGGGAAAAGCTGGTCCCTCCACAGCCAGCCTGTTGGCCCATGGAGTTGATTCCTGGAGCTCTGGTAGCCCCTTGGTGTTCCTCCCACCCTGCTTTTGGCTCGGCATCTCCCCATGGTGGGCATCCGTGGGGTGCTCCTGGGCTTTGACACCACTCTCCAGGTGTTATTACCGATGTGTGCACATGCAGCAGGGGCAATAACTCAAACAAACACCTACTGCTGCAAATGGAGCTGCCTTCTTGTTGCTGAAACACGCATATATATTTTTGGAAGGTAAAATCGTGAAGCTTTCCAGAGCTAATAACTGAGGAACGCCGCCCCCATGCCTGGCAGTGGGCCTGGTGTCACCAACCCTCCTAAAAACAGCTCCACACACACAGCTTCTGGGACGGCGAGTACAGCAATTATTTACCCTGTGGGCCCTAAGTGATGTCCAGAGCAGCACTGAGTGCTTCATGCTGTGCAGCACTAATCATAAATCAGGCTAAAATAAATTACTGCTATCTTTTCATCTGTATCAAATGTGTAGTTATTCCTTTACAGATATATCATAGGTCTTTTATCCAGGGTAGCATCAAGGTTAAGATGATTAAGTAAGTAATTTCATTAACAATGATAAATGTTAATGATGATAGAGAGGGATTTTGGATACATTAGCACAGAAGCAGGTTATGCTGAAAGGCTACCAATAAGCCCTGCAATGTCTAATAGCCAAATACATCCACCAGGACTTGAAGAAGTGCCCTAAAGAAGGTTCGCCACGTTTCCCCCTGCTTTTCTTTGCCAGTGGAGGGAAGGGGACAGGGGAGGCATCCACACACTGGTTACAGAAGAGCAATGAGGTGGGGAAGAGAGAGAGGGCCTCCAGCTCCTTTTCTTTCCTTCTCCCCAACAAGAACAGCTCCGAGGTGTGAATTATTTGGTGCAGACAGGGATCCTGGTAACATTTTGCACTACCACCTGCTGGCACTCAAAGGCAGCTGGGGAGCAGCATAAACAGGAGGGGGAAAATAATAATAATAATAAAAAAAAGGTATACAAACAAGACTCAGGAAGTGCTCACATTCAAAGAGTTGTGGCCCGAAGGCCCAGGGTCTGCTGGCTACAAAGGGCAGCAGCATTAGTGCCTGGGCCGCAGAAGGGAGCTGGGGCTTCCTTCCAAGCAAGTAGGCCAGCAGCTGCCAAAAGGCAGGTACAGATCTTGTAGCTAGGTTAATTCAACTATTATTTTTAGCCCTCACCTCTCAGCACTCTATTCCCAGAGTTAACATCAGCCAATCCTTGTCTAAAGCAGGATCTGTGCTAACAGCGAGGCCAATTCCTGAGCTGGGCTCAGAGCTCTGGCTGGGCTGCCATGACCACGGCTGGGACTGAATGGACAAATTCAGCCCTAGACAGAGATACAGGGCCAGCACCTTGGGGTTTCACCAAAAACACCCAGGCACGACAGGGTGGTACGCACCGGTGCATTTAAAGCTCTTCTAGATGACTGTCCACCTGCCTGGTGCGGCGTGCTACAGAGCGTGTCGTTCAGCAGCTGCCACAAACGTTGTGGTAGAGGCCTTTGACACAATCCAATCATTCTGAGAAGTGAGTATTTCCCATGGTTAACATTGCATTAGGAGCACTAGGCTTGCATTATTCAAGATTCCCCATTGCATTTTGGTTCTCGTACGCGTTTATTTAAAAGGAAGGAAAGTGTGCTGCTCTCTGCACCCATGTGTGACCAAAGTGCTTTAGCAAGACAACTTGAACTGAATGTAAAAGTCTCCTAGCGATGCATCCTTAAATGCTCAAAGCTGATTCAGGTTAAAAGCATTAGGGGAGGGAGAAAAAAAAAAACAAACCAAACCAAACCAAAAAACAACCCCCACCTAATGTGTGTACATAAAAACGCTGACTTCCAGCACGTTCAGAACTTAAAAACATGGAACCAATTTTCTCCAGAACTTGGAACTCCCCAGTGAGGGCTATAAACAAGCTAATTTGACATCGCTATTTCCAGCCAGCTTAAACTTATGAGTTTGCACATATTTTATTCTGAAGATATGGGAAAAACACGTTTTCCCTGTGCTTGCATAAATCAAAACCAGCTGAACCAATTTTGCGTAAATGAGAGAAAGAGAGAGAGAGAGAGAAAGGAAAGGAGAAGTGATGAAAGAAGGAAGAAAAGGAGACGAAAGAAGGGAAATACTAAGTACAAAAACTTTAACCTGTGGGGGAGAGAAAAAGAATTCCCCACCAGTCAGGAGACATTCAAGGAGCCCATCAGCAGTGAAATAATGCACCACTTTGTATCATTTTATTTTAGGACTAAAATCTAAGAAACTCATTGGGACTCTTCACATTACTTGAGCTAGCACCTAATGTGCTATACTAAATCATCTCCAATTCTTGCATTTCATTCTTTCCTCCTCATTTCCCCCCCTTCCTCTCCTGTCCTGCTGAGTCCCCTCGCTCCTCTTGTGCAGCACCACGGCTCTGTTTGTAGTCCCACGAAGCTGGCAATTCACCAGCACCGTGCAGTACTTGGAGGTGTTTTCCTTACTCTCATTTTAAATTAGAGGTCCAATTAGTGCCACAACTCCAAAGTTTCTCAGGTGCTCTCTCCATCGCTGTGCCTCTTCGCACAATACATCCCAAAAAAGCCTGTAGAGCTGCTTCAAGGCCAGACCTGTAACCAGCCCTGAGCCCCATGCTCCAGCTGCAGTACCTGAGCAGCTGAGGCTGCTGTTTGGACACATCAGCGCCAACTCCAGGGCTTTTGGGATGTCTGGGATCGTTTACAGGAGGCCTGCCATCTCAACAGCATCTGCTTGGCTAGTTTGTTTATAAATACCTTTGGAATATCCCAATTACAATAATCCACCCAGATTTTAAGGAATTCAATATGTGAAAAGTAAATCAGAGAGCAAATGAAAAATTAAGTGATCATGAGAATCGGTTTTTACCATGCAGAGCCAGTTCCATAATAAAAATAAGGATCATAATCCTACTTTACATATAATTTTCTGCAGGGTTGTGTAATTTACAACTTACACAAAGCAACAGGAAGATTAAAGACATCTTTTGAATTAAAACTAAAGCGCTCGGTAGACTCCCTGCAGTAACAGTTTATTACACCCTATGCAGCTTCTGAGGAAGCAAAGAATGTTTGTCCAGGGAGCCGAGGGTGGCATTTCCAATATATTTCCTCGGAGGAGGCACCAGCAGCAGGCATAAACCCTTCCCTGAGCATCCTCTCTCCCTCCTTGGCCACCTTTTCAGCTGATGAGTGGTGCAGGAGCTCCTGAGGCCCCTGTGCATGGCTGCTGCTGACGCACAGCCCCGTGGCACTTAGGGCCACCCTTCCCTGCTCCTGAGCTAACAGAGGTGCTGCTTTTGCAGGGGATGTGCTCTGTTACCTGCCCGACGCTTTAGAAAATCTGCAGCAGGCGCAGCGAGGTGCGGCAAGCTGGAAGGAGCCGCGGTAATAAAGCTGTGCCAGGGCCATTAGGTGGATGTGTCAAACCCACTCGGAGACCCCAGCTAATAAAGCTGGGGATGCTGCAAAGCAGCAGGTCTTTGGGGAGCTCTTCTCCAGCATCGCACCTGTAATTCTGGCAGGCAGTGCCTCCTGCTCTTACTCTGCTGTTAAGGGTAAAGCCATTGAAAGAGACTTCTTTTTTCTTAATTACCCAACAATTTTTTCTGAAGAAACCGTGACTATTTGAAATCACATAAGGGAGAAGAGATGCTCACCAGAGCTTGTATAATTTCTCTTGAATAATGATTTTTCTTTTGATTTCAAAAGTGTTAGAGCAAAATAATTTTTTTAAGTGCCACCAAGACAGCAAATCCCTCTCACTTGCAAGTTAGAGGATGCCCCAGTTCCCTCCTCACCAATGCCTCTGAAAGGCTGCTAGACACGAGAAATCTGAATCTGGAGGTAAAAAGTAAAAACGTGTATTTTTAGCAGCATTGTGGCTGCGCAGTGTAAAGGAAACTAATGCATTAAATTATTAGTTAAAAATATAAATCCATATAATGAGCACTGAGAGTCCAAGATATACATCACAGATCTCCAATGATCCAAGCAAAGTAGTCTAGGATGCACAGGGTCTTACGAATTCAAAACTGAGTAGATTAATTAGTGTGTTGTTTGTGTTTTTTTACTTTAACATGTCTCTCAGGTAAACACACGAGCTTAAAAACAGCATGAGTAACTAAGAGACAGATCTAAAGACAGCAGTCTCATTTCAAAGAGCTGCTTGGTGAGATCTCCATCCCAAAAAACGCTCAGTGCCCCGCAGAGAGCCTGCTGTAAAACAGCCAGTGGGACTATTCCAGAGAGGAAGCATTGTGCCAGTCTGCAACCACCCAGCATCGACTTCTTTCAGCAACAGAAACCAGTTGCCTGGGCTCCTAAATCACACTTCAGCTTTTAGTATTTTTTCAGAACAAGAGACTTAACGAGAGCTTTACTTTACAATTCCCCCGTCCACAACATTCAGCAGCAAAAAGCCCCCGAATGAGGCAGCAACGCTCCCTTCCAAACTCCAGCTTGTTTGAGAAAAAGGCCTGTGAAACAAGCCCACGGAGTGCACTAGCTCATTGCAGACGTTTGTGATGGTAACATATTACATTAAAATACGGAATAAGCCAGGGGTCACACAGGTTTCTGCAGCCATTCTTCTCCCTTGACAGCTCAGTGCGAGACAAGTTAATGTACGGGGTGCAGGTGTGCTTCATCGACTGCACAAATTAGTCACCATGTTCACAACGGAGCACTCCTCGATGCCCGTACTTCCTCGAAGCACACATCTGGGCATCCCCCCGGCACTGCAGGGCTTGGTCTGACTTTGGAGAGTAAGTGCCACAAGAGGTCGATCAGATTTGGTTCCAAGATGACCAAGCCCTACTGGGCATTTCTCCCCCCAGTACTTGGGAGCGCTCAGCCTACCCTAGGAGCTGCGCTGTGGCAGCAATGAGAACAAAACCCCGCAGCCTCCTGCATCTGGCTCTGGGCCGCTCTCTTAAAGATCCCCCTCTTCTTCCTCTGCTGGGGCCCTATGGGCTCCAGCTCCTCTGCAGCACAGTGAGGAGCTCGCTAAAATTATTTCCATATTTTCCAGGTTCCCTGAACACAATCTGAGCTTTAAAACCCCAAGAAAGCTTTCCCAGGAGCAGCTCCCGACGAGGAGTCGGTCGGTTCAACGCTGTTCATTATACACCCCAGATCAAATCGATATCCTATTTCTTCCATTGAACAACCAGGTTCCCATTCCCCAAAGCCCTTTTATATCCACCACAACTTAACGAGTCCTCATAAAAATGCATGGGTCTGCATGCGTATGTAAAAACTTGTTTCCAGTCTAATTCCTCCACTCGGTGAATTGCTTCGAGTCTCCCTGCAAGTCCCTCCGTGGCCACGCAGCAGAAATTGCTCTTGCTGCACCCTCCCGTGCTGCTGCCTGCTCTTGGCATGGGCACACATGTGGTCCCAGCTGGGGGAAAGCCTGCACTAAGGAAAGGAGCCCCAAAGTTGCAATTTTCATGGCAGCTTCAAAGGTGTCCACTGGAGCAAAGCCTTGTAAACGAGAAGCCCTCCCCAGTGCACTTGCAGGGCGCAGGAGCTGCAGCCCTGCTCCAGTGGCACCGTGGCGTCCTGCGGACATGCCCCTCTCAGGAAAACACACATTTTCTTTTCTTTTGTCCTACACGAGTTTCTCACAGCAGCAAATTCACAAGCCCGTGCTGCGCAAAGCGCTTTGCTGCTGGTTCTCTGGGTTCAGCGTCCTTAAGTCATGCTCTGAACCCACCACCAATGCTTTCACTGCATTGCTGTTCCCCAAGTCATCCATGGCCAGCATCCTGCAGGCCAGCAAAAAGCCAGCTGTAAGAAGCAAGGTGACTGCCTGCAGTTTAGTTCTTGCGCAAATCACAGCCTGGCTGAAAAAGTTTTACAGGACACGGCGATTCAAAAACACAGCTTGGATGCAGAGAGCGAGGGTAGTGCTGCTGAGCCCTTATTTCCGTGGGCCGTCATCTGTTTCAACAAAAAATTGTGACGGGGAAAAGAGAGAGAGAAGGAAGACTTATAAACACATTGAGACAGGCCTTCCAGAGGCTGGGTCTCTAGAGCCCATCGTTTACTGCATCTTTTCACCAGCCTGGTTACTGAAGGCGATCTGGAGTTTAAGCAGAACACTTCAGGATTTTTAACCTAAATCAAATACTTGCTCTGTTTTCCCCTGTCCCCTGCAAACATACTCCCTTCCTAAGGAAGCATATCTTAAAAGACAGGCACAGTTCTTAATTTAAACACAGTGCAATTGTAACAGCTCTTTAGTATTCATAATTATTTTTTAGAAAAAAAAAAAAAAAAAAGTCATTCTATTATAGATGTACACAGAAGAGAAAAACCTGTAATATGAATGAGGACACAGCACATTAAAAATGTAAATTAAGAATTAAGTAGCAAAACAATGGAGTTCTGCCAATATTTTTATAACCATACAAATTGCTCATCAGTATCCAGTGTCATGTTGGCAGATTTGTTCAACAGGGAATGTAAAGCCAGAGACGAGATGATAGACTATCCTTTCTAAAGGATGTACTCAGCGCCGTCCTGGCTGTTAAGCATTCTCATGCTTTAAAATAGAGAGGCGAGCACACTTGTAGCATGAGCGGTGTGTCACGGAAAAGAGCTTTTTTTTTTTTCTCCCAGGTTGTGAAAAATTGGAGTCCTCTGCTTTATGCACATTCATCTGTAAGCTTTTGTCACCGAAAAAGCAACAGTCCCTGTTATAAAGCTTCCCAAAAAGTGCTGTTGTCAAAACATTACTACATGCTCACAGTCCTTTTTATCTCAAATACTGTGGCATGTAGCAAATGCAGCATTTTTATGCTAGTGCCACTGTATAGAGAGGTGAAATTCCTACACCAGAAGAGCAGAGTTCCCCAAGACCTGTACCAAACGTGTGCCTCAACAAATTATTTGATGTGTGGGATCCTGGCACTGAGCACGAACGCCAGCATCTCCACCCAGCTGGCAGTGGGGTTGCGAGCCAGCTCCCCGATGGGAAACCACCACTCGGTGCTTTCAAGGAATTCAAGGAGAAAAAAGGTGGCCTTTAAATCTCTATATAATCTATTCCTACTTACAAAGCAGGAATTGATTTCTCACTTTGAAATCATTTGGCCCCGCATCAGTGATGTAACAGAAAAGCCAACCTCTTGGACAGCTGAAAGCTGGGTTATTTGGCTGCATAACCAAAGTCCTCACGTCACCCCACCCTGCACACACATGCTCTTTTCCTTTTACTTCACATAGTGATGAGCAGCAGACTAGGTTCAGGTTGGACATCAGGAGAAATTTCTTTACCATGAGGGTGGGCAAACACTGGCACAGGCTTTCTAGCGAGGTGGTTGATGCCCTGTGTCTGTCAGTGGTCAGGAGACATTCGGGCAATGCCCTCAGTAACATGCTTTAAGTTCTGCTTAGCCCTGCCGTGGTCAGCCAGATGGACTCCAGGATCTTTGAAAGTCCCTTCCCACTGAACTCTCCTCTTCTATGAGGCATGAACTTTCTGCATCCACGTACCTTTTTCACGAGGGTCAGGTGAATGTCAGCAGTCAGTCAGGGCCCCCATATATCTTTGACACAAAGGTCATACGTCCTCGTACACTGGGAAAAGCTGCTCTGATTTAATAAATTAAAATGTGAACTACAGCAGCTATCCAGGTGCTTGGTATGAACTTCATGCTTTTAGTACTGCTTTTTACCAATTCACTGAGCAAGCCATGTGTTCCCAACTGCAGAAATGGCCACAGGGAGGAGAAAAATGGGATGGATCCCATTGCTTCTCTGCACACTTCTCCCTTCAAAGCATAATTCTATTTGCCCAGCTGTTTTGCTGGAGGGGTCTTTGAGCAGAAAGCCGGAGGACCGCTGCTTCCACTGGTGTCACGGTGCCTACCCCCTCCCTACCAGCACCTGGAGACAAATACTCATTAATGACAAAATCATGTGTCAGCCCAAGATAAGACAGTGTTACTAATGAGGAACGAGGCAGAGCAGATCATCTCCTTGTTTCAGAGAAGTCGAAGGCCATGTTGGCGATCAAAGACAGGGTCTCTAAAAGAAAAATTTTCCACTGTGCCCCAAAACTGACAGTGGTAATACAGTGTAGGTGTTTGATTTTCATAAGAGGGTGATGAGAGAGGAGGAAGGTTAATTTAGCCACACTTAATTTTTGCGGGATGCAAGTTACAGAGAGGAACGTGGCTTGTTTGTGCCACAGAGATAACTTCTCAGCTGAAATTCAACTTGGAGCACAGGCAAGCCCCATGCCAAACCCCAGGAGGAGCACTGCGGGCCTGTGTTGTGCCATCAGCTTACCTGCCCCACAGCCAGCGCCCAGGCAGGCAGCACGTCCTGCCAGGCTCTCAGCAGCAGGACTCGGTGACAAAGCAGGTGGAAGAGGCTCTGTGAGAGGGATGGCACACAGAGGAATCACTCTGCCAGGAGGGATGAGGCTTTCTGACAGCATACATGACCTCCTGTCCCTCCTTGGTGTCCCTCCTGTCCCCTGGTCTCCCACCACCCTTGAGGTGCCCCGTCAGAAGAAGTTTGCATCCAACCAGTGCATCTTGGTTCACCCGTAAAAAAAAACCCCACGAAGTTCATAACACACAACTGCTAAACAATTCTTAGAGATATACACTGATGACATTTTAAACCCCAATGCAAACACTACATAATTCATGATATTCACTATATCAAGGCACGGTGGAAAATGGATGCATTGCTTCTCTCTCAGGAACTTGAATTTCTATATTATTAAAACAGTTTGGGAGGTGGGAGGAGGGACCTGATAGATTTAAGGTTTATACTTTTCTCCTAGTACATTGCCAGGAAGATAAAATATTTAGTGGCTTCATATTCCCTAACCATATTTTTGACAATATGCTTCATGCTCTATTTGCCACAAAAGTTGTGACACTGCAGTCAGTCTTCAAAGAATAAAGTATGCATTTTTCATGGCAAAAGATCAAAAAAAGCTCACTTTTTATTATCCTGCCATTGGTTAAGTCAAGCTCTGATAATTAGGATATTGGATATTTATGAGGCGCTATTCTGCCTTTATTACTGCTTTAGGTGCCTGTTGACAGATGCAGCAAGACAATTTACATTGATGTGTGAATTTGCCAGTATTTCAGTAATAATATCCAAGTCTAAGTCTATTAGAAAAAGGGTCCATATCTCACTCTCGGAATATATATTTTCAATTAATTCTGTTTTCGTAGCATTTCCTCTGGCATGCTGTCATTGAAGGTTTCTATCATTTGCTTCTGCTCTGACGGAAGAGTATCTCAAATTAAAGTCCAGAAGGTAACCGGATAAAAGCAGGTTATTAGATTAGAAAGGCAGAATGAACCACCGTAATCTCCTAGTCCGACCCGCTCGATAGCGCGGGCCATAGGACCTTGCTGCCGAATCGATCCCCGCTGCAGCAGCAGCACGGAGGAAGGAGGGGAGAGCGACGCCTTCCCACACCACGGAGCCAGGCTGAGGTACAGGAGAGTCACCAGTGCCCAGGTGGGTGGCATGAGAACGTGTGGCTCGGTGCCAGCCTCGTCTCCCTCTGTTTCCCCTCAGGGGTTTGTTTTCACTTCTTAAATTTCACTTAAACTAGGACTGTGGTCTGCTTTACAAATATTTATTTCCATTTAGAGGCCACAAGCTGCAGAGCATCTCACAGCGTGCTCTCTCAAGCTGTCGCTCATCTCCTTGTAACTGCCAACAATTCTGGTTTTATCCCAAAGAGATTTTCAATCTTACTATTGATGCCATGCGATAAAAGCGCGCTGATCCATTCCCAGTTAATCTATGTCTATTCTACAAATAAATGGTTCAATACTTCCTCTAATGATCTGTACGTTTCAGGTTTACTTATGCCTGAAAAAGCTCCAGCAGTTTATGTGTGCAGATCCATAAAACCAAGCACGGAGCAATATATAATTGCAACGGACTGTATGCTTGAGACCACCGATTTAAGCAGAGCCAAGGAAAACCTTAATGCCTTCAATTACAGACGCTTGAAATGTCTTGCTTGTCTTGAGCATTTCCAGGGAGGAACGAGACAGAGGGAAAGCTGTATCATTACAGCCTTGGCATTTACTCCTGTCAACATCACACACCTTTCCTGCTCATTGCCAACAACAGTTCAGTGACTTCTAGAGGTGTGATATGCCTGGAGACAAAAGGGAAACCTGACCCTCACAGCTGAAATGACTCAAGGCCCACATATTGTGCAAAAGGAGCCAAGGCACATAAAGAGCAAAAAGCAGCAAAAAGCAGCAAAAAGCAACACTTCTGGTTGAGCCCTCATGAGCCTCTGGAGGGTTCCTTAGTGCTGGGGAGAAATGCTGCAAGAGGAAGGGGAAGAGCAGCAGTACTGACTTTTAAAGGGGAAAGTTCAGGGTAATTTATGCTAACAACAGCCTCTCTCACCACTTCTCCCCTTCACTATCTCACCATTAATCAGCAAGGTCCCCCCTTCTCAAGATGACAGGGGAAAAAAGTTCTGAATCACACGTCCTTTGTGCAGTGTGGCAAATTAGGGCTAAATAACTGTGTTTTATTAATAGGGTATTTACAGCACTTAATGATGCTCTGGGATTTTGCTGTAATGGCCAACACATTTTTCCTCAGGGAGACTTAAATTAAGCCACATTTTTTGTTTTGCTGTGGCTTCCACCTAAAATGCTCGCTCTTCTGGGTCAGAGATATTTACCACATGGATGATTAGGAAAGAGCTTAAAAGGAACAGGTGAATGAAGAATAACACTGCTTCTTACTTCACCTTCCACAGGTTTTCAGAGGGCTTTTATACATTCTCCCAAGTTTGACAATGAGCACAGTCCTTTGGCCCCACTGATGTGGTGCTCTGAGGCTTGAGGTAGGCATGGAGGGGAGCATAGGGAGCATATACATGAGTGAAGCAAAGAGCAATATTTAACCTTCCCATACCAATTACATTTGAATAAGCTCTCCTCAGCTCTCGAGCTCTGTCAATCCAAAAAAAAAAATCCTCAAAAAAAAAAAAAAAAGGCCAGACAGAGCAGGTAAGAAAACATGACTTACCAGAAAAAAAAAGTCCCAGTTTAAATAATTTGATTTGTTTCTAATAGCTGGCCCTCGAAGAGCCACACAAAGGAAAATGCATGGGCTCTGTTAGCACTGTTCCTCCATAACACAATTATTTTGCATGAATTTGCCTGATGACATGATTTATTGTAATAGGGAAACAGATTTTTCTCTTGCATTCCTCTTCTCCTTCAATTGCCAGGAATAAGATGGGCAGGACAGAAGCTGTGGCTGATGCTCACAGGTTTAGTTATACCCAGGTAAGTGCTTCATTGAACAAATGTCTCAAAATTAGTGACAAAGATTTCATGTGGGAGTTGTTAGAACTCAATAATATTGCATCAAACAGATTTCAAAGATTAATAAGGAACAGACAAAGGGATCACAAAGCAAAGCATCACCACCAGGACCCAGCTTGCTTCCTCAGGACTGGTGCATCCTTTACTTACAGGGTGTCAGGAAGATGCCTGACATTTCAGTGAGTTATTGCCCTCTGAGGTCCACAGTGTTACACATTATGTGTCCAGATTGAGGACAGCCTGGAATGAGATTAAGGCTACGAGGCTCCAAAGACACATGAAAATCTATCCACAAATCTGGAAGAAGAGCAGCAGCAATTAAAAGGAGTGAAGCAGAAGTTATTTTCTACAAGTTTCTTACTTGCAGAAATACCTGTGGAAGATGAGGTGATACAGGCTTCTACTTCACACACAGACATGTTTTTCCTAGTATGAGAAAAGCCAGTGTAAAATTTGTTTTTAAGTAATTGATTACGGTTACATTTTCTTTTCTATCTGCTTAGACCAGAAAAGACACGTGCAAAAAAAAGATTTTACAGCAGTCAGATCTCACTAGTGCATCAATTGCTGCAAGTTAAGAAGTTCAAATTAACAAAATAGAGACAAGAAGCTCTGTGGGTGTGAACAGTGAGGATCAGGGCTACCAGGACACCAGCTGTGGCAGAGCAGTCTGTGGCCAGCTTTCAGAGAGAAGCTCCCCCCGCAGCCATGAGCGATGCCACAGGGCTCGGATCACACTCAGCGTTCAGGCACGATGCAGCGATTTCTCCTCACCTAGTGTTTTTACCATCTTTTGTTGTAAAATCTTAACTCTGTGAATAGCCTGAGCCCACCTGATGTAAGCATTAAGCACAACACAGTAGACCCCAAATTGGAGGCAGCACAAACCAGCAGCCACCTCCCGCAGGCCTCCAGCCTCTGCAGGGAGCTTCAGTTGTGGCAGTGATGCATCGAGGGCTCACACCGCCAGAGCCCGCGGTGTCTCTGGGGCAAGCTAAACATCCAAGTGTTCCTTTAAAACACAATTTGAAATCTACCCTTCAAGGTACAGGGTAAAATAAATGCTTAATTCTGCGCAGAGACTCCAGCATTACAGCTCGGGCCTAAAAGACGCCGATGTCGAGGCCTCCGACTGCCGCGCAGGGCAGGCAGGAGAGGAGCAGCAGTTCAAGTCCCAGCAGAGGCTTTGCTTGGGATACAGTCAGTGCTCGTGTTTAACCCCCTTCCGACCCCTCTGAAAAAAAAAAAAAGAAGGTGCCTGGAAGCAAAGGAGAAACAGCACTGAAAGAGCTCGTTGCTCAGCTCAGAGAAACCTCCAGCACGGAAAGCAGCAGCCGCAGTGCGATCGGTTCGTTTGATGTGTGAATTGGAGGTGAAGGGCGGAGGGAAAGGAGAGTTTCGCTGTTTGTGATAAAACTCATCCCTCTCTCTGGATACTGCTAAGCCATCCCTGGCAGGGATGGACTTTTATCCCTGGCGCAGACTTCTGAAGAACAAATCTTTTTGCATTTTGAATGCACCAGATGGTGTGCCTTTACAAAACTGGCCTCCAGGGAAGATACCTCTAAAATCCCTCCCTGCGAGGACTTCACTCCCTCTCCCCCCCGAATTACTCAGTTCAGACACTGACTAATGCAGGACAGAAGCATATGCCTTTCCTTTGGCAATTGCATTGTGTTATGCTATTAAGAAATATGCCCAATCTGCCTTCTTTTCAGCGCAGTATATTGTACTTCCCCTAGATTGATGTGTACCTCAGACCAAATAGTTCTGCATGGCCTAGACTGGGGTAATTGGATTACATTTATGTGAAACCCGAAGTGCTAGACATTCTCAGGGTGATTTTCTTTTTCAGACTGCCATTAGAGTCCCAAGGAAACCAAGTACAAAAGCCTAAACTAATCTCACATTAAACAGGATTTTTGGTTTTTGATCAAGTTGCACGGAGAGGTTGACTTTTAATGGGAGTTGTGCAGCTGAGGGACTAACATCCGGGAAAAAAATATCAGAAACTCTTTACCCCAAGGAAAAAACTTCAAGACAAGAGAACTGAGGAAACCTGTGTTAATGCCACACATGCTGAAGTTCACCCTGCTGTGCCCATGGGTGCTGGAAGCTGGTAATTCATGCAGTGACAACAGCCGGGATAATTGGACTCTAGTAAATAAAACACGCAACAGAAAGGGGTCAGAAACCATTATCCTTGTGGCACATAAGTGTCCGAGGCACAGCAAGACCATACGGCTTGAACAAGGTCACCCAGCAGAACCACAGAGGAGCAGGGATGAGGGGGCTGGGTCACAGACCCATAGCCAAGGGACTTTTAGGGCACATTTTTTAGGGCTGATGGGCACTGGGAAGATGAGCTGAGAAGCAGCAGGGAAGTTTGCTGTTCTAACTTCATCAGTGTGCAAGGGGAAGTCCTCCACCTTGAATATAACAAGTGAAGATACTTGGGATGCATTTCGAGTGCCTGAGATATCTGTGAAATGTTTGGGATGGCTACCAGGAAGGCCCACGAGACACTTCGATGTGCCTGCGAGGAGCAGGGCACAGACAGAACCGCTGCTGTCACTCCCTCCCCAAGCACGAGCATCCACAAGGTGCCTGGACCTGTGCCCTGGGGCAGGATCAGGAACAAGGTGATTTCTTTTCATTTCCAAACTTCAAATAACCATTTCAGACTGTGCCAGGATTTTCTTAAATTTCTAAAGGGAAAAGACATTCTTGCTTGGAAATACAATTCAGAATACCCTTTCAAGACTACACTGAAGCAGTGGGGAGAGCTTGCTTCCACAGGCATGAGGGGCATTAACTATTTTCCATTATCTTACTAATTGTCTCATAACATCCCAGCAGCATTTATTTTTCTTAGTGTAATACAACTGAATTACATCTGAATGGGGAGTAGTTAAACTAGTTTGTGCTTTTATTTTGTCTCCTTCACAGACACAGACCTAATTTGGGTTCATCGTTATTCTCCTTGAAAAGCTTCAATGCTATTGCTGTGGTATGTACTCTATTTTGGGCTGAAAGACAGGGAATAGGACTAGCAGTTTAACCTGCGGGGCAATTTAGGAAGGAAAAAAAAAAAAAAGAAGAAGAAAAAAAAGAAAAAAGAAAAAATAGCACTTAAGAATCTCAGTAAAATAGAGGCAGAAAGGCTCCTGTGACTGGATGTATACCTGTTTCTCACAGTGCAAGCCCCCCATTAGGGAAACCACACGTTGTGTTTTGGAAATTAGCTAATTTGCATGTTTTTGCATGCACTCACAACCCAAACCAGAAGCAAAGACAGAGGCTGCAAAGACAGGGAGTGTTTGGGGAAGACGAACGAACCCAGAAACAGATGCAGAGATCTCAGAGAAATCTCTCAAGCAGCAGGCTATCCAACTCAGCACTGCCAAAGCATTTTGAGTAGGAACCTCATGGCCTGTACAAACACCATGCAGTGCCCATGCATCTAGCTGGCTTTCTAGCAAATAGGCATGGACTGGAAAACCAGGCCTTGGAAAATCACTGTGGGGGAAGGTCATGCCATCCAGCTCCTGACTGCACCATGGGAAGGGACCAGCAGCTGTCCTTTGCCTCTTACCTCACACAAAGGCACCTTTGGGTGGCTCCTGTCCACATGCAGAGACCAACTGTGCTGGCAGAGCTGTCCCATGTGCATGTCCCGAGCTTTGCTTGCACTGCTGACCCCAGCATCACTCCCAGCACCCTCCCTGACCCTGCCTTAGGTGGGCGTCTTTTAACTCTGCTGTCTTTTTCCTCTTGGCACCACCTAGTTTGTCTTTCAGTCCATGACTGATGACATTTTTATGTTTGCAAAGGGAATTAGTCATAGCTCAAGGATAACAGCAATTGCTGGTCCCAGCAGGCACGCACCTCTGGGCTTGCACACACAAGAAGTAATGTCAGTGTGCATGAGAAGGAATTAGGAAGTGACACCATGCATGCAATACAGTCTGGAGAGCCACCAAAACCAGGCTCTGCCCTCAGTTCTTCCACTTCCCCTGCCCCAGATGAGTTTGCTGTCAGTGGGGTGGGAGGAACTGGCGATGCTTCAACTCTTGGTTTTGCAGATCAGACAAAATCATCAAGGCAATACCTTTCGGTTTATCACCGTGGTCTACCAGGGCCTTCATATTCTTAAAAGCCAAGCTAAAGAGATTAACAACTTTTTTATGGGGAAAAAAAAAAAAAAAGAGATCTGTTTACAACAAATTTTTGATTGTTGAGGAAAAGAAAAAAAATACAAACAAAACTGAGTTTCAGTCCTGAAACAAGTGGGTGACCTTTTTTCCCCACGTTTCATAACTGCATGGTCACCCCACTGTCATCCCCAGTTCAGCTAAAAACAGGGAACGGAGAAACAAGAGGGAGGGTAGGACAAGAACTAACACACTGGAGAGAAGAAGGACATTAGTCCTTTCATTGGAAGATTTTCTAACAAAATCACACAGAGAATTCTTCTTTTTTACGTTTTAAACACAGCCCTAGAGCTCAAACAATCCCTAGCTTCAAAACGGGAATCAAGGAGGGCTGATTTTTCATCAACCTGTCAAAAGTTATTCTAGTGTAAGCTGTTAACAAGGGCTGGACAAGTCACGTCTAACTTGGGAGAAGGAAAAACCTCACTGCAAGTCATAGAAAGAGGCTTGTTGGACCGTGCATGCCTTATTTCAAAAGAGGATGTAGAAAGTAACTAGCTCAGTAAATTACTTTTGGTTTAAATATTGTATTTCTAAATTTGCTCCAAACTCAAAAAAAAAAAAAAGAAAAAGATAATTTAATACATTCTTCCTAAAACCAAGCAACCAAATTAACTCAGACAGACCTACACAGTAAGGATATTCAACTGGGTATTCATCACTAGGAGTATTTTCCATAAGAAATACAGCAATATGACAGCGGATTCATCACTGACAAGTTTACCTATAGATCTGTATTATGACAAGCATACAAATCTATCTGCACCACAATACGACTCTTCATAATAGGTTTTGATAGTTGGATATGTAGGAGCTGTCATGAATACAAACAGAGGGAAACCCTCTTTCCAGCTATTCTGCAACACAGATCTTTGTGTGTCATTGAAATAATTTCTGCTGCTTTTTAAAAAGAAAAGCAAAAGATACTGACTGGGAAGGTTGTAAAATAGCTACACCACTGGAAGTCCTTGTCCAATTTTTCCACAGCAAAACCACAGAGGACCCGAGGGCAAAGCCCCTGAGTGCAAGGGTTACAAATTTAGCAAAGCTGTTGTCAGTAAACATGTTTATTTCTAAAGGTGTAAATGCAAAAGCTTGTAAAATAAAGTCTCTGTTGAGCCAGAACAATTTAAGGCAGGGGTTGGGGGAGTGAAATTAAGACCTATTTAGTTTTGATTTGAGGGACAGAGTGGAGGGAAAGAGACTGCTACAACTGAGCACTGAGGAAATTGCTGTTTGTTCTCTGAGGGGATTAACTAGTTTCATTTTGAGAACCCTAATTGCAAGCAGGTTAAATAATAAATAACCCTGGCCAGGGTGTAGGCAAAGCATCAGGTGTTGAGGCCAGGAACTGGTGTTTTAAAAAGAAAAGCTTTAAGTAGTTCCCCAAAAGAAAAGAACAAGCAGCTGGACAGTAGGAAAAAAAATAAATAAATAAAAGCTTAAAGTCATAAAAGCTTTTGGGTGAAGTCAGAATCCTGACTTATGGAAGGAATAAAATCCTTAGTATGCTGCAGATGAGCAATTTCCCATATAGAAAAACTTCTTCTGCCCAGTGCTTTCCGTTATTAATAGTTCCTGTGTTTCAGATTATCTTCATCTGTAACAGTTAGCAAGTAATATGGCTTTATGAAGCTGCCACTGCCTTCTCCAAGCAGAGAATTAAAAAGCCCTACTAGGCCAGGTTCCAGAACAAGACAATTATTAGTTCTTCCTCAATCAGGCTATGCAGATTCGGTGCTTGTTTTTGGGCGACTGTCCTGTCCGCTTGAGGAAGAGCACAAGAGCCGTAAAAAACCTATTACGGCTAGGATGCAAGAGGGAGCTATAGATTTTATGAACATAAGACATTCCTGGCTTATAGGATTTTATAAGCTACAAAGAGGAAGTTGTCTTCGAAGCATAAAGCAGTAGTCACTTCGCAATCACTTCTGGTCTTACGGGCATTCAAGGGGAAAACATCCTCTGTCAAATCACAGCCTATATAATCATATTTTCCACATATAAACTACCGAATTAAAGGCGGGAGAGAGACTCAGGGAAAGAAGGCTTCAAAGCAATTTCTTCACAGGCTGCTGTTGAGCCAGCTGAGGAGAAAGGGATTGCTGGTAGGGCAAAAGGAAGATCAGTCTCCAAAAAAACTGGTTAATTAATTGTGAGTACATGCGGTCTCAAATCAAGTGCTGGTAGTAAACTGCACACATTTCTCCCTTTCTCCTGCACGTTTGCTTGTTGCTGATTGACCTACAGCAGGCATAGCGGTGGAGGGAAGAAGGGGAAAGGAAGGAGAGGTTTCAGCTTCATTTCTTCACATCTTGATATTACGGGCTCGGAAAACCTGCACTATTACCATCATGTGCTGCTCTTCTGAAAAGTCCAAAATATTGGGTTGCACAGCGAGCGTTACGGTGACACCTGCATCACTCACCCAAATGGCTGTTCCTGCGGAGTGATGTCTGCCGGAATTAAACTGTACGGTTTCACTGCTCTCTTAATTTTTCTACACTCCATATAATTCTTTCGTACATCAAGCTGGAAATTTATTAGAAATTATAAGCCTACCCCCTACGCATTATGGGAAGCCTGCCATCCTAAACGCATAAAGCATGGACGTTTAATGCTCCAACGTGTCTGCATGCCCAGGGCTAGGAACAAGCCTGCAGGCTTCTCCCAGGGTTACCCCAAGACACTGTCAGACAAAAGAGACACCCACGAGAGCTGTAGTCGGTCCATTTGGAAATACAGCTGCCTATCAAGGACAAACCAGAGACACTATAAAGCCATTGCATTGGACTTGGCTCAAAATGAATTAAAACAAACAAACAAACAAACAAACAAACAAAAACATCTCCATGCTCAAATGAGAAGGAGAGAGAGGAATTGTTGAAAGCAGGTTTTTTAGGAGGGCAAAACAAAGAGGGTTCAAATGCAGCCCAGGGAGAGATGAGGTTTTCAAATACTGCTATGAGAGAAATACAACCTGGCTGCATTTCAGAGCCTCACTGTAAATTAAGGAGGTTTCTTCATGGAAACAACACCTATTTTCATCTACTGATGAATATCTTGAAAAATGCAATATGTGTCAGAGCATCTGATAATGGTGAGGTCTCCAAAGAAAAATAATTGTTTTTAAAACAGATTCTTGCATCTGCAGCAGCAGAAAATGCAAAACAAAAACTGAATATGCTACATGGTTGTAGCACATCATCTGTACTTCTCAGCTGGGCCACATTTCTTCAGTAAATAAACATTTCTCATTTAGTCTCAAAATATTTAATACAACAATTGTATTGTTAAAAGCTAGAGACGATCAATTGTACGTGCAGCTTCCTTTTCACCATTCTTTCTGGCTTTAAGTACATAGATTTTATACGTTTTCATAGGCAGGGGTGCTTTCTTTGTTCTTATCTGTACACTGCATAATACAATGAGCCCCTGGTCTCACATCGGGCTCCAAAATACTACCACGTAAGAGAGAAATTACAAGATATGTCACTGAAGTGCCTGTGTTTGGATAGATCAGTACTGCCTCTGCTAAGCCACCATCGGTGACTCGATATCATTGCTTCCAGCATAAGCTGGTGACTTTAAATGAGCAGCATCCAGTTGTCCTGGATTTTTTAAACTTGTATTATAGCCATAAATAGGTTACTCGCAGAATTACGTTTTATTCATGAATTGACTGTACATCTGCGGAACGTGGAAGATTTATTTTAAATTGTTTTTTTTTTTTACAACTGATCTGAGGATGAAATGCAACTTTGCCATAAAGTTCACCAGCTGCAGAACTTTCCTCTGTCCCATAATTCTCCTTAGATGAGGTTCAAGTGCTTTGGTGGGGAAACTTCCAGAACAGATTATTTTTGATTTTTCCCCAGCTTGTTTTAGTGTGGTGTATGTTCCTCCACAGGCGTATGCACACAACTTGCAAATATTAGCGAGAGCTATGCATGTGTTCCTGTGGGACACAGACCTAATACTGAAACTCTCTGTTCTGTTACGGTGCTCACATTGGGTTTATTTTGTCCAGAGGTGTCTGTGATTAGTCATTAAACCTCAAATTCTTTCAGTTTTCATACTGAAGTGATAGTTGCTATGAAGTGCTGTTATTATGTTTAAAACAGTAATATTGTATTTAAGAATCTTGGTATTTCTTTTCCTTCATGCACAATTTGATGTGTTCTTACAGACAATTACCAAGCATGGCAAATTAGAGAGTAACTTTTAACCAGGTTAAAGGAATTTTTGTTCAACAGCCAACTTCTGAAAGTTAACAAAAGGGGCAATGAGGAAAAAACCTGCAAAATCTCAAAATCTCCACAACTGCACAGCTCCTGGCCACCTCCAACTGCATCTGGCATCTGCTCACTTCTCTCTCTCTCTTGGTCCCAAGGATGGATGCATGCAATTTTAAGAAAGATTGACCTAGACAGAAGGACTTAACCTGCTTGGCATAACTAGCAACACAGGAGAACTTATGGCAGCCTAGAAAGCAGAGAAGAAATTGACATTTGGCTGAGATAACAGGAAGGGCCAACACATAGAAGTCACTACACAACGATCTGCTGGAAAACAGCTCTCAGCCAAAGCACCTTGACCCACACGGTGTAGCAATAACGCAGAGATGCTTCACCTCTTTTAGATTTTATATGAAGAACTGTTTTGTTTTGCTGAAGCTATCAATTTCTAATTTAATTATGCTGAATATTGAATTCTACTTGTGTAACCCCAAATTGTCAATATATTACTTCATTCCTAAGCCTTTCAAGTCCTTTCCTGTAAGACGATTCATCACAGTTCATTGAATTTCAATGCATTGCCCAATTTTTCTTCTTTGCTTGTGTACCAAAAATTACTTACTGTAAAATACTTATTTTAAAACTCTGATGATGACAAAGATATGTCCCCAATGTGATTTCAAGGATACACTTAAAGGAAAAAAAAAACAACCTCAGTAATAAATAAGTTGCGTGTTCATGGGATAGGAAGCAGAATAATTACTCAACTGCTTTAAATAAATTGTGGTACCTAATGTTAATCAGCTTTAGTAACCTCAAAAAAAAGGAAGTGAATGTACATTCATTTATATTCATTAACTATGCAGGTTTTCTATTTTAGGAAAGCAGAGGGGTTATCATGAGATTTTTTTTTTTTTTTTTTTTTAATTTCTCCTGCAGAACACCAGTCCTTGGATCAAAAGCATGATATGATGTTTCACTTCAAATATATATTTTTTCAGGCTTCTAAATATTCTCCCCAAAAAACAAATTGAGTGAAAATTATCTTAACTGTTGATGTACTGAAATAATAGGAAAATTAAATAAATAAGGTTTGAACGCTGGGGGCGCTGACTTTCTCAGGGTTACTTCAAAAGATAAAGGATTTGAAAACTGTGGTGTAAAGTGATGATTCCTGATCTGAAATGATTTTAAAGTCAGAGTTCCAGGGCTTGTCAACAAGATTTTTGATACCAAAGGTCTAAAGTGGTTCTAGGTCCTACTGAACTCAGTGCATCTATCTCCTGTGCACCCCAACACACGGCATGTGCCTGTCTAGGCTCCTAGGGCTTCTGCTGAATGAGGATTTTTCCAGGGCTTCTCCTCAAGGTGGGAGCTGGGTCCCATAGATCTGAGCCTGCTTAAAGATCACAGCAAATAAACCAACAAACCAAAAAGAGCCCCGCAAATATCAAACAAATCTAACAGAAATTCCAGATACGAGAAGAGTAAGACATTGTGTCAGGCCGTGTTATTTTGGGCTGCTCTTCTTGCAAAAGGCAACACGGTGCCAACCACGGGGCTCTGGGCTTCTACCTCCTAAGCATGAGGAAGCCGCCCAGCATGAGGAACGTGCCTTGAGACAGGGTGAATGTTTGGTGAGAATGGTTAGACCATTTCAGCATTCCCTGCTGTCAAAAAAGCCCACTTTTCTGTGCCACGGGAACGCCCAGAAAAGCAGAAACAGGGCACTACTTCCTCAGGATGAGCTGAAAATCTCTGCATAATGGCCTAGCAGTGCAACATTTAAGTGAACAAAGCAGTAAAGCCAGACGGATCAGAACTGCTCAGGAACGACAGTGCTGAGCTTATAAACTTGTTTGTCAGAGGCAGCTGACAGCTGAGGTGGGAACCGACACACCAGAGCAAGCTCAGTGCTTCCTGCCCACTCTGCATCCCCACAACGGGAATTTTAGAGGTCAAATACCGAAGTGTGTATTTGTTTAATGGAAAGTATACTAGTTACTATCAATTACAGCATAAAAATCTTCCTTTAATACAGGAGGAAAACCCTGGCTTTTCTTGGGGTGTTCCATACCAACTGACCTACTGCTGTCGTTTACCTGGCAGGCAGGAGAGGCAGAAAACACACCATAAATGCACTAGTGACATGGGGAAGAAAGCCCTCCCCAGTGACAACTTCATGTTCTAAGACAAGAAGTAGAAAATTAAGCATCCCAAATTACCAAGAAAGAATATATTTTTCCTCATTCCCGACCCCCCCTCTTTTTTTTTTTTTTTTTTTTTTTAAAGCAGCTCCCTGTAGGAGTGTAGCAGAGCATCCTGATTTCAGTGAAAGCACTGGGAAATGTTTCAGAGAAGCAGAGCAGCCAAAGGGTCAGGTTATCAGTTTCAACTAATATAAGACAATTGAAGTGAAAAGTGATGTATCTGAAAGGTAGAAAACAAAATGCAGAACTCCATTACCAAGAAGGTGAACAGGAAAATAGCATACAAATGTATTTGGGCAACTCAGTAGTAAAGTGAAGGGAAATTCACCTAGGTGCTGCTATGAAGAGGAATCCCAGCCATGGGCTCAGACTGCACAGTGTGCAGGAGTATTCCTCAAGACTACTTGGCGCAACATCAGGTACCTAAACCAAAATTGCTTCAATTCTCCACTGATGTCTATTAAATTGCACTGATCTGGTGGAGCTCTCCCATGTCCCCACAGGTCCCCCACAGACAGCAAGGCACAGGTGCCAGCTCTGAGAGAGGAGCATTTCTGCCTGATTTCCATTTCCTACCAGAAAACTTTATGCTTTGAAGAAGGCTTGCAAGAGCCTGTTGTGATTCCTTGGTACCATCCATGTGGCACAGAGAAGCTGTCTCCCTCCCTCCTAACATCTTAACTGATTTGAGAGCAATTCCTCACCTTGATTGTTAAAGACTAAAACCAAACTACACAGCATTCGAAGCCAAGGAGGAAATTTAGAAACCAGCTTACATGGCCAGGCTTTCAGTGAATATAGGCCCTTGCTGAGAATAGTCAGAGCATCTCTGAGCTTAGCGGAGCTGACAGCTACATTTGCAGGACAACTGCACCGTGTACATTTGCAGAGTGTTGGAGCAGCAAACGGGAACTCAATTGGCTGATTCTCGGCACACAGAAGGGTTAACCTTACCTTCACGACAGAAGTTAACCCAAATAAGGTCTGTGCCATTCAGTCTGAAGGGAAAAGAAATCAATTCTGGTTCCCGTGAGTAGGATTTCACCACTTGATTAGAGAAAGAAATGAATCTTTAAAGTATACTTACAGGAAAGGTATTTGCCATATGCATGAGAGATGGGAATGGCTGCATCCCAAGTTAATGAAATCAAGTCTTCTGTGCCTGTTTGAGGATTTCATCTATTTGAATTATGCAAATATCAAATATAACTTCGTTGTATAAAACTTCAAAATGAGAACGCTATCCGTACACCCAGGGAGGCCGAAATAATATCCCCACTCCCCAAATTTAACACTGATTGAAGGCCAACAAGAGGTTATGATGCGGTCCTGCCGCACTGCGTTCGTGCTGTGACAGTCAATTTAGAGGACATTCCTGCCTGTCAGTAAATAAACGTGAAGTCATTTTAAATTTCACTTCCATTTGATAAGGTTAAAGCAATTCTCTCTCGGAGAAAGGCACTCGGAGGCAGGTTTTCAAATGCCAGTCACCAGGCACACCAGGACTAATGGGCATGCTGGCGGTGGAGGAGGATATCGAGGCAGGCTGGTACAGAGGGCATGCGGGCAGGGGGGGAGGAAAGCAAAGGAGATGCCCTGATACTCAGAGACCCCAACGTGCAGGAAATGGATCCTTCATTTACAACGGGAACCCGTGTGTGCACCATGCTGTGCGGTCCCAGGCCAGATTTCTGAAAGTCTGAGTTTGCCAGCAGGTACTTGCCAAGAAAATGTTGAACCCTATGAACATTTGCTTGCTGCACCTTTCCAAGTTCAGCACCTTCCTAGAGCAGGATGCTGAGTCAGTGCCACACCACAGAGTAACAATCATAACCTCCTCCTTCCAACCCACCAGAGGCCTGGGCTTCGCGACCAGACATCCCTTAACTCCAGGCATGGGCATCCAAACCACAGACTTGCAGAAATCAGCATGTTCTCTGCCCCAGAAACTGAACTAGTTCGGTCCAGCTCTCCAGTTGGAAGGTTGTCCCTGAACACGTCCTTCTCATGATTAGAAATTTTCTCATTTCTGCCTATGCTCATTCATGGCCCCTGTAGACCTATTAGTTCTTGTGCCAATGCCATCATTTAGATCAATGCAGAGAACATGGTAATATTTTGTAATATCAGAGCATTTGTACTGCAGGACAGTGTTTCCTAAATTGTCAATATGCTCTTTATAATAGAAAGGAATGCATTTAAATGTTGGCTTGGACCAGAAGACAAAAAGAAAAGGGACATTTGAATTTCAAGTTGCTATCAAAAAGCTTCTTAGAATTCAGCAGACGTGCATGGAAGTGGGAATAGGAAAAGTGAAGGGAATCACGACAGTGGAAAGTTCCTATCTCTCTAGACATTCACATTTAACAGTGAACTCCCACGGCTGCCTCCAAGTACAGTAGGTGGGGAAAGTCCTTTAAGAAAGGGCACAAGAGAAGCATTGAAAGACAGATGAGGTACACGGTCCCAAACCCCCACAGGGACAGAGAGGTGAGATCTGCTCTGGCTTTGCTCAGAGGCATCTCCGATGGTCCCTCGTACTCACCAGATGAGCAGGCAGCGGTTTCAGAAGAACTCTCTTCCAGCCATCCTATTGCAGGTTACTCTCCTTATAGACCAAATTAGCAAATCCATACTCAGCATGGATTTAGAGCTCCATAAATTCAAAGTTAATCAAGGGTACTATGACTTTGAGACAGTCTCTGAGCTGGAGGGGAAGACTCGTGCATGCTGGAGGGAAGGTCCCTGGCTCCACAGCTGAGAGAAGGGTGACTGCAAACTCCTTGACATAAGGCCTAACTTTAACAGGTCCGGCTGTTTCTGAAGATGCACAGCAAGACTGCTACGCTTAACTGGTTGCACCATGAGGTCAGATTGATTGTCCTGGAGTAACTGTACTGATGGCTGTTCCTGAGTCAGTCTTGCAAGATTTTCAGGTCAGGGTACAAACCAGATCTTCCTCTTTCCTCAGTACTCACTGCCCCAAGGTACTTACAGACAACTCAAAGCCAGACATATTCTTAGTTTTGCTACATTAAACAAGATAACCTAATTTTAGCTTCCATTAAGGTTCATCTCCACATTCCCCAGTCATCTTAGTAGCCCTATTCTCCAGCCTCGATGCAGGTAGTTAGACATCACATTTTGTCAAAAGTTCGAGTTTAAACAAGAATATATTTTAACCCATTACATTTCAGTACCAAAGTTCCTGCCCTACAACCAACGTCCGAGTTTTCAAAGGTATGTGTAGGCCTGCAAATACCAACAGAAGCCTTTACAAATCTAGGCAGGAGTCGATATCATTATTATTACCACTAAAATTTAAGTATTCAGGCTTTCACGACAAAAAGATTACTCAGATACCATCTTACCTCTGACACAACCCAATCCAGCCGTTTTAGACCTGGGTTTCTGATCTGTTGAATGAGCTTGTGATACAAAGTCAGAAGGCTCTCACTATCTACAGGGCAAGGGCAAACAATTCCACTTGTCCAGCAGGCCCTCTTTTGACTTTGTCCTTCACCACACGACGTTAGTTCTTATCTAACGGTCAGCAATGTGGCATGTTAAAGTTGCACCCACAACAAAGACTGTTTGAATCTCTCTGTACGGTATTGCTGAGGTACTGCAATCTTTCGTCACCTTAAAGGCTTAATTCTGATCATTGGCCCAGTTACAGCAGCTTGAAGAGCTTTTCTTCTGTAGCAATCCTTAAGCATTCCCTTGAGATTCGGTTCTTGAACACCTTAATTCTTAACACCTTTAAGGGACAAATTTAAGGTCAGTTTTCTTTTGGAAATCAGGGAGCCCAAAAGTTTTCTTTACTGCAGAAATATAATGTGAGGCACAGGAAGAAAAAAATCAGCAAATACTGGAGCTCATCAAAAGAGACACATTTTAACTCCTCTAGATTAAAATTAAATGCACCCCAGTAATGTATAGAATTTTTTCTTTACAAGTTTATGGTCTAAGAGTGTGTAGGAAAAATGACAAAAGTTTTAGAGAGAGCATTTCAATTTTTTCTTGTTCAGCCAAATTCCTTTTTCCACCATCTTAAAAAGCATATATTCTTCCTGTCTGAAGGCAGCCACTGATTAATTGACAATTTTGGCATATACAGAAAGTTTCAGGGTAGACATACAGGGACAGACCTAGCACTCATCTGGCAACTCCTTTCTCTTTGTGATAATCCCACACTGGCATCTGTGGGAGAAGGAACAAGCAAGAGGGATTTACCTGTGCTATTCACACCAAGTTTCTGGCACTCAGCACCACGACGACTTTCCAAAGTAGAGACTGTATCTTGTTGTTGACAGCACTATCCTTCAAGGTTATATTTAATCCCTTTTGGAGCCCACTTTTACATTTGGTCTCCATGACTATAAATTCCACAATTCAAATTTTACACTTCATGGAAGAAGTGCTCAAATAGTTGTAGTTACTGTACTTTAAGGGGTACACATATACTGAACTCAACAGATTTATCTAGGAAGGAGCAATCAGGACAGTCTCCTAACATTCCTTCAAATCAAAATCACCTTCAGCAGCACCCTGTTAGATACAGCACCAAAACAAGGGTGAGCTGAAGGCAGCCCCTCCTTGAGCTACACAAGATAATCATTGCATTCAACAAAAAACAACCTGGCAATATTATATGGCAGAGTAAAAACAAAGCAGCCTTGCATAAATATTATATGAATAGGGACAAAATATTTAGTTTCCCCTCCAAAAAGGGCTGTATCTGAGAAGCTCTTTTGCAGGGTTCAACAACAGATTGGAGCAGAAGGGCTTCTTGAATAGCTGTGCAGATGCTACCTAATAAAACATGAGGAGAGAAAGCCATTTATGCTGGGTGAGGACCAGTATAGATAACTAAGCAATTTTGTCTTCTCTAATACACCTTTGTGTCTGGGGTTCTTTACACACATGAGTATAATTGAGTTTCCTGGTAATTATTATGTATGTGCACCTGTTTGCAGGTGGATGTCAAGTGTTGTTTGAGTGCTCATACAACTCTCTCTCCCTCTGCACGTCTCCCTAACAAGCAGACAGCTGGTTTCAGAGAGACCCTCAACTCTAACCCCATCAACTGCACTTCCAACTTGAATACCTTCTTTAAAAATTCATAGAAACAAATATGCTAACTGCTTGTAAGAGACAATTAAACATAACAAGCAAGAGAATGGAAACAACTTAAGGAGAAGCAAGGGAAAGTTAGCTCATATCAATACTGGACCTCTTTCTCAGTTTCACCAATCCTTGTAAGTTAGTATTTATACAATGAAGAGGCTTTTGGCAAACTCATTTAATCCATAAAGGTTTGGCCTTGATATTACTCATACATCTGCAACAGAGTTCAGAGGATAATTGCTTTCTCACTTAAGCATAAGACTTACATCTACCAGTACAAACACACTTACGATGCCCTCAAAAAAGGCAAAGAAGGTGCTACAATGTGTGCCAACCATAAGTTGAAATCTTAACTGTTTATCTTCTGTGGAAATTCCATCGTATTCGTTTTTCAATTTTGCTACCTATCCAGTGAAATTATAGGCTTAGGAACTCACTTGTAACAAGGAAAGAGACAAAAATAATCTTTAACCTGTTGGTTGGCAGTTCATCGGTTCTCAGTTTCTAATACAAATTTTGCCTTTAGGAAATCAAGAAGTTATGTAGGATAAAATTGAAAGCTTCATATTACTAATAAATGCTCAGAAATTAAAGTTGTCTTCTATTAAAATTCACAGGCTAGCAATCATTGTTTAAAGATAATGGTCTTAACATCAGCCAGGAAAACAAAAGATTTAATTTTGCGAAATGTGGTATAATTGGAATATGAAACAATAGAGGAATAGATAATGCATTTAATTTTCACAGGTGAAGACTTCAATAAATCATGTGTGAACTTGCCACAAATGAGACCCATTTACTAAAACTGGGAAGTCTGAAGAGCAATCTGTGTTTGAGATGGTGTCTGGCTCAGAAGAGATAGCAAGAAAACAGAAAGTAGAAAATTAATGCTTAAGAAAATAGTCTCTTGACCAAAGAATGAGGGCAGTCAACCAGGATCAATAGGACAGGGTTTCCCAAAGTAGGGGTGCTGATTTTTAGCTGAGAACAATCTCCCTCAATTCATTTCATACCTGGATCAACGTCTATATTTCTCCACTTTGATGGAAATAAATCTTCTTGCTTTCTTTTCTGTTCTTTGGAGAAAGAGACAGCTCCCAGGCTTTTGACTTGTGAGAAAACATGCCCTAGAGCGGGTTTGCCATGAGCCAGGATGGGTTTTTCAGAGCTGAAATGACACAGCCCGATCTCATCTCCCCAAATGCAGCAGCCTCCTCCCTGTTTCTTGAGGGATGGTGCCTGCACTTCCCACCTTCCTTCTCCTAGTGTATACCTAGGGGTGCTGGAAAACACAAGGGCTGAAAGGTATGGGGAGAAGATACACAAAAGGAAGGGAGACGGGATGCACAGAAGCAAAGACAGTAGTTGTGTGTGCATGGAGACCGCATCTGCGAGGACAGCACACATGAAGAATGATGTGGATTACACTGGTAGTGAGTTTGCTTCTCCAAGTGTAGTATTTTCAGGGTTAGGTTGTTTTTAAAGCTGCAGACTTCACTTTCAAGCAATTTTTAAGTACTCTAATGCAAAGTGTAATCACGCATTGATTTTTCCATTAAAACTACAAAAGTGTTAAATACCCTGGGGGTACTGGCCTCAATTAGTCCCTATTCTTACATTCTTTTTCTCTCTGCACCATTTTGCCATCCCTCTGAGTAGGAGAAAAGGAAGACTGTCTATTTAAGCCAAAAGCACCATCTCCTAGTACATGAGTCCAGTTAAAAGCAGTAGTAGATAAATTGCTTTCTCTACAATAGAGAAGAAAATTATGCTGTTTTTGCTTATGTTCATTTTTAAATTGCATTGTGGAAAAACGGAAAATATATAGATACCTGGACTTCAGAAGTTTGCTTTGAGTGTATTTTACTGTGGCTATGTTTTGTTGTTGTTGGGGGTTTTTTTGCTTGTTTGTTTGGTGTTTTTTTTTGAAACAACAAAAGTCCCACAGCTCATCAGAGGAGGCTGGCTGTACACAATTGCCCCTAGAAGCTGAGATCCCTGAATGCAGTCTTTCCATTGTCATCTGCTGAATTGCAGAGCTTCAGTTTTGTGCTACCAGTGTTCGCTAGCATTGATTAGTTTTGCTGTTGACACCAGGTTAATACTTTTGCAGAAAAGAGGAAAGCAAAATTTCCTGAACACCACCAAGTAAATCCCTTTCTTTGATCTCTCTTCTAGAAAGCAACACCTAAAGGAAAAATCTTACTGGGGGCAGGGGCGGGTGTCTCATTCGGCTGAATAATCAGCCCCTGGTCTCTGGGTCCTGGTGTTTCATGCCCCCTGCTCAGCCCCTGCTACTCATTGCAGAGCATGCAGTCTCCTGCTTGTCTTGTGTACTTCGAAGCCCTGCTCAGGGAAATATATAGATGAAGACACCGTATAAAACACATAGATGAAAATCATATCCAGCCTACAATATATTTATCTTCAGGCACCTCTCCAACAAAGTCTCTGAAGAAAGGCAGCTGAGTGGAATGATTAAAGAAATGAACCAAGAGGAGTCGATGAAGCTGAGTTTAAAGAACATGGGCTGGAGCTGTGTTCTTCTGGAATCTAATCAATTAGGTTATTCTTTCAATTTTTGTTCTACCAAGTTTTACCTTTTTCAGTAAGGAAAAAAAACAAGCCAATTTCCAGCCTACGAAGAAGCATCTAATTTTCCTGTAACAAAAGTCCTACCACTGTCAAGCTATGCAGTGCCTGAGTCATCTCTAGATGACAACCATGTATTTTTTGCAGAGTACTTGAAGTAATTTGTCCTCCTGAAAATCCAATTGCCAAGTGCCTTGCAGAATACATTTCCTTAGTGATCTTTGGAAAGGCTATTTCTACACACAATACCTTTATTCTGAGCAAAATATTAATCTGCCAGCAGTAGTATATCAGGGGGAGAAAACAGTGATCCAGCTCAAGTTTCAAGAGATCTTTTTAATTTCTGACTCAATGTTTTATCTATCTTTAGCTTATGGCCAGGTTCAGTTGTGTCCATGGTGTTTGTAGTGGCATTTGGGGTTGTGATAGAATAGCCTCCCATCATTTTAACAGCCACCACCTCTAGCTTTTCCAGTCTTTGCTCATTGTATTTGGATTTAGCAGGAGGGACTGCCTTTCCTTCTGTGGAACTCACCAGAGTCTCAGCAAAGCCTCTAATTTCTTTTACTCCATAAAACAGACCAGAAGCTACCTGTACCGTACCACAACACATGAAACCAACACTGCTACCTTCTTCAAGCTGACACTCTGTGTATCTGACAAACATATTAAAGTATTTGACAAAAGGAAAAGCCACGACACTGCCTTTCTCAGACAGAGACCCTGCCACTGGTTATGATCTGTGCAACAATTTCATAGCAGCTGCATTACTCTGATCCTTCCCTCTTCTGGAAGAGAAGGGTGGGATGGCTGGACATCTTGTGGTGGCCAGGAGACAGAAAAGCATGCCAGGATGCTGGCGGGCAGGTGGCGAAGTGCCCCCAGCACCTTGCAGCCCCTCTGCTGCACAGAGAGGGGAGCGCTGCTCTGAAGGGCATGCTGGAAGCACATAACAAAGAAAAGCAGTGCATATAGCAACACTAAAGGACTTTTCAATTTCAATGTATTTACCATGGTAGGCCCGAAACTGCTTTATACAAAATAATTAAAGCCTTCATCCGAAGCACAAAACTGAAGCTGGCAAGGGCAATACCACAGAAGCTTCAGAAGTGGTAAATTTTCCATCTGGGACAGTCAAAACTCGCTTCATTTTTTGAGTACAAGTTCAGGCCAGTCAGATCTAAGCACACAGGTGCCTTTGCATAAAAGCAACCTTATATCAGTGACTGGACTAGGAGGGAAGTAGCCGAGGCCCACACGGCTGGCACGGACCTGTTGCCGCTGAGGTGCGCCCCGGCGGCGACTGGCACAGGGCCTTGTCCCACACAGCTCCCCTTAACGACTGCTGGAGATTAGCAATTAAGTTAATGATTCCTGAAGATTTTTAACTGGCATAGATTCAGCTATGTGGTGCCCTCTTTTACTAACGTTAATAATTACTGCACTAGCTGGGTCTCCCTTTTGCAGGACCCTTCTGTCACATTCCCTCCCTTTCTTTGCCGTGACCCAGCCGAAGTCCCCAAGACTCAAGAGCTCCCTGATGGGGGCAGGTGGCTCAGCTCAGGTGTTGGAGCAGCCAGAGGGCCCCAGCATCATCCTGTGACCATTTAGGTATCTCTCTCATCACCGTCTGGCCCTTCGCAGTCCCAGCACAAAGACAAGAGTGTCACGGTGGGCTGAGAACGAGGAGGCTTTAAATACTATTAAAAGCTTGCATTTCATCAAAGTGCCATCAGCCCAGTATTTTCAGAAGCACATTTACGTATTCTGTTTCTGCTGCTGGAGGTGGAGAAACTTCTATAATCAAGTGCTGCCATGAGCCACTCAAAAATTAAGTCCAGCTATATTTTCCTTGCTGTTGAGGAGAGCCCAGACTCAAGCAGACCCATGCTGCCCTTCAGTAGAAGACAGATCTGCTGTCCCAACATGAGCAAAGCTGCTTTAACAGCTATGGAAAACCCACACCGTGTCACCCAGTCTGATCTGCCCTGCTCATATGGATGGGGTGAGCCACTGGAGGCACTGGAGTTTTACCACCTCACTCAGAAGATGATCAAATAAATCACATGCACAGAGATTGCAGGAAGCTTGCCCCAGGCTTTCCGAAGCCCCAAATGCCTAATTTCAGGAGCAGGAGCATTAAGCAGAGCCTCCTTACATGTACTATCATATCTTCCTCGAAACCAACAGCAATAATGGGAAAGAACCTGGAAAGAGCAGCACTGCACAGCCCAGTTTAAAAAAACAGAACTGATTTTCTCCAAAACACTGGGACAAATCTGCATTCCCCCACTGGGGCAAATCTACCAAAATTTGAGCCGAACAGCCCCTGGAAGTGCTCCCTCTCAATCACCAGGTGCAGAATTACAGCGACTGCTGCACCAGTCTCTCCTCTCCACCACAGGCATGGTGAGGGCAGCAGAGACAGGAGGGTCAGACATCCCTACCCCACAGACCTCAACCCTCAAACCAGCCTCTCCAGGGTTTAAACCAAAGGACTGGACCCTTGCAGACACCCCCTTGGAAGAACCCCCCTTCCCTCGTGAGCTCAGCCTGCCCAGTACCACGTGCTCCCCTCTTTTAGCCCCTCGTCCCCCTCCTCCTCCACCCCAGCTGTGGTGTCAGCCCGGCCGGGGCTCATCCTGCAAGCACCAGTGCCTCCCACAGCACACAGTCTTTCAACATTTACAATTTGTTTTCATGAATTTTCTCCAGTGCCTCACAATAACGTGACACTAAAAAAGCACCAGTTCCTTCTTGTGTCTCTTTCCACTTAGCTTTTTCTCATCGTCAAGAGATTTATGAATTTAATCTCCGTTTTGGAGAACTTATCACTTTTAACAACTAGAAGAAGAAAATGCTAAATTGTTTTTATTGCTGTTAGATGTTTGAAGACATCTTGCTATATGCTGTCATTTACATTTCACATTAAAAGTGAAATATGTTGTAAATGAGCAAATATTTGTTTTAATTTGACCCATCTGTTAAATGAAAAACAAAGAGGACTTCAAAATCACTATATTTAAATTCAGCAATTTGTAAACAATTTATATGTTCATTTCTTCTGGGTTAAAACTGCCCTAAAGCATCACTCTTATGAAATCTCCAAATTAAATTGCTTTGCATTGTTCTCAGGGATGCAAGCCACAGTTTCTTCCTCTTCAGTTTATTAATTTATTTCCCAACCCAAGTTAATTAGCAAGACTCATATTAAGAGCCATTTAAAATACGCCACTGAAATCATTTCAGGGGATTCACAGAAGTGTCTACTGGCTCCAGAAAGCTGAGAGCAGAGAAAGCGTCAGATACCGGTGGCAAATTCCCGTAAGATAAAGCAACTCGCTTGTCCTTTCATTTATTTTTTTTTTTTAACACTTCTGCAAGCAGCAACGGGTCTGCCCTACTCCACACTAGACTATCAGCAAGCAAGAAAAATAATCAAGGAGGGGAAGAAAAGCCGCAGTAATTTACCTTCACCTCTCAACCTGACTAGAACTTGCTACAGGATTTGGATCTTAGACTGGACTTTAATGTAGCTGTGGGTGATAATTTACAAGGAGAGCGAGATCCACAGACATTTAAGGATCCCACAGTAGCACTTAACTTAAAGAGCAAAGCCTTATCCCTTTTTCAGCTCTGTGCAACATGCTGCATTTAGCTTCAGCTGTTAAGCTTCCAGCCCAGAAGTCAGTACTTTCGGTGGACTCAGGTATCAAGAGCCCTTTTAATCATCCTGATACGGGGGCTCTCGTCCCTGACTAATAGATGCCTTGTGCGAGGAGACGATTTCTTCTTCAGATGTGCACCCTGGGCACGCGGAAGAGCTGTGTGCAGCCTGCAGCGTCACGTCTCCCATCTGGAGGGTGACGGCGGGCACAGCACGCAGCTCCAACCTGTCCCCACGCCTGAGTCACAGGCCTTGTCTGACAGGTTTCCACCACACCTGCAGCAGAAAAGGTGCTGGTTGCACCCTAGACTCCTTGCCCTACACCCTTCCCTGCCCCAGACCAGGGCAGAAGCAGGACTAGCTGAGGAAGCAAGGGATTCTCAAGTCATCGCCATCAACATAAAGTTCTAGAAGTGGGCAGATCCACAAGTTTCAGCTCCCCCTCTGCAATATCAAGCAGAGCATCAAAAATCAACACAGGAATCCTAGGTCTGCTGTGCATTCCTACACAAGATGGTTCATTTATTATACCCGGTATCGTATTAAGCAACCCAACAAAACAAGAACTAGCTGTAATTCAGCCAGGACATGATTAAGGGTACCTCTAAGAGCATCAACAAATGTGGAGACTGCATGGATCACTGCCTGGAAAGAGTCCAAGTTGGTAAAATGACAGCTTGATTAGTTTTTGTCTGACAAATGTGGCAAGAGAGATCAGAATCAAACATAATTCCAAGGTTATAGGCCTTCAAATAAAACCGAGAAAAAAATCAAAAAGGGCAACAGTAATTTGCAAGACCAGATCAGCTGCCCAGCCCAGCTCCCTCAATGCTCGGATGCAACACAGCCACGGAAAGCTAAATCAGTGCACTTCAGGGAGCATCCCCAGTTAACAGGGACATGCCTTCAGAGCAGGACAAGCTTTATATCTTGCAAGACAGTCTGCCCTCTTATTAAGGGCCTTACTAAATATGCATGTATTTGTAATTTAATGGGAAGACATGCAAGTAGAGCTACTTTATGTCCAGGCATCTGTGGCTATTTCTACCACAAAGGTCAAGCAGCAACATCCTGTTACCACTAATGCTGCATGTAGACATGCAGTATAATCAGGCAACATAAATATTAGACAGTAAATGGATTTTTCCTTTTGTCTTCCCTCCCACCTGTTCTAACAACAAAAATAGTCAGAAACATGCAAAGAAATCAGGTTTCTTAAATATGTCATTGCAACCAGAAGTATGCCTCTCCATCTCGGACCAGTGTCAAACCATACATCCCCCATTTGAGGGGGGGGAATTTGGTGAGGCAAGATGCAGGCCTCTGGTTTTCCTTCCTTTGTGGGAAGGGGGCAGGGGAGAAGAGGCAGAGTAGAAGAGGGATCTTACCCAGGAATAGAGTGATCTGTCTCCTGGAGCTCTTGCCCTCTGAGCTCTCACTTTTCCTTAGGTACTGCTCCTGGTGTCCTAGGTCACCCTTCACCGCCACAGTTCCTTTCTTGTGGATCTTCAGGGCCTTCATCATGCTGTGGCACATGAAGGTGACACACCCCAGCACTATGATGTACACACCAAAAGCAGTGAAGATGCTGGCCTGAAAAACAGGCCACTTGGAGGAGAGGCTGGTACAGATGGTCATGTTGTCCGTAGGGGGTAACTGGTGCCTGGGAGTTGGCTTCATGCAGCCCATCGTACTTTCGTAGCCCTCGATGATTTCCAGGGGATATTCTGTGCCCATGGCAAAGAGCAGGGGCAGAGCCACGATGACAGATGTCACCCAGACAAAGGCGATGAGCAGCTTCACTGTGCGGGGTCCAGAGAGTGCCTTGAACTTGAAGGGGTGGCAAATAGCCACGTACCTCTCAAAGCTAAGGGTGGCCACATGCAGCACGGTGGCATAACTGCAGGCTTCAAAAAGGAAACAGTAGAGCTTGCAAGCCACATTGCCATTTGGGGTGCCGAAAGGTCTCCAGATGGCGCTGAAGAACTCCACAGGCATGCCAAGCAGGATGACCAGCAGGTCTGAGCAGGCCAAGCTCACCATGTGATTCGTGACCTCCTTCTGCAAGTAGCCTTTCTTCTGCAGAATCTTGGTGGCCTTGATAGTGATGCTGTTGCCCAAGATGCCTGCTACAAAGATGCAGATGTCAAGAGAGGCCATAGTGATCTTGATCCAATGAGACACCTCAAACTCTGGGATATGAGTGTGGTTAATGCGATGAAAACAGTCTGAAGAGGATGTCTGTCCTTCCATGAGCAGCCCCTGGGATGATGAAGAGGGAAGAAGAGCCTCCCTGATGTCCAAAATGACAGAAAATAGATCCTTTCTCGCTTTGCCCTCTTCACCAAGACACACAGGTCAGAACAATCAGGTACAATGAAAGTGTCTCAACTAGACACACCTGTGGGTTTTGTAAGCAACAGCAGCTGAGTCAGTAATCTGAGTGGGAGAGAAACTGTCTTAGCTCTTACCAATCTGTAGCAAAGCTGCCATACTCCAGCCCTCTGCGCTGTGAACTGCACTCCTTTCAGCTCTTGCCTCTTCTGTGAGTGAAGGCAGTTTTCTGTCCTGACCACAGCAGGAGGAAGTCAGAGTTTCTATGTGGTTATCACTGGTCTGTTAACCATTAACCTAAATCTTGGTTATCCCTATGTACTGATAGCAAAGCACGCTTAGAGAGAAAAGAAAAATAAAAAAGAAACTCCCAAGTCTGAAACACTTCCTGTAACAAGAGCTCCTTCTCAGGGACAAAAAGAGGTGTTTCCCCAAGACCTGTTAGGTTGGTGGGGTGAGGCTGAGTGTGTGTGCACAGGCGCTGAAGAGAAAGTATCTGCTCATGAGTTTAACATTAACCATTAACCATTAACTTTACTTCTCTATGTGGTGACACCAACATGCTTTGCTACTTTAAATTTCCTTTCGTGAAGATCTCGAAATTTCTGGCAGCAGTGTTTGTTGTGCAGCTTCTGTGGCCATGGATCCATTTACGTCAACAGGAGGTTCTGGTTTTTCATTGCTGATGATGAATCTCTTCAGAAATGATAAGCTGAACAAGATATAAACATATTGATCGTCTCCCTTTAAATTTCCATCTTCTCATGTTAGATAACAAAAATAGTGAAGTTAGCAGTCCCAACCATGCTGGTGCTTTCTAATAATCAGGAGTAGCAGGGGATGAAAATGGACTTCCCTCTCCTGTGTCTCACCCCAGGGAGAATGAATTTAATGCACTCTTTAGTTTTAGTTTCAAACCATAGCACTGAAGGCTCCCAAGGTAACCCCTGGAAACATTTAATTAGAGGGTGTGTATATGGATTAGGAAACCTTTAAATTACAATGCAAAACGGCAGAACAGCTTTTGCAGCTATAATCAAGAGAGGCCCAATACAGTGATCTGTTCCAATACCAAATCTAAGAACAGTGGGTTCACAAAGTGATTTTTATTAACTAGACAAGCTCATGTGACACTTTCAGCTTGTAATAAAAGAGAAACATTAGAAAGCCGTTATTAAGCAGTCTCCTCACATTCACTGGTTATCACTGTACCTCAGCAGCCCAAGTACATAATGAACAAAAGATGCCCAAAACAGGATAATCAGCACCTGTTCCTATGCATTATTTATGCAGTCCTATTTCAGAAAAAAAAAAAAAAAAAAAAAAAAAAAACACCTCAAACCTTGCACAACTTCAAGCCCTGTACTCCCAGTCATCTCTCCTTATGTTTGATAATTCACATTTGTTCTGCTCAGACAAGCTTTCTATTATTACCCAATTTCTTTCACTTAATTTTACTTTATAAAAGTGTGAACAAAGATTACATATGCATGACTGAATTGTGGAAATGAAGCTAATTAAAATTTGCTGCTTACCATCAAAGGGGAAAAAAGGAGAGAGAGAGCAAAAGAGAGCAAAGAAGACCCAATTGGATTAGATCTCCCCCTTTTTTCCACACCAATTATAAAATGCAGAACACAGTTTTGCAGTTTTCAATATTATCTTTAGAACATACACAAAGTTTATTAACTTTCTAATAAAAAGCTTGTGCCACAAAGGGGATAGGAAGGAAAGAGATGATTGTGGTTATTCATAAAGGGAGGCCATTACAAAAAAAAAAAAAATCTTACGTAAGTTAGTGGAGTAGATAAACCAGTGGTGAGTATTCTTGAGATGGGTATAAAATCCGTATCATGGGTTATTACAAAATATATATCTTTCTTGAGGGAGACATTTCTACCCAACTAAATGTGCCTAATGTCTCTTTGTGGCACAGAGGTTGAGAGCTCATGGTCTTTATCCTGGTAGATATGATACCAGGTTATAATCTTATGATTTGTGCAATGGTCTAATTTTAGGGTTTTTTTTTTTTGAAGTTTCCCTTGATATCTCGTAGCCCTGAGTACCCACAAGCTCATTTTTTTGTGGTGTTGTCTTTCCCTTAGCAGCTCTGAAAGTGCCCGTGGCCTGTGGAGCTGTACCTGAGAGAAGGCCTCGGGCTGCCCCGCCATGACTCAACATCAAGGCCTCAGCCCCCTCACCAGAGAAGTCAGGAGTACTGCGGACAAACATCACCATCAGTCTTTCTAAAATCAGCACACATGGCTGCTGCACACTGCAGGGAGGGACTTGGCAGCCCCTGGATCAGACAACGGTGTCCTGAAGATGCAGATTATGTGGGCACGGGGCAGCAGGGGGCTCTGCCCTGTGCTCGCCTGCATGCCTGCAGCAACATGGTTGCTGGTATGAGCCGAAGAGCAGTGGGAGCCAGAGGAATGCAGAGAGGGAGCACAGATTGTTGTCACTATAGTATATAAGGTGATTTTTCACTTTCAGAGATAATAAAGCTGCTGTGATCAGCCACCCTGGTCTTTTATCCAGCAGAACCTACAAGATTTCTTGCAAGGCTGTTTGCTTTCTTGCCTGGTTGTTGGATAACACCCCGATGATGGGGCAAAAACGAGCAGGGTTTTATGGCTCGACCTTTGGGCTATTGTGCAAAGCTCACCTGCACCTCATACACTGTACCTGGCTGAACTGAAGGACGGAGGAGCCACGGGACACTCAGGGCTCGGCCGCGTGCCACCTCATTAAAAGCCACATCCCCCAGACTCCTGGTGAGGTTGGGCCACCAAAAGTGGCAGCTAGCACAAGTTGTAGCTGGAAATAATCTTAGAAGAACCAACTCATTTGACAGATGCTGTTGCATTTTATGTAAATGGAGTGTAGATTAACCTTTTCCAGCATGCAGGGGTATCGTACAGCGACTGCTTTGCAAACGCACTTTCTTCCCCAGCTGCGCAGTGCCAGCATGTGGATTGGCGCGGGGTGCCCAATCTGCAGGATCACTGCACGGTTATTTCTCAATTACCATCCAGCACGGGAGCCAGGGTGCTCCGATTGGCAGACAGGCGCTGCCACGCTTGCATTATCTCTGCAGAATTATTTCTCGATACCCGTGTTGTGAATATGCAAATCCACCCTAATTGGCTACGCTAATCACACTGCTCTGACTGGTTTCTGTTCTCAAACTGTTCGAGCTACTTGACAGGAACAAAGAAAATACCTCGGTTTCTTGCTTCCTTTGGATGAAAAACTCTAAAACTTAAATGAAAAAGGAGAGCTATCTCAAAAGCAAATGAGGCTGCGCAAAGGATTAACTTTTTTTTTCAGATAAAAACACATTGACTTTTTTTCCTTGCTAGTCTTTACTGTTCTCCATCTCAACAAACCTCTTGTCCTTAGAATAGCTGAGATACCTTTGTCTTGCAAGTATTTGTTTAGAGGAGGTGAATCCTGGGCTTGTTCAATTCTCTTGGAAACACAAGATAAACAAAATGAGATTGCTGTTCTGCAGAAGACAGCTACTCTGATCTGCACAGACAGAGGGGAAAGTGTTGTAGGAATAAAAGGAAGAAATAACACAGATAAAAGTGAGGAGCCCAAATGATATTAAATGTTTTAAAAAATCAATTTGCCAGAGACAGCTCATGTTGGTTTTTAAAATTATATTCCGTTAAAAATATAAATAATTAAAGACTGCATTCAACTAACTCAAGGTTTCTTGCTATTTTCTTGATATCTAACAAACCTCTTCTTTACTGTTAAGATTCCTTTGTGTGCTTCTGGTAAGTTATTCTTGAATGCTATTCTCCTTCTTTGGAAGTCTATGATGTACTTACTAATACAAGTAAGTACAAGTAATTTGTGAAATGCATTACTTTTTGATTTCCTAAAGAGTTCATTCTTGGGCAACAGAGTCTTAACAATTCCCATGCTGTTAACTGCTTGGCTCCTCTGACAACTTTAGAGACTGGGTTATGCAATCAGGGCAATGGATGCGCTGTGTAACCTGCATATCCATAATTAATTCTCGTCTAATTAGATTACCTCTAGAAAGGTGACATATGGAAAGCTGCCATCTTTTATTTAGCTATGTACAGAGTTATCTGCTGCAATGCCATCCTCTTGGAAGATCATATTGTGAGTGTTTGCTCATCTGGAGGAGAGAATGGGTTTGCAAATATGCTTCCAGGATACACTGTAAAAGTGATCTCTGCTCCAAATCACTCCATATAAATAAATAGATCAAAGCACTTCACTTCTTACAGTGTATTTTACAAATTGGCTAGCAACAAGAGAAGAAAGTGGTGACAGTGAGACTAAATGGTTTATCCAAGACACAGAAAATCTGTGCAATGCCTGAGCCACCTCACTGATACCTGGATTTTCAGCTAAAAACCTGCAACAGTCTATAAAGCAATAAATGTATTTACACAGCTCTTAACTAGTTACCTTGGTGGTTTTAACTGATGTTAATTCAAAATAATTAAAATACATTTACAGCAGCAAAACACGTACTTATTGTACTAAGTTGTATCTTCAATTGTTGAACAATACACCACCTGCTTTCCGATCACCTTGGTAAATTAAAGACATTCAAGATGTTCAAAGCCTTCCCTCAAATATGTCACTGTCTAAAGTAAACCAAATGCACTAGGATGTCTGTGGATTGCTGTGATTAGGCGGGAGTGCATTTCTCTGGCAAGAAAGTGAAAGGGTTAATTTTTCACTTTTGGAGTAAGGTAAGAGGTCTGCTCCTCTCCCTCCCTTGACACTGCTGTAGCTGTTAGAAGGGGTAAGAAAAAAAAAAAAAAAGGCCAGCTGCTGTGTCCCCAAATGGTGAGAAGCTGATTAGAAGGACTGGGAAAAGCAAGTCTCCTACTGGAGTTAGTTGATACTTTTTGCATCCTTTGGGAATGAGGCACCGGAGGAACTGAGTTTATTTATATCCCAGGATTGACAAAAGAACTGTAACTTAAAAACAAACTACACGTATAGACTAAGCCCAGCTCCCAACAATCATGAATCGACCATACTGAACACATTTCCTGAAATAGCGCGTTCGGACTCCCCTTTATCTGCAGCACAGTGGCACCACAACACAACATCTGGTTCAAGAAATTACCACCATGAGCCTTGGGGCACAATCCCCAGCATGCTGAGTGAAATCTCATTTTTCTCCCTGTAACTTCTGTAATGCCTTGTCCAAATAGGTGGCAATGGCTTCAAAATACATGCCAAAGCTCCTTTTTAAGAACATACTTAGTTCCCCATGCCATATTGTTAAGCTGACAAATAAAATTTCTTATACACAGTGCATTCTTCCAATCCATCCTTTAATAGAGGTTCATCCTTTTGGATCTTGTTGTGCCATTGCGCTGGAAAAAACTTCAGACCTCTCTCTGAATGTTGCCTAAATACATCAGATAGAAAGTACTTCTGCAGAAATGTGCCTTCTGATAACCTGACTTCACCATAACTTTTGTTATGAATCTGCAAGGTCAGTAACCTATGGAGATGATCATCACAAGCAAATAAAAAAACTGCAACTCAGAGTACACTCTCTTCTTTGTTTGCCAACAAATCAACTAGGAATTATCTAAAAATGTTGATGGTTCACTCTTGGTCTCTTGAAAATTCTCTTTATAACCATATTAAGCTTTACTATTGCAAGGAGAAGCAAAAGAAATGGTTTCTTTCTCCCTTCTTGTGCTTGCTACCTTGTCATCATCAGCACTTGCACTCCTATGCCCAGCCGAGCTATTACAGAACCATTTCGCTACTCTTCAAAACTCAGCTGATGGGGTTTAGCCTGAAGCAAGCTAATGACGGCTTTTTGACCTGCATCTAAAGAATCCTAGCAGCATGTCACCGCGGCAAGAGTACTTCTGTCACCTTGTTCTTTCTCATTAACAACACATACATGATGCCAAAGCTCAAAATAACCAACACCTCACTTTCAGAAAATTGTATTTTATCATTATATAGCTCCTTCTCTTGCAGGAATTTCAACCAAACTAATTTTAAATAGCTTGTAAGAAAAAGTGGACTGCTTCACCTACTGCTGAAATGATGCGGCTACCTCTGGGTAGAGCAGGCAATTAACATTACACAGCAATTTATAGGTGTACGGGATACCACATCTGGGCTTCTAAGTAAAACACACAGAATCCATCAGAGCTGCAATTTGGCCACAACACAGGCTTCGTTTTTTGTTCTCAGAGAAAGCACTAAGCGAATTTCAGAAGTTTTAGCTCCCAGATATGCCATCACTGCAGAGTCTGTGAAGCACTGAGCCCCCACTTACCCAGCTGAAATGCCAGGCTCCAGTTGCTTCTGCTCTCATCTGTGCCCTCCGCATGCTGGTGCCTATCACCGGGGCTTCCTGGGGCAGGAGATCCGTGCTGCTGCATGCTGGGCTGCTCCTCCGCCGGGCACACAGCAGCCAGGAAAATCTGAGAAAGCTTTGGAGGACAGCATGTGCAGGAATGTGGAGGCACTGGCCCGGGAGCAACAGGCAGTGAAGGCTCATCAAGGCTCACCACCTCGTGTTGGGGCTGTTTGGACAGTGCCCTGCTCCCCGTCAGTCCCCAGGAGCTCTGCGCAGCTGCTGCCCTCCACCAGCACCGAGCAGAGTCCCAAATTAGCTCTGTGGCAGCGACACACTTCCATACCCGCCGGGTATTGACTGGGAGGATTGCACTTTTTCTTCACTGCGTTTTAGCTGTCATTGAGATGCAGAAGCAAATATAAACAGTGTAACAGGGCTGTTTGGCAATTTCTCACTATATTGGTAGCTCGAAGTCAAGCAAAGATCTAAAACAAACAAATGTGAAAGTGAGTTGTTCTAAATTTAGAGCACAGAATTTACACAGGAGTAGGCATTTGTGATGCTTGCCATGTTTATTTACTTTATCCCTGCACAGTGGCTGTGGGGGGTGTTCCTCACTTGCTTTGGCAGTGTTATTTCATCTGTGTAACTTCCTTGACTTCTGAAATTCTTCTGCTGAAGACTGACACTGGAAATGGCTGCTCACTGTCCTACAGACCCAAATCCTGAAACTGAACATGGAAATAAATAGGAAATAGGATCCCAAACTGTTTTTTAATGGTGTTTTCACCTGTGTTTATGTGGTACCATATTCTGCCCAAGTGGTTGTCCGGGTACAAACAGAACTACCTCGCAGTACAAATATATGATCAATAAATTGTGGTGACTTCCCATACTGGGTAAGCAGAGCTCTTCTATTTTGGAAAAATACAGAAACTCCTTTGTCTGGAGCAAACCAACTGCTATTATGTAGTTTTTGAAGCATGAATTATATAAAGTTAATGTGAAAATATTTTAGTTATCACTTTTTTCTCTTTGCTTTCTGGATCTGTAATTCTCTCCCCCTCATTTCCTCCCCTCTTGACAATATTTTTTATCCTTGTTCTTTGGTGTACTGTTCCTGCTAGGAGAATATGTGCTTCCAACAGCTGTAAATGCCAACCTGCTGCCACAAGGCCCACCCTGACATCTGACACTATCACCCCAAGATTGCCTTGTGTCAATGAAGATCTTCCTCAAAGGAACCACAACCTGATTAATGCCAGTCTTAGGAAAATGTGCAAAGTATTCCTGCAGCCCTAGGAGTACCTATATCCTTCTGTCAACAAAAGGGCTCTCTGTGGGTCCCTGCCCATGGCAGGGGGTTGGAACTACATGATCTTTAAGGTCCCTTCCAACCCAAACCATTCTGTGATGCTATAACACAAATAACAGCTGCAATATCTACAGCCCTCTGTAGAGAGAGCATGTGAGGGGAAGTGAGACAAATACAATCATCTTTGTGTATACATCAGATGATAAATTCCACATTTTGTGAACATTACTTCGATTGCCCAACTGTTGGGTGACATTTATTTGTAATTGTGGCATGCGGTCTCAACTTCAATTTGACCTAAGAGCTATCAGGAAGAATCACTGAATGCAGAAAAGGGCGAGCAATACAGACTGCTTAAAAGTCATTAGTTTTGCAGGACATCCATTCAAACAGATAAAAGTTTTGGCTCTAGACCAAAGGAAATAATTCTTCCAGGGTGGACTTTGCCTGGTTTGGACCTAAATAAACATTTGATAAAGAGAAGAAATTATCAGAAGACACTATCCTAGAAACATAGTCTCTCCAGATGTTAGCTCCAGATAGTACCTAGATAGAAGGAACTGGAGTTTGTAAAACTACAAAGTCTTTACTCAGATTTCTGTGCCACCTACAGGAAGAAAAGACAGTCTAGGAAGAAAGATTCCTGGGGCTGCAAAACATGAATCGAAATCCTAAAAGGGTGCTAAGTCAGGAAGGTCTCCTAGGAAGTGTTTTATATGTAGGTGGTTGCAAGTTTTAGAGTCTGTCTAGGGTTTTGTCTATGTGTAAGTTATATTTAAAAATGCATTTGCAAAATCTGCTTGAAACTTGTACAGAGGTCTCCAAATAAATGGTTGACTCGGGAATTTTGCAGCTGCAGTGCAGCTCTGGAAGCCACGCAGGATTTAAAACAAACTGCACACCAGTTTTCTCCAGGAGAAATGCTTGGTAGAGCATCTGTACACAAGACTGTGCTTAAAGAAACAGAGCCAAAGACTGCTTTTTCACACAGAAAACATGAAGGATCCCTGCCCACGGAGGTGGGTTGGAACTAGATGGTCTTTAAGATCCCTTCCAAGCCAAACCATTGTACGACTCCATGGTTCTGTCAGTGGGAAGGATGCTGCATTTCATGAACCTTCTCTCCTGGGTGAGGTGTTTGTACTCACAATCTCAAAAGGAAATAAGCAAAGCAAGAAATAAACAGGGTTCTCTGGTGGGTGTCAGAGAATAATTGTTATCTTCCATTTTAGACCATGCTCAACAGACTTGCAGTAAGAGATACCTAAAGTTGGCGCTTACCTCTCTGGCTGTAGGCCTGGCACCCTTGGCAGGCGATGCTGAGGTTTTTCTCCTGCTTTGGGCTGATGGCAGGATTTGTAGGAAGTCCCAGACTAAATGCTGCTGCTCTGCAAGTGCATTAAATGTAAGTATTTTGTCTTTAGCACCACTATGGGATGAACCCAGTGAAAAGGAGCTGAGGAAGTGCTAAATGTGGTCAAAACAGCCATTTCCTTTTGTTAAGTGAAAATACAAGCTCTTTTATTTGTTCACTTTGCTGTTATTGACTGAGATAATTTGCCTCCCACACTGAAACATTTTGGAGTATAGTATCATGCCTGTACCCTTTTTCTGATTGTGCTGTGTAAAGCACCATTGTTTCATTTCCACTTTGACTGCAGCATCGCTCATGGAGACTGCTGTTTCCAAGGCATTGCATCTCTTCCTTTTAAGCTGCAAGAGATGACAGATCCAGCTTCTCTGGAGGGGAGGCACGTCCCTCCCTGGGGACTTGGGATGCGTCCTTGAGAAATGTGCTCTCCACAATCCCTACCAGAAATGTAGAAAATGACTCATATGGGCAGAGGGATTTCCCTCTCTCCCTGAGCCATAAAGCTCTTTGTCTTTCTCCTGGTATGTGCTATGGGGTGGACAGCGGGGTTGGCTCAGTTTTTAAATGCTGAGAAGTGGGGAAGAAAGCCCTGCCTCTGCGGCATCAACACCATACTGACGTGGCCCTGTACTTCTCCACGGTGAGCCTGGCTCAGTCAGTACAAACCTGAGGGTTTTTGTTAAGAGCACTCCTGTCTGATACGGTCACGAGCTGACCAGGAGCGACAACCCCACTTGATCCCAGTTCGCACAGCTGAAGGCACTGCTCTTTGCAAGGACTGCTGTCTGAGCAAGGCGGCTCCTGCGCCACAGCGAAGAGCTGGCTGTTGCACGAGACGGCAACATTTATCTCAGCAGAGAGACCCTCAAAAATCCAGATGGATGATTTCAAAATATTCTAACCTTCCAAATACTTTTCACGTATTCTAACCTTTGTGAAACAAATTATTACGGATTTTTACAAATATGGGAATTCTAGCAAGTTGTTGCTCTTTTTTGTTGTTGTTGTTGTCATTCTTCTTTCTTCTGTCATAAGCTTTTTGAGACCATTTACGTGTCTACTATATTACAAATTGCTTAATAATTGTTTTTGACAGGTTAAACTGCTAGTAAGCATAAAAGAAAATAATCCCAAGACAGTGAACTGAACAGTTCAGTGATTCTAAAACATGTTACAGTATCGGAAAGACTTACAGAAAAGACAAAAATCGCATAGACCAGGTTATATATCATACAGGTTAAAAATTATAATTACTCTCTAGCCCTGTAGCACCCCTTGGAAATCAAAACTCTCCTGCAGAGTTCTGTATTTGCAACATTAAAAAATAACTGCATTGGAATGCCATGATTTGTCTTACTAGTCTGCCAAAAGACTGCAATTGCTTTTTCTCCTATGAGATCCTTCCCGTAAGGATTTCTCTAAATTATATTTCCCGTCCTTCAGTGTTGTGGATTAATACTGCTGTGCTAATGAGGAATAAATAGTTCCAGAATTCTGTGATGCGTGTGAACACCAGGACTGTAAGGCAGGATTTGTATTCAGAAACAGGAACTTTGTTCAATTTTCAAAAAATGGGAATTACACTGCACTACTTCTGTAGGCAAAATTTAACCGTCTTCAATGAAAGTTCTGCTTTTTCACTCATAGGTTCATTAAATTTAAGATCAGAAGTGAACAGGTTAGTTGGATCCCATGACAATCGCCTGCAGTAAGTACATTAGCTTCTCTTTGGCTAAAACATATATTCCCATCTTAACCTGCAGACCTCAAGAGATGAAGACACCAACATTTCTCTTTGTCATTTCTTAAAAATGAAAGTCCAGTTTCACATTTGAACTTGTTTGATTTTGCCTCCAGACACTAGTTCTTGTGACTCTAATTAAATAGCCCTCAGAAAACTATTATCTATTCCAGTCACCTAGATAAATCAATCATCTGTGTGTGGTCTTTCTGATTATTTCTTCCATTTATATCAAGGTGCTACCTCCAGCCCTCTAGTCACATTTGTTTGTTTGTTTGCTTGTTTCGTGGTGTTCAACTTTTTACACCTTTTAAGTCAGGGTCTCACTTTCTTAGTCCCATCAGCTGTTCCTCAGTTTGTGTGCCTTTCTTCCTCCTTTTTTCTGCTGCAGCATCCTGTCAACAAGTTGCCTTGAATTTTATTTGACCTCCTAAAACATCTTTAGAGTTTTCCAGGAAATTATTTCTGCTGCACATCTGGACTTTGCAGCTTGTCTTTTTGCATTGGTTGCATTTGTGAGTGGGTTCAGATTATTAAATGACCAGCAACGTGGGATACCCTACCCCCATCCTACATCATGCCCCTGCCTTTAATTTATATATTTGCAGCTGGATTAGTGATGAAAATGTCCAGTAGTTTCAGATGTTGTTTGAAATACATCCAAGCTTTTCTGATTCCCATCTGGGATGCCTGACTGCAGACCTTTGATTAGCCCTAGCTGCTCAGTCTCTCTGCCACATTTTGTTTGATTTCCTGAACCAACCTCCCTAGAGCACTGTAAGAGTTCTGTAATAAGTGCCATTGATATCTCATTTTTGATCCATTAGCTTACTTTTAATGCACGTTTCACTGAAGCTGTAGAATGCAAAATTTTTCATCAGGATATGAGAAAATTTTATCAACATTATACAGCCACTATTATCAACACATTTATAATCTCATTTGAAATCAGGTTTGCTGGATAAGCTATATTTTTCAGAAAAACTATGCTGATTAGCATTTGTTATGTTTCTGTCCTTTGAATATCTCTCATTTTAATCCCTTATTAACTTTCCCATTATTTTGCCCGGGAATGACATAAGGCTAAGAGTATGGTTCCTTACCCATGTCAGTTTTTTTAAGCTTTTGAAATATGTTATTACATTAGCTACTCTACCCCACACTTCATGGTTTAAAACAAAAGAAAACAGTCAAACAATCAAAACAGAACAAAACAAAAACAAACAAACAAAAAACAAACAAGCCAATGAAAAAAAAAAAAACACCATCACAAGTCCCGAGATGACATTTAAAAAAACTTTAAACAGTTTTATGGAGTGCAAGACATCCAAATCTGCCAATTTAAACTTGTTTTAGTCATCCTTCTGTGGTATCTGACAAGAAACTGCATTGAATATTTCTGGATCACTACAAAAATTTTGCTTGAGCAGTGTCTGAAAGATTTGGCTATGATTTGACTGGGATATGCCATTGCACTGCATGCCTGTATATCATTTCTATGCTCTTCTTTTCGTATATCATTTCTATGCTCTTCTTTTCTCTGCACGTGTAGCACAGGGATGGATAGTACAATCCTATTGCAATCAACTGCGATAATTCTTTGACAGGTTTGGGTCCAACCCCGACTGAATTATGAATGAAAAAAGCCACTGAAATCAGCTTTTCCAGCTCCCCCACACCTTTTCACTATTTCTGAATTAATAGTAGGAAGTCAGTATCTGAAAGAGATGAATCACTATCACTTCCATTTGCAATTTTTGCAAACTGATGTATCAAGTTTGATGTAGTTTTTTTTTTTTTTTTTTTTTTTTTTTTTTTTTTTTTGTAGGAATGAAGAGAAAAGCAGGCTGAGGCCAAATTTCTACTTTGTGTTGCTGAACATCTTGTAGTTTGATATAACTAAACAATTATATTTTGAGTTACAAATAGGTAACTTACTACCCAAGAACTGCTGTGACTGTGTGGAAGGACTTTTCTCTGCGTTGTCCTGTTTTAGGCTGCTTACAAGTACAGTTGTCTGCTTTTGCAACAGGAAAGAATTAAGCCTTTGGGATTCAGCTGAAATAAACCTGCAGTCTTCATGCTGTAATTTCAGAGCACAGATGTAGCAAAACACACAATAAATGTGTTACCAGTTTTACCTTGTCTGAATAGCCAACACAAACACTCTGCTAGAAAAAGTCTGTCTGTTTTTAATGATACACAGGCTGTGTTTTCAGCACCAGTTTTGATCCTGAAGTACTCAGATTGGACTGGAATGCCCAAAGGATGGCTTTAAGTGTCTCATTTACGATAAAGAAGTTGTCAGTGTAAATTCTCAAGCAAAAATTGCAGAAGTAGATTTCATGTCCTACAATACAATAGATTTCCAAACAATATACTTTGTACCATGGTCATGTTTCAATGCTGAGCTGTATAACTTATCCTACAGCTGTCTTTGCACACTCTCAGATTACTGTGAACTTCAATCATTGCCATAAACATTTCATTAAGTTGCTCCACTACATTGCGGCCATGACGAAGCTCTGGAAGTGTAATTGATTTGGCTTGAATGTTCACGATATCTCACAATGACCTCCACTGTATACCACAGTATGAGGATGACTTTCAAAATGCAGACTTTAAAGGGAAAGGGGACATGTTGTAGTGGGGAGAGCTTGAACTCAAAGCTGGTCAAAGAACAGAAACTCACTGCCACTCTGGGACTCTCAGGGTGTGAAACAAGGTGGTGGTCTCGGAGCTCCCCGCTGGCAGGGCAGTATTGCAACTGCTGCCCTGGTGCTAAGCATCAGAGAGAGGCAGTCATTAGAAATCACTCCGAGGCAGGTGACCTGCCTCTTGGACTCACCACAGCAAGATGCGAACCAAAAATTTCTCTCTTTTGGGCTGCGTCAACAGCTTTTGAGACCCATAACGATCCTGCTCCCCAGACTGCAGCCCCAGCCTGGCCTCTCCCGCCCTTGCCCACAGTCAGGGCTTGGGGGCTTTAGTTACATGGGATTGCAGCTAAAATCATCATCATCTCCTCACCGATGCCTTTACAGGACAGTAATTAAGCATGTTTGTTTTATATTGGATTAGATCCATAAAAGAAGGGAGCTACCTAAGAGGTAACTGAGCCATAGTCTTGCAGATGGCTGAGACACTGGCAGATCCCTGGCCAACCTCTATTTGGGGCACTCTGTGTTCCTCTCAGCTCAGTGGGTGAATCTGCATCATCCACAGCACTGGGCTCCTTCTTCTAAGATGAAGGCAGAAGAAGAGCTGCCTTGTCCTCCATGGATATTTGGCTGGTCATGATAACACAGACAGTTTTCTTTACCCTATCTTTTTGATCCCTGTCTTCCACACTGCAGAAACCCCAACCAAGTTGGTGGAGAAGCAAAAGTGGACTGGGAGCAGCACACACCTGGCTTCCTGGAGGAGATGAAGAATATGGTTTACCTGTTGAACAGTAATGTGACTTTAAGTAAGAATACACAAATTGAATTTAATAATCAGGTAGGAAAATACATGCTGTCTGTACTTGAAATTGGATCCATGCAGCCACTGAAGAGTTTAGCAAATTGCTTCTTTTACTTTTCTGTGTGCGCATAGCAGTGGTCAGCTCTGTAGGCATTTACTTTGACTACTGTTCATTTCAGATAGCCCTTGCCATTTCAGCTCTGGAAAAATCTCAGTTTTTGTACCTGTATAAAGTATTATTTAAAAGTCAAAGACTTCTGGTTACCTGGCAACCTGTAAATGAAGTCTTTTGGAAAAGGAACCTGAAGGGAGGGACTTGTTGAATATCAGTGTTCTTTCTACATTGTAAATGCAGCTATTTCACAAAAGATCTTTCCACTCTGTAACTAGTTTATAGTTAGAAATATTAGAAAAGTACAAAAATATAAATACATTTATATGAATAAATAAATATGGTAAAACTTTTCACTATCCTGTCCCTGCCTGCCCCTTCAGCCAAACTACAAAAAAGTTACACTTCTCTTTCAAAGGCTGGAAATATATAAGTAAATTTAATTACTTTATCAGAACTGGCTAAGAACATTTAGAGGAGTAAGTCTGAGTACCTGGTGCAAGCCAGACAATTGCTATTTTCTCCGTTTCAAGCTTCAGTTCTGTATGGAAAGACTGCCCTGATCACCTATCACCTTTGTGCCAGCTTCTGTCCAGTTAGCGATATGCTGAGAAACCCATTTTATTTTAATTACTTCTGTAATTCTGAAGCATAACCTGACTGCAGATGTGAACTACAGACTATTATGGCTGTCAGAGCAAGAAGGATGAAAAACGAAGAGTGAAATGCCAAACAGACCTTTCTGAATCAGGCGGTAAGCCCAAGCATGGAAGCTGCTCATTCCTCTCGCTGTTCCTTGCTAAGCACCGGAGGAAGCTCAGGCTGTTCTCTGCAGATGCAGCAGCACCACCACACATGGAAGCAGCTGAACACATCTAGCGCACAGATGTCTGATTTGATATTAATATTATTTGAGATGTACATTAGAGGGGCAGATGTATAATCTGGGACTGCATCCAGATTCTCTTCTAAGGCAATAAGATAATCAGTAAGATTTTCTTCCTTTTCTTGTCTTGCTCATTCCTTCTCCTGCCACTAAAAACTAAAGCAAGACAAAATAAAAATAAAACAAGAACCTATAAAAAAAAAAAAAAAAAAAAAGATCTGAGTGAAGCATTACAGTTGATGCAGTTCTATGGCACATTGTCAAAGAGTTGATTATCTCAACTTGATTATCATTGCACTTGATTGAAGTGCAATGGCTTTTGAAGTAAATAAATATTTAAACCTGCCATATTGTAAAATGACCTTATTTAACTGCGGATCATACCCCACTTAACAGTTAGTGCCTATAAAAAAAAAGAAGGGTCTTAAAAAGTGTTCAAATGTTTCCTTTCACAGTTCCTCTGAGCAACTATTCCTCCTCACCCTCCCACAGAGGTGTCTGTTCTCTCTGCGCTCTGCCTGAGAGCACCACGGGAAGGCAGGCGTCAGACAGGACTTGGTGTTTGCACAGTTACTTCCCATTGATATAAACAGCGAAGCAGAAATAATAAAAGCTAGGAGCAGGACTCGTCTCCCCAGTTAAATTCAACAATTTGGAGTAGGGTGGGGTGCCAACAATCCTGCATTGTTTCTGAATGCACGTATTCTTAGGGAAAGAACGGTAAAGTAATTAGAGAATTTTTCACTTGTTCCCTTTGAATTACAGGAACCACCAGGTATAAATTGTAACTAGGCTGGAAGGGGAAAAAAAAATCCTGCCTGGCTTACCCCCATGTGTAGCAATATTCTTCTGAATGTCTTGGAGGAATACAGAATAGATGATTAAAAAAAAAAAAAAAAAAAAAAAAAAAGCCTCTTCCTGCTCCTTCATTTTTACAAGGAGAACAAAAAAAGACTTTGCGGCAGTGCAATCAAAATTCATTCTTCCTGTAGCTTGTTCTTTGAGGCCAGCTACAGAACTTGCCATGCTGGATGATGCTAACAAGAAAGAGGACTATTGTAAGATTTGTTATCTACATTATAACAACAGCTCCTTCATCAATACAGATAGGAAAGAGATCTGCAAGAGCTACTGTTTGTTATACAGTACTTTCATCCCCGGCAGGGAAAGAGAACTACAGAATCTTTTGGTAGAGTAATTACAATAAATGTCAGACTATTTTTTCATCCCCCCCCCCAAAAAAAAAAAAAAACAAGTCCCAAACCCAAAGCTGTTTTGCCACAGAAATGTCACATCCTACAAGCATCATAATTAGGCCTTTTGATGAACGAGAGCTGTAATACTAAATTCATGACAACAACAGAGTACTGGCCTGGGCTCCATTTTTGGTGAAAAGATGGGGAAGAAACAGATCAGTCCTGATGACTTGAAAGCTTAGCAGGAGGAAGAAAAAAAACAGTACAACAGGATTTTGTAGTCACTGGGTCCACAGAGATGAAAATGTTTTACTTATAGAGGAAGTAATAAAATTTTCCTAATTCTGTACCACAGGCTGTGTTCTATCTGGATGCACTGGTCAGATCCAGCAAATGGATCAGGAATGAAAAATAATTGAATTGGAAAAGGCTACAGATTACTGAAGTAACAAGCTGAAAGTCCACCAAGTATCACTCAGCCAGAAGAATGCACAGACGAATGTAAAACAAAACAAAAACAGCCCTCCCTACGCTCACCTCCCAAACATTGTATTATTTAAAGTTATGCTCCTAAACCCCAAAGACCTATTACAAGATTGTTACAGCTGAAATCAGAAATAAAACTCCAGTTAATTTTAGCAGAAGCTCGCAGATAGCCCATGCAGTATAATTAGTCATCTGAAAACTGGGAAAAAAAAATATATATCTATTATAATTGTTTTCATTTTCCTAAGACAAAAAGATGAGCAGATTAAACAAGCATGTATCAAATACCATCAGGTATACTTCTTCACAGAGTTCAATAAAAAATTTAACAGAATGCAGTTGAATGCCTGGAACATAGCACTATGCACCATGCAGTGCAATAATTATGCACAATTAAAGCCTACTGTGCAATTTTGTTACCATAAAAGCTCACTGACTCACACCAATTGAAAAATCTGAAACGACCTGTTACAGAATCACTTTCCACAATTAAATGCCAATTCACAATTTCATCTCGATGGCCCAAATGCATTTCTCAATTTGGTCCAATCTTTTCACGGTTGTGGTGCTTAAAGCTCAAGCTCCGAAAAAGTGTAAAGAATTAGCATTAATACAGCCTAGAGAATCCTTCCACATTTCATTTGTAGGAAATGCGCTTCTCATTCATTTTGGTGGCTCATAATAGCTACCGAACAATTAAGACCATTGTGATACTTAGTATAGATTCTTAAAAATACAGAAAAGCGGAGTTCACGCTGTACGAGAATGAACATGCTTATACCCATTACTTGATGCCTGACAATTCATTTGGCTCACACATTTACCTGGAGTAACATTACCACAGAGGCCAGCTGAATAAGATTCCTTTGCAGAACACATTACAGTTTCTAGGAGTAAGAAATTTACCCAGATTCCACAATTTTCTAACAGGCACTATTATGGGAGCTAAAAGGGGATAAATCCCATGAGGACTTAACAGGTATGGTAGCCTCGTTTAATAGACAGCAGCTTAGTTCTGAAGATGGTGTATAAGAAGACATAATATATGCATGTATATTTATGGATGTCCAGCATTTCCCAAAATACTCTTCTTTTATCCCTGCCTTTGAAGAAGGTGTTTTCTCAGTAGCTTCAGTCAGGTTATAATTCCTTTCTTTGTACACTTTCACAGCTGGGGCCTACCGGGGCCTAAGCTTTGGTGCTACTTCACAGACAAAGGCCCATAAAGCACCAGTCACCAGTCATGACGAATGTTGTCTAAACATTTAGTACAGAAAGAATACTAGGACTAGATTTATCCAAATAAATACCAAGGACTGTGTTCTGATTATAAATAGAAAGCAAAAGGATAATGAAAATCAGTGGAACAAAGACGATGTGTCAAGGTTAAAGATAAATTCTTCAAAAATACAGTGGTGGTAGTTATTTGTTAGTCCTTTTGGAGTAGCTACACAAGCTTTTTATTAGGCACATGTGTAAAGATGAACTCAAAAAAAAAAATTTGCTCCTTCTCCTAACTTCCCAACCTGAAGAGCTCCTCAGATGGTATGACGCCATGTCACGGCGCTGGTATTTGAAGAAGCCCTGACCAGGCATGGAAGGAAAGATGGAACCATCAGAAACATTACCTCCAGCAGCCTGAGAAACCCACAAACAACCAGGAAAGTGGACTTTGAATTTCTGGTATTGTCCTTTCCCTGATGTGTTTCCTTCTCTTTCTGGAGACTACTCCTCTTACCGTTATCCCTTTTCTCTAATGAGAGTCCAGCTTAGGCTGCTAAGCCTCTGCCTTTGGCAGCTGTGGGCCCGGAGAGAAGCTTTAAAAGCAGCTGTTTAAGGCAGCCTGGCTCTCTTCATGAACTTGCAGTCTGCAAGAGGCTGGTAAAGCTGTGTGCTGCCCTGTAATTCTCCAGCAGTGAGATTGCAAGCAAGAATTAACTCTAGACAAGATGTTTCATTTTGCAGTTCCATTCTGAATGTCTGTTTTATTTAGCTTTGAAGAAAGATCAGTTTTGGAGCAACAGCAGGTTTGGCCCATGAATTCACTTCCACTTTTTATGCAAAACATTTGATATTGTTTACACCAATGCTAATACTACCATATGTGACTTATCATATGTGATGGACACATTCTTTCTGTGGAAAAAGGACTACAGAAATAAAGAAATAAAAATGTATGTTATTGCTAGGTTATTTTATATATAATATTTTGTATCTGAGATCCTTCAGCTCCCCCTTTTATAACTTTAAAGCCTTTTACTAAAGTAGCTGTTGTTGCTTTTGGACAAGGAAGTCAAGGTCTCTCAGAAAAAAAAAATCATGATCCATATTTAATTGGAGCCATTAGCTTTCTTTCAGAGTCTACTTATTTGATCAAAATTTACAAAATGCAATCAGGTTCAGTCACCTCAGGTCTGGCTTGCAAGACAACATCATGTCCTGCAGAAAGAGGTTTTGAATTTTAAAATCGAATACGCATTTGTAAATTAAATTTCAAACCAGAGAACACAGCAGAGGACGTGACTGAACCCAGGTTCAGACTCACAGGTTTGGGCACAGCGGCAGCCTCTCGACTTTCAGCCTGAGCTTTAAAATCCTTCAGCGTGGAGCCAAGATGGACTCAAGAAACATCTCTCAGCCAGCTGAGCACCCGAGGAAAGCTGTGGTGCCCCAGACAAGGCGGTGGGTGCAGACCTTGCAAGGAGGGCACGTACCTGCAGCCATGAGGGCACGAGGCCCAGCCAAGCCGCAGGCCTGTGAGCGCGCACATGCACTAGGTACGAGCTAGCCAGTTCAGCAAGGTTTTTCCAATTATGTCTGCTTATTTCCACAGTCACATTGATGATCACAGCATGCCTGCTCTATGGGATGGTATTATGCTAAAGCCAGTGGTAAAATAAATTTAGTAGGCATTATGTAGGCCATGCTGTAATGTCCAGATGAGACAAAGGCAATGTCAAAGCAAGTCTGTAGAGACGTGTAAGTAGATCAAATGAAACACCACCAATACAAGCTTCTGTTAATAAGATTACAATTTCAAGGTCATGTTTTGGCCAGTCCTTGAGAACCACTTTCATGTCAACAAGCAAAACACGTCGTCTAAAGGAGCCTGTGGGCACGCAGCTGCGGCGACAAGGCCAGAGAAGGACACCCTTGTGGAGCAGCATGGGGAAGGCCATTTCCTTACAGGGAAAGGATAAACTCTCAAAGGCAGCCTCCTGTTGGACAGCTTTTCCAGTTCATTCCTCATGGCACTGCAACAGCCCCATACCCACACTTGTGGGTCTGTGACAGGAGCCCTCAGAGCCTGCCCAACCCTCCCAATGTTGTGAAGCCCAGTTGCAGCTCCTGTTAGACAGATACTTACCCACTGTAGGACTCAGCTGCAGGTTATCCTTCAAAATCAAGTTCTTATTTGATGTAAATTAGCACAGCTCCACTGAAAAAAATGGGGCAATGCTTTTTTGTCCCAGCTGATGTTCTAACCCATAATGTTATTGGAAAAAGTGGGATTTTGTTCACCTGAACAGAGACTCAGGGGGGATGGTGCTGAGCTCAAAGTTGTAAGTCAGTGTTCACAGCAAGCAGAGTTTCACAACACACCTGCTGAGATATTTCAGCTACCCCGAATTCTACAAAAGCCCACTTTGTCTGCAAAAGAAAGTTAAAAAAAAATAAATTTAAAAAACTCCCAATACAGCAGCAAATTAAGAACAGAAAGAGGAACACCCTATTTTTAAAGCCCATAAAGTGCAGAGAAATCTCAGCTCAGTGGGAAGGTGAGTACATGGCCAAGGGTTTATTTTTGAGATGTATCTTCAGAGAACTACAATTTACATGTTGGCAATTATCCCTTCTGTAACAGGCACACATTTCAGACTTCTGGAAGCCAGACTATCTCCAAGGGGTATGTTTGTGCATACAAAGATGAGGAGAAGAAAAATGCAGTAGGTTTGTGGGACTAACACGTGATTAAAAAACAGACAAAAGCCACACCGGGGTACTACTATAATCAGTCCATTTACCAGCGGAGGAATTTCTCCTACCTAACCTGAGCTTGCTGATTTGCGGAGTGCAGCAGAAGCATTTTTAGAGGCACATGAACGGGTTTAGAGGCAGTGAGGTGGCTCAGAGGAAGCAAAAATCTAGTCTCAGTAAGTTGTGGGTGTAGAGTGATGAAATAATATTGCTTATGGGATTTTTTTATTATTATTATTATATGCAGATTTTTCTAGAACAGAAAAATACCCAGACATTGGGTGTTTTGATGCTGCAAGTTGTGTCTGGGCTAAGGGACACTGAGCATAAAAATGATTTCAGTACTTTTAAAAAAATAGCTCAGAATAATTATGTATAGACAGGCCCAGTTTTGTCATGTTCTCTGTGAGTTCTCTCTTGATTACGAAAACAGCTAAGTAGGTGGATTCCTACGAGGATAAGGCCATTGGTACAGCAACACCATTGCAACAAGGGCTTTGCATGGTACAGGTACACAATCAGCAGGGCTGATTAAGGACTTTTGGAAGCAGACTGATTGCCCAAGTAGCCCAGGTAAGGCAAGGCAAGGGGAACTGAGGAGATTTAAGGGAATATGAGGATGAGCATAGCAATGCTGCTGCTGGGCTCAGGCTGAAAGCTGTAGTTCTTACTTCCTTAAGAATGCCTCATGATAACACCATTAATATGTTCTCACCTCACAGAGAAGAAAACTATAATCACTAACATTTAAGGGAAGGGAAACTGAAGAAACTGAAACCACAGAAAAGCAAAGGGACTTTCCCAAATATGACCCACAATGATGAGGAAGGGGAAGAAGTAGTACCATGTCCACCCTCAATATTCAAAGCATCCCAATGTAAGATCTAGCCTTTGGTATGTGCCAAATCAGAGGGAACACCAATAAATTTACTTTAAGATTGTAAAGTTTCCTTGGAGTCCATTTTGTGTTGCATTTACACAGAACCTATGTCTAAACTATTACCCCCTGAAAACAAAGCTATGCAAAAAGTTCTTTAAACGTAAAACAACAAGCTCCAACTAGTATGTGAAAACAAGAGGCTTTGTTCAGAGCTTTTCTGAAGATACAGTTCAAGGCTACTGTATGCCTTGTACGGTTGTGTTGTCAGGAGAAATAGTCAAAGCAGGTATTCTCAAATCCTCTGTACTTGTGCTTCTGTATTATACTGCAAGCATGCCTCCGGTGCCCATCTTGCAAGCAATTTAGCATTCAACTTTTTTTTTTTTTTTTTTTTTTTTTTAAGCTGTGAGGGGAAAAAAAGGAAAAACGAAGAATTTATAAAGGGAGACATAAACGTGGCAATTTTAAAAATCATCTGCAAAGGGAGGATATGGATTGGCAGACCAGAACCAGAAAGCACAGACACATCATTAAAAGCATTGACGAGGCATTTTGAGGAATTACTTTGGCAAAGAACCAATACAATATTAGCATTATTTCCTGAATGAATCCGTGTCATCAAACCTATGTAGCAGTTAGACAGCTCAAGGCAATTTAAACAAAAAATTTAGTTTCAATATGAATTATTTCTGCCATTTAAGTTTTTTGGTGTTTTGAATTTTTCATCCATGAGAATTTGAAGCTTATTTATTCACAATTCATGTAACAGCTGAGATTCTCACAAAATTGTGTTGTTTGTGTTGTCTTGGAGCTTTACCGTGAGCCCCAATCCTTAGCCTACCCTCAAGTACAAAAGGAATGAATAAGGAAAGAAATAACTTTATCTCAGGCTGCCTCCTTCTGCAAGAGCTCAGCTGTACCCTACATACTGGAACTCCTCTTGGTTCTGAAGGACTCTTTTTTCCCTTCCCATGTCTCTCCATCAGCTTGTGGTAGATCATTGCTTTTATTGTTTTTCTTCTCCAGCTTAGGCTGGTCCCAACAGCACACGAGTATCTCAGAATTGAGACTTGCTTAGTCCATAACCACTTCCTCGCAAAAAAATACTTTGAGACTTTTTCTTTTACCCTATCCTATGAACACATTATTCAGGAAGTTCTTTTCCTGCACTTGAAGTTCACTCTGGGTGACACCCTCCTGTGTGAGGAAGAATGAATCCAACCTCATTTTTAAGCAGTTTTGCATACAAGAATGAGCCACTTGCAATTAAATAGGACTAGTTATAGAAGTTGAGGCACATTTCCATTCACTGGTGGTTGATTATATGCAAATTCTGGGAAAAAGTCACATGCAGAAGAGTGACAAAACGTATCAGCTTTTTTCAACAGTGAAGAAGGGAAGCAAACTGAGCACTTGTGTCAAAATGTTTTTAACAAAATACAGTTGTTAAATTACTAATATACTGTCGTATTATTTTATATATATATATATATATGTTATAAACTGGTGATGTGATCTCAGTTGGTGAAAAGTGTGTTCTGTACATTACTCTGTGAGTAAGGAAATATATAAAAGGGCAAGAAGGACTTGGGGAAAGGCGTGCATAAGAAAACTCCATTTTTCAGTGGTTCTCGCATCAAACCTTCTCCTCATCTTCCGTTCTTCTCAGACCACCACGTGTCCCATGGCCAGAAACCTGCCTTGGGGCACTACCACAGCTTGCTTGTACCACCACAAACTGACATTCCCAGCCACAGAAGCTATCTGCACATAATTTGAAGTCTTTTACAAACTGGATTAAGAAATAAAAAAAAATCTACTGGCGTATGAGCTTCTGGGAACACTTTCTGAATGTGAACACTATTACAGACAGACTGCATCTTTACCTTGCCTTGTGTAAACACCTACTTGTAGTAGAAGCACAGGGTTATTGTTATTGGCAGCATGATCCTAGTAGTTAAATCAAAGCCTAGTAAATGATACAGCACTGTAAGGTTCCCACAAAGAATCGCCAATTTTGGTAATTAAGGAATCTTGACGATATGAACACCTTCATGTTGCAGTGAATTCTAAGACAGTGGATAACCCTAACAAAAATAAGTCCTGAGAGCTTGCAACCCCACAAACTAGAAATGGATTTTATTTTGCATAAGCTTTTACTAGGAATAGGAAGGAGGGGAAGAAAGGAAGGAGAGTTCACATGGAGATGATACAGCATGGGTTCTTTGGAAACTGTAAGTTCTGGCCTTTTTTTTTTTTTTTTAAATCAATATAAATTGGATATACTTGGTTTGCAGACATAAATAAAAATCAGAAAAAGGTCTCCCACATACATACTACTGATAGAAGAAAAAAACCTTTGAAATACGGTATAAAACATCTCAGAAGCTTTAAACCTCCCCTAGCAGTGACATTAAGCTTCTGGCAAAAGGCTGCTTCATGAAATGCATCTCCTAAAACTGAAGAGAATACAGAGTAGATTAAGAGAATATGCTCACAAGTTATGTCCCATAGAGTGAAAAGCAACCCAGCGAGCCTGTGCTAGCTTATCCCACTGTACAGAGAAATGTACGATGTGCCAAGACACCACAGAAAACAGTTGAGATCTTGCTAGCCTAGTGGGATAAAAATACATTGACTCATCAGTTAGGACACTAGTAAGAGCAAGGCATGTAATTGCCAAGCTCCCCTTGCAAGTGTATAGAAAATTTTAATACAAATTTTTAATGGAGCTCTTAACCTGAGCTCCAGAATTCCTGTTGCTTGCCAGGCAATCAGATGAACTACGTTAATTAGCTTGGAAAAAAAAAATAAATAAATACTGAAGTGCACTGATCTTGACTTCAGAAGTTTGCTACATTTCCTATCTCTCAAAGTTGCTTGCCAATGCTGAAAGACACAAGATTGCCCCCCCCCAAAAAATGACGTATGATACTTGTCCTTTTGATATCAAGGATAAATTGTTACGTAAGTGAAAATGCCAATTGATTTTTTATAAGTCCTTTTTGAAGTAGAGATGTTTCTCACCACAATTCATTAGCCTATTAAAAGAAAGAATAAAAAAAAAAAAAATAAAACAGAAAAGAAAGGAAAAAAAAGGCCAACCATTTTTCAATGTTAATAGTTCTTCCTGGTAATGAAACATTCACAAGACAGTGCAGTCACTGTAATTGCAGCTTCCATAAAATAATTGTTTTGATTACATCATGCTTGCTTATTATAAGTAATTAGATTTTAGAAATCTGTACGCAGCAGTGACACTCTTTTCCTTCTCCACATTGTGAGTTGTATTTGGCGCGTGTTTGTACCTACATTTACCATTTTTCTAAGAAACACTGATATAAAACTTGGAGTCATTTATTTGCTATCTGCATTGTCAGTAGGGTCATATTAAGTATCTGCAGATTTTGATATGGCACAGCAAGTATCCTCTTGTTTTTACGTCAAATTCTGCTTCCTGCTACACCTGTGCAGCAACACTGCTTATATCAGTGCACAGAATTCAGCTAAATTTCAGAAAACTCAAAAGCTTATGGTAGCAAAATATTTTCTCTCAATTTTCTAGTAAGTATTTAGGTGTCTATGATCCCCAAGAGATTTGTAATAATTAAAGACACTAAAAGTTCAACTGCATGACAGAAGGCCGGTGTCCAGTCCTGGTTAACTCTAACCGGTTAAGGATCAAGGATGACAAACAGCTACGTTAAGTGCATTTTACTGTTTATGGCATTTCTGACACTGAAGTTCAGGAACGCGATGGATAGCTACTACAGTAGCTCCCCCTGCTGATGAAACACAGTCTTCCAGAGTATTTTATACTTCATATATGAGCACGCTAAACTACCTACAGTCATGAAAATGGATTAAAAATGGATACTTCACTGCTTAATTACCAGGCCAGTCTGAGACCAAGTTGTAACCTTTTGGCATCCTAGCTGACTTCGGGTAAGGTGAGACATCCTGAGACTCACCTCTAGCAGTGGAAGAGGGGAATTAAGGGGGCTAATTCAAGACCTTTTCACCACTATGCTGCTCTCTCCAGACAGCAACCCTTAGCAACCATTCAGAGTTTAAATGATGTTATAAAGTACATTAAGCATTAACCCCAACCAAATACTAACTCCTGTTAAGAAAATATGATTTATAATCTTTATTGTTTACTTACATATAATAAATATAATACAGAACAAAAACATCACACCCAGCGATTGTATTACACAGGCTGTTTATCAGAATACATTACATTTTCTTTTCACTAGCCCTTTCATAGGGTTTTGGTATTGGATATTCAGAATTTCAATTTATAAATCTATCAACACAAGAATGATTTTCCCATTTTCACCTTTATACATGTTTCAAATAATCACATATATACTGATTTTGTTAAAAATATATAAGCAGTATTTGGTATTTGCAGTATAGGCCTATAATTTCCATTCATTAGATCTCTATTCATATTGAGAATTTCAAAATAATTAATAGCTTAAATCTGATTTTAATAAAAAATACTTATTCTATAGTTCTCATTTAAATGAATCCCCTCAGAAAATGAAGTGAATCCCCTCAGAAAATGAAGTGATTGGACAAAGACACTCCAGGTAAAAGTCAACATTCACTTTTAAAAAACAAAGGGCAAAAGTTCTGGTCCTTGCTTCAGCTGTACAAATCGGGAATAGTGGAGACACCTGTTTAGAACAGAGGGAAGCAAAGAGCAAGAAGCCAGAGTTTCTTAAGAGATGTGCATCTTCATTTCAGAGTTACTACTGCTATCCTGCTGTTTTCTTGGCATAAATCACTGCATCAAGCCATGATTATATGTTTTTCTCTGCATGAATATACTTATCATTAAATGGAAATTAGATGAAAATGCTGTGTTTTTTGTCAGAAATAGACAAGGTTTAACACACTCTGAAATCAGGTATTTAAGTGCAAATGCAATACTCATCAGCAATTCATGTTCTGATCTCACTACGGAAAATGGTTAAACTGTTATGCATAAAGGTATTTCACAAAGGAAGCATACCTGCAAGTATCTGTGCTCTCAGAACATCTGAATTATCAGTGAACAGCACAAACTTCATGCAAACAGAAGCTTTTGTCAGTTTAAAGTTTTAGCTAAAGCAGTCTCTGCTTTAAAAACATTCAGAACTATCTTCAAATTACAGAGAGCTGAAATTTAGTACAGAATTTAATGCCAAAAAGACCAAAGCTACTAACTATTGGGTTTGTGCATCTTTTAATGCAGAAGTTTTAGATGTTTAAGAAATCAATCAGTATAAACATCTAAACAAAAAGTTTCAGGTACAGTTTTGTTTTACTGATATTCATTCCTAAAAAATCTGAGTAAGTTTTTAAATCATTACAAGGATTCGATCGATTGTACAATGCTGAAGTCCATAGTGCACATCTCTTACACTAATTCCATTGAGATAACATCAACTTAAGCAAGGGGATAAGCATTCACAAGAGCTTTGTGTGAACAGTTTCAAGATTTTTGATTAATAGGCAGATCATTCATTTGTAACTGGATCGTATGTGAGACTTTTAACAACTCTCTCACACACAAAAACCCCTAAGAATCCCAAAATGCAACCAAGAAAATCCTTATCATTTACCCTATCTCCCTAAATATATTTTTCCATGATTCTTACAGTCACAGGGCTTAAACATTCAGCTTCAATACAAAATTATGAGACTTAAAATATGTACATTCTATAGTAAATCAAGACTGGAGAGATCAATTTAATGCACAATTATTGCCTAAACACATCCTGTACATAGTTGTGCTATGTAAGCAATTATCTCGATGGTTTTACAGCTGATCCCATATGCTGCCCAGTAAGTTGTATTTATTTTCAATAAAAATTATTGTATTTACTCTTTTTCTCTTTTCCTTCTCCCACAGGAAAGGGATACTGGAAAGCCCCTGTTGTTTTTCTAGCTAAAGGCTAAAAGGAGGAGATTCTAAAATATTTTAGAAATCACTCATTGTGATGGGGGATCTAGTTTAATCGACTTGCAAAAGGTCAGATTTATATAGAAGAGAAGCATCACCTATAACAGACAAGGAAAAGCAGACTTGTGGGCTGACAATATTAGTAATACACTGAAGGATATTTAATGAAAACATGGTAATGTGCATATCATAAATTTAGCTCTTTGCTATATGGCTACTTTCTCCTCAGCTTGATTTTTTTTTTTTTTAATTTAAATAAACCATGGAAAAACTTCAGAACCATATGTCATACAAATATCCCCACAGTATTATTTTCTGAGGCCATTCCAATGAACCTTTTGTGGAACACGTGAACAAATTGTGCACCTTTCCTGATAAAAAATCAAAAGTTCATTAAAAAAAAAAAAAGAAAATCAGATGCAACTTTATTAAGTATCAACTGTAGCTCAACTGAACAGCTGCTTTCTACCGAATCCTCAGAGAAAAGCCTTTTATGCTTCTAAAAGTAGGAAGTGACAACTAGGTTAAAGTCTGGATGAACTCCTCATCATGGCATGCATTCCCAAAAAAGTCCGGTTACCTACAAACACCAGATGTAATGATGCAGTACATCAACGAGGAGGGAGCGAGAAGACAGAAAGCTGACCGGTTACATTTCTGTTAGAATTACATGTTTTATATTAGCTTTATAGCAGTAGAGAGAATCTGGGTAATCAAAATATAATTACAGGAGTTTCAACGAGCTGGGAAATGTCCTGTTATATTCTTTGCAAAGTAAATGGAAATGTCAAATCAGAAATCATCAAGGGGAAGCTGATCCTCAGGGCTATGATCACTGTGCTCACATTCTCACTATTGACAAAAAAAAAAAAAAATATTCTCCTGGAAGTATACCACTAAGTGAAGTGGTTAACATCTCTTATACTGATGATTTTACAGAAAAATCATGTAGCAAGAAAAATTCACCTTCTAAATAATTAAGCTGCATGCCAGCCATAGAGAAATACAGTCTGTGATCAGTTACAGTATGTTTACCATTTTTCCCAGCACAAAATCCCTCAATTTTATATTACTGAAGTCCTAGAGCAAACTACTTCAGATGTATGCTGCAGACAGAAATACTGCAAAGGCATAAAAGGTCAACCTGACTGCAGAGTATTTCAATAAAGTTTTAGTTTATTAATGCTGCCTATGATACTGGTGGGCTTTGGATAAAATCCCAGCCTAGCCAAAGTAACTTTACTGGAAAAGCAAACAAAAAATATCCCCAAAGTGAACACACTTTGTAAAAATTTAATGATAAAAATAAATATATTTATGTTAGAAGACTCTACCCCATAGTCAGACCTTGTATTGCTACAGCATTGTCTAACCCTGAAAGTTAATGTCACTCTCGTGCCTCAGGTGCAGCTCTGAAAACAAAAGTGCAACTATTAATTTACATGGTGCAATAAAATAGGAAAAAAAAAAAAAAAAGAAAAAAAAAAAAACAAATTGCAAAATCAATTTAGAATGGATGTGTGTCCAAAAGCTAACAAAGTATTGTGCAGTGCACATTTTACAGCCACCTTTAGATGCTATTATCATTGTGATTCACCTAACAAACGAGGAAATTCAACATGAAAATCATGTGATGTGAAATGTCTGCGTGAAACCTGAAAATTTGGAACAATTTTAAAAGCAGGAATTAGTTATCAGCTCATTCAATGCATGGTATCATCCACATTTCCCTGAGAAATCATGCCATGCAATAACCACATAAAACAGAATACACCATTAATCAATCCTAGATTCAAAAGAAAAAAAAATCATGCATAGCAACTGTCAGTGAGCCATCAACACTTCCATGCTATTGCAGATAGCTATTACATTGCAGATACTACCTGTGACAATCCTAACAGAAACTGTAACTAACGCAAAACCTAGACCAAATACAGAAAACTGATTAAAAATCACTACCCTATAGTTAGCCATATAACTCAACATGGTTTTTAAACACTAGCTCGTTTCTCGAATTTTGAGCATGCCACTTCCTGTATCTTCATTTACAAACACACAATCTGCCTTAACGAGGCCTATCTTCATGTGAAATTTGGAAGCATGGCCATAAATTTTAGACACCAAGTTTAACTACTTTTCCCCTCCTCTGATAGCCTTAGCTTAAGCTCAAGTTAGTTTCCTTAAAATAGAAGGATTTTTTTTAGCAGGGAATAGGAATGACTTTCACCCCAATGAAAGATGGAACTTAGAATTAACAAAAGAAAAAATCACCACCTTATTTAAGGCAATCATATTAGTAAATAGGAGTACCTAGGCACAATGGGGAGAGTGAAAGAGAGTATTCCAACAGCACACACCAAGAAAAGCAACTCACAGGCTCTTTGATGTTACATGGCAGTGCGCAATGCATAGAGCAGCATTCCGGGTCACCTCTCATATGCAGCACCATGGTTTCTCAGATCAACGCCCTACTGTGGTGAAATACTTCAGCCTTTGCTCCCCCCCAGTAAGATAACCAGGCTGTGCCTTAGCCTTGCAGCTTCTCAGCTGAATCAGCCACGTCCCCCACAGCAATTTCTATGGGCAAAAAGGCAATGCCTAAGCCAGATGCAGCGCATGCTCGACAACAGAAATACAGGGCCTCTGGTGAATTCAGTGACATTCTTGTGCCCCATACTTTCTAATTAACTGCTGAGTAGTGGTGTCACACGTATTTCATACCTTTGCTGAATCAGTATTACATCTACAGCAGCCCCTCTCAGTGAGCACATTTTTGGCATGACTGAAACCTAAGAGAAAGTAGCTCAAAAAAAAAAAAAAGATCTCTACATGATGTTTTTCTCCTTTGTACTGGGTTACAGTACACAGTATGCTGAACTATGCAAGACTCACAAGAACCCTAAAAGCTAAGACATGCTACATGGTATTTGGCAAGTTATCGCCATTTCCTCCTCCAGATATAAAAACTGAACAACTCAAAAGCTCAAATCACACACGGAAGAAATTCTTGGTTATCTCATAGGACTGTAGGAATTACTTAAACTGTTTGACAGAACAATACACGCAGTACCCATTTTCCATTTTGTAGGCATGGGAAATCATCATTCTTTAAGCATCTGAAGTATGTACTTCCTGTGAGAAATAAGTCAGAATAAAGACATTCCCAAATGAAACAGTAGGAACAATGACAATTTATGCTAGCACACAGTGTTAAAGCATTTACGGGAGCGCCTTCACATTCCAGTTGTGTCATGAGGAAAAAAAACAGCATGTCACCATTACATCAGAGGTACCTGAGAATCAAAGCTAAATCTCTTGTGCATTTACCAAGCACCCATTAGAGAACTATGCAATTTACATTTCAAATAAGACGATATATTTATAAAATATTATTGTACTAAAAATCACAAGATTTTATAGAAAAATCTCATCACATTCTATTAAATGCAGGAACGATGTTACATGTCATAACTTCAGTAAATAAAACTGCAGTATATTTCTTGTAACCACAGGGGCACCACTGTTTAAAAATCCATGGCAGTTCAGGAAGGATAGTTTGCCTTTTTTTATTATTATTATTCTGTAAAGAACTGTAATTTAATGCAAAAAGACTGCTCAAGCTACTTAGTGACATAAGATTAAAATATTAAGTATCTTTAAAAAGAAGATTAATACATCTCTTGTTAAAAACAGAAGTAGTGGGAAGGCCCTAACATTGAGTCTGCTGAACAGAAAGATGACCGGGTCAGAGACAGAACACCACTCTCCTAGTACTTAGTTTCTAAACCTCTCTAACATAACAATGCCACTTAACAGACGTCATATACAGACGAGACAATGATGATCTTTTACTTCTAAGTCATGAACAAATATGATAGCAATTGCCCACCATGTGTTATCACTCCAATCCTATCAGTGACCAATTTCGGACGACATTATTAAAATACTCAGCTAAAAATACTGTAATTGCCCATTTAAAAGTAAACTCAGTTTTCCTAAGGTTAGTTTGCTGAAGCTGTAACTGATTAGATGTTGTAAAGGAACAGATTTAAATTTGTAGTTAATGGATGGTATTGAGTATATGGCATGATCTCATTGAAACGTTAAAATTAGGAGAAAACGGACATAATTTTTTTTATTGCCAGTAAGTCTTAACAACATTTATTGGAAAAGCTGAAACTAACATCCTCTAATTTGTGCTAATTTAGAAGAAAAACTACTGTAAACTCCTCTTACCAAAGAAATCTCTGAAAGTTCTAAGTCAAATATAAAATTAGTTTTACACACTGTATTTTCAACCCCTCTACTACTGGGCTTTGGAATTGAAACGGAAAGTTTCTGAAAATGCCACAGAAAAATTAATAATCTTATTAATTTATTTAAAAAAAAAATCCTATCTCAGGTATCCAAAGACTTACTACATCATCTTAAAGAGATGCCTCAGATAATTGCAACTTTTAATGACATCCAATATTAAGAACTGGAAGGGAAAATTTTATAAAGGTGCAATAGTCAACAAGAACAGTCCCCAGATTCACCTATTTCTCCTGGGTATCTTTTTCTCTTCTCTACATAAAGAATTCTACATTCTAGCTGCTGGTTAAATCAAGCCTTGTAACTGTATCACTAAACATGTCACTTTCTTGCATTCCCTCTAGTCTAGTATTTGTGTCACCAAATCACCAAAACTGGTCTTGGAAGGCATACGGGAATACCCTATGTTATTAACAGACTTCTTATGTGGAAAACTATTCGCTAAAAATCTGTCCTTTATTCATTATAATAAAACAAAATCATACAAAAGACAAAATTATTATTATTTTTTAAAATATAAGTGTCTTATAACCAGAAGTTGGGAAAGTTACTGATTTATGTCAAATATCCCTGAACTTAATTATTCCTAACTTCTCACAATTAAATAGGAAAAATGCCGCAGTAGAAGGAAGATACAGGTTATAAGGAAAACGATCAATTTTAGAATAAATTTATTAATGCAATTGGGAAAAAAAAAATCAATATAATTATCTTTATCTTTCATAGTGCAACCCACTGACTGAAAACTTTAACAATTAATTTGATCTGTTTCTTAGCTGGCAGCTGTACTAATGAAAATTTTCAAATTCAGTTTTCTGTATGAGATCATTCGGAATGATGGGTTACAGAATCAGTCTGTTTAAAACAGACACTGATTTTGAGAATGTACACCCAAATCTACTGTCATTAGAAATATTGCATCATTCACTAAAATTGTAAACATTCCAGAACATTAGGTAATACAAGATTTTTAAACATCGGCACCCGTTGCCATTACAAGGCTTCTCAAAATGGGATAAAACAATATATATGTAGTGTTCCAGGACCGTACAAAGATCCTGCCTCAATAATTACAAGAATTCACTTAATAAATTACTTTACTATTTTCTTCTATTAATATGCAAATAGTCTATACAACATAAAAAAGTTAATTTGTACCTACTACAGGTAACATATCTATTTAGCTTTTCATCAAAAAGCCTGTAAGACGTGATAACCTGCAAACTTATTTACATAACGCATTTGAAAGTATTTTTTAAAAACAATATTGTCCAGCATTTAACAAAATTGTGAGTTAAAAAGAGAAAGAAATCACTTAACAGCATTCATTTTCTTGATTTTGTCAAGTAACTTCACCAGCTCAGTGTTGTAAGGCAGGTTTGGTTGCTCAGATGGACTAAGACTCCCTACAGTGATACGCATGTAGTAAATTTGTTCATTTATAAAACCAGATGAAAGCAGGAGAGAGGAAAACATTAATGTTTCACAAGAACCAAAACTTCTTATTTTTACTAAAAATTCAGAATAGGCACTGAAACATGATTCCTTAGGGACTTTTCCAGAAGATTGTCTCTTCGCTAGGCATCACTCCATTTTTAAACTAAGAAGGAAAAGAAAAAAAAAAAAAGTTACCAGTGCTACATAATTAAAAATTACAAAAGGGAATCACTGTGTGTGTTTGTTTCCATCTTATTAATAAACAAAAGGAAGTGCTAGTGCATCAAAGCTTAAGACATCGTAAATTACTCTTATGGTAATTTTTAATTTCATTATTAGGTTTAAGCAACATCAGAAAATAAAAATACACTCCTGATCATGTAAATTATGCATACATTCTTTGAAAACTACAGCCCCTAGGCACGGGGCTAAGACAGTCAAAAACTAAGTCCATCTCCATGCATCCATCTTTATGAATATCACTTTTTTTTTTTTTTTTTTTAAACGTTTGAGAAATTAAGTTTCTGTAAGACTTTTCAAAGGTACAGGTGCTTTCTTTTTACATTACCTAAATCCTCCTACCTCTTCCTGCTCCTGTCCCCACTGTCTGTCTTACGTTGTCCCCCCACAAAGCCACACTGAGAAAATGTAAACATTAAAGTAAAAATCTACTTTACGTTTCAAAACCATTGGCCAAGAACTACATTAAAGTAAGAATAATGTTTGGTATAGAATAATACGAATTTTGAAGATATTCTTTAAAACTCTATCCATTAATTCAAAACAAGATTAACTGTATGCTCTGTAAAAATGTGTACTGATGTAACGAATGCCACCATGAAATAGAATCCTCACCTTTCACCGTACTGTTTCAAATTTGTTTATTAGCATACCTTTTGTCTATGAACAGCAACTATCCCCATCTTGTGAAACACTATGCATAGGAATGAGACTTTCACACTGCTCACTTTCTTCTGGCATTCTTGAAAGAAACATATTTATTTATTTAAATTACAGAGTAATATGTTGGCATCAAAGCAACTCATTTCATAAGTACTAAATGTGCTATAGAGGTTTGAACTGCACCATTAAAAATATACAAAACCCCTTCACTTCATGAAGTTAGCACTTCTTCACTGCATGCTTTGGATACAGTAACTATTATAAAAGCATTAAGAAAAAATAATCAAGTGTGATAGCCACTAGGAAACCTATTTAAAAAGAAATAAACAGACTTCAAATCTTTCCCTTTTCTGAACATTATATAGGTTAATAAATGGATTGGCAACTACTACAACTAAAAAGTCAGCCATGGAGGTCATCTTAATACAAAATTAGATGAAAACAAATATAGCATGTATACTGTGGCTTACAAAAAATTACAGAATATCAGAAAGGAGACATAGGATCATATTTTGTGACTGTCCTACCTCTGAATTCGATGTTTTCTACAAATAAAGGCAAAAACTCTTCTGATTCCCACCATCACTGGATCCCAGTTGTTATAGTGACATAAAAGAGTTGCAATGAAAAACGAAAAAAATACAGGGATTGCCCCTGCAAAAAATAACCAGGAAAACTGCACCTGGAATTAAAACACAGACATCATTCATTCAGAAAGGGTTTTTGTTTGTTTGTTTGTTTGTTTTTTCCCTTTAGAGTATACTGTATATTAGAAGTAGTTATTTTAAAACTATTTACAATTTTAAGATGCACAATTCTTTTGAATGGGGAGAAATATTACAAATATTTCTGCAAGTGATTTGGTACAATTTCTACAGTCACTGCTACTTCTAATAAGTCAATAACACTTTTTCTGTTCTGTACATGCAAACATTTTGTTTGTGCTGTGGTGCAGATGAAATCTGCTATTTAAAGATGCTCTCATTTTTAGGCTGCAGTCATCTGTTGGTTATAAATGAGGAAGTCCCCTAGTCACTTCCAAAGTGTTGGACAAAAAAAAAAAAAAAAGTCACCTGAAAGATTTGTACATCTGATTATCCACTGTGAACATCCTGTCACTAAGCAGATGAAATCTACGTGCAGAGATAAGACTACCCCACTGGAAACTTACGGTATTTTTTTTTTATTTTATTTTTTTAACAATAATAATAATAAAAAAGCATGGCATAATACTTGCTCAATTTAAATTAAATTCTACTTGTTCCTATACTACTAGTACTCAGAATTGATCATCTGAAACAGTTTTAAACTTAAAATTGTAGAAAGTTACATAAATCAAGGGTGCAAGAATTATAATCTTGTTTGAAATGTCTTTAAGGATTACAGAGCAATGAAACATAAGCACAGCTCCCCCTTGTGGAAAAAAAAAAGTCCAAAATAGAAGATTTCAGAGGGGAAAAAAAAAGGTACAGTTTTGATACCAAGTACTGATGCTCACTCTCAAAATCTAACAAATTGGAACTGTTAGATGAAGAAAGAGGCATCACCAGATGGACAAATGCCTAAACATAGTCAGGTTTTGTATTTACCCCAAGGAAGACAAAGCAGCCTTTTTACACAAGGCCAGTAAAATTAAGAGAAATGGAAGGTAGCAAATAGGTTTTCAGAACCTCCAGAAAGAACCAGGTGTAGGCAAATGAAAACACTGATGGAGGGAATGAAAAAGGCATGAAGATTCGGATTATGAAAGATGTTGCCAGCACATAGGCTGAGACAATACAGGAAGGTGAAGATTTAAGATAAGGAATATGAAAAGAGCAAGTGAAAACGAGGTGTACCGGAAGTTAGATTAATGGTTAACTACTTTTTTTTTTTTTTAAATAAATACCAAATACATATCACATGGAGTAACTCTAACAGTGAAAACAGTGATAACTATAAAAGCGAGTTAAAAAATTAAGTTGCCCTTGTGCTACCAATATCAACTGAATATCAAACAGAGCTTTAAAGATGATTCTGCTACTTCAGCTAACTCAATATTGCATGTGTACACGGAGAAGAAATTTGTTTTAAAGATCCGGACTCTGTGTTTACTCAGATTAAATAACTTAGAGAAGAAATTATTTACAAAGAGTTAGGAAAAACACATTCCAGTTTTCACTGTACTCCAGAATAAAGTTTAGATGAATCAGTTCAGAAGACAGCCTAAGATTTTCATATATCAATATCTAACTATACATATGATCTAAAAATTTATTTGCACACATAAAAATAGATTAAAAATAAATATAAATGAATGCTTTAAAAAAAAAAATTGCCATTAAAACTAGTTTACATATAAACCTAATTCCACCTCACTGAAGTGATTTTTGGTAAGAAATTTACTTTTTCCTCATTTTTTCCTTAATATCTACCATGAAGTATTTACATTCTTGCTACAGTTTATGTCCCAATCGTATGTTGCAGACACTTGAACAGCGAAATGAATGTGGTTATCTTACCAGTGACTGCTTTACTATAGGTGGAATCGCTGCAAGGTTTTGCTGCATTTCCATGTTGAAAGACTCGGGTAATACTAATATGAAATATACTTTATTTCATGTTTGTTACAAGACTATTTATTCTGGGCCTGTCTCCCGTTTTATTTTCCAATTTGACTTTCATTATTTTTATCCTTTTATTTTTCTGCTTTATTTCCCCCAAATCCCCTCTGACATTAAGCAAGGGTGAAATACAAATTCTGTGGTGTTCCTCCCCCCCCCAGTTTTACATGTCTGCCAGAAAATTTCAGAAGTTAAAAAGTTTTCATTAGAATTGACACTTTGCTTGTAGAAACATTTCTCAGTATAGCTTCTTTTTGGCAGGAACCATTCTAAGTGCAAGACTTACCACCTTATTTCTTGTAAATCTTGTACAAACAAAAACAAACCTCAAAAGAAACAGACAAAAACTCAAATGTAGTGACTGAATACAAGTCACAGATTGTACCACCACAGATAATGCATGAACCACATCTGCTTCAGGGATGACACTACTCAGAAAATGCTCAATTTATTACGTTCCAGGCACAGTCAGATTTTTTTCCTTCACATATTTCCACATTTCTAGGTATACATAGCTTACAAACTCAACATAGCTGTATTTGCTAAAGAACTCAAGAGAGCATCAAAGCAGTGTAAGCAAGCAGTAGTTGGCAGAGTGTGACCACCAGTCTACTCTGAACTTGCAGTGGCAGTATTCTATAGTTAGCTCTAAGTTTGGACAGTTTTGCTGTTTTAATTTCTATCATCTTCAGCTAAGCTATTCCATGACTAAACTGCTTTCTAATTCACACAAAATTTAGCATCCCAGTTCTCTAACTCCATGTGCTTCAATTATAAATTGTAGCCAGGCCAAAGTGCTCAAAGGCTGACTAATTTACCCTTTTCATCCCAGAAAACAAACAGCCAGGCACCAACTCCTGCAGCCTCTCCATACCACTCAACTGTACGTGATCTAACATCAGTGTACTACAGGTTACCAATGGTCAAAATGCAAACAAACATGTGATGGCAAATGCTTAGTTTAGCCACGTTACAGATACACCAGTGTCTATAATGAGTGACATCAAAAGCTATAGGTAGGGGATGCCCTGTCCCCCAGAAAAGGCATTATCACTGTAAGAAAGATTAAACTTACACAGATGTGTGAGAAAATCGGGCCAAAAGTCACTCAAATAAAAAGTTAAACAGGTGGTTTAACTTTCAAATTAAAATTTAACTTCTCAAATATAAATTTTAACACTAGGGATAACTTAAATCCAAAATAAAGAGCAGGAAAAAAAGTGATCTTGCCTTCAGAAAACAGAAACAGTTGCATGACCTCAACTTAAACAAAAAAGACTGTAATTGTATGCTTGCAGAATATGCGAAATAATCATTTTTCGCATAAAATTAAGAATTTGATATTCCTTGCCACTGATTAAATATTGAATTCAAATAAATATTCAAAGTCAGCGTTGAAATTCATGCATAAATAAAATCTGGAAGTCCTACACGATCAGCATGAGAAGTATCTATACAGCTTGACGAGTAATATAAACCAACTTCAGATACTTTCTGTTCTAAACTGATTACCTGTTTCTTTTTTCTTTCCTTATATGCAGGGTCTTTCCCACAGTTATTAGCTCAGTAACAATGACACTAGACTAACTTAAAGCAGGACAGTTAAATGGAAGCTATAATCCACATTAACCTAATAATGTGTAATTAAGCCTTGTAGCTTCTACATGCCTGTGTCATAAACCCATACAATTTTCATTTCATTACTAATTGGGCATTTTCAAGATAGGCAGTCTGCAGCAATTCTGTAATCGTAAAGGTCTTAACATGGGCTGCACTTGCAGTTGTTCTTTAATTCTGGAAAGTGCCTGTTAAGGTAAAGCATTTGACAGGCATTATTGATGACTTGGGGTACTTTCCATCCAAGCAGCATCTCAATCAGATCTAAACTAAAGTACGCAAGTAATCTCCTGCAAGTGCAAAATCACTGTAACCGTCAATAGAAAGAGGATTAATTACAATGCAATTCAACAATTAAAATAAGTGAATACCATTCATTGCATATATTGTGAAAAATAACACTGCCATTGATTTGAGGTGGGAAAGGAAAAATAAGGAACTATCAGCTCCAGTCTGTTAACAATGCTCAAACCTTAGTAGTACATTACCTTTTGCATGCACATGTCAGCTATTATGGACAGAGGTATTGTAAGGCTTAGCGCAAGTGTGCCTATCAGTGATGAGGTAAGAAAGCAGCCCCTACAAAATAATAATTAAAAAAAAGAAGTCTTATATGAAAGTTTAAAGACAACTAAAGTAATACATCAAACTGCAGGAGGTATATGATTAAGCTCAACTTTCAGTCATCTTCTTTAATAAAATGTAATATCCACAGTCACTGATTTGTAAAACAGCTCCTGAGATCTTCTGCACTTTGATATAAACCAAAGGCTCTATAAATAAAATTTGACTAGTCTGAGACATTTTGATAAAGTGAACATCATAAAATCCAAAATAAAAACTGCAACTACCATATTATGATTGACCAACTCAAAAATTCCCAAGCATCAAGTGAGTCTCATTAGCAATGAAATGGTCTATTCTACCATATGAAGAAAATATCAACTAAATGGTATTTACCCAGTTCAAATCAATAATGTTTACTAGTGAGTTGTTAACTCTTATTTCAAAGATACTTGGATTTTTTTTATTTGTTTTTTTTTTAAATAAAGACATTTTTTCCTCATCTTTGAGAATTGCTGAAAACAGCACTAGCTGTGCTTTTTTTTTGTGGAACTGCTATCTGTTATGCCAATAACGAATTTTAAAGACAAATCTTTAGTTGTAATATTTATTTTATTTTAAACTCACACAATCTTTACTCCAGCTTCTGTAAAATTAAACAGATGCATCATCACTGAAACTATAATCATTAAATGTGATTCACTAAAGAAAATACTATTTTCACCTCACAGAAGTGGTTGAATTTATTAACAGCATTTAAACACAAAGAACTGAACAAATATTTGGAAAAGATTTTCCAGAACATTATTTCGTGCACGTTCTTCCAACTAGAAGACTACTCCTATACCCAGCCCTTAGGTCCTTCCATAAGGCTGACTTTCAAACAAACAAAAATGACCAGTTTTAACATTTGTGATCACTTTGGTTTGTTCCGTGTCTTTAAAAGAAAGAAAAATGTATGCAGATGAGAAAGAAACAGAACTGAAACAAAGTTTTTGCATGCTCTGAATTTTTGCAAATTTCCTTCCCCCCCCCCCCCAATATTCTAAATCCCCTTTCTGCATCATTACAGAGTACTTCTTTAACGCAGCACTGACTGCTGTTACTGAATTAGAACGAACCTTACCACTAGATCATCATAAATGCACGAACAGCATAGAATCCAATCCAAATTTATCAGCGGGTTAAAAAAAGAAAAAGAACGAAAGGGTCACATCTATCACATTATTTACTTGGCAGGACTCTACTCTTGGGGAGAGTGAAGTGCATTAAATGGCATTTACATCCAAAGAAAGATTAAAGGACCGTGCTAGCTCCACACTATACATGTAAAGAATGAAGTCAGCATGAACTGAGATTAGTTGTAGTCCAAAATTCTAGACAAAGGTAACTGAAAATAAAAATAGCTCTTTAATTGACTGGATTATCATTCTGAGAAGTTACACAACTAGCAGGTGTACTAAAGAATTGTCTGTGCCCACCCACGTACTTCTATGCTGGTTCTTAATTTTGGGACAACAGCCAAGGTGGGTTTTTTTGGTTTGTTTTTGTTGGTGTTTCATTTGGCCTATGTCAAAATAGCAGTTAATCTTTTTACCAATCAACACTGAACTAGTCTTATAGAACGTTATTAATATAATAAAAGTATTCAGTGAATAAATAAACTAAATTAAATTACAAAAAAGTATATATTTTAAAATAGATTTATGCCTAGGATAGGCTAAAATTTTGCCAATAAACAAAAAAAAAGTCATGATTAAACTTTCTAGATTTTAAACTTCAGCTGAAAATACATACACAGAAAGGGGGGTTCCATTAAGGTTTTTTATTGTAGGCCTGTCCAAGAACTTAGGATCAGAAATATGTCAGTTTAAGACTATCTAACCCACAAGGTTTTCTATCCTCTCTACCACAAATAGAGATTGAAAGCCAGGGGTTCTCAGTCAACAGAAACTGCCACACATACTCAAAACACAGTATTGAAACAGACTTCTAGTTCACTGAGCAACCATATGGCATAGGAAACATCTCTTTTTTTGGAAACTCTTCCTTAATGTTTCCAGAATAAAATATGATTTTCCAACTTATAGAATTACCTGTTACACTCCTATTTTAACCTAATGCTAGCCCAGAAGAAACTTTGGCTGCCTGAATTCTTCCAGGCTGAAAACTCCACCTGATCAACCACTGCTCTTAGAACACTCTCTCCTTTTGACAGTTTTACACAAATTTTCAACTTTGCTACAGCTTTTGAGCTGTTCTCCTACAAACCTCCTGTTTGATTCTCTGTTGCTGACCTATCCAGACTATCATATCATGAAATTAACAAAACTCAGGGTAATATATGAATTGCCATACCTTGGTGATTAATACATTCTAATGAGATATGGTGCAGTATGTCTCTGAAGACAAACTGTAGAATACTTTTTTGCTGCATTCTGTCTCTCATTATTTCTACGTGCCCTTGGAAAATGAAGAACTAACATACCAAAATGTTTGTTCTATAATGAGCTAAGCTTATCTTAATGAATACTTTAAGTCCACATCACCTGTTTTTTAAAGTTTGCTGTTGCTCTCAAAAGGGACACTGTAATGTAACAGATGACAACCTGCAACTCAAACTAGAGAGCAAAAAAGCTACCGATTTGACATCTCAACATTTGATAATGCATATAAGACAATTTATATTGTGAAATATACGTGAAGCAAGTAGTACATACCACAACCAGAGGAACTCTGACAGAACTGTTCCAATAAGGCCATTAATGACAATGCACATCCATATCAGTTTGCTGGGAAACTCAAATGCTTCAAAGCCAGTATAGTGAAGCAGGAAAAAACCTGGCCATAGCAGCAACAGATTGAACAGCCCTACAAAACCTGAATATAAGAACAACATTAAGTAAATCACAATAAATGTTCTTCAGCTTCAAGATAATTAAAATCTCAAACTCTGCTACCCTGACAATACACATACACAGAGGAAAGGACGCTGACAAACAGTTATGTCATATATTTACAGGTTTAGAAATGGGAAAAAAAAATCCACTGAATCAAAAGGGGCTGTTCACATTCCTTCAGGTAGTAGGACAACGATCGTTCCTTGTTGAGACTATAAAAAAGAAACATCTCATACAACTATTCTCTGAAGTACTGATAATTATGGGAACAATAAGCTCTCTCTTTGGCTCTTCTAATCCCCTTAACCACTCACATATAGTTAAGTGAGTGAAAGCAAACAACCGAGTCACACATTGAATTAAAACTTTCAATAGCATTGTTTTTATTCTTACCAAAGAACATTGGTATATCGAGTTTATCTTCTCTATCTACTTTCCTTTTGATCATCACTATGTACACAGCATACAACATTGCTCCTACAAGAGACCAAAGGGAGCCTGTAAAGATGAAAAACACTGATTTAAGTCATGCCAAGTGTTGCTAGGATCAGCTCTTCAAAACACACACCTATTATAAAGCTGTCAAACAGAGATAGAAATTGTTTATTATGGAACCCATTACTATGTGAAAAGTAGGGAAAATGTAGAAAGCTCAATAATGTAAATACTGACTCAATTAAGCTATAAACCAGTTTCAGAAGTTGAAACTACAAAGCCAGGCTTTTATAGTTGTGTTACACAAAGAAATGTAATTTACTGTACAATGTACTGATAATTGACAAAAGATGGTACTCATCACCGCATATTCTAAGGTTAAAAAAGTAAGTGAATACCTATTGTATCTCTTCCAGGAGATTTTTCAGATCCAGAAAGGTTAACGAGTACCACACCACCAATGCTAGCAAAAAAAGAAGAAATACAAAATGCTGCTTAAAACACAAAAATGATAAACAAAAAGAAAATAAACCCACGTATTTCCAACTGAAACTGGATTAATCTTATTTTCCATTTGAGCATGATATTTTGTAAAAAGACTTCTTAATTTGTTTCCTCAATTTGTTCATGAAGCAACGATTTAGAAGCATATCAATATATCATCACAGATATCATAATTGTATTTGTCCTCATACTGCATCAGGGAGTTTTTGATCAAATGTTCCATTCCATTATCTTACCTTAAAATAACAGCTAATAATTTGGAAAGAGTAAATCTATCTCCACTGTTACTGGGAAAGACCGCAGCTAAGATTAAAGTAAAGAGCCCTGCAAGAGAAAATAAGAACAGTTTATACAACCAAGTTTTGCTACTGTTTTGCTCAGAAAGCTGCACTGACATTTTATTCTTTGCATTTTACACACTTGTGTCAACGATGGGATTTTAGCATCCATGCTTTTAAAACAGAACTGTTATAAAACTAAAACATCATGGTCTCAGTCCTCAGATGAACAAATACACACTCAACTCTGAGAATAGCTGAATTTCTAACAAAACTGCAACAAGCCTAAAAAAATCAGTCCAAAATGCATAATTGTGCCTTTAAAACTGATTTCATAAAACAAAAGTTACACCTCAAAACATGAACATAATTTGCTGGTTTTAAAGCTCATAGTTGAGCCTTTCAAAAAAAACAAGTGAAATGTACAATATCTAGGTGGTTTAAGTTCTATACAGTCAAACCCCATTTTTCTTAAACGAATAATTGGCAAGATGACTTTACTCTGAATTGCACCTTTTTTGACAAGAAGTTATACCACCCTTCCTTCAAACCTATTACACTCCCAGCATTGTTATTTAATATACAGACTTTATAGTTACACACACACACCTTGAAATGCAAAAAGCAAGGGAATCATAAAGAAAGCCTAAAACCTTGCAATTACATAGTGACATTTTTAAATGCATGCATTCAATGGTTTCAATCCCCCAAAACCACAGCTAAAACATTACACGAGCATACTGTAACCAAAAAGAATTTTAAACAGCCTTATAACACAAGTATGATCTTGTAAATAAAACCTACCAGAGGTTGAAGACAAGATATTAACTATAGCAACTTGAGTATCTGATAGGGCTTCTTGGTAAGAGAAATTTGCCAAGAACCACTGGAGGACGAGAAAAATAATTCAGTGATTACATTACATGACAGGCAAGAGTAGAACAAAATTAAACCGACCACATTCAACATGTGTGTGACAGTGAAATAACATACTTCAAAATGTAAGCATAATTGAATAACTCAAATGAAATTGTAACAGTTATTCTGTGGTATCTAAAGCTACATTTATCATGTGTTGTAAGTGCTTCAAGATGATTACTACACAAGGGCTGTGAAGAAATTTCTGGTGATACATGGGACTTTAGTCAGCCTAATCTTCAGTATAAAAAACAAGCATCACATTTAATACCTCAAAAACATTTTGAAAAGATTCATGTCTTTCAATTCCATCATAAATATAAGCAGCAGCAAGTTTGTTTGTTTAAAAAAATAAAATTTCTTGATTAATATCTTAAGAAAATTTTAGATACATTCTCAGGGAAGTTACCGCTCTCTTTAGGAAATAAGAAAACTGATTCTAGAGAAAATGAGAAAAATGATTCCTCTTGGAGAGGAATATTTATACTGTCCAATAAATACATATATATTCTGGTAATAGCAGCATCCATGAATGGCATAAAAAGAATGTTTTGAACATAATGACTTTACTCCAGAAAATTTTGCATGTGTGTATATATGGAAATATATTCAGACACATTATTCTAAATAACTTCTAAGAAAAAGTATTTCAACCATCCAAAAAATCATTTACAAGAGACTCATTTTTCTCTTGCTGCTGTAAGCATATTCTTTATGTATACACAGAAAGTTTTATCACTGTTCTCTGGTCCATGCATCAACAGTACTAATTACTGTTTTTTAAAGTTTACTTAGTACCACTCGCTGAAGAAAAGATCTGGCAGGTCCACACTACATGTAACCTTCAGTGAAGCTACTCATGCCTAGAAAAGCTCACTGCTCTGCTCTATACATTTTTACTGTCTCTTAAAAATCCTGCCACCATCAGCTCTCTCCCCCAGCACTGAGGCGCTATGCAGAGACACCAGTGACCAACAGAGTCCTAAGAAAAACCTGCAGCCCTCAGTGGAGCTGAAATACAATTAACCATCTTCTCTTCATACTATGAGAGAGCACAATGCCAGATAAGATGGTGCTTTTCCTGTGATGGTCCACAGAAAGAAGCCACAGTAACATTTAACCATTTCATGCAGTCTCAGTGGAGGTAAGACCAACCCATGTACATGTAGACCCAGATTTTGCTGTATCAAACATGTCCAGTGTTGGACAACAGGGCACAAAAGCATGGTGCATCTTACAACCGACCTTACTGTTAACTACACACCCTAGATCTCTTGGTTACCCATCCTTCAAGAAGTTTCACCTTTATGTCTACCATGAGACAGGTTTTACTAGTTACAGTATTTTTACAAAAAAAAAAAAAAAAAAAAGGCAGAAAGAGCACAACTTATCTCAATACCGTACAGGTAATTTTCACTATTATTATACAAGCTTTAAATGCATCTATAATTTTCTGAAAGAATGGAGCACGTACCACAAAGCAAAAGAAAAAGCTAATTTTTGCTACTTGAGTTGCAGTGAGTTTTCCTACAGTTTTTAATATTGATTCCTGCTCCTTAACCGTTGGATATGACATGCGAGATAACTTTGCTTCCAGTGCATGGCTTGATGGGAGTTGTCGAATCTCCATAATATTACTGAACCTTACACGAGGCTTTTTGGGAGCTTAAGGACAAAAAAGAAAAAAAGTTGTACATGATCATTAAACCGTTCCAAAAACCGCAAAAAGCAATAAAAATTATGATTCTAAATAATTCATAAATAATAACAATTTTTTATCCAAATAGAAGACTTGTCATTGTTTTAATTTCTTACAGTAGTATTTTGCTATTTAGCAGGCTGCTACCAAGACAAAGCACAATTTTTGTTTTAAATCAATACAGTTGTCCATCCATCCACAAAAAAAAAAATAATCCCTAAAAATAGAATCCCTTCTCCCTGTCAGAAAGAAGAAGAAGAAAAAAAAAAAAAAAAAAAAAAAAAAAAAAAAAAAAACCAGAGGACAATGAATTTTTGGGTAGGAATTATTCTGTATTGGCAAATATTACATATAAAACTGACTATTAATCAGCTAAAGAAAATTAACCAAAAGCTACACACATTTGTACCTAACTGCAAGGACAGCGTTCTATTCAGAGGATGACAGCGTCCAGCAGACCTCAAAGTTTAGCAGAAATCATAAGGTCACTTTCTCATTTGAAATTCACCCCCTAACTAAACCAAGTATCAGGACAAGACAGTTTTAGATTTTACTTGAAAGACTACTGTAGTATTATTTTCCTATGGAAAGAAAAACAGTACGTGCTACATAGAAGTACTAACTTGATTTGATATGAAACAATACCTCATTTCCTAAATTAAAAAAAAAAAAAAAAAAAAAAAAGGATAAAAGCCTAGCTCAATCACCATATGATTGGTGCCTGTTGTCACAGGACAGTAGAGCCTACTAAAGTGGTTCCTAACACCTCTCATCTAGAAATTAAAAGAGACTTTCCCCTTTATAAACAGGGACTTTTGCTGAGTATCAGATAACTGGACTCTTGACAGCCAACCCTTCTTTAATTATCTGGGCCAGTTAGGCCCATTTCAGCTACTATCACAAGATAGTGAGGCTTAAATAAAATCAGAATGCACATAGACTGTTAAAATTCTTACTTTGACTGCTTTGCTCCTGCTCTAAAAAGGACAATAGCTTGTTTTTCCAGAGGCTGACTCATTGCTGCTGGTCATACAAGCCCAGAAGGAAAGAATCACAAGTACTGAACCCAGCTGGTCCCTTGAGATAAACATAGGCTGGATCTGTAGTGACCAAGAAAGGTAAACTGAACGATAGGCCTATGTTTTCTCTACCTGAAAGCAAATATGAGACTGCAATTCATGCAACATGAGATTTAAGGGGAGAGGATGGGGAGGAAAAAAAAAAAGAAAGTCAGTCCTGCAACACGAGAGCAGTTATACCAATAAATGGGGAAAAAAAAAAAAAAAAAAAAATCAAAGAACTAGCATTTCAGCATTCCAAGGAATCTTTACTCACTTTTCTCTGCATCACTATTATTACTGCCACTTTTTTCAGTTGGCAAATCATGAAACTTTACAGGAACATATAAAGGTTCACTCTGAAATGAATCAGTATACGTAAAATAAAGTTAAGCAGGATATTTAAATTATAAGCAATTGAATTAATTTATTAGAAAATAAATACAAAATAAAAGTTTGGTGAATACTGAGAATCAAATTTAATTGAATGTTTTTATACAGAGCAGATAGGCTTGTCAAGAATGCTCATATGTTTTCTGTATTTTACATTAAACATACTGGTAAAATGCAGCACACAAATAACTGCTTGCTTTTGTGTAAATCCTCATGAACACAAAAGTCACCAAGGTCATCCCCCCACAATACAAACCTACTGATTTAAAATTAAAAAGAACTCATTAAAAAAATCACAGAAGTTTCAGTAGATCTATAGCCTCTGCCCAAATGCTAAACTAGAAACATAAAATACAGAATATCGATACAAAATTGAATGCATACTCATTTCCCAAAAACTGATGAACTAGAACTAAATGTCAAAAAAAAAAAAATGGGAAGAGACCTTCAGTATACAAGACACTTTGCAGGACTTTTAATTGTTTAAAATATTTCCAATAAGCCAAGAGTTAAGCTGCTTATTTAAATTAAATTAATAAGCTGTAAGAGTGAAATAAGAAAAAAAAATCTGGTAGCTGCATTTTTATTAGGTTCCTTCCTTAGGACGAGAATTTTTGTGGGTGTTTATATTAACGCAAAATTGTCCAAGCTTAACAGTGAATCTTTCTTCTAAGGTCAGATGATCTTTACGCACTAAGCAGACTACCATGATTATTTTTTAAATATACATAAATTAAGTTGAAAAAAAAATATTGACGCATACTTCTGGAAAAAAAAAAAAAAAACTTCTCCAACTTCTCCTTCAGTAGAAAATATAAATTACGTATCATAGTTTGTCAACACTTAATTGTCTTCCCCTACATTACTACAGAAGCAGTGCAAGCTTTAATTATGTTCTATGTTTTGGATCCATTTCTGGATGTTGCCTCCAATTTAAGCATGCAGATTAGCCAGCAGTCCATGAGCAACAGGAAGATAAAAAAATATCATTTGTTGATGATGAAAATCATTGCAAAAATGACATCTGGCTTATCAGCAGAATTATCAGCAATGACTTTTGCTTTAGTAAACTGTAATCGCTTCATCCACTGGATGGACGAAGGCAGTCCATTTCTCTTCCAAACTGCAATGCAGGATCACAGTACACAAGATGATCAACCAACTGAATGATGCTCTGGTGTGTTTGTCTTGAAGATGTTCCGCTTTACCACTAGCTCTCCACATTTTGCTTTGATAGCTACTGAGCTGAAAAAGGTTTCCTTTTTATGACAAATACTTCTTTCACAAACTACTACAGAAACGTTTAAGTAAATGTTTTATCAAGTTGAGACCCTCTATTTTTCATAAAAAGTCACAGCATTATTTGTAGTACTTAAAAAATACTTGAGTTACCAAGCCCCTTTGCCAAAACTATTACATGCAAATAGATATTTTAAAGGCAAGAAGTCAAGATAATGGTGTCATGTTACTACAAAGCACTGAGCTTTAAAAGTTAAGGAACTTACCAGAGAGCTGTTTACAGCATTATCTGTTGTGCAAGCAGCAAAATAACCTTCAGCATCTGCAAACTAGTTAAAAGAACCTTAAATGTAACAATTTATGAAGACAATCTGTGCTTGTTTATTTTGAGAACATGTTTTTTTAATGCCTTTTTCCATATTTCTGTCACAATTCTCCCCCCACACACACACACCCTCACCCCCAAAATCAAGAGGGCGTAGAAGTTCAGTAAGGAACCCCATTTTGGTAATTCCCTTTACCTCTTGGAGAACCCCACTGAATTCAACTACCCAGGTGTCACTGCAAGATCAGACTGTTGGAAAGCCAAAACCTACGAAGTTCAGTCACTGAGACATTGCACTAAGTTATTGTGTAGACATTACAATAGTCCTCTTGTTTCTCCATTTTACTGGGGCAAAGTTCCTTTGTGTAAAAGCCCAGAACTCTGCCTCAGTCTTAACAAGACGTAAGTCAGGATAAGGTCAGCCATCCTTTTTCCTCTTCCTTTCTACATCCTTACAAGCACGGTAATTATCACTCTGGTAATAAATCTACAAAGCCTCTAATGTGGAAAAGGGCTTAAAGTAAAGTGTGTTTACTTCAATCACTTTTTACTTTCAATCACTGTTGAAATAAAAATTCATAAATATATAATTTTTGTTCCATGGCAAACACACGGCATTTTAAAGGCACTTACAGTAATTATGCAGTTGAATATCTAACTAATTTCTTGAAAAACCTCTACGAAAAAACCTTACTTCTAACTGCACTCTACAGTCCTTTGTGTTGTTCTTTCACAGTATCTAAACATCAAAAGCAACGGTTATTTCCTACAAATTATTAAAAATTACCTTTGTAGGGTAAATTAAAAGGAAAAAAACAGGATTCCAGGAGCAGTCCCATGACTGCCACACACAAAACGTGACAGATTCAGCAATCTTACTCATTGCTGCCCAGTTCACATGAGAATTAAGTATCATCTCTGTCTTTGCCATAGCACTGGTCTGGATCCAGGTGGTCAATATTACCACTACCATTCACTCTAGGTGAGAGCTGCTCATTCTACTCATCTGCTTAGATTAGTAAACCTGATCAATTTAACTGCTCTGTACAACTAATCACCCTTCAGTGCTTTCATCACATCCTTGCCATTTCTGCCAGTAAAGAACCTGTAAATTCTGTTTATTTCCCAGTTATCTTGTGAAGATTCTGAACAGCATAAAGCCTACCAAAAAATATTTCAAGATATCACCCAACTCTAAATGATTTCCATTTGTTTAGCACAATTTTTTTAAACAAGTTTGGGTTTTGTTTTAACTGCCATGTTAGGTATGACATCAAGCCCAATAACAAAAGTATGTTACACCTAAAATATCACTATCAGTGACGCTCAATATATCCATATACATATCCAATATGTTCCTTTCATACAAGCTTTTAGAGACATGTTGATTAACAGCATGTTCTTGGATCACCTTTTTCTGTTATTTTAATGCAAGATTAGGATAAGGCTAAATGTCTTACTGTTTCCTGAGTCCTGCTGTTCAGCATTCTGAAACACTGGCACAGAACAGGAGCTCTTCCCAACATCTCTCAATTCCTTGGAAAATGCCTCTATTTCTGTCATCATTTTAGACCCTGGCACAAACTGTGCCCGGTTCTAAGATGGGCAACAGAAGGCCATTCATATGCATAAAAGGCTGCCAATATTTATCTTCGGTGAGCATTAACAGCAAAAAAGTCACAATTCTACCACCTTTCCTAAATATGATGGCAAAAAACTCAAAACCTCTTTTAGAAAATCTAAAAATCAACTACAATGTTCAAATACTAATTTTATTAGTTATAAATGCTGGAGAAGTAAAAGGGAACCAACAATGAGGCAGGTAAGCTCTTCTTGAAAAGAATCATCCTCTGCAACTGCCCAAGGTAAATGCACACATGGTCTGGTTCTGTAGATTTCTTATGATTCCTCACGTATTTCACACTCCTTTTTCTTTAATTTTTTTTCCTCGCAAGACTGTTAGTATTACAATTGCCACCTCAGCCTGTGCCATGATTCAGTTTATAACTGCTTTTGTTAAAGCATTATTTATTAAATTCCACCTTTTTCTATTCCTTATTTTAAATAATTCTGCACAAACTTATATAAACATTTCAATTTTTGTAGAAGTTAAAGTACTTACAAAAGCTGCATGCCTTCCACGAAACCCACGAGTACATTGTTGCCTCCACGGTTTCCAAACAATAAATCCCAAGAGATATAGAACAAACATGGATGTTTTTGCAAACGTACTGAAAAAAGGTTTGTTGTACTTCGTAAAAACATACTGTGGAAAGAAAATAATTGCAGTATCCAAAATTACCAGTTAGGTACGAATTCATAAAAATGAACGAACAGTTTCAGGTATATATACTCCATGGTTGTTTGGTTTCCATAGTCATACCATTGCAAATATTGGCACCAATGACCAAAAGATAAGTGGTCCTATCTATTCTGGAGACATCCTCTCTCAAAGCATCTTAAATGCCATCTTGTAAGACGCTATGCCACCAGAGGAAAGCTACTTTTTATTTATCAAGCAACATAGTGTTATACACTATATAACTCGGATAGGACCAAAGATACACTCATCTCTAAACATTTCTTAAACAAAAAAAAAATCACTTTTATAAGCAATAACATAGTATTCACAAACTAGAGAACGTTATTCTAAGTAATTTTTCAGAATCAGTAGTGTTTACACCAGGTCATTGGAAAAAAGTTACATTAATAATAGCATGTTAAAACACAAACATTTGTAAAGGCTTATTTTCAGAACTGTCACATAACATAATAACTATTCAGAAACACGAATCTAAGAAAAATTTATTACAATTTAATTTTCATTGCTAAAGCTCCACTTAAGGTCCTAAAACTTAAATAGCAGACCAGTTTTAAGATGGTGAATATATGAACTAGATTACAACACACTTGTCTACAGTTACAGGGCTTAACTCTGTGACCCATGAGTCCTTTAATCCAAGGCTTCTAGATGTTCCATACTAAAATCTACCATACTAACTAACTTGTAATGCTACAACTTGTTTACTACTTCTCAGGAAAAGTTGAGGTGTTATTTTAATCAATATGGCAATAAACACAATGAATTCCCAAGTTACAGCACACATTTATTAATTTATGTTATTTCATTTTAAAATCGCCAATAATACCTTCTATATTGAAAGCAGGAGTCACTGAGTTGTGCGTGCTCATAATATTTAATGTATACAGGTTATTTCAGTAATCCAGTAAAGTAAGTAACTCCAGTAAAAGTAATTCAGTAAAGGAGGACACTGTCTTCCCCATACTGAAAACAATGTCAAACCTTACACTAGAATGCCTACTGAGTGTGAGTGACCATGTTTCCCCTGGAATTTTCTCTTAAATAGACTTTTATTTTCTTTTAAGGTTCACAGAACAATACTTACAGAAGTGAGTTCCGAGGAGGCAACCCATATCACATCAACAAGGAGAAGAATGACGATTCCTAGAGCCATTCGCCTGCGCTGAGAGGATGAACTGCTCTGGGAGCTCATTCGATTCATGATAAAAACCCACACCATTTGTAACCTGTCCAGTATTAATAAAGAAATAAAACCCAAATTATTACAAACAAGAATGTAAAAACGTACAAAAAAACACACTGGGTGCAGAGAGGACCAAGTGTTCTATATATGAAACAGACCCAATATACCAGGAAGCAGATGCTTATGCTTGTTAAAAAGACAGATCTTTGACAGATCTGGCGTGAGACTTTCAGAGACAGCAGCAACAAAAATGTCAACCTTGGCTTTTCAAGAATTTATCTACCTTTCCACCACTGAAACAAACAAAAGTAGGTAAAGCATAAAATGTCTGGAATTTTTATGCTGCGAGTTCTGCAAAATTTCAAACCAACGCATTTCTGTAAATTCAGATACTCTAGGCTTACAGTAGGAATTAGTTTGGCATGTTATGTCAAATATAAGTCAACTAACAGTAGTCAGAAACTTGTTTAAACTTTAGGATTCATCAAACATTTCTGAAGATATGGCAACACTTAATAAATTATGATCCCTCCATGTTTAAAATGTTAAAAAACACCTACTTGTAAGCTTACAAAATCACATTACACGTGCACTTGAACTGTTTTAATATATTGTTTTATAACTTTATTATGTATTGTTTTTATGTGTGTGTGTGTGATAATTCATGAGGTACAGGCATGCACCAATCCTAGTGAAAAACTTTCAAACTTACAGTAAGCATATACACAACAGAAAGATTTGCCTGGTTAAGATAAAAAAAAAAACTCAGACATTTTGATTATGGCTTTGACTGTGTCCCTGCTATGTTACACATAGGAATTATCACTTACATACACTTCATATGCTGAGACGTCAAAACTACAGCCACAAAGTTTATGCTTGTCATCTAGTACAGCTTTATCAAAGCCGTACAGACTTGCCAGAAATCACAACATAAAAAGCTCAGATTTTGACAGACACAAGCCTATCAGCCTTTACATGGACCTTAGAAATCTTTGTCCAAAGTATTGATAGAAAGGTCTCAATTACAGCAATTCTAGTGAAATACCAGGAAAGCCCAGCTCAGTTTAAATATTTTACTCAACTGCCTTTTTTTTTTTTTTTACTAAAAGAGTAGGGGTATACTCCTATTCCTGCTCAACAGAAATTTCTGAAGAGAAAATGGATGCAGGAGATGAGCACTATAGCAGTGCGCAGACCAACCTGCTCTCCTTTTCTCTCAGTAGGCAGAGTACTTCTGTTTTATTCAAATCACAGAGTAAACATGAGAACAGAAGTGCTTTTGTTTGGGTTGGCCAAAGAAGTGGCACATCCTGGCTTTAGAGGGCTTGACTTTGTACAACTTACATTAAATAAAGTATTAATTTCAGTATTTTCAGTAAACATTAGGAGATCAATAAAGTACATCAAAAAAATAAAAACAAGACAGAGGAGCTTTTAAAAATCTTGCTTGTGTTGTAACTCAAGTGCTAGTCACGAACGTGCCAGACCTACACGCACTCACATTCACTAATGCTAGTAGAAGATTCAGAATTGTGATACAGCATTACAAGTGCTGACTGTAAGACCCAAACTTAGGAACCTTCAGCTTTATGATTAAAATCTTCAAATACAAGCTTAGGTATATAACAGAGATGGACATCTCATACCTCTGTCCACTCATAGTAGAGTCTTTCAAATACTTCCTAATGAAACTCTGAGATACACATATGGTAGTTCTATGATTAACATTATCTTATTTTGGGTCTATTTTAAGAAAATGCATTAAGAGTTGATTCACTACAGAACATATAGCATACCTTGCCAATTATCACCATAAAAACTCACTATCTATGAAAGAACTCAAGGAACTAAGAAGTAATTCACCTTTATGGAGCAAATCCTGACTCTTCCAATAAAGAGAGGTGAACTGCTTTGCTAATAAAGTTATTTGACTTTAAACTACACTACACTTTGTTTTTTTCCACATGTCAACATATCCTCACTCACTGCCTTTTCATTACTTGAACATTTTTGTATGAAGGAGACAGTGCCACAATATCTTCAGCAAGGAAGCTACAGCATTTTTCTTTCAGACTTGCCTATTCTTCAGATTAATTACTTATATGTTTACATGTGCACAAGTGCTTTTCAGACCACTACACTGTTTCCCACCTTTGTTTGCTTCATGCCTCTCCTTTGCTATATACTCTCTGCCACATTTAAATCTAGACACTTTTTCTTTCTCCATTTCTCAAAGGGCTTCTTTCCAAAGAAAAAAAAAATCACCATAGATCCTGAAGTATAATTACACCACTAGTTCTATGTTCATATATTCCATGTGTGGGCACTACTTCTGGATAATTATTCTGCTTTTCTGATAAAATGGTGGGACTGACAAAAGAAAGCAAGGTCTGTAAGTAGATAGGAGCAACGTTATGAAAGACTCAGCAAGAAACTGCAGTTTTTATGCAATACAGAATAAAGAAGAAAACGTTTGTTTCCAAAGAGAAAATAAATAGGTGTATTATTTTTAGCCCAAGTAACTGAACAGAAACATTTTGGTGCCTGAAAGCTTGTGAGTTTTTTGAGTTGTTAAGAATTAGTTTCATGGATATTATGTACTAAGCTCTACCAACTTTGCCTCCATTTTATTATGACTAATAGCCTACAAGGCATTGTATTACATTTTATTGTATGTAGCCTACAGATCACCCACGTTTTCATAACATGCAGCCAAAATGGAAGCTGAGCATAAAGAAGTTCCAAAGGAGCTAGAAGAAAAGTCTCATTCCTTGTCAGGCTACCAGGTGACAAAATAACAGTGGTAAGCTATAGCAGAAGAGGAAACTACTCCAGCCTTTCACCACTTACATGCTGTGGGTAGGTATAGGCATAGGTAGCTGGAAACAGGAAGGAACAGCAGTTGCCTAGCGGATTTGAAATCTCTACATGACATGCTTACACAACTAGCTCTTCTGTTTGCACCACAAACTGTGTCAAAGCATACAGCACATATAATCTGTGCAGAGACTGTGTGCATTCTGTAGGTGCTGAACACTGTATCCAACCTGGCTGTGTTAGGCTCCTGCAAATTCCTCGCATTAGGATCCCTCAGTGGGAGTGAAGTAAAGGACAATAAAATTCCTTGTACTCTGCAGATTAGAGGTTATATATGAAGCTATTCAGAGTGTAAGTACGTGTTACACCATTTCTTTTCTACCTATATGTAGATTTTACAATTCAAATTAAAAAGCACATATTTACACCTCAAAATTGAGGGGTTTAGTATGTTACAGCAATAGCAGCTACTGCCTGCTCATCTGATTTGCAAAATATCTGTTTAACAATTTTGTGTGCCTAATAAATCACTCTTTGCATCATTCTCCCATAATGAGAAAAAAATGCTTAACAAGAAGAGGTGACTACCAACTCGTAATCATATAGCAAGATGCATCTTCAAGCTAGGAGATGACTAAAAAGTGGTTAAGTGACAGTACTAAAGTGTCTATAACATGTTTTTTTAATTTGCATTTCTCTCATTAGGACAATGTCCTTTTTAGTACCCGATTTTTCATACCTCACCCACAATTTACCAAAAGAACAGCAGAACCCTACTGAAAGTTACATAAAATGTTTTAGGATTGAATTAAGACCTGTAAAACTTCATGCAGAATGCAAACACAGGTATAAACAAGTATTTGGGGAATTTTTGGACAGCCACATTATCCAACTTATTGACAAATCACTGGTATTTCCAAACTTGCAATGAAATAACAATTCCACACATTCTTTTATATTTGGCTTCTGCACATTGACAGCAATAAACTCCGATAAAAAAAGAAAGCAGAAAGAATAAGCTTTATTTTTTTGCATACATACCTTCCACAATAAGTGTAAAAAACAAACAAAAAATGCTAACAAACTTCACATATCACGTCACAGTGAAGATAGTCTCCTAAAAAGAAAGACAAAATTTTGAAAAATGTTGTGGGTGTGTATTAGACAGTTAGCTTCACAAAATATTTTCTAAAATTGCAAGTTCAACAAGCATGTACTGCAGCTCAAGTCCTAGATGTTAGAGATATACAAATATAGAACCTCAACAATTGGTTCACATAAAAAATGCTGGGATGACAACGCTGAATTGCTTGAAAACAGGATCATTTACTATCTTTATTTCAAAGAACACTGTCCCTTCCTTATTAACTGAATGCAAGAGGCTCACATGCGAAGGTGACAACATTTAGTTCTAATTTTATAAGCAATGCAGTGAAAGATCCTATTTCTCAAGCCTACGTTCCTAAGCAAAAATTGAAGTGTTAGAATTAGGAAAGCAGTGGAAGAGCATATAGGCTTTTCAGCCTTTAAAAAATCTAGACAGATGGTACACTTCCACATTATTTCTGGTGTAAGTGCATCATCTTGCCTTGATTTGATACATTATTATTATTATTTAACACACTTTTTTAAAAATTGCTATATAGAAAAGAAACATATTAGGGACTGAGGAAAAGTGCTATACTATACAAACCAGGAGCCCATCTAATATCCAACCATGTGCAAATCCAGCCATTAGCAAATATATGATGCACAACAAAAGGATGCACAACCAAACTTGAACTGACAAACAAGAATAATAAAGCTGTTTTATTGCTCGGAAGTGCAGGAAGGTTTTTTCTTTTCTTATTTATGGAAATATCTAACAATTTTACATGTTGCTAATCACTATTAAGGGATGCCCTGTATCATATATCCTATATGCATGTACACCCCACATTAATAAGTCACAAATTAGTGTGTATAAGAAGAGGTACCAGTAAGGGCAGCACTAAATGTTTAGCTGAAATTTTACCTTTGACTGCCTCTGAAGTTTGCCTGAAAGTTTATTAACTTTTACCTCCTACAAGAGTTTAACTGATGCTTCTCATTTATTTTAAAATAGATTAAGAGGGAGACTATAAAAATAGATCACATAAGTTTATAATTCAGCCCCCACTGAACTCGTCAAGATTTAAACACTGCTTAGCATCCAGCAAATTCAATCCCTTCACCATACAGTTTACTGAATGACTAAAACCAGTCAAAACAGTTTTGAAGATGTACTTTGAAGACACAGGCATGTGCTTATCCATGTCATATACCACAAACACAATGTACACACTGTACATTCTGATGCCTGTCTAGTTCAGTGCCCTCACATGCAAACAGCTGCTGGTCATATTTTCCTTATGCTATCAACGTAACTGGAGATTACAATCAGCATCTCAGATAATCAGGACCTAAACCGGAAAGTATTTATCCATACTAAGTTCAAGCTGTTTGTTCAGGCCTATTTATGTCCCAAAAGAAGTAATTGTATATAGCATTAACAGAAATAAACAAAAAGAAAAAAAAAGTTGCTTAAAAAATCTTTTCTCCATGCACACTACATGAAATATTACTAAGCTAAAAGATACCATTCAGTTGCTTATTTTCCATCCCTACTTAATCCACATTAGCTATACTCAAGTAACCACATTCAGGATTTACACCCAAATTTAGTTATCATGCAAGAACTGCATGTTACCCCCAATCAGCCCTCAAGATGTGCTGTGGGCTGTAGATCCAGTGGGGCTGTTCACACAGAACTCCTTTCAATGCTTATTAGCAAGAATACATTCATTTCAGAATAACAGTTTAGCACGTTAATATTACATCTGAGACCTAAACTGAGAACCATGCAAAAGAAGGGTCCTTATCTTGAAAAAGATGGCTTCCCCATTATAAAACACTTAATTCATGAAGCACATAACCTATGATAAATTTAAGCTACAGAAGACACATGGTATGAAATAGAAATGATGGTTTAGAAGTAAATACAATATTCCACCCTATTAAATCTAGTCTATGTTTGCCTTCTGTTTGTGTTATAGGAAAATATCATTTCCACGCGATATAATTTTAAAAGATGCTGGTTGAAATGAGACATTTGAGGGAATATTCATTTAAAATGCATTTCCTAATATCATTATAATTTTCAGCAAACAGCATGGCTATCTTTTTAAGTCTTTTAAATTTTATTTACCATTTCAATAGTGTTAGAGTTGGGGTTGTCATCTTGTAGAACCATTTTTCAGCCAGTTACATGAAGGTCTTCTGCAGAAGGAAAAAGAAAGTACTTAACATTCCTTGTCACGTCACTGTATTTTGTTTCTTAACATACCGTATCCTAGATCACTTGAGTCACCACCACTTTAGTTTATGATGCACAAAAAAATATATATTTAAAAATGGTCTCTCAACATAATCCACAACGTGTGTACACAACAGGCCTGTCCAACTCTTACTACACTGAAATGGAAGAAGAGACTTCTGAGGACAGCATGTATAACTCCACTACTGATATTTAACGTGCAAACTTGTTTCTGTAGCACTAAATATTTCCTTGGGCACACTATCATGTTTTTTCCACATTAAGAGTTCAACCCTAAAAAGGAAAACTACATGAAGTTCACAAAATACGAAATCACTCTGGATTTACTGATGATTAGCGAAGAGGTCATTACAAGTAAAAGAACTGACAAAATCACTGCAGCACAAGATTATTGCCCCAAGCTGTTTTACAAAGAAAACAAGACCTCTAAAGAAGTACTTGATAGCAAGAATAACAAGAAACCCAGAAGAGAAGCTCAGTCACAAGCCATGGTGTGGGCAAGTCAACTTGAAATTCTTCCTTGTATTTACTCAAGATTATTTCACGTACAATAAAAGAGACAACATACCAAGATAGGGCTTGCACACAGAAGAAATAGTTTTAGTTTTTCCAGTTATACTGGCTGCTCCAATCATACAAGTTCTGGGATACAACCCCCCTCCTTGAATATGTACTGTCACCGTCAGGTGATTCTCACTTTGTGTTTGATTACTTTCAAGATAAGACAAACAGAGACACTGCTTTGACTAATCAGGAAAAAAAAAAAGTAAGCTGGCTGACGTTCCCTCCTTCTACATTTGGAAATACACATTAAAGCAATGTTCAACTAACACGACTTCGACCTCTGCTGAGAGGTATCACTGAATGACAGTAAAAGCAAAAATCTTCAAAAGAGATGGAAAAGTGAGACTTATGCAACATGCCAATCACACTCTCGTAAAGCCTGGTAATCTTCACTCAGGGCAAGTTTCCTGCAGAATATAATGAAGCAAAGGACTGAAAAAAAAGGAAACTGAACCAAGTTTTTCACACCAGTATTGGGTAGTGAAGGTAAAGATCACCATTCTTAGCTAAATAAAAAGTTAAACAAGCCCAAAATAGGCACAGAAAACACACCAAGTTTACTACCAAAAAAAAAAAAAAAAAAAAAAAAAAAGAAGGAGAGAGTTTAATTGCACATAAAGAGATACTTTGGGAATCTGCTAGTGGACCATACTGGGAAACGTAAGTAATATTTCAAACTGTTATGGTACAGCTCTATCCTGGTACCTAAGGTATAATGTTAAACTTCAAAATGTTTCCTAATTCTGTACTTACTATTTCTGTGTATGAAAACTACACTTATGCAAAGTTTTTTCATGAATTTTGAATGCATAACACTGATCTATTGCCTAGGTAGCAGTGTCTATCAGCTCTTAGAGCACCTAACCAGAGCTCCAGGTCCAGTCCGCCAGCATCCCAGCAGGGCTGCTCGCTGTGGGACACAAGCAGCTGGCACCACAGGAATTACAAAGTATCTTCAGGTTGGCAGCGAAAGCTGACAAGCGAAATTGAAGTCGCCTGGCTTCTTCCTTTCCTTCCAATAAAAACAGATGAGGAAAATAATGTCAAGCTGCCAAAGCTCTTTAAACGTTATCGTGTACAGAGCAGCGCACATCTGTTAAACACCTGCAGTCATACGTTTAATACCAGCGAAGAATTGCAAGTGACATCTCCTTCATAGGTTACCCGTGTAATCCTGCCAGATCTAAACATATCGCACGTTGTCACGGGATAAACAGCCGCAAACCTTTGATAAGAACAAGCCCGGCAGCCTCCAGAACCGCACGTCGCCGCCACCTGAAAGCCGAGCCTTGCAGGCAAGCGGGGAAAACCACCGAAGCCAGGCAGCGGCGTGCACGGCCCGGCCGGGGGCTTCTCCTCCCTGGCTGGGGCTCACGGCGGAGGCAGGACGGGCTCCTCCTGCCCTCCCAACGCCAACACCGGCAGCGGGGGCCGGGCCGGGCCGAGCAGGAGCCGCACGACACGGGGAGGGAGGCAGCCCTACAACCCACCGGGAGGGGATCTCTCCCGCAGGACCCCCGGAGCAGCCCCGGGGCGAGGAACGGCGGCTCCCGGCCGCGCACCGCCCGCTCGGCCCCCTCGGCTCGGGCACGGGGCGGGCGAGGCCTCCGGCCCGCGGCACCCCCCCGGCGGCAGGGCCGAGCGGGCGGGGGGGCTCCGCTGCCCGCCTCCCCTCCCCACCCACCGCCCGCAGCCGCTCGGGGGGTTTGGCCGCAGCCCCCTGCCCGCCTCGGCGGAGGTACCTGAGCGCCGCCGGGGGGGCCCGCAGCTACGACCGGCGGCGGCGGCGCCGCCCGCTGCCCTCCCCCTGCCCTCCCTCTCAAGATGGAGGCGCGGAGCGAGCCCAGCCCCGAGCACGGCAGCGACCGCCCCGTCCCGCCCCATCGAGCCGCCCGGGCTCATCGAGCCTCAGCTTCATCCAGCCCCTCAGCCTCATCCAGCCTCTCAGCCCCGTCCAGCCTCCCGGTCCCATCGAGCCTCCCGGCCCCGTCCAGCCGCCCGTCAGCCCTGTCCAGGCGCCCCTCGGCCCGAAATGGCGGCGCTGGGGCTCCCCGAAGCCCGCAGGGGTTTGTCCCCTCCCTGTACGGCCCCCTGCGGCTCTTTTCTCCCCACTGCCACCCCAGGGCTGCGTTAGGCCTCCAGGAGACGTCTGGAGGAGGAAGGGGCTGCGAGGTGCTCAGCAGAGCCCTGCCTCGCCGCCTGTGGTAGCTGCGTTGGCACGCTAAATAATGACAAATAAACAGCTTTGAAACCTTGCCGTTTCACTACAGCCAGATTTCTTGGGCTTGGAAAAAGCGGTGGTAAAACGGGGATTTGGGTTGTTTCTTCAGAAGCATCGGTCACCCCCCTGCGGCTGGGAAGCGCTGTGCCAGGCTGTGCAGAGGAGGGCGGCTGCAGGCTTCAAAACCACAACCAGCTCCCAGAACAAAAATGGGACAGAACAGCCTGGATGGAAGAGGATTTCCTTCGGCTAGAAGTCATCGTCCAGCATTTGTGCGGTCTCTTCCAAGCAGTGAGATACCACAGGGTGATAAGCAGGTCAAAACCAAAGCGACGCACGGAGGGACAGCACAAACTAAAGAACTAGATTGGAGAAATGGGAGGGAGCTTGAAACTGGTACGTCAAAAAGAGGAAAGAAAGGAAGAGAGGAAGAAAGGAAGAAAGGAAGAAAGAAAAAAACAGTGAGCGAGGCCCTTGAGAAATGTCCTGAAATACACTGAGGTGGCAGAAGCTTTGTTTCATGAAGACAGCGATCTTTACAGCCTGCGATACAAAATCTCAGAGGACCAGGAAGCAGCGACAACTAATTAAATTCTCAAAATAGATGGCTACTTCGCAATCAACGCAGTTTGAACAGAATAAAAAAGTGAAACTGCCTAGACAAACTGTTACCTTATGTTTGAGATGCATAAGGTGTTGACGATACAAAGAAAAGCTGCTTCTTAATAGGAAAATAACTAAGAAATTTTAGTCCTAATTAAACTTTTTTTTTTTTCTTTTAGTGACCCCTTCATTTCTTAATATAGCTGTAGTTTTATTTGCATGTGGTAGCACTAAGAGACATCCAACAAGCTTGATGCCACATAAAACTGTTAGGAGTAGTATGATAAACAATACTTGCCTTGAAGCATTTATAGCCTAAACAATACAGGAAACACAGTGAATTATGCTCTTGGTTTAAACTTTTTATTAAAAAAAAAAATATTCTGAGTATATACTATAAATGATACTGTATTGATATGTTGTGTTTCAGTGCTTACTGTCTTCTGCCTTCAAGCAAAAAATATACAGAACGGTGCTTTTATTAATAAATTTTGACTTCACAACTTTCAAGAAAGATTATAGATAAAATTAATTAAAGCTGCAGAAAAAAAAAGTCTTCTAGAAATAGAGCTTTCTGTGGAATTTGGAGGAGCTGAAAATAATATAAAATGTAATTTTGAAAGTGTGTACACATCTCACAGCATCGAATTTTATTTTGATCTTCCACATCCTTCCTCTAAGTATTTATACTGCAACTTGGTAAACTTCCCATGGCTTATCCAAGGTCACTTAGTTAATATGTGGCAAACCCTGAGAAGACAGCCAAAAAGTTATGACTACAGCACTGACAGAGAGACTACACATAACAGCTTTTTATACCTAATGGTGCTTTTACTAAAAAAAAAAAAAAATCTGAATTTTTTATGCACAACATATTAAAATGAACTGATTGTTCTATAATTTACTAAAATCAAGCTGCATATGTTGACGTGAACAGAGAGAGCACCCACAGCAACACAAAAGGTGCAGATTCCCAATGTTTTCTGTCCTACCTGATCATGCAGTGGAAGAAAAACTCTGAAAAAGGTGACCTCGCCTTTGAAGGCCTAGCATAATAAAGCTCAGCTCAGTTTGTTGTACCTGGAAAGTGGAGGGACTGGTGCAAGGGATGGCAAAATATCTGGAGATGCACCAATTTTATGTATTTTCTTCTCAGTCTCTTAGTGGAAACGAGGGATATGAAATCCCAACTGTGAATTGAGACTGTCTTTCTGATTGTAGCTTCATATGTCCTCCCTTGTATGCAAGTTTTCTTCTTTATGAGGCTATGGAGTTCGCAACTCAGGGCAGCAACACAGCTAAATCCAAGCTGGTATTGTCTTGGTTTTAAACATTTTGACCGAGGCAGGCAAACTGCAGATCTTAAGGTGGAGTGCCAGACATTTCTTCATCACATGATGACGCACTTAGGCTGTGGTTCTTGAGGCATTTGAATAAAAATGGGTCAACATTGTAAGAAACCCACAGGCCTGCATTTTTTACACTTAGAAATATCACAGGACTCATATTTTTAGCTCTTGACTAAGTAATTTGCTTCCTATTGTACAAGTACACATGATGATCTTGTGTCTTCTCCGAAAGAAACTATGATTTCCCCTTTTTTACTGTTTCTTTTAGAGTTAGTTTGAGTAATCCCATGTAATATAACTCTAAGTATATTGCCAGTATACACATATTGCATATTTATTTCTGTTGTGGTGAATATTTTACAGTTACATAAATAGCACATTTATAGGCACGGCAAAATTACATCTACTTCCCAGCTGCACTGTAATATTTTCATAAGAGAAAATATCCTTGATTTTATTTTACAGACCTGCTAAATTGCATTTATAAAGAGAATTAGAATTTAGTTTCTGCTCTTGCATATTCTACTTACAAGAATGTAATAGCTGATTTGGATGAAATGGATCAGATCCCAAAAAGGAAATGTAATACTTCAGTAAGTCTCACATTAGAACTTTACAAATGAAATTTTATTTGTTTATTTTAGATAAATGCTTTCTTCAGAAGGATTTGGATCAGATCTTTGATGAATAAGATATAAAGGACAAAGCAGCAGAAGAAACTCTATTAAAATTTAAACTGAAAAACTCAGTTTCAATCAATTTCTTTTCTCCTTGGGAGAAGGACGCAGTCCAGGTGTGCAGGGCTAGAGTTGGTAGAGAACACATCAGAGTATTTTCACTGTTCTGTTGGGTTAGACCAAAATTCCATCTACCGAATCAGGTCTCTATGACAACTGGTAATGGATACCTGGGAAAAGGGTATCAGAAATGGGGCAATTACACAGGAGTTGTTTCTATGGAACATCCTTGTGGGTTTTAGAAATAAATGGTTTACAGCATCCTTATCTGGAAGTCTGTAATTCAGCCAACATATTTAATAGCCCCTGATGGACCTATGAACTTGTCTAATTCCCTTGTTAAACCCAGTTGTACTGTAAAACATTAACTGCTAAGGATTTATTTAGGTAGTTTCTCAATGTAAAAGAAAATGCTTTGTTTTGCTTTCTTAGCCCACTGGTTAATAATCCTATTGCATAGCTTCTACTAGTTGTTCCACTTCACCTTCTTTGCACCATTTGTGTTTTAAAGTCATCATAGTCATCCTCAGCTGTCCCTGATGTGTCCTAACATCCTAAATCCCACTTTGCATGAAACCACCACTGCTTCAGGCAATGGTTCTATTGCTCAACTACCTTTGCTGCCTTCCCAGATTTCTGATCCAATTTCTGAGATACTGAAATTAAAACTTCAAAACCAGGGCATATTTTGAGTTAGGCTATGATAGTTACGATTTCCACTTTGCTTTCAGTCCTCTTTTATATATTTACTAATGTTTTGTATTTTCTACCCTTGCTGAGCTGTTATGTGGTTCCTATTACCTGTTTCATCATATGACAAAGCTGTAAGATTTCAGTGCTTAGAAATGTATTATTTGCAATAAAATGTATGCTCATTAGTATGAAAACTACCAGTACTTAAAGGAAAAATGTTATGCTGCAGATGTCTTAGAAGCAAAACCCACAAATATTTTTGCAATGTAGCTTTTTATCAGGTATTGCTTTTAATAGCTTTAGAAAATGAACTGGACTCCAGAGCCTTTTTTGCTTCCCACTGAACATTACTTGCAAATATTATCTACTAATAAGATTACTAGTAAACAACTTGTCTGGCATAGTTGTTATCACTTACTTGAATCTCTTTACTCTTACAGGCTTATTATTATTGTTATTATTTTGGGTAATGGGATTTCCCAAACTGGAAATACTACTAAATTGCTATTATTCAATTATTTTCAGTTGATAAATTGTGATCATAATTAATTTGTTAGAAAAGGCAATTTAAAAGACCATTTGGAAGCCTATCCAAGCAAAACAAAAAGTAAATGGAAAGTAAGCCTTCAGAAGTGCTCTGAATACCACATTCACCATGCTATTGAGAAAAATAATAAGCTTAGGAAGGGACTGCATGTGTAACCTTCACACATGTTGGCAAGAAGGGAGTCATTTGAATACCAAAGCGAGTTGAAGTGCATGTGTGGGTACCTGCTCTGTCTGGAGATTCGATCAGAAAAAAATAAATATTTCTTAATGGAGAGCTGAATGTGATTTTTACTTGCACTGAATATTCCCATAAAAGCAACTTGCTAAAAGTCAAGCCAGGCAGTTTCCTTAGCACAATGCTACAGGGTTTGGATATAATCTGACCCTGTATGTTCAAGAGAACACAGAACAGATTTTGATATTTGTGCTTTTGTACATTCCTGTATGAATAATCACAGTGATTCACTGAGGCTAATTGCAACATAAGGTACGATTGAAAGTGAATTGAAGTATTGCCCAATATGCTAATAGTTAACTGATCCCTTGCTGGGCATGCATGGTATTCAAGATAAGTCAGGCATTCTCATAAAAAGGGCCTAAAGCAAAGGAACAAATGTTCTGTACTGATTCTTGCAGTATTACCATGAGAGGCATACTGTGTATGTAGGTTCTATAAGTAGAACATGCAAAGGGATTAAACTGGAAGTTATTCCGCAGGGAAATCCAGGAAAGTTTCTGTTTTTCACATCCTATAAAGTAAAAAGTAGCTATAGTCTTTTCAGTGCAGACTCTTAAGTTACACCAAAACCAAAAGTTTATCAGATGAAAAACTGCACTGACAGAGATATGGATTTTGGGCTTTGCCAGTGCATTGTCTTCAGATAGTAAGGTTTCAAAATATTTTGTCATTAAAGGTTAAGCTAGCTGGCTCTCAAGTTGGAAGGCTTTCAAGCTGGCACACCAACTTGAAAAGGCATGTAGTGCTCCAAATATGTATTTTAATGTCCTCATTCTTACAGTAAGGGCTAACAAAATTCATGTTACCTGTTTGTTTGTAAAATGTTGCCCAACCTAACACATTCATTAATAACATTTGCCACAGTATTTACCTAGTACAGTTGTTCAAAAGCAGCAGAGTGAATTAAACACTTGGATAAAATGCTTGTTGGTTTTGTTATACATGTATTTAAGATACTACACACGAGCACATTCTCACAAATTTTCTGTGGTCTTCTTCAAAGACATCCTTATAGTCCTGATGACGTCTGAGACAACATTGTAGAACTGCAAATCAACTTTTGTTATTTTTACATTTGATTAAGGTATTATTTTTGGAAAATTTCCTGCAGTCTTTCAGCAGGACAAGCAAGAAATGTCAAGTTCACAGAAATGTGTTAAGAGTTTCTTTCTCTGTATATTACCAAATAGATTGAATAAACCTATTGTAGGAGTACTGAGCATTCAGAAATAGTGCCTTGATTTTTTTTCCACTTTTAAGCATGCAGCATTGTCACTAGGAATAGATTTATTTTGTATGGAACACAATGTTTTTGAAGGGTTTCCACTGTTGACCTACTTGACTAATAGTCAAACTTGGGCTTCACATACTTGTGATAATTGAAAAAGATGCTGCATGCCCCCCGCTCTGTTGGAGAGAGCATTCCTTATTCTGCTAGAGAGGAAGCAGACACATTATTTAACCCATCAGAGAGGGTATTTTTAGTTACGTCTCATTTTGTCTGAAGCAAATTAGGGAGTACTTATTCATGGCTTAGCCAATGGAACTGTGGATGCTATAATATTCAGATAATTGGAAAGACTGGTACTATTTTTCACTAGCACTCTGCTTGATCCAGAGAATGGCATCTGTCTATGTGACTTACAAAGTCTCCTCCCCTAGTTTCTTGAACTAAATACAAAATGAATAACATGGCACTACAGTGATATTTGTGGTCTTTTTTTTTTTTTTTTTTTTTTTTTTTTTTTTTTTTTTTCCTTCTAGAAGCTAATCTGAAAGGTCAGTAGTTTGGATCAACTGAAGACATATTTTTTTCAAAAGCCACATAACAAGGAAAAATACCCAAAAGGTATAACGTGAGTGTTTCTAAAGCATCCTCTTGTGAAAAGCAATTTAGAATGGGAGGTCAAATATTGGCAGCAAAACCTTCTCAAAAGGTGGTGAACATCTGTTAAGGTCTGAACAAGTGTTTCAAAACAGAGACTAACTTGTTTACCTATCATAGATTCAATTGCTTGCAGCTTCAAATGTCTGAGTAACTCTAAAGGCTTGTCACAGCAGGGCTTTTGCTCAAAAAGCCATGGCATCACTGCATGCTCTATGAATCATCGTGCTCCTGCATTTCTGAGGTGGCCCTCTTGGATATTTATTTCCTGTGTTCTAAGAATCTGTGATCTGGCACTTCTCTTGCAATTGTACTTGTCACTTCTTCAAGGCTTGGTTTTACTCCAGTGAGCTTCTCTGCTTTGCTGGAAATGCCAGTGGTTACAGATACCTGCAGTGCCTGCTAAACTTCAGACTTGCTGGTGTGATTTAGCATGACTGGCATTTTTAAATAAGAAAAACCACTAAGTTAAAAAAGGTGTTTTACATGTTTGCAAGTTATGAGTTTTAGTCAAGTAATTTTTTAATGACATGGTAAACATGGAAGCATAGAAGCCTACCATACATCCTCTAAAGCAAGTAGATTCTTCAGCTGGGATTGCTTGAAGTTTTCACTTCTCTTGAGTGTGTACTATCTAGAAGTCTTATGAAGAAGGTAGTAATGCAAATTTGTTCCAGCCAAGAAAGTAAAGAGATACAACTCGGAATGTAAGAACAGAAATCACAAATTTCCTGGCCAGGGCCAAGCTATGTGCTTTTATTCCTCATCTCCCAGGTGTGAGCGTGTGGAGTCTGCAGTGAGGGTACAATACAAAGGCAGAGAATCAGACGGCATTTGGCTGGGCTGGGAATACTGCTGCATCACTCCCCAGTTGCCCTCACACTAACTTTTATACAGGAACAAGACATACTTGTTACAAGAAATCGCAGACTAGTAGCATACAAATATTTCTGAAGGCAAAAGTAAGCTTTAATAGGAATTCAGTGTTTCTCCAGACAGAGTGACTTTTGCAGATTTTGGCTCTGTCCAGAAAACTGAATTTCTATTTAAGTCATCACATTTCCAGTCTACTTCTTCCTTTGTGTTTTCTGGTTTATTTTTTGATGCACATTTTGTTGCTATTCCTAGCAAATATAATAGGCAGTAGTGGTGTCATCACCATAATAATCAAGGGGTATAAACAGGCTCCTGTTTGTAAATTTCTTTCCTTACTAGTTTTGGTGTATAAAGGACCATAGGCTTTTTTTTTTTCCTGTTCATTATTTTGAAAAAATATCATTGGACTAAATATATTTTGAAAGTTAATGTTTTTAGTTCATCTAAGTCAGAAATCTTGGAGAGCAGCCACATCAAATGAGATCCTGATAATTTGCCATGACTTCACCATGTGCAGCTCCATGAAATTACATGCCTGCCATATGGCTGCTACTATAGCTATGCCAAAATCAACCAGTAACATTGTAATTTTGCTTGTGGCCCTTCCTGGAAGAAATCTACATATGTCAAATATCACAGTAAAGAGTTTTCTTGTTTAGCTCTCTGTATTAGTCCACCAACAACTGCTAAAACTTACTTATATTAAAATATTCAGAACATGATGGATAAATTATTAAGCAATGTACTTCATAGGAAATGCATGCAATAAAGTGAATATTGTCTAATGGATAATTGAGACCTGATTTACCTTGGTTGTTTCTCTAGCTTTTATTATCAGTCATTTCTGGCCTTAAGGTATGTTCAGTGTGATGCACTGGAAATTAACCCACCTTTTAATTTCAATTTATACCAGTTTAAGTGGCAACACGCTGACCCAGGCAAGCTCAGATTCTCAGCTTGGTTTAATCATACTCTCCTGGGCATTTCCAGAATTGCTGCACCTCTGTGACTTTAGTTCCTCTTGTTTCTTCTTGTTTCTTGCACTTCAGTGTGCTTCCTGGGCCTTAATCTGTATGTGAAATCACAGAGTTGTTCTTTCTGCATGCACAAGGGCAGGCCGTTACCTGCGTGAAAATGATCCAGAATGAGCAGGATGCTGAAAAGCTTCCCACTAAGTTCAGTACATGATCTGTAATGCTTTTGTCTAGGTCTGCATTTCTCCAAGTGGAACGACTTGCAAAATTTCAATACCTAATACTGCCAGAGCGAGTAAGTCATGCCCACTTCATGCAAAAGATTGGGGTCCCAAGACTTTTTTTTTTTTTTTTTGTACAAAACTGCATAAATTTGTATGAAAATTACCTCCATCTGAGTCAAACTGTTAGATCGTTCCCATGTTTACTTGTTGACTGACAGGAACACTTCACTCCTCAACTTTTCTCTTTTCATTCTTTATGCATTTGTATTCATCTGCATTCTCTTGTTCTCTATTTACATTGGAAACTGCCTAAAACCAACACAAGGAGTATGCTCTCCAATGATAATTACTTCTCTTATCATGGATATTCAGGAAAGGTCGCATGCAATCCAATCCTGCTTATAAAAGCTGAACAACTGTGCATTATAGGATGATGATACTGCGGAATTATGGCTGCTGTACAGGACAGTGCCGGATAAAAACAATTTGGGGTTTTACTCCAATTGGAGAGATTGAGAACATACTAAGACATTGCCTCTACACATTAAAAAATCTATTTGTGGTACATCCTGAAACAGCTAAAAGCTTTGCATATGTTTGGAACTGACTTTTGGCCAAAATAGGATGAAAAGATTCAGAAAATTATAGCATGCAAAGAGACAAAATGTCCTTTCCTACTGCTCCTGTACTGAAGAAATAAATAAGGGCTGGAAAACATTTAAATGCAAGAAAGTTTTGAAGTGTATTATTCATCACTGCAATCCTGCTGGGTCTAGCTGAGTTTTAGCTTTATAGGCTCAATTTTATAATTTGAGCACAAGACTCCTACAGTAAAAATATCTACAAAGATAATTGAGGTACCAATGCATGAAACTACAAAGGGTCTGTAAAGGAATCAGTATTGAAATTTAAATTGAGGTGTTTGAATTTTGATGAGCAGTACAGCAAAAATGTTTGTAGTACAACAAGGTGGGATAATATTACTTAGAGAGAAATCTTGCACCTTTAGTTTATTGGACCGGGGTCTTGGTCCACAGCCACCTGAAGAGCTGCATCTGGAAAGACTAATAAAATGAAACTTGAGAGCTCACAGCCAGAGACTTTAGTCTTTCAACTCCTTCCCCTTGCAAAATATCGATTGGCTTGGCAGCTCAGTATTGAAAGAAGCCCTAGTCTGTGTTTTCTCAATTGTAAATGCCACAGCATTTTATTAAAAAAAAAAAAAAAAAAAAAAAAAAAAGCAACAGCAATGCTCTTTTTCAATATCATTCTTAAAACAGACTCAGGAAGAGCACAACTGATAACAAGAGATCACTAATGGAGCTACCAGATTTGTTTCACTTTCTGTATGAACTGTAGTATTTTTTTTATCACCCTGTGTCCTGCAAGTTCAGAGAAAATGCTCATATTGACAAGGTGAAAGAAAATCCAGCCATGGGATATTTTCAGTAGAGTGCATTACAGTGAGTGCTTGTGTGTTTGATTTAAAGTTTTATAGTGACAAATATAGTATGAATATAGATTCTTCTGTCAGCAAAAAGTCATCAGCATACTTTTAAAGCAGTTCTACTACCTCTGTCTTCTGACTTTACCTTCAAAGTTTAGCTGGACTAATATAGATTATCACTTGGAAATATTAGGTAATAAATTATAGTCAGCCATGTCACACTAACATTTACATGGTCCAAAACCAAAACTACAGCTAGGCATGCTAACTAGGCAGTGCTCATCCCTTCTGTGCCTTGCTCTCAAGCTGTACAATAAAGGCAAGAACTGCCATCTCTATGCTTTCTACATGTCATATCTTTTTGGCCCTTGTCTCATTCTCCTTTTTGGGGTTACGTGAACTGCAACTGGAGCACTCAGCTGCTCTCTCACTCCAGGGCTCCATCTGTCAGATGTAGCAGTTGTATTGGTGCATGTATAACCCTGAATGCCAGGTGATAAAACCAAGAAGAAAGTGAAAAGTCCACATGGTACTTTATATACTAGCTGTATTTATTTTAGATAAATATGTACTTATGTACACATACATGGGCATATGCATTAGAAAGGGACTATTTGCACTTTCTCTGAAAATCTGTCAGATATTCATCTTTCACATTCTAGCAGAAGATAGCTCACAGCCCACAGAATATTCTTCAGAAATCCCTTTCATTATCTGCAAACTGACTCATTATGTTCTATTCATAATTTACTTTGGTATTAAAATAAAAATGTTAATGTACTGAGCATCTCCATTCCTTTCCTGTGTTCCTCAGGAAACTCTGGCAGCTCACAGAAGCCAGATGGTAGCTTGACTTCACAACTGAACTGGTCTAGCTGCTACATGAAGGGATGTTTTTGTGCCCTCCAATCTCAACCTGAAGGGCACGTACTTAGCCCTTCCCTTTGCACTGGCCCTGACCTTTGTCTAACCCTACAATAGAGCCAACTCAGGAAACAAGGCTGTCCTTATTCAAAGATAACTAATCTAAGTGAGGAGTACCAATGCTTGGACAAGGAAGCAAGACCACTGAAAGAATGCATTGAGGGCTGGTGGTTTCCCTGAGGGATGTGGAGCCAGGTGCAGTAACAGCCAGAGCATGTCCTGCAGCACCTGGGTGAGACTAATTAGGCAGAACCTAAGATAGTGACCGGGTTGAACCAAGAGTCCACATCATCAGACAAGTTTATGAGACAGGGTAAAACAGGTCCAAAGTCAATCCAGAAGATCAGTCTGCAAACCAGGAAATGATGACAATAACAGAAAACAACATCAGACACAGCTCGGTGACCAACAGGGAGGTCTGTAAGGACGAAGTAGGCCCAAGACTGGGCCAGGAAGTCAGCCTGGAACCACACACATTGCACCATAATTCAAACAAGGGCTAAGAGCCCAGGACTTCATTGTGGCTCCTGTGCTCAGGGCAGGGAGTGTGGAGTAGAAGCCCCAGGTGAGGCAGATTAATGCCATTAAGGTCAATTAGTACACTGTGAGCCCTGACACTACTCCTCTGGATGGGCAACCAAATAGGTCATGGTTGCGACATCAGATTACAACATCAAACCCACATCTCCACATTGCCACAGCTGTAGCAGCAAGCTAAAAAATACCTGAAAGGCACAATACCAGAATAGCAAAAATATTAAAATACTTTGACAGCAAACAAAAAATGTGTGGTTACAGTATGCCATAGGGCAAAAACTGGGCCAGATCTGATAGACACAGCAGTCTTCTTCAAACCCTGAAGGACTGTGAAAGGTGGGAAGAGAAGGAAAAAAATGACCCCTTGAACAGTTTTTATTCTTTTCCATCTGAAAGCCAAAACCCCAACAGGGTGCATCCTTGCCCCTTTTGGGATGAAAAATTCTTCAAAAGGAGTGTGGGAGTAAGGTGAGCTGCACAGCCAACCCTCATTATTTATCATCATTTCCAGCTGACAGCTAATTCTGTTAGTCTTGTAGTTCGAGTGTACATTGATTTGATTTACCTATTCATCTATTTTCTGTCATCTCATTTGCTCTGTTGCAGGCAAGGGTATGACCTGTTCTTATTTGAAGGTTTATGTGCTTTTGCTACAAGAAAGAGGGGGTAACAGAAAGGGTAAGAGTATGGCTTCCCATGTTGCTGTGTATGAAAGGCTGGGAGGGGTGAAGCTATTAAGTCATGTACTATAGATATAGTACATGCTCAGCAGAAAATAGCAGCATGGTGCCTCTCATATAGGGCAATATGAGCAATTTATTATCCTGAATCAGAAATGACCTTTTGGCCTGTTCAAAGCTTCAGTGTCCCAGGCAAAAGGGTTACGGTCGAACCCAAGAAGCAATGGACACCATTGATCCTATTGGATTTTTTTTTTTTTTCTGGGACAGATATCTGGGGCAGCATCTATGCTTCTGGCTCTGATTACGTGAGATTGTAGCACAGAGGTCTTAATGGTGGGCAGTAGAGCAGGAATGAGACCTCAGATCAACACTCCTATGGGCATCTGTGGCTAAGATGCTTGAGGGCTTCAAGATGGCAGAGGGGAAGCAGATTGCAGGATGAGAGGCATCTGGTACCTTCCCAAGGGAGAGTTTTGCCTGCTAGCAGGGCTGCAGGCAGCCACCTAGCATCTTCCATGGTGCCTCTGGAAACACCAAAAAGCAGAACAAGCAGCATTGACTTCTGTATTTGCCCTTTGTGGCGGTTTTCCTGGAGCAGTCCGTCAGCGCTGCTGCAGGGACAGCCACCCACGGCCCTGAGTGGCAGTGCCTGCAGGAAGCCATCCCCTCAGCACTTTTTAACACCACGCTGCTGCCTTCTGTCAGGGTTTCGGCGTTAAAATACTATTTCCGCTGGGGACGACGCGACAGGAGGCCTGATGCCGCGTCCTTTCGGGAGAACCTTCAGACGGCTAGGGGGCGGGTGACTGTATAAAATAAATAAATAAATAAATAAGAGAATAAAAGAAGGAAAAAAAGAAAAAAAAAAAAAAAAAGGAAAAGAAAAACTCCTCCCGCCCGCTCCACTTCTCCTCGCCGCGCAACGGCGAGGCCGCGAGATCGGACGTCAGAAGGAAGAGGGCTGGGGGTTGTCGCGCCCGCCGCCGCCGCCGCCGGGGGAGGAGGGAGGAGAGGGAGGGGCGGGTCGGCCATCTTGGGCTTCGCCGGGCCGGGCGGGGAGGAGGAGGAGGAGGAGGAGGAGGAGGCGCGGCCGCCCTGCGGAAGTGCCCTCGCCCCCCGGAGCCGAGCGGAGCCGGAGCGCGCCCAGGGCTGCCCGCCGTCCCCAGCACCGCCGCTAGCGAGGAGCATGGCCGGGCGGCTTCCCGCCTGCGTGGTGGACTGCGGCACGGGGTGAGCGGGGCGGCTGCTGACAGCTCGGGGCTGGCGGGTGTCGGGCGTGTTCCTTCCCCCCCCTGCTGCCGTGGGGGGCGCCGGGGATGTGTGGGACCGGGCAGGGCTGGGCTGGGCTGAGCCGGGAGCGCATCCACCCGCGGCTCCCTCAGGGTGCCCGGCAGCGGGGAGGCCTCCGCCGGCCCTGTGCTGTGCCGGCAGGAGCCGGGCAGGAGCCCCACGCCCTCCCCGAGGGGCTGCCTGGGCTCAGGGCCCTGCCTGCAGCCGTCCCCCCTCGGTGGCTTGAGCTCGGGGGGCCCCCCGTTGTTGTCGCCGCTGCCTGGGTCATTTATTCTCTGTTACTTCTCTCTGTGGAAAGGGAGGAAAAAAAAAAAAAAAAAAAACCTCCTCCGCTAGTGAGCAAGCGCAGAGGAACTTCCTTAGTTTTGTCAAAGCCTCTTCCTGCTTTCAGGCTTTTATACCTTATAAGGCAGTTTTCAGTGTCAAACCTGAACCAAATCCGTTTTAGAAACTCTTCTTTTTATCTAGCAGCAACCAGGAGGTGAAGAGGATGAATTGCCAGTGATATATAGCCTAAAACCTGATTTCGGGAGGCAGCCCTTGGGATTCAGCCTCCTTTTCCGCCGTGGCACGGCTTTCGGTGTCTCTGGAGACCTCGGTAGCAGAGCCTCGGAGGTGCCTGTGGGAAGGGTCACGCTGTGCCGCTTATGGCAGCGCACTCAGGAAGTGAAAACCGCTCTGCAAGCTGCTCCCAGCGTACGGTTTTAAAGATGGAGTGTTTTATTTTAGCTGCTGTGCACTGGGGTTTTACTGTGATGGGAAACACGGGTGTCTTTTCAAAGCTCTTCAGCTGCCACTGCGAATTTCTAAGCGTATCTTTCTGTTTCACTTCTCATCCACCTTCCTGAAAATAATGGAAGAAGTTTCTTAGTGAGTGCAGCGTAGGTATGGATATTTACAATGCTCTTCTGAAAGGGCGTGTTCATTTGAAATCCAGGCACTTGCTTTTTGAAAGCACATCCCTGTCTTCCCTTTAAGATAATCCATTTGGTGTAGGATGTTAACAAATCAGCGTTTAAGAAGAGCAGGCATATACGTCTATTCCATAAAAATGTTAAATGTACAGATGTTCAAGTCGTATCTGTAGAGCTGAAATTAAAACCTTGAATTCAGTGGGGTGAAAGGAAGGTGAGCACAGCGGGACTGAGAGTGTGTAGTTGCGAGTAATATACAAGAGTGTAACATGATGTCTGTATGTACTATTTATCTTTCAGAGCCAAGATTTGTAATGCACTCTGCAACATGCCAGTAGAAGCTTCTTCCCATCTCGCATGTATGTGCATTACAGGTAGTCCCATTGTGGTAATCCTGTCTTTCTAGGCTTGCAAAATACAGGTTGTGAGCACTGGTGTCAAGAGATTGGCTCAGAGCTTTCAGTGATGCCAAGCAGAAACAGCATGCGAGAATATAGCAGTGTAAGAAATGATGTTGGCTTTTTAATGGGAGAAGTGTACCAAGGGACCTTAGAGTTAAAAGCAAATCTTCCTGAAGAGATCGGAACATAAGTACACCATTAATCAACTTAATTGCACAGGGCATACTCTAGCATTCTTGTATGTGATGCTGACCAAATCTTCTGCCTGTTTTACGTACTTATCCTTTTTTCCAGTCATTGTAGATCTCTCTAAGATAGTGTTTTATTGTCAGGCCATGTTTATTTGAAAACAACCCAAACAGTTCTGCTCTCACTTCTGTTTCTTAAGCACTTGATAGGGCGAGGTTCTTCTTTCTTCCCTGACGTTGTGCTCCATAAAACTATGGACAAAGACGTTTAGTGTTGAAAGCACACCAGAGAGTTGGGCTTGTTGGATTTCATTGATTTAAGTAGATGAAGGTGTGAAGTAGTGAATTAATAAAGGAGAAATCTAATGCCTGACACAATTAGGAAACAGGTGTGTTGGGATGGAACAGCATAATCACATAGCTCTCGTTTTTTTAATGCAACCCCATCTCATTTTGTGTGTATAAGCGAGATCACTACACACAAATCATGTAAGTCTTGTGCTCTGTGCAGATCAGCTGAGGATTCATCTACGTTACTGTGTGCTTGCTTTAATTTTGGTGGACAAGACAAGTTAGAGCCGCTGAAAGCAGGAAAAGAGGTTTAGAAAGCATAACCAATATGGTAAGGTTGAAAGAAGCTGTCTTGCGTAGAATAGGCAGGACTTCAAAAGCGCACAAGTTTTCCAAGAAGTTTTTTTTTTTTTTTTTACAGGGAAGGGACAGTCCTTGGGCTGTAAATTAATAACCTTAATCAGCAAAAGGGCAGATGGAGGAAGACACCCTCAGTATCTCTTCTACGTGTTTTATACATGTAGTTACAGACTCTGCAGGGTTCCGTTTGTTGACCTGAGTGGTGTATGTGTGTATTTTGGCCAGCTAGCATCCAGGGGGAAGGAGAAGGATGAGAGGGGGAAGAAATGGCTGAGTTGTGCTTTTCAGCATCTGCCTGCACAGCTCAGGCATGTTTTAAGAACCGCTTTTCAAGCATAAAGGGAACAAAGCACAGAAGAGGTTAGGGAGATCGTGTAATACCTGTCATTTGATGTTTTAACAGTTAGTCAAATGCTTTAGGGATAGTCCAAGTACATGTCATATAGCTGGAGCTGGCAAATGGGTGAAGTCAGTGACATGGCAATTGGATTATGGGCGCAGCAAAATTCTTCCAGAATTACACTTGTTATTTTGAGCGATGCATTCCTCAGAAGTTCTTGTGCGTTCTTTGCTTGACCAAACCTGCTATCTAGAAAATAGGGTAATGAGTAAGAGCAGGTAAAATACCTAATTGCAGTTAAAAAAACAAACAAACAAAACAAAAAAACCTTAGATGAAGCAGTTTCTTCTTTATTACATAATAAGGTTACAGACATGGGAATGAAATATCTGAAGAGCTCAGACAGCACAGTTTTAGCACAGGATTAGTTCTTTCTGTAATCGATAGTGTTGTCTGGCTTAGTTTTAAGTATATTGCTGCTTTGTTGGAAAATCTGTGAAACAATATTGTAAGTACTAGTGTCAGGAAGTAGTTGTCCATGGTAATGTTGAATGGGATTTAGCTTGGCTAATGTGAACCCCTTTCTCTTCTCTTTGGAGCTGTGTGCTGTTCTTTTTACAATGTTCACTGACTCTGTATGTATGCTGTGAATGATACTTTGTACTGAGGGGGGTGTCAGGACTATGTGCATTTTAAAATATGAAAAGGAAATGAATCCATATTATTTATTTCAGGTATATGAACAACACACTAAAGAAAGAAAAAGCCTCTTAGTCATTTTTTAATCTCAGGAGGCTGGAGTCTCTTACTGCGTGTCTTTTGGGTATTTGAATAGTTCTTGCTGTTCTCTTCTATGGGTGAACATTGAACAGCCTGAAAGTCACGATTAAAAGCTCTTCCTACGCCACTTCAGAATTTAGCTTGATTAGGTTGACATCTAGATTTGAGCTGTATTTCTCTAATCGTTGTGAACGTGGTTTTCTCTTAGTATGAACTTGCACAACACTGAATTAGCTCATTTGGGATGGCAGATAATTGCAAGTGTTCAAATTAATGGCTCTTCAGTTGAGCTGAACTAAGTGGCTGTGTAACCTACTGCAGTTCCAAAATGAGAACGTCATTTTAGTAAGGAAAATAATTTGAAGGAAAGTGCGTTTTCTGTATCTCAACTTTACATTTTATAGGCTTTCATGCAGTTTTCTGTGGCTTCCAGGAGGATCTGTTACCAACCGATACTAGGCTGTCACCAGTGAGTAGCTTTGTTCTAGTGTACCCCAAATTCTTTTGCATCAGTAGGGTCATGGATGATTGTTATCCCTCTGGGTAAATTAGCTTACACAGTTGAGAAGGGAAAAATGTTGGTCTCCCTTGTAAAAAGAGATAAAAAATCAACATGCTGAGCTAGGCACCTTTTTTATTTCCCTTATACAGGTTACAAAAATGGGTGCATGTTTTTTTCTTCCTTTTTTATCCCTCTGAATTCTAGAATTCAGAATTAAAGGTTTTAGATCAGACTTGAGCAAGCTGTGATGTTCGCGGTGGGAGCACGAGTGTCCCTAGAGCCTCTCAGCTTAGAGCTGGGAAAGCTGAGGCTGCTCAGGATTTCCAAGTCTTGTTCTAAAGTTGCAAACTTCTTTGGAATCAGTTGTCTCCCTGAGAGTTTCCTGGGGAGTTTCTATAACCAGTGCCAAAAATGAAGGAAGGCTTTGGTGTATGAGACCTCAGAGATGCTGGGGCTAGGGCTTTTCTGGTGCATGCAGCAGAGCAAGCTTTGGGGGATGCTTCTCAACAAATCTTACTTCTACAGTTAATCTTTGTGCAACACTTGTAAACCTTCATGGTCTTAAGTAGACAAAAGTATTTGTAGGTTGAGTGTGAGAAGTTGTAACAGGATTGTGTTGTTCTGTTTCACTTTTGGGTTTTGTCCTGGTAGTGTAAAAGAGTATGAGATCCATGAGAATCTAATCTTCAGTAGACAGCAAACATACATGAGACAAGGAACCAACACAAGAGAAGTAACAGCCTGTATTCTGTTTGATCTGCAACTTTTGTGGTTCTACTCTTAGCTACTTAACATAAATTTCTTAAAAGTAACTTATACTGGGCCTTGAAAAGAGTTTTCTTTCCTAACATTCCAGGCACGGGCTATTTCCACGGATTTTTCACATCCTAACTTCTACTGAGTATGAATTGCTTCAGCACTGTGATTTATAACTGTGAACGTTTCCATCAGATGTCTTGTTATGACTGTTCATGGGTTCCAGTCTTCGTGAAAACTGCCTGTATTGGGATGAATTCTCTCTATTTTGTGTTATCCGAGAAGCAATTTTTCAGAACGGAAAGCATGAATGAAATCATTCCTTAATGGAATATGGAAAAACATTCTTCCAGGATTTTCAGAATATCTTTTGCTTGCCAGTAAATGAGTGGTCAGGGACGGAGGAGGAAATGCTTCATCCTTAACATGAAAAAAGGTGTTGTGCTAGATTGAGTTGGTGGCTTAAAATATATATATTTTCAATAATTGAGAAAAGGTCCTGCAGGCCTATGATTGACAGGATTTCTTAAGTAATTCTAGTACATCACAGTCTGTTATAATGCTATAAGCACTCATTATGTCCATTAAAATCCATATTCCTTTACACACAGATTACTGTATATTCCTCCCTCTCTGTAGGAATGCCATTACGGGAGTCAGCTTACATGTTATTTGAACGCACGTCAGAAACCATTCAAGATCCACGACACCTTTTGGTCCTTCTTTTTGCTTTCCTTGCCCTGCTTCCCACTTAAGCTTGATATTTAAAAAAAAAAAAAAAAAAGGGGGGGGGAGAGGGGGAAAGGAATACATTTCTGAACAGAGGACAAAACTGCTTGCATCCATGGGCCGGATCTGTGAAGTTGCTGATAAATGAGCCCCCTTTCATGTACAGTACGGCTCCTGGTTGGGCGTGCGTGGGAAGCTCATGCAGCAGTTGAGAACAGAGCACGGCCCTGGCGGTGGCGGCGGCTTTGGGGAAGGTGTGGGTGGCACAGAGCAGGCTCTCTGCTCCCTTCTTGGTCGCTTGTTATTACCTGGTGTGAACGCTTTGCCCATAAAGGATGTTGATTGTATGGGTGTGATGCATGTTTGAGCATCTAGATTAGTTGAAAATACGGCTTCAATGAATTCAGAAATGCCGTACTCGTTCCTGAGTAGCAATCCATCTCCTCTATTATTTCATAGGCACAAGACCAGCTGCAAAGTTTCTCATTTAGATCATGCAGTGTAAAAGTTTCAACATTTAGTTTCATCATTGCAGACTCTGGAAAAAAAAATGCAAAAAGGCTTTGATTTCCAACAAGACCTCTTTTAATTTTAGGTATTGTTCATTTAAAGACTTAAAGGAGAAAATTATAAATCCAAGGGTAAAACAACTAAAATTTTAGTCAGTCCCCAATGAAATCTTGAGGTCCTTTCAGTTTTGCTTAGAAAAAGGAATCTTTGCAACTTCCTCTTTTTTTTTTTTTTTTTTTTTTTTTTTTTTTGTCAATGAACTAAAATATATGTAGGTGTACAGATCTAATATATATCCTTGGGTAGATCCTTAAAAATACCGCTTTGAATGCAGACTTAGAAGTGCCCGAATTGGGGTTATTTGAACCATCAAAATGATACTGATCTGTCCTTTCCAAGTGCTACTGCTGATGTTGCCTTAACTTTCTGCAAAGGAATCAGTTGCCAAGGAGGATTATATCCAAGTTGAAGAAGTCATTGTTTCATCCACTGACTTTCTGTAGGTCACAATGTCAGTCTTTTTTTTTCCCTCCCTCTTCTTTTTGACCTGAGCGTGACTTTGCTTTTTTTAAGCCTAGATGTGGAAAGTAGAAAATCTAGATATTCTTTTTTCTCTGCATAATTCTCTTGTGGTCACTGCGAGTGTCTGCAGCTGTGCGCTGGATGTGTTATGTCGTGATCAGTCTGTAGAGAGCAAGATGCAGGCAGGAGGCTGTCTGCTCTATTTTGATTGTACCCTGCTGTCAGTGAATTAATCCAAATTTTAATAATGTAGTTGATGCAATATCTCATCAGTTTTTCAATGTCCACTTTTGTCGTGACTTGCCTTCAATTTCTCATGCTGTTTATCATCTGCAAGAACTCTCACAATATGACTTGCTAAATGAGACCTACCTTTTATTACACCAAAATTCAGTGATAGATTTTCAGCCCCAGCTTAGTAAGGCACACTTTTCTGCAAGCAACTCTTTCTAATTCAAAGCCACGTTTTAATAGAAGTGTGGTGTGATCAGGTAAGTATGTAAATTGATATTTTTATGCAAGTGTATCCTTTTCAGAAAGCGCTTGGCTACCTGCTGAAGAGGTGGCCAGTACTGGGCAGGTGGGAAGCCTGAGCTGCCAGCAGGGCTTGCTGCGGGCTCCTGGTCACCTCTCCATGGTCTGCCAGTCCCTTTGCATTCATCTTGCCCTCTGCTGGGATATCACTGGGGTGACAGCACGCAGCTGTCCGTTCAGGGCTGCAGCTCTCAGGCACAGCTGTAGTGCCAATAGCAAGCAGAAGTGATCTTCTCTCTTTTAATCTGGATTAACTATTTACACTTTTAGCCAATGCATTGCGTTTTCTTGGGAAAAACCATCAAGTTCACTCAGGTTTGTGCAAGCTGTGGCTCCATCTGCATCATGGCTTGAAGGTTTTGCCAATCCCATATCCATGAGCATGTTGCTGTGGTGTGTTGGTCACCAGCATCCCCAGTGCAGGGTTTTGTTTGCTGGGAAATTGTGTATTTGTTGATTAAATTGGTCCCTTCTTGTTTCAGCTGTCAAATATTAGGTATACTCACCTATTCTTTTCTTTCAGTATGTCTGCACGGTGTTCAGCTTGTTTTGGACAAACGGTGTAGAAAGTTGCGAAGTTAATCTCCCTCTCATAAAAAGTAATTTACAGTGTAAGGAATCAGTCATGATGACTTCCGGACTTGGGGTATTGTTTCCTCCTACTTGGACATCCTACATGGAGGAGTCAGACTACAGAAAGTGCTCAGAGAGCAAATTAAATATAAATTAAAAAAAAATCTGTATAGGTTAGTATTGTGTGGGTGTGGTGTAACACAGAGGCACTGTTAAAATGCTTTTTAAAATGATTTAATATAAAAGTCTCGAAGGAAGCAGCGAGGAAAAAGAGAGCATTCTGCTTTTGCCAACACAAACTGCTTTCATTATGCAAAGATAATATCCAAGGCCATTTGCCTCTCTGACTTTGAGGAAAATGTATTCAAAGCAGAACTCCATTCTGTGCTAAAGGACATGTCAGCATTAAATATCTGAAAGGGATTTTACAAATAGAAATCAAATTGACTAGGACTACAAGTTTAGATGTTATTGACATCAGGGTGCCTGACCTTGGGTTTTGTTAGCCTTAGACGTTTAAGTAGGGGTGGCTTTCAGGTATGCTGCTCATGACTCACTCCTAACCTAAGGTCTCTCGCTAATAAATGCATCTTATCTTCTTGCTGACTTCAGGAGGGGAGAGCTTCTAGAGTCGATTCTCAGTGCTGTTGGGGCTATTAATTTAAATCAAAGATGCAAGTAAACATAAAGCAATCTTGAATGTAGATTCTCTTATGTTCTGCCCAAATGTTAGGAAAATTCCCCTCAACTGTTAGCAAAATAGGAGCTGTGCACAGTGGTAGCTTTGAGCTTTGTCTTCTCCCCAGGCTGCAGTTAATAAGATTCTCCAGGTGCCAGTTTTCAAATGCAGCTGACCTTATTGTGAGTGTCTGTAGTGCCTGCTGCTGCCTGCGCTCCTCTTACACACACCTGGAGGCTTCTGTCCATTTGTGGCCATGACTTGGCAGTTTTTATTGTGCTTTAAGCTCAATTTACTGGTGCGCATTGCAATGGTATCTGTACTTTGAGTTGCAGGTGTAGCTGTGAAGAAAAAGCAGAACTGTGTTTTTGTCAAGGATTCTTTATTCAGATACTTAAAAAAAATGTTAGCCTTCCTTATTTTTTTTTTCCCCTTTTCAGGAAACAAACGCTTCTAACAAACATTTATTTTAAGCTGCTTTTGACATTGCACTGCTTTAATTTTGACATTACCTTTCAAATTGCATAGCACTTCAGTCTGCTTCTGTGCTGTCTTACCCTGTCGGTTACAGCATATGGCAAAGAAGCGTTAGTTGTCAAGGTGACTTTTTTTCTTCAAGTGGCTTGATGCAATATTCCACCTGAGAAGTAAGGAAATGGTTTCAAATACGTGCTAATGCTGTTCATTCCAAGGCCAAGGTTGCAAACTGCCAAATCCCTCTCTGGTGCCCAGGGGTCCCATACGTACTTGAGAGTACTTTAGCCATCACTTGATGTGTCTTTTATGCATTAACCAGGATCTAAAAGCATTTCTAATCTTGTGTGCTTTTTCCATTTGTAGAACTAACGCTTTGGCTTTCACTATTGAGTGCTTGAAACATTTTTGATCAACGGGTGTTTTAAAACTTTTCATCTACGCAGCTGCTATTTAAAAAAAACACACACACACACAAAAACTAAAACTAAAAACCTAATGATGTGTGAAAGATGATCTGTATTAGCTAAAGATATAAAGTAATATAAAGGGCACGACTCATTCCAAAGTCTTCTGCTATCTTGTGTTTTATCAAGGACATCTTAATTCATTAAAGGAAGTCCCATTTTCCTAATATAATCAGTTCCTTCAGGGGCTTCTGATGATCTGCTGCTGTTTAAGCAATTTACACCTGCTGGAGCATGGGACCTCTTTTTAAGGGGGAGGATGGATTTCCTCTCTTTCACCATCAATTTCCCATTATTTCTCTTTATGGGGATTTAAGAATCAAATGCTCCCTAGGTGTGGTCTTTTTCTTTTTTTTTTTTTTTTTTTTTTTTCCCTCCTCAGTCTCTCATCTGTTTTTTGAGAAGTCTGAATGAAGCAAAACAGCAAATAAAAACGTAAGGGCTTGTTCAGGCTTTTCAGTCAGGTGGGGCTCTGCATCTAAAAGCTATGGGTTCATCCATTCTGGAAAAGTTTTCCACTTCTTTTTAAGGCAGTTTTGTTATCAAAAGATATGAGACAGTAAAACCACCATATCTATCTTATAAATCATGTCAGTGCAGAATTCACCAGTTAAAACAAGAAAGGAAATCATACCCTTTGAAGTTGTCACCCTCTAGTTTTTGAGGTGGTGCAATCTCTCTGCACCAGTGAAGTAGGACCCCTCGGGTTTTTCTCCAACAGCAGCTTATCTGGTGGTACGGACACCTATCTGTAAGGAGTTGGAGACTGATGGGTGGGATCCCTTTCCTTTCTGTTTTAAAAAAAAAAAAAAAAATGCTGTTTTTGTCACTTGATGTATGTCATGCCCTTTGGAATGTATTAGCACATGCCTGCCTGTATGTCCCATGGAACTGGGTCACATTCTCAGCTTTTTTGTGTAGTGCCTTCTTCAACCTGCTAATTTAATTACTCATTTCCTAGAATGAGGGTAATTTTGCCAGAGGAGAATCTTGCTGTTGTGTGCACACCTGCAAGAAAGGATTTACGCACTTCGGTGACCTTAAGTGGCATTTGTGCTATCCTGCATACTTGAACAGTGGCCTGCTGTGAAACTGTGAAATCATAAAATCACAAGATAACCTTTTTACATCTTAAGCCATTCATAACGATGCCACTTACTTAATAATGCTAATATAAATGTGAAAATCAGTAATGCCTGGAACCTAATAAATTGAAATACGAAATGAAAGCACTGTTTTGTGCGGTTGCTTTATCTATTTTTCTGTAAGAATTAGTTATGCAGCAAAGCGTGTCAAGCTACAGTGGAGGATGTCTGCATAAACATTATTTTAGCAAGCAGATTCATGTGCAGATATTCAAATGCTCCTTGCTGGTGTACAGGTAGCACATATGGAGAGTTTACTTCTGTGGTGTGGTGGGAGAAGAGTTTGTTAGATTGGATTTTAATGGAGAAAGTGCACTTGGGAGCACATGGTCGTTTTCACTCCCGTTGGCAGTGTAACTTGCAAAATTCAGTTTCTTGCAGGAAGCAACGTGTAGTGTCTTTGAGGTATCCACATCTCTACCATCACAAAATAAAACACTTCAGCAGTCTTTGGAGCAGGGATCAGAACTTTACCCGTGCCTCTGTTCTGCTTGCATATGGTAACTCCTTGTGTCTTTGCACAGCACTGGCAGCAGCAGGTGTAGGGTTCAGCTCGTATGGGGCCACCCCATTTCTCATCTGCTTCTCAGTAGTTAAATGTGTTATCCAAGAAATAATTCTCCCCTATTCTTAAGGCTTCTGTTAAAACTACAGTTGTGTTAGGATTGGGGTGTATAATTTGGGTGGATGGAAGCAGAATGACACTCATCGTGGACAGAAAAGAAATGGAGGAAAGGCACGTGGTCAGGGCTTGTGGTTTGCAGATGGAGGTTTTTAATGACGTGCTCATTAGAGGTTCTTGCTCTAAGTGCTGTTTCCTCGTAGCTCTAAAATCGTCTGCGTGACTGATATGCAAGTAACCTTCAAGTGAACTTACTGCTTTCATGTCCTAGCCTTAGAAACATCCATTCTAGGTGAGAGAGTGCACAGAAGAAATCCCATTAGTGCAGCTGAGAGCTTTGCAAAGAGCCTTTTGGCTGTCCTTGCAGAAATCTCTCATGCGGAGTAGCACAGAACTACTTCTTAATTTCAGGGTGTGAGTTTGAGGTGGGTGGGACCCGAGTGATGCTCCTGCCTTGATGGTTAAGGTGTAGATGAGTAGAGTCAAGTGAGAAGGAACTGCCACTATCTTCTGAATGTCCCCCCAACCCCCCCAGTGACATGTTTGTGGTTGTCACAGCATCTGCCCAGGCCAGACCAGTGGGTGCTGTGTGAGGCCCTGCTGGGGTTGGGTGTTTTGTAGTTCATCTTCTAAAGGCAGCCCAAATAGTTATCCAACATTTTTAAATGTTTTTCTCCTTTTTCCTTAAGTGAGCTAATAGGACTGCAGAAACACTTCAGGTAGCCAAAGGTCATCTGCATGATGGAGCCTGAGTGCAGGTTTCCACCTTTGGGGTCTTGAAAATCAGTTCTGTTTTGCAGATTTCAATAGAAATCCACATAGCTAATGTTTGTCCTCGTCTATACTGTGCCTCGCTCTTTTGCTGCCAAGCTGAGTTTGAGTCTCGTCAAGTGATGTGTGCCTGCGTTTTCCATGGACGTCGCTCCTGTCACCTCTCAGTGTGCGCAGCAAGCAAACGAAGCTGTGGTTTATAGGGGAAGTGCGATCCAGCCTTGGTGCTGCCTTGTGATATCTTAATGTCAGGAGGTTTTTCAGGAGTGCCAGAAGATACTGGATCCCTACCCTGAACAAGGCAGGGCGTGCCTCATTCCCCCGTGAATCATCCATTACTCAGGCACGCGCTGCTCCGCTCTGCGTGAATTGCTCTGTGGAAATCCGAGACTTGGAAAATCCAGCTTGCCCAAGGTATCGTTTTTTTTTTCAGAAGATTTGAGCAATTTACTTGAAGTGGCTGGTAGAACAGAACTCATCCATCTGAACAATACTCTTCGCAAAACCCAGTCATAAAAGAAGCTTTTATTAGACTGCACACTTGGAGAGCTGCAGTTTTGTATTAACTTTTATAGTTTTGATTTAACTGGTTTCACACTCCGTTGTAATTCAAGAGCGTCTGTTGCCTCGTGGCTAGGAAGAGGAAGCCTGCTGCTTGTTCCCCAGCAGCCCTAGACAAGGGCTGTGGGATGGTGCCCGGGGAATCTGCAGGAGGTGAGGAGGGTGGGTTATTTCCCCGACCCACAGTCGGGCGTGGTGGTGCTCCCCATGCGGAGCAGAGCCTGGCTGGGAAGCTTGGATCTACTAGAAATCTGAAGCATTGCATCTGAGACTACGTTGGAGAGCTGCTTTAAGGCTTTAATATTCCGACAGCAGAAGCCACGTGGGGTTTTCTTTGTCCTTTTTCAGAAACCTAAAAACTGGGCTTTTTTTTCCATGAGTCAGGAGACTTTTCTTTGCTGAGTAGGACATAGTATTTTTAGATATGCTGATTTTATGTCTGAATACAGCCTTTTTATTTAAAATACGTTTTTCATTTGGCTGGTTTTCTTCCTGTCTGCTGGATGTGTGCATACCGGGCAGTTTCCAACACCACAAGCAACTAAACAGCATGTTACCTGCAGCACTTTAACTTCTGTTTTCTTTGAAATAGGTCACTTAAAGAAAGCTAAGCTGGACTATTGCTTGAGAAGGCGCTTCTGATCTAGTAGCTTGTGTAGCCATCAGGGTCCAAAGTTCCTCTGTAGGTTTGGCTTTAAAACCCTACATGCCACAGCTTCTGATTTGCATGGGAAGGTGGAGAGAGTGAGTCAATATTTGTTGGGTTTATTATTAATTTTCATTTGGAACTGAAAGCTGTATTCTGCGTTAGCTGGTTACAGAGGCATCAACTTGTGGGGTTCTTACTTGGGATTTCTTAGGAACTATCTAAGGCGTCTAAAAGAAAAAAGTAAAACTTTTTCATGAGAAACTCAAGTCTGCAAAATCTGAGTTGCCTGTCCTGAGTTCAGGCACGTACAGTATATAATGCTGGTCTCTGTGTGAATTGTACATTTCTTTCTGGTGTTTAACTTCTTTTCTCTTCCATTAAGTATTTTATTTTGCCTTTTTTCTTCTTCAGTAAACATTGCAGTTGATCAATACGAAGTCAAGTTTTTTTGCACCTGTTGCAGTGGGTTATAGACAAGATGGGTTTTATAGCTTGTAAAACACTCTTGCAAAGCATTTTTGGCTCTAGTTGCGGTCCTGTGCTAAGCACTTTGTTAAAGGGAAACTTATCTTCCTTTTCATTAGGATAACACTTCTGGCTCAGTGCTACCAGGCACAGCTCGTGTCAGCAGCAGGAGCTGTGTAGGTGGTAGCAAACACGTGAGCATCCTGGGAGCCTCTGTGTCATCAGCATCACAGCAAAACACTCCTCTAGCCTGTTACTGTACGCGTTGCCTGGCATTTTGCTGTATTGTTGACACAGATTTATGGGTTATTAAAGTCAGCACTGCCTCGTGGTGCCTAGGATGTGCCAGGTTTGTATGGCACCGCTGAAAGGTGTGGCGGTGCCGCTGCAGGGCCTCCCGCTCCTGCTGCTGGGGCTAGGGCAGCTTCGGGGCTGCATGAAGAAAATGCAATCTCTGTTAGATCTGCGTGTGTTAACCTCGTCCGTAGGCTGTAACCCAAAATGCAGCGTGTGTGTTGGTTTGCACACATGAGAATTTGCCTGCGCTGTTCTTCTATAACACTTCTTGCAGCAGCAAAGATTTGGTACTGTGGATTTCATTGACTTTTTTTTTCCACGAATGCCTTGGGAATTTTGTCAGATTTCTTATTTCATCCCAGTAAGTGATGTCCATAGGGTGTTTTGGAAACCAAGTGGGCAAAGGTGTGTAGTTCTCTTCTTCTTGCTCTCCTTGGTCTTATTAAACACATTAAGAATATTTTCCATCTATTAACTTCTGTTAAACCACTGTCACTGGTAGCACCTATGGCAGGACATGGCAGGAGAGGCTTGTGGTTGTCAGTCCTGCCTCAAGTCTGGCTGGCAGCCCGTGGCCAAGGGAATTTTTTCCCCTATGGTTAGCAGTTGCAAAAATAATTCTACTGCTAACATTTATTACGTGAAAATGCACTAAAGGATTCCTGCTGATCCCTGAAGAGGGAAGAACAACTTCTGTGACTGAATTTTACTCCTAGTCCTTGATAAACTGAATTACTTCATGTTTCGTAGTGCCATTTCGATTGAGTAGAAATTAGCAACAATACTTGCTTTGTAGTAGGAGGCATTGGTTCACCTCTTTTAAAAGGGCTTCGTATTTTTTAACGAACACACCTCTCTTCCCACATCAAAAAGACCAATTTTCCCTGTTGTTTTTTTTTTTTTTTAAATCTTTAATACATCTTTAGTATTTCTTGTGTTAAATATTGTAACTAAGTTTTTTTTTTTTTTTTTTTCTTCAATAGGTATACGAAGCTCGGATATGCCGGTAACACTGAACCACAGTTCATTATTCCCTCGTGTAAGTATTTGTTACTTGCATGTGAGTGCTCAAGTTACACATAAAAGTTGGTATGATCCCTTTAAGTTCTGAGCATGTGCTATGTACAAGGGCAGTTAAAACCAAGCAAATAGAAAAGACCTGTGACTGATGACAGGGTGGTTACGTGACTTTTTTTGCTCTGGATGCTCAGTTTAGAAAGACAGATTCATTAAAATAGCATACTGTGATGGTTTCAATCTCCAAGAAATTAACTTCAGATATTAAGTTATAGCATGGCTATATTTGCTTTTTAGAAGATTCTTCTCCTCATAGTTAGTAGATCAGATAAAACTTCAGGTGATCATAAATAGAAAAATAATAATAATAAAAAATACATATTATGCTTCCCAGGTATTTTTTAGTATTACAGCTTGTGCTACTTATTTTACTTGCAAAACATTAAATTAAGGAACATATGCTTTCAAATGTAAAACTGCTTATTTATTCACTCCCTGCCTTCTGAAATGTTTCTGCCACATGAAGGGATGTGGCTCTTGCCTGGAGAGTGGAGCTCAGTCAACTTCCCTTCATAATACTTCCCTTAGAAATACTTCACCTTCTGCACCATTTGGTGTTTTGTCAGTGTTCATGTTCATCGGGGCCAAAGTAATCAAGTATTGCATCCTGGTAGAAAGGAGTAATTAGTACACCCAGTTTTCCTTGTAAATACAACAGGAAAAGAGCTGGAAGTAACAATGCTTAATGCTGTAGAAAAGAACTGGTAGTTCAGGCTCTGTTTTTCTGTTGTTTGTTTTTTTGGGGTACAAAATGTGCGTCAGAAAAGCCATTTTCATGGCAAGCTAATGTTAAATCACTTAATGCATTCTCCTGTTTTTATACATGCGAGAGAATCCTTGCAATCTCTTCTAGATTGACTTCTAATATGTAGTTCTCAATTCGTGTGTTTTTCCAAATACCATGTGGTTAACTCTGGCATATAAAATATAACTTACAATTTAATTTAGTCTTTCACATGCAAACTTTATCTTAACATTAGATTTACTGATCGATATGAAAAAACCTCACATTGCTCTTTATGCTTCCTAGCCAAGTTTAATTTAAAAAAATAGACAAATTATTTAATTTCATATAATTAGGGCTTGCGTGCTTTTTTCAGCATATTCAGACTTGGTTTATTTCATTTGAAAATTACTTTCTTGTTACGAAAGCAAAGAGGTATTCTGACACTTGAAACCAAGTCAGTTGTCAGATCATTCAGCAGAGAAATTTATACAACAGGGATATTTTTAAAATAGAAGAGAAGGGGAATATGGGATTTCTTGATAGCTTTTCATATAGGATGTATTTAAAAAGAAGCACTTCAGTCTAAATTCTCCTACAGCTGAAACTGAAAACAGATTATGGTAGTAGTTAGTTTCAAAGTAATATCTTACTAAAAAAAACTGTGGGTCTTTTCAAGGAGTTCTGTATTTTTTTCATAATATTCACAGTTAAGAAATATTTCGGTTTCTCATTTTGATTTCCGGGAATAATTGTTGCATTTGTCAATTCGAAGTTTCTTAAAAAAAAAAAAAAAAAAAAAAAAAGTTTGCTGAGGAACAGGTTGGAGCAGCATTCCTTCTCCCTGGTTCACTTTCTGCTTATCTTACTCACTCCTAGGATTAACAAATTTTTATCTCTCACTCTTTTATATTGTTGTCCTGGCTTAATTCTGGCTTCTGTAGAGATGACAAATGTTTGTGTGAAAAGTGAAATGAAATTATGTTGGGTTAATTCTTTGAAGAGACTTATTGGCTTTTCTCATCTTCTTCTGCCAGCTGATCATTGCTTGATTTTTCATTCACTCAATCCTGCTTTCCTACAGTATATTAAGATAGGAGTCTATTTCTGTAACACAGTAGTTCTCCAGATTTATCTGTTTCAAAATATGATAATTTACATATTAGATGACCTTTTACTTGCTTTTAAAAGAGGAAAAAAGGCCATGGGAGTGGTTAAGCAGAAAAATTGATTTATTTTTTTTTTCCTAAAAGCTCTTATTCTCGTGCCAAGCAAACCAAAGCCAAAGCCCTGTGATACTGCTGGAGCGCTGCCCGTCTTCAGCACCGTGGTAGCCGAGCTCTGGTTTTAGCAAGATGAATGTTCCCGTTTGTGTGTTGGGGCTGTAGTTCTTCATTCTGCTTGTTTCCTTCTCCCTGTTTCTGATGTTGGCCACGAGTGCTGACCGCCAGCAGTGTGTGCAGAGCTCTCGTCTCGCTGGCGGCTTACAGCAGCATTCAGCCACTTGGACTCAAAGGTTTCTGACTGCTGTGGCAAGTGCTGGTGTCTCACTCGAAATGTCGTGGTGATAACACACATCTGGACGGCAAAACTTCCCCAAAGTCTGCAAGCTGTGTTGCTGACCTGAAAAGTATTTGGCAAGATGCTTCTTCTCATTTGCAGCGAGCACTGGCCTTGCAACATCTCCTTCCGCTCAGCTTCAGCTTCTGCTTCTTACCTACCTCTCTGCTTTTTGGCTTCTAGCCTTTTGCTTCCTCTCTCCTCCTGTAAGCCGCTACAGAAGTTGTGGTATGATTCAGTTTTCCTCTTGAAGAGCTCAAAATAATATCTTCTGCCTTACTCTGTTCAGTCTTTCACAACACTTCTTAGTTTCTGTGGCTGCGCAGCTCTTTTGTTGCTGTTTATGGGAAGAGAAGGGAGAAGGATGGGGACACTGCTGAGCTGGTGGTGCTTTAGCCTAGCATGCTGTACGTGTCCAAGCCCTGTGGCTGTGCAGCCCCTTGCCCTGCAGCCTTGAGGCTGCAGCAGCTGTTTTCATGACATTTCTCTTGGTTGTGAGCAAATAGCACTTCCTAGCTGAAGGTGAGGATTAATGACATAATTCTGCATTTGAGCATGCTTTTGGTTCGCAGCCTTTGAATAATAGAGCCTGATATTAATATATTATATGAATTTTTCCACTTGTTTAAGGGCAAGTATTTTAGGGCAATCAGGAAGACTTGAAAAAATACATCAGGTTTTGCTGGCACTGTAACCCTGGTAGCCTGGGGGCTGATGCAAAAGAGGAGGGGAGGGAACATCTGTGTTCCTGTGATATCTCATCGCTGATCCATCTTTCCTGGATCCTGTGTTTAGCCTTAGCCAGTATTTCTCTAATTTTTTCTTTATTTATGACGAGTAATTATCCTAGAAGGAATAAATTACCAAGATAAAAGCTCTTAACTTTTGCCAGTTATTCCTTGAAGCAAGGGAGAGATTTATAGTCTTAAGTGAAACTCTCCATCCTGTTCTTAATGATAAGATAGGAATAGGATTAAAAGGAAGAAATTAAAGACTACGAAAATCTGTTTTAAAGTGTCTAAAGATGCATGATACAGCCATATAAATTCCTATTCTTTTTGTTTCAAAATATTCCTTTTATTATCTTCCAACTTTCATTTTTTTTTTTACTGTCTTATGTCCTATCCTTCCTTTTTGTGCATTTCTGCATTTGTGTTTTTAAGTTGCTTTTCAATTCCTTTTGTGTGTACTGTATCTCATTTTCATAATATGTCCAGAAATCAAATTGGAGCAAGTAAAATGAAATATTGATTTATATAATAGCAATGTGTCTTCTGTTTTGCTCTTTGCACAGCTCCTACCACTGCATTCCTTTCTTTTGGGTGTTAACAGCTGACTGTGGAGAAACTTAGGCCACTTGTTGAACAAAATGAGATCTTTAGGGATACCCTATCAGACTGATTCTTCTAGTATTTAATCTCCCTGATTGCATGTTGAGCACCCAAAAATTAAATCTGTGTTTAGATCCGTATTGTGTTACTGTGTGAAGCCTAGTTCTGTCTGTCATGGGAACTCAAATTATTTGTGTTTTATTTAGGTTTTCTGTGTTTATGCCTGAACCGAAGGATGAATACAGTTGGTGTTTTCCTATTTCTGAATGTGGGGTTTCCTTTTGTTTCTTTTGAAGTGCAGGACGTATAACCTACAGCATTGTTTATGTTCTTTGTTAAAGGTATTGCTATCAAAGAATCAGCAAAAGTGGTGGATCAAGCACAGAGGAGGGTCTTGAAAGGTGTTGATGATTTAGACTTCTTTATCGGGGATGAAGCAATAGAAAAACCAACTTATGCAACCAAGGTATCAGAGACATTTAAACTAATTTTCCACTGTTCTTTAGGAAAAAAATCACGTACCTGGTAAATAGCTTATGAATGTTTCTTAGATGGCTAATCTTTTTTTATTAACTATTTTAATGGAAGATAAGGTTTGGTATCATATCAGTTTTGCTGATCTTTGGGAGTCTATGGGAATTTTGGGGAAAAAAAAGTGAATACATGCTTCTTTTTAAATGAAGAGGAGCTGGGAGAGTGGTAAGGGGAGGTAGGATATTATTTCTTGTACCTTAGTATCTTCCATCAGCCTCTTCAGAATCAGGATACTGGCCTAGGGGGATCCTCTGGTTTATCCTAGTACCATCGTTCTCTGCTAATGAGGAATGCGTTATGTGTTGTTTACTGTTCAAGGTGAGAATTTTGAATAGGTGTCAGGTTGGGACAGGGAAAACCTGATGCAAAGTTTTCAAATGTAGATCATATGCTTCTACCACAATTGAAAACAGATTATTTTATTATAATAATAAAAATAATTATTATTGTTTTTACATTTTCTGTAACAGTGGCCCATCCGCCATGGTATAGTTGAAGACTGGGACCTGATGGAGAGGTTTATGGAGCAAGTAATCTTTAAGTATCTAAGGGCAGAACCTGAGGATCATTATTTTCTTTTGGTAAGTAAAACTATGAAGTAGTATATGACTAATAATAATTTTATGCTGGTTCATGGAATAATTTTTAAATATGAATATGCTTAACTTGAAAACTAAAGTGAATACAATTTCTGTGACGCTTTTCTGGCTTGGTTTATCACATCCAAGTTCCTCAATACCCTAAAGATGTTAAAAGCCAGTGTCTGAACTGCAAAATTATTTCCCTTCTGAATTCTACCCAGTGCACCTTTGCCTCCTCCCTCTTTTATTACTTATCAGCTAAGTTCAATAATGATGTTTAAATTTGAGGCAAAAAAAGTACCCTTGTGTTTTGACTTGGTGAAATTGCATCTGTTTTGTTTTTACAGTACTGTCACCAGTGTGGTGTGTCTAGAGAGTAAAACTTCTGTCTCCTTTCTTTGTGGAATTCAGAAGGATTGATTGTCATATTTGGGTGTATTGAATTTGAGTTGGGATCAAATGTTATTCTGAAGACTCTGCTATTCCTTTGCGTTTCCTTTAAAGCCATCAAAATAAGCAATATGTTTGTGTGGATTTTATAGAGTGATTTGGAATTTTGCATTGGCCATCCTTGTTAAAGGCCATCTAATGCAACCATGTCCTTGAAGCAGATGTAATCGGATCTGGTTGTTTAGGACTGTCCAGCCAAGCTTTGAATATCTCCAAGGGTTGAGGTGCCAATGGGCACCTCCTCCACTGTTTTACCAACCCTCATACTACTCTTTTTTTTCCCTATGAATAAATAATTGGGCTTTCCCATGTTGCTGTTTGTCTCCATGACTTCTTGTATCACATTCATTAAGTCAGACTCCTTCTTGTCTTTACCCTTATATGGTTAATGCAATAAAAGATAGATACTTCTGAAATACCCTGTGCCACAACTCAAAATGCACTCTTAAAGGAGAGATTTAATAGTATGCATAGTACTTTTATGAAACTTACAGTGTGCTGTTATAGCATCGTACACAGTTGCTAGTTCCTCTGTTAAGTGCGTTTCTACAGCTGATCGTGTATACTCTTGTTTTATAATGATTGCTTCTTGAAGAAAAATTTGTTCAATGAATTGTTTTTTCTTAATTGCTGTGCTTCATGTGGTAAAATGTAGCTATTGACATGTTTAGGTTAATAGTCCTTGATTCTTTGTGAAAGAAAAGTTATAGATGAGCTGACCGAGCCACAGAAGGGACTATTGATGTGAATGCTTAAAAAATAATTATTCTAATGTCTAAACTTATGTTTTTTTCCGTTTTCACTCAGATCGTGTTTTTGCAGTGTGATTTACAAAAAATATATTATTGTCAAGGGAGCTTCTAGATTTTCTTCATTACACCATTGGCATTTAATAGGAGCATTTGCACCTTACTATTTTTACATTCTGTTGTTGTTGAATGGCTCATCTTTCAAAATGTACTTACAGGTGGTTTTTGAAAGACGTATTTGATTTCAGTGTAAACAAAATTTTCTTTTTTGTCCCACAGACTGAGCCTCCATTAAATACTCCAGAAAATAGAGAATACACTGCTGAAATCATGTTCGAATCTTTCAATGTTCCAGGGCTATATATTGCTGTTCAGGTAAGAGCAGGACTATTGAAAGTTAGGGCTACGGTTCACAAATTCACTGAGGAAAATTGTATGAGTGATGCTTGGAATACTTTTATGTACTCTACATCACTAGTTCCACTGCTAGATGTTTGCCTAGATATGTTCCTCCTGTCTGGGTATAGAATGGCACTAGAAAGTATAAAATCTTGCTGCATCATAAACAAAAATTGTGATAATTGTGGTAGTAGGCCAAGAACTATACCACTCTTAATATGAAGTAGCAAAAAGGATGTTTGTTTGAACATGCTTAGAAAGCATCAGAAGGCAAAAACTGCATTTATGCAGCCTTTTTTGTTTGTAAACTCTTGGGTATGTATATTATCAAATCAGTTTCTGTGCCATAAATGACCACAAGTTTCTTTTCATTAGCAGCTTTTAAGAGGATATTTCTGTCAATAGTGGAGAAAAAAAAAACGAAGCAAACTAATGAAACTTTTTTTGTAAGCACGATTTAAGACAAAGGTTTTTCTTGTTTACATGTAGATAAAGTTATTTTAGTATAAGGAGACACTTTGTTCCACTGGACTTCAATTTTGAGAGCATGATGTACTTCTTGATGACTTCTGTTCATAACTTCTGAAATAGCACAGAATCACATTTCCACTGGAAATTTGTAACTTGGAGATAAGGTGAAAGTACTACTTAATACAACATTTTAAAATACCTAGAATACTGTTTAGCAGGAGCTCACTAGAAGATGCCCTCAGTTCTTCAAGTTTTTATTTGGTTCTTCCCTCTGCAAACTCAGACCCATCGTTCTTTTATGATTCCTTCAGGGAAAAATCTCTGATTACTTTGCAAGATGGCTTGTGAATTTACTTTTCTCCCAGCCGGTTTACCATGCTATAATAATAAAGTAACTGCGAGAAATACCACATTTTTGACAATGTCATTTTTTGCCTCCCATTGTGTAGAAAAAGACAAATACCCTTTCATCTTCAGTATGAAAGTTTTTAACCCTGGTTCCTTCATAAAACCTTCATAAAACTTTGTGTTGGTCTTCCCTGTAATATGTTGCTCTCAATTTATCATATTCAGCTTACAATTCAATTTTATTTCTACTGTTGAGAGAATGCTTAGATGCTAAAGATTTGGATTGGGTAAAAATTGCAGTAGTTGTATACTCATCTAATGGAAATAATGGATTTTATGGCCCTGTCATTTTGTGATGCTCTCCTTAGCCTGCAAAACTGTTGCTTGTTTATAGAAGTAGACTGAATGCTAGTAAGCTCCAGTGGTCTTACTGTCTTTGCTTACAGCACAGGAAATCTTCCTTTCTGTTGCTAGGACATTTGTGTAATAAATGGAATGTATTGTGCATGTTACTGTTTTGTTGGAAGTAGTAGTGGAAGGTGGGATTTGCAATGGATTTATTAAGACGAATTATTAAGATGAATCTTTCATTTGTATTCTTTTACAAGGCTGTCCTTGCCTTAGCTGCATCTTGGACGTCAAGACAAGTAGGAGAACGGACGCTGACCGGCACAGTCATAGACAGTGGTGATGGTGTCACTCACGTCATTCCTGTGGTAAGTGTACATAAACACTATAGAAACAACTTACCTGGAGAACAGTTTGTCCTGCAGCTTCTCTGAAGTCTTCATTCATGCAGACTGAAGTATAGCTAGGATTCTTCAAAAATGTCAGATAATTGCCAGGTTGGTAGGTGTGGGGCTTTTTGTATACTTGCTAGTGCAGAAACTTCTGGAAGAACGTTTCTGCACCCTGAGTTTGTCAGGGCATATTGTCTTTCAAAGATTTACCCTAAATGAAGATTTGTAAGGCCATGCGAAGTGATCAGTGAAATTTCATGGCTTTATTATATTTCCAGTTTGTGTTGCTAGAAAATGATGCAGAATATTTAAGGGTAGATGCAGCATTGTTTACAGTTTTTTCTCAATCTGTGCTTAATGTCCACTAGTATACTAGTACATCAGTGATACAAGCAAAAACAGAAGTTCCAACCTGACTAAAAATCAAAGGTTAGTTAATGTTGAATATCTGTTCCCTTATATTATTTTTAAAAGCAAAAGCTGGTATGATCATATATTTTATTAAATAATTAATGCTTATAACTACAGTTTCTTAACTGTCAAATTGCTATTTTCACAGTGTGCATGTATTTCCTTTTACAGAGCTACGTACTTAAAATTGGAGCATTCAGTAGTGTTCTTTATTTCAAATGGCAGCTAACATGGCTCTGCCCCTTTCCCATTGAGGAAATAAATGTATGTCTAGGCACCATAATTTTTTTTTGAAAAAATTTAGATTGCAATTTTTACAGACCAAAATCTATATAAAGCTTTATCCTGCCACACTAACCTCAGGTGTTATTTTATTGGTTATACCAGACAGTAGTGATGTTTGTGAGCAAAACTATGCTGTAATGTAGAAATTTCTTATTAATCTTGGTGGAATATAGCGGCAATTATTTGTTCAGACTGTTCATGAGATGGCATATTTTTAATAAGCCTTGACAAAACAGTTGGGATTTCAAACCTTGTTTAGCTAAGCTATTTTCTAATTGCACTTAGTAGTGCAAATTGCTTTTTAAAATGGTTTCATGTCTTGTACTTTTTTTTTTAATGTTTTTGGTTTCTGCATTTAGACCAGATATTTTAAATGCCCCAATACTGTCCCCCAGTATGAATATGACTTGTAAGGGTAGGCTGATGGATGAATGTAACCCAGCCTCACTTTCTAAGCCATCTCAGTTAATGTGCTGAAATGATCCATTTTCTCCCTGCTTTCAGAAAATTAATTTTGGTTCATGTGGATTGTAACATGGCTGTGACTGTAGAGTCAAATCATTTATTTTAAAATGTTGTACAGTACAAGGTACCTTGATCTTTTTGATAAGAGTAACCTCATTTTAGAGAGAGAATGAAGGCCAAGGAATAGCGAGTATAGCAACTGTCTGCCTTATATGTTAGTGGCCTTCCTGTTCCTCTGAACCTTGTAGTAATTGGGAATCAAACACAAAGCAAAACACTGCAGAAGTAAAATAGTGCAACCGAAGAAGTGTACTTTTGGTAATTAAGAGCTGGTCTTAAAATGCTTCAGTTTTGCAATCACAGGTAGCGAATTGGTGTTTAGACTCTCTTTCTGTCTCCATTCTAAGCTTTGTTGAATTCTTGTAAATGTCTTTCTTTCATTTTTATTTATAGGCTGAAGGATACGTGATTGGCAGCTGTATCAAACACATTCCAATTGCAGGGCGAGATATAACATACTTCATTCAGCAGCTGCTGAGAGAACGAGAAGTAGGAATTCCTCCTGAACAATCCTTGGAAACAGCTAAAGCAGTGAAGGTAATGTGAACATTGTAAATGTTCGGGTTGTTTGAGAACAGAGTTCAATATATGTTTTAAAAATAAATTATCTCAGTCATTGCCTTCTAAATAATGTTGCTCTGTTTGTAAATATTAAAATGTCTAAGCATTAAATACATTGCATTTAAGATGTATTGTTGGGTTGTCCGCACTTTGGCCTAGAATTTCAATCTTCATTTGTCCCTCCCCTTTATTATTTAGTAGAAAATGTTCTTGGTGGGATGTGTAATGTAAAGAGCTGTAATCACTCATTCAGAAAGAATGTTGATATATTTTTTTTACAGTACAGAGCTATTTTGAAAGACACTCAGCTTAAAGTATGCTTTAACAGTGTTTCTATGGCAGTTCTTCAGTATACTTTAGAACTCATTTCTCATTGCTATAGAAGTTTAGAGGGAAAAACAGAAGAAAAGTAATTTAACCCAGCAAGATGTGCTGCTTTCAGTGCTGCACAGAAATGATTTCTAGTAGCAGAGCTATTACTGTATGCAGTAAACATCAGTTCAGCTGTTTTTGAGGAAGATTATTTGCCAGTTTCAAACTCTTATTCTTGAAGGTTCAAATCACTATACTTTTACAAAGTTGATACCATGTTTTCTGCTCTACTTAACAAGATACTTACAACTGTATATATTTAATTTTCAGGAACGTTTTAGTTATGTTTGCCCTGACTTAGTAAAAGAGTTTAACAAGTATGACACAGATGGTACAAAGTGGATTAAACAGTATACTGGAATTAATGCTATCTCAAAGAAAGAATTTACCATAGATGTTGGTTATGAGAGATTCCTGGGGCCAGAGATTTTCTTCCATCCTGAGGTAAGTTGATTTGAATTGTCTTCACCTTTTGTTTTAGGTACATTTTAGATGGTGTCCTACAAATAGTATTTGTAAATTATTGAAGTGGTAATTCCAACTAAGGTTTCTGCATTGGTAAATTGGTATCAGCTATTTTAAGTTCTCTTTCCAGTGTAAGGAAAAATTAACTGGAAATAAATCTTTGTTTTTCTTTTCCTTGAATTCCTCTCTATGTTCTCCTGTGAAAGCTTTTGTTTCATGTTAGGGTGTTTTGCTTCAGCTCTCAGCATCTGAGAAGGTCATGTATTCTTTGACCCATTGTGGTTAACAAAAGCTGTACAGGAGAATAGCAAAATAGATAGTTTAGGTTTACTGTTCTTTCCAAACTTTTATAAATGTCAGTAAATATAGCTAAGTAATATATTCCATTAGCTTTTTCACTTTCACTGTATCCCTAGTATAATGGGATGGTTCTTTATTTTCCCCTTTCTATTTTTAGCCCCTTTTTCTTTGCAGTATATGGTCCTGCATGTTGACTTACTGTTTTTTTATTCTTGCTTGTAGTTTGCTAATCCTGACTTTACACAACCAATCTCAGAAGTAGTAGATGAAGTTATTCAGAATTGTCCCATTGATGTTAGGCGTCCTCTCTATAAGGTATGTAGCTAAAATGTTTTTTAATACTTGTTTTAGAAGGATTGTGGTTTATATTGAAATATGTATTGGCAACACGGTTTGGAAAAAAAAAAAAAAAAAAAGCAATTTCAAAAGCAGAAACCTTTTCTGGAAGAGTGTCCAACATGCAGAAAGCTTTATATTTACTTTTGAGTAATGAGACATCCCATTCTGAAAAGTTATATGTAAAGGAAAGAAATAAGGAAAGTAAATCTAAGTGAAAGAAGTGAGACACACTAAGATATAAATGAATTTTAAAGCATAGTCAGTTTTAATATCACAGCCTCTTTGAATTCATATTCTGTTGTGTATAAGTGTTAAACAACTTAAAACAGGGTAATAGCATACCTGTTAACTGTGTTTAAAAAAAAAAAATAAAAAAAAGGAGTAGATTAATTAAAAAATTAACTGTAGGTCTTCACCTTTATTTTTTTTATTTCCTTAAACAGAATATTGTCCTCTCTGGAGGTTCAACCATGTTCAGGGACTTTGGTCGCCGTTTGCAGCGAGACTTGAAGAGGACAGTTGATGCAAGACTGAAACTTAGTGAAGAACTTAGTGGTGGCAGACTGAAGGTTAGTTCTTGTAGCCAATGCATTTAACTAGCAGCTTTCTATCCCTTGTTACCTGGAAAATGCAAAAATAACATACTGGAACAACAGTCTTGTTTGAAATTTTCTCACCTTCATTTAAGGTTCTTCTACAGGCTTTTCAGAGATTGATATATTGTAGAGAGTTAAAGACTGTTTCTGGGGGCCATTTGTATAACATTGTAGGAAGCTACAGTACTGTTTTGTATTTCAAAACAGTATTTTGTATTTCATAAAGACACTAAAAGGTGTGGCACAGGCTCAGTGCAAAGCCACTAGTAGCAGTAGTAGCTAAAGGACTAGAGTATTTGCCCTTTAAAAAAGCTGAGAGAGGTGGCTTATTTGGAGAAGTCAAATCTTTGTGGGGTCCTGATAGCAGCCCCCTTGGAACCTGTGTGGAGGCTATCAAGGTGCAACCAGGCCCTTGACAGTGCTGCATGGTGACCACGTGAAGGACAGCAGAGTCTGAGCTTGGATGTAAGGAAAATCTCCTTGGGGATAATTGGGTGTTGGATGGGTAACTGCACAGAGAGGTTGTGTGGTCACTATCCTTTGAAGATTTGGTTGGATAAAATTCTGAATAATTTCCTTTGACCTCCAGGAGATTGAACTAGAGACACTGAGTTCTGTTCCCATCTGAATAATCCTATGATACTCTGAAATGAATTAATATTCTCACTGAACTGCATGTTCTTCAGTTTACATGCATTCTACTTCTTACCTCTGATCTTATTTTTGCATTTTTTTCTGTTGACTCTGGATACATAAAAGATATTAGCAGGTTAGAATATTTTTTGAGTCAATAATGAAGTGATTTTCTCACTTAATTTTTAGTAGTAATATAGCTAGACAAGCTCGAACAATACTTTTTAAAAAAAAAAATAATGCTTTTTCGTAATATGCCATGGAGGCAACTCTGAAGTTTGTTATAAACAGTTCCTTAGCTCAAGTAACTCAGGTTATTCTCAGTTCTCTTTGTGAGACAGACCTTTATGTTATAGGTTGCAAAAGCACAGCTGTGCATTGATCATAGCTAAATTTTTGATCGATCTGCAACTAATGCTTTGTTAAAATAATGACACAAAATTTAAAAACTAAGTTTCAGAAGCCTTCTTTGAAAAGGGATAAGTAGTACGGATCTATTCTTGCAATTGCATAGCTATTCCCTGAAGGAAATTAAACAGAAAATTGAAGGTGGATAATCTGAGAGGAACGAGGGTGGTAGAGCTGTTGAGAAAATTGGCATGAATGCAAATACCTTAAAATATCTGAAAAGTAGATAGCTCTTGCTAATAAACAAACACTTATTTCTTAGTCTGGGTTGTACAAATGAAAATCTGATAGTATAATTGTGTGTTTACATACCAACCATTTAAGAAAAACTATTTTGTGATTAGTAAGCTTGGAATATAGTCCTTTAAATGATTTTTTTTTTTTTTAACTAACAAAAGCAAATGTTAATATATTCCTTTTTTTTTTAAATTATTTTATAGCCTAAGCCCATTGATGTACAAGTCATTACACACCATATGCAAAGATACGCTGTTTGGTTTGGAGGATCAATGCTGGCTTCCACAGTAAGTTAGCTATAAAGCTAAACGTGTTTTAGGCCTGGATATGTTTTTGGGTTTCTCATCTACCATGTAGTTCATATCGAATGCAATTGGGGGATTTCTGATAGTTTTTAGGTAAGAAACACTACACTCTCCCTCAAAGCTTTTGTATTGGATTTGGAAATTCTAAAAGAGCAAATGAAAGCTGAATTACTTCTGTGTTTTTTTTTTTTATAGTACGTTTTGGTTTGGTGTGATGAATAGTACTTACTTTAGGTCTTCCAAATCATCTGTATTTGCTTTTTCCCATTTGCTATGTAAATTATAGTGTTGTTGACTATTTTTTTCTCTTCCTCTTTACAGCCTGAATTCTACCAAGTATGCCATACCAAAAAAGATTATGAAGAAATTGGTCCTAGCATCTGTCGTCACAACCCAGTGTTTGGAGTCATGTCTTAAAGCTGACCTTGCAGGGGTCAGGGATAGGGAGGTGGGGAGGAGTTTTTCTGATCACTCGTTTGTCTGATGGCTGGTATTAAGATAACAAACATGCCTTGACAATAAGAAAAAGACCAAACGCAATTAAACAGGATTACTTTAAGTGTCTGAACATGCGGATGTAGTGGAAAGCCAAAATGATCACGTTTTTTCTTTAGATTATTTGACTTGTGCGTAACAAACAAAGTGGGTTTTAGTTCTTTCTGTGCCCTGATATTTTGTATATTAAAGAATTATCCAAGATTTGGTGGGATTTGACGGTGTGTAGATAGTCAGCTCTCTAATGCTTCGGTTGTACCCTTTTATGGGTACAACGCAGGAGCTTGTTTATATTTCTTACTTTTTTTATACTTTGAGGAAAAATATGAATTAAAGAAACTGTAATATTTGAGAAAAAAACTACCAGTGACCATCTTTAAAGTAAATTAAAGAAAAGTCATTAAGACTCATGCAACTAGTTCTTGAAAATCATGACCAGTCTAAATCCTGTTCCACACGATGCGAGTGCTTTTGGAACTAAGAAGCTAGTATCTTGGATTAACTGATGCCTGCTAGTGCTTTCTGATTACTCGGTGCATTTTCATTCTATCTCTTGCTTTAAAAAAAAAAAAAAAAAGACAAGACTGTTGGACCAGTATTGCAGTTCTGTAGTGTCATTTCTAATTAAAACCAAATAATCAGGTTATCAAAATTGGTGTATTTAAAGCCTAACACCATTCCAATAAAGGCACAAAATTTCTTTTTATGTTTGTGTCAGACTTGTTCATATCATTACATGGGAAGTTGTGAGCATGGGTTCCTACATATCCGCTGTTGTTTTTAATGAGTAAGATTGGCTTGTAAGATAGAGATCACTATGTGCATTGTATAAGCTGAAGTGTGAGCTTCTTAGAACTACAGTTTATATGTTCATCTAGATAGCACTGATCTATATAAACCTAACATCCATCTGCATTGTTAGGTTTGTTCATCTACTTCATTCTGTAACTGTTTTTTTTTTCCATTTTCTTTCAAGTGGTGGCATACAGGAGACAGCTCTGCGTTTTAAATCTCTGGTTTTTCTGCAAGAAAATACCATGTAGATAAAAAGTGAAGTGAAAACGATCTCTTTCTCATTCTTTCTAGGAAGAAAGCTTCATACTTGGAATTTCTATTAATACTTGATGATAGAAAACACCGATTCAGACACTTCTGAACTCACAAATGTAGTTAAGACTGTTCATGTAGAAGACCACAAGAGGGAGATCTCTTGGTTTCTTCTACAGAATTCATTATTCCTCGAGTTCTCTTTTTAGAGAGAAGCTCTTCAATTGCCAGAGCTTTCAGTTACTTCAGAGCATGATAAACGAGCCTCCAAAACAAAGCTATATATGGAAAGCTGGAAAGCTATTTTTACAGTAAACATTACAAAACTTGATGTACTGGAATTGAAGAGAACCTTGGTGCAAACAGGAAAAAAAAAGAAAGTTAAATAATGGTATTACAAAGCTATTATTAACCTCTCCTGATCAATGATACAATTTTTGTATACCTGGCTTTGAAAGGTTGTCCATATAGTGACCTTTTGAGTAACTGCTGACTAATTCATATGGTAAGACACACAGACAAATATATGTAAAATAGAGATTAATTTAAGCTGTGCTTTTCCAACAGTCACCTAGTTCAACTGTATCATGCTTTAGTGACTGGATTTCCTGGTACACGGCAATGGCCTGAAGATAGGGCAACTTTTTAAGACAGACCCAATTTCCAGGGAAACAAATTTACTTTGAAGATTTATTCCTGAAACACAGACACGTAGATTCATCTTTATATACGGATAAAGTTGCCTGGCAATCTTGACAGGTAGGGGAACAGTCTCTTCCAGTAATTCCCACAGGTGTGTATGTGGGGGCCCTGTATTTTGTGGCTGGAAACCAACATGACTGACAACTGGACCACACTGAGTTATGCTGGAAGAGAAGAGGTGCCACTTGCATGCCTTCATGCAGGCATGCTACCCGTGCACTGGAGAACAAAACTGTCGTGCCAAGCCTAGCTACTGGTTCTGTCAGTGCCGTGCTAGCTGCTGCAGGTCTTCCCTGCTGGTGGCAGAGCACATCTGGGTACTTCAGGGAGCTCCACGCATGGTGGGCTGCAGAACTGAACCGGTCCTTGGGGGATGCCCGCAGCTTGGAATTTGGACATGACTGGTCACGAGGAGAAGGCAATTCTGTAATGTGGTTTGGCAGCTAGGCTCTTGCACGAGAGGGGAGGGGGGAAACGAGAGACCAGGCTGCACCAGAAGGGGATGGTGATTTGCAGCCTGACACTGTCAGGCAGTTCTCTTGGGCTGGGATTTCAGGAATGCCTGCTCCCCAGTGGCAGGGAGCACTCTAGAGCTGGATTTTCGTGTCTGACTCAATAATAACTGCATTGACAAACAGCGCTTGTGTTAAGGAAACAAGCCAGATCATACGGGAGCTCTTTGACAGGAGAGAATTGACATTTGAGCCTGGAAGCTGTCAGGCTGAGAGCAGGAGTTGCTGTCAAGTGTAAAATGGGTGGATTTTTGCCTTACAGCTTTTTTTTCAATGAGGGTACTGCTACAGGTACTACTGAGTTCTCAATCATGGGTTTTGATACATGCAGGAGTAATCTTTTCCTAATATGAGGGATGCCTTCTGCCTGCAGTGAATGAAAACTGCTGGAGCAGTGCAGGACAGCGTGGCTTTGGGCAGCCCCTGCCAAGCTCTGGATCCTTGGCACAGAGGTAGATCCCGTGCTCTGACAAGAAGCTGCATGGTCTCAGCATCACTTTGCTGTGGCCGACGGACCTCAGCGCCCAGGGAGCAGGTACCGTGTATGTCCAAGTGCAGCTGTTCAGCCCGTGTGCTGTGTGCTTCTCAGGTGGGACACCCCAATGTGTGTTCATCTTCTCTTGGCTTCAAGAGAGATGCTCCAAGCTTGTTTAGTCACTTGCGGAAGAGAAAGGAGGGGGAAGTACTCTTGTCCTTATACAATGCATTTTCTTGTAGCTGTAGTTGAAAATAATGTTAAGCTTACCATAAAATGAAACAAGTGAGAGACTTTCATAATGTATTTGGTATTTTTTATACCCTAGAGATCATGGAGAAGGCATGGAGGCATTGCTACCTTCTTGTGCACTGGGGAACTAGAAAACCATGAGCAACTCTCATTAATGACTTGGATTGAACAGAGAGTCATGAAAACTTAAACACCCAGGTGTAATATTCAATTATAGTCTTCTATGTTGGGGATAACTTGGGAAATGGCTTACATCACTCCTCTGTGCCTGTAAAGCTGGATCCAAGTCCAGGCTGTCATTTTGGTGCTGCACACATAAAACACGCCCTGCCAAGGTGATACCAGAAAACCCTCTGCTTTTTAATTGTACCCGCTGCTGCTGTTCTGTGCTGGGTTGAATATAAAGCATCCAAAAGATTAATTGCAAAGGCAGGTGTTTTTTTAAAAAAACAAAAATGAACAGTGTTTTTCTTCTAAAACTTGTTGTCAGGAGAGGTTATATAAGAAGGCAATTAAAAACTTGCACCCCTGTACAAATTAAGCTCTTTTTTTTTTTTTTTTTTTTTTTTCCTTGGTTTCAAAGTCCTGTTGTGCTGGTAATTAGCAGGTAGCTCAGCCCTCACCTCCACCTCCCTGTGCAGCCCCTCAGGCAGGGGTACTGCTGGCGCAGTGAATGACCAAAATGCACACAGCTGAATGGATCAGAGAAGAAATACGAGGCAGCAAATGTGGGTCATGCTTGCTGTATAGTGGAGAGTTTAACAGGATTCATGTTTACAGTGCATCATAAAGACAAATCATAATTTTATTGTCTTAGTGACCAGCAGCCAGGGTATTTATGCATGGAAGAGTCCCAGGAACACTGAAAGCTTGAATATTGGCCTGTCTGAACCTGGCTGGCTTTTCTAACTTCTGTGAGTTTGATTTATTCCCCCAGGAAAACAAGAACCCTAGGTTTAATTGGCTCTGTGTGTCAAAAGCTTTTATTTTCATGTAGCTCAACTTAAAGTAAATCAGAGGTCACTGCCATATCACTTCAGGCTCATTTCATTTTATGAGAATTTTTCTTCTGAAATCCTTGGTCACATGAAAGGTTTCATTAAATTTGTATCTTAAGTATCCATGGAAACAAAGATATTTGGACCAAAATGTCCTTCCTCTCACTATGTCACCCACACATAAGGCATGGTTTGGCCAAATGATGTGTTACTGGGAGCTGGGTACAGGGTTGTTTGTGCCATTGCTGCTGGCTGATAGCAAAGTGCTTTTTAAGTTTGCTGGCTGGTAGCCGTTTCGTTGTTTGGGCAGGCTGAACATTTGTTTGCCAAACTCTTGTGGCAGTAAAACTAAGGGAAATGTGTCATCGCTTAAATATTTTTTCCCTCTCCTGAAGAAGCAAAAGACATAGGGTGGTGATTCTGTAGTCCAGATTTCACTTCTGATTTAACTTTTGACAGAGTTTGAATAATCAGCACTGAATGCAGGTCCCCTTCCCTGTTCTGGCCTATGTCTCTGGCTTCCTGGTTTTGAGCAGGAGCTGGGTCATCCAGGACAGCTCGCTGCTTCCTGGGTTTTGCAGTTGCCTCTAATCTTGACATTTTTTATCAGAAACATAATAACTAAAGGGAAAGGACAGGCTGACCCAAAATAGGTGCAGATATATGAAGTATAAGGGGTGCCCTGTGTTTTGCCCCAGCATTTCTCTGTGGTTTGGAGCAGCGAGTTTATAGGAACCAAAAATCACAGAATTGTAGAATGGCCTGCATTGAAAGGGAGCTGCAAGGATCATTGACTCCAACTCCAGTATGTATGGCGTAGTGTAGAACAAGTGACACCAATGCTGTTTAGAAAAGAGTCAAGTAATGAAACTTTTCTTGGTTTCATGAGCTGAAAGAAATACCAGTAAAAGCGTGTTGTTTGAAAGACAAACCAGTGCAGAAGAAGCATTTTTCAGTTCTCTAAGGTGAGAAGACACAGTTTCATGGGTATTTACTCTGTTTCAGGGTAAAACCTCACAGTGTCTTCTTGAAGTTGTTCCAATTTTTTATTTCTTACTGTGGGGAGCTGCTGGGCCTTGTTCTGCTCTGGCCTAGGACCTCAGAGCCCCCTTATGTGGGTGGTGCCGACCTGCCCGGGGCCTCTGCTCCTGCCTCCAGGCCCTGAGGTTCAGCCAGGCACAGTGACAAGCAGCAAGGGCTGTCCCCGGGGAATAACAGCAGGTGACACCTACCAAGTGTCCCTGTAAAACTAGGAGGAAGTCAAAACATAATGAAGATGTGAGGATCAGGCCTTTTTAATTCTGATTTGTGGCTGAAAGGAGGGCTGGAGGCGGGTGGTGGGCGGTCGGCCTTATCGTGGGGAGGCTGTGCTTAGAGCCTTGCTTATTAATATAATAACATCCCACCTCGATATTTCACTGAAGTGGCTTTGGCTGACAGTTTTGAGGCAAAGCAGTGAGGGTTTCATGCTTAGCCACAGGAGGGCACCTTCCCACAAGAAATCCAGCACCAGCACAGCCAGGAAAGCATTTTAGGAGGGAGACTGATGGAAAATGTTCAGGGAGAGGCGGGTGCCTTAGTGATGGCCAGGTAAGGAGGACTGGAGTGTTGCTGGAGCCAATAAACCAGCATCTCCCTGCAGGTGTGGGTGCCTGGCCACCTGCAAGATGCTCCAGGACAAATGGCGAGAAGTGACCCAAGGAGGCAGGGCCGGACCTGCACCATCCACCGTCCACTTTGGTGTCCCCATGCTGAGCCAGAGCTGAGTGTTGGGGATGCTCTGGATGGGGATTAGCACAGGGGAAGACACTGCACACAGGATATAAAGCTAATTTGAGGAGTTACCAATGAAGCTGTACTTCCATTGCAACTCAGCTCTGAATTAATTTAACCTGCCCTTGCACCTGGCACCACAGGCAGGGCACAGGAGACAGCCCAGGGTGCTGTGGGTGATGCTGAGACTTTGCAGAACCCGATGATATACCCATGCACAGGGGCTGAGCCAGGCAGAGTGGAGGTGAGAGAGTTTTGATAGTTTTCTTGTAGCTAGGTGCTGTTGGTGCATTGTACTTGTCACCCACAAAGTGTAGATAATGGTGATTACCCTAACATGATGATACTTACTGCATGGATGTCACAGCAATTTTGTCAGTGTGGATTGTTACGCATTTCTGAGCAAAATAGGCTTTTACCTGAGTGTTAGTTTGTATATTAAAAGAAGTGTGTTTTTCAGAAGTTTACCATTACAGTGATGCTTCTGTCAGGAAGGTTTCTCTGGTCATGGATTCCCAGACACCATCTGACCCCCACGCTCTCCCAGAGAAGCCTGCTTCCTGAACATTGCTCTCCCCTTGTTTTAAAGGCAGCCATGAAGGCAGGCACTGCCCACATCTCATCCATGTCTCCTGTTTCCCACAGGGCCCCGAAGTTGCCAAATGAGGAATGGTAAGGTATGGAGTTGGGTGCAGAGATGCTATGGGGACATGATGCTGGCCATACCACATCCCAAAATGCAGCCTGGTTGATTACATGGGAGTGTGGGGGTCGCAGGGTGTCTTTCAGGTCCTTCTTCCAGGGATGTGCTGCACCAGGAGGGCAACCAAGCCTCCGAGTTGTGAAATTCTGGTAACATCACTTCTGCAGGTACAAATGGTGCTGCCTAAGTACCTGTGATGCTCTCCTGCTTCTCTTCATCTCTTCTGTGTGGGGAAAAGGTTCCTCACCTGTCGTCTTTGCCCTATGGAACTATACAGGTCAAAATTAATGATTAAATAGCAGGAGATAATGCTTCACAACATGTGGGGTTAATGTCTTATTTTGTAGCACTTTATAAATGCCTTTGTTTCCCCTTGATAGCAGAGAGATCTAAAGACTTTCTCAAGATACTGTACTGATTACAAATAATAAAGCAGTAGATTTTTTTTTCCCTTTGTCCCTGTAGCAGTGGATTTGTTTTTAGCTATGTGCTAAATAAGTATATATATATAAACAAAGTAAGTTCTTGCTTCCTTCAGAGTCTTTTCATTATGATTTTGTTGACTTTTTTTGGTCCATTTAACTTAGTCGTTCAATGTAGAGGTTAGGTAGCGGTACTCTTCAGTGGTCCCGACATGTTTACATTTCTCCAATGGTAACAGCACATTTACCTGTGTTTCAGCAAAATTGGTGGTAAGTTTTATATCTTGTGCTGCATCACAGCTGGGTTTTGGACTTTTACAAAGAAACCATAGGGAAGACCTGTCCGAGCAAAATGCAACATTGGCACTAATAAATACAGTGTATGTTCTTACGTTATCTCTTTAGAGGGTGATGCTTTGAACTGAAAAGCAAGGGAATAACACTGGTATTGTGTGGGCTGGGGGCAGCAGCTGCCAACAGGGCTGGTGGGAGCAGAGGGATCCAACTGCAGTTGTTTAATGTGGCTGGAAAATACTATGAGTAGTTAGAAATTGCTGCTTGAGATCACTGTGCAATAATTGGTCAAAGAGCCATACATGTACTGAAATCTAATTTTTCCCTCTCTTTCTGTAAGATGTATATTGATGCATCTTCTCTCTGCTCCTATCTTGTATCAGCTATTTTATCTGTGAAGCCTGATGTTGGACATGGATGCTGATACTGTATGGGTCAGTTCTGTAGGTTGTTCTTCTCCATGTGTCCTCTCCGCAGTGCTGCTTGGGAAAGACCACAGAGGTTTAGGGGTGAGATGTGCAGTGGCAAAGCTTCCTTGGCTCACCTGAACTTCGAGTACAATTTTCTCTTAAACCAAGCCTGCAGACAGCTGGGTGTAATTCAGCCTGCAGCTTGTACTGCTGTAATTCAAAGAGATCAATGGATAAAGTAGGAACCTATAACTGACCTATTTCAGCTGATGACTTCCTGAGCAGGGGCTCACAAATACAAGTGGCCTGAAACAAATCCCAGGATAACTCTGTGCCACAGGGTAATGTCACATGCCTTTTGTCCTCAGGTATCTAATATAAAGGCAACTAACATAACTGCATAGTTTGGCAGGAATCTTTACCCGTAGAATGCTTAACAGATTTCTTGTCCCTAGGAGTATAATTTTCTCTCATCCCCAAAAGAAAGCTATATAATGCTCATCATATTTGTTTCTAGAGTTGCAATGTGCCAAAAGTGCACCTCAAACTTCCTAAACTTCAGGAAATGAAGTCCTGCTGCACCTCTGGTGGGGCTGCAAACACAGGCCAGGTAGTTTTGCAAAGCAGGACTTTCACCCAGGCTTCCCCTGACACTGCATGTACATTGGTTACCTATAGCACACTGGCATTGCTAAATCAGCCCAAGTAACCCTTAGACAGCTTTAGAGACATTTAGGGTTTTCAGCTTATTTATTTATTTAAATGTTGTATTTTTAAATAAAGCAGGATTGAAAAATACTTTTTTAATGTGGTCTTGAAGAGATGTGCTTTTTTCCAAGAGCTTTAAGAAATAGTATACTTAAATAAACAGAATGGTCACATGCCTAATTATTCAGCCTACTTTATAGGAAAGTAATTCTGCTATTTCAGATTCCAGTTTGAGAGGAAAAAATAAATTCTGGTGGCTCTTGGAAATAAATGAGCCCAGGTGTGTCCGTGTCTGCACAAGGAGGGAAGGGAGCGATGTGGGTGTGAAGGGCAGAGAGCACTTGCTCGCTGAACAAGGAGGGGTACTGCTCATGTTCATTAATCACGCTGATTGCAGCAGCCAAATATTTGATTAAAAGGATGAATAGAAATAGCCATTGAAGCAAATAAGCTTGTGGGGTCTTTTCTGCAGTGCCAGGGCAGGGAATAACCCTGGAATTGAAAACCCTGCAAGTGAAAACTCCCTTAAGTGCCCACCTAAGGGACCTGTGAAAATTAAACAGCCACAGCTGTACTTGGGCAAAGGGGATGCTGCCCATCACCTGGGGGTGCTGCCTGTGAAATGCCTCCTTCAAAATACACCAGGGAAATTGCTGCCTTGAAAAAACATGCAAGCAAAAAAGCTTTTGATGATTTGGTGGCAGAAGTGGGGAAATCAGGGCTCTAAATATTCTTTTAAAGCTCCTTTTCAGTACTACTACTAGAGGTAGCTTTAAAAAATGCCCATGTGCAAAGTTTTTTGCAGATGGGAAGTGTAATGAAAATCCAAGATGACATTTAACTGTGAGGAAAATTGCTATTTCTTGTGAAGAAAAGTGTACTGTCTTGCTATGGGCAGAAATGAGGAATTGTCTAAAAGCTGGCATTTCTGTAAGGATTTTCATGCTGAATCTATCCAAAAACTGCAGATAAAGGGAAGCACAAATATTTCCGTCTGACCACCAGAGAAGTGTGAGCCTGCTAGGGGCAATGTTCTTTGTGCTCCGTGGCCATGCCCAGGTGTGTGGTGCTCCAGCCCCATGCCTGGAAGCTGCAGGTTCCCACAGACAATCGTCCTTGTGGCCGGGCAGGTTTCTGTGCTGTCCTGGTTTCAGTTAGAACAGAATTAATTTTCTTCCTAGTAGCTGGTGGAATTCTGTTCTAACTGAAACCAGGACATGTGCTCATTGGGGTGACTGGTCTGCCCTCCCGCCACACGCTGCTGTCAAATTTGCTTGAGTCTCTGCTTTGGATACTCCTGATTTTCACAATCCTTCAGCGTGCAGCTCCTGGGGCTCCTGTGTGGCCCCCCCAAGCCTGTTCTTGCTGGTCCTCAACACCATTGCAGTGCTGCTCCTTTATCCCTCTGGTTCTGGTGCTGCCCAACCATGTTCCTCCAGCTGACCCAGGGAACAGTCATGAATTGGTGGCACCAGCCAGTTCCTGCTTGTACTTGCTTCATTTATTGTCCATTCTTCTTGGATTTCTTCTGTATTATAATTTTCCAAGCTTTGCTTTCTATCTAAATAAAAATGCCACACTCTTTGGATCATATTTCCTGTATCTACAAGCTAGACTTTTCTCTGTCTCATTTAGCTGATATCCATTTAACTTCATTATCCTCTCTGGGCCTAGCCTCTGAATTAGTCTCTTCTACAAATGCCATGAATCTGCCACTACCTCCCTTAGCCACATCATGAGGGAGTGTGTTAAATAACTCTGGTCCTAAGCAGTCCCTTTGGCACGCTGCTAACGCTTTAGCCAGTGCTGTTGTGTTAAATAAGAGGCAATGAAGCTAGGGCCACTTTGCCCTCTGAAGGAGCCTGGTGGGTGCTGGCATGCGATGGGAGCTGCAGTCCTTTCTTTTTGTGGCTGGGGAAAAGAGGCAGCGCATTGATGTGGCTTATCCTGCAAATCTTTCTCTTTTTCTTAAGCAGGTGACATGGCTTGTGCCTATTAATTGTCTGCATTTCACATGCAGTTGAGCTAGAAGAGAAAGCTCGAGTCTAAACAAGAATCATAATAAAATAATAATTCAGCAGGGAATACAAATCACAGGAGTGTGGGTAAAACGCAAAGCCTTTTTGCTAGATGGACTGCAGAGCCTCAGCGTATCCTGGAGAATTTCATAAATCTAATGAAGCTTTCACACCTTGGGGGACAGGGCTGGAGCTGCTGGGCTGCCTATCCATCTCGGGATCAATAGCGCAGTTAAGTAAAAATCACCTGCAAATAAAGAACATGGAGCTGGGAGTGCAGCTCATCTCTCATGGAGGAAACAGCATAATAATCCAAAAGCCTGAGCCAGCAATTTTCAAACCCAGGGCTGCATCCACGATGGTGCTTTTTCTGTGGGGTGCCCCAGCAGTATATCAGCAAAGTGGCAGCAAGCATCACACATGTAGGAGGACCTGCTACAGATGTGTAAAAAACACGAGTGTGGGGAGGTGTGGGAGACACAAAGGCTGTTTGTGATCCCTCCATGCAGCTTGGTTTTGGGGGCTATGGCTTCAAGGCGCTCAGCAGAAGGCAAGGTCTTGTAAGAGACACCAAGCCTGGTAGAGCTGGCTTGGAGGGGCTACACATGACCCTCAGTAGGAGATGCCCACAGGCACTGGCAATACATCTGGGATGAACAAAAATTCAACTCTCACTGAGGTAGGACCTGTCCTTCCCACACAAATACAAAACAAGACTCGGATTAATCACCCAGTGAGTGAGGTAGGTTACAGAACAAATTTCTGTGTTTCCTTGTGACTGGGATTACTTTTCTCCTTCACACCATGCAGCTTGGCCCTGGCAGTGGGTGAGCACTGACATAATGGAGTGGGAAGGAGCCCGCTTTTGGAGAGCAAATTACATTTTTGCTTTTGCCTTTGCAGGGACGGGAGAGCTGTAAATTTATTTGTCCCTTAGAGGTCATTGCCTGGCAGTGCTGTGCCTTTCACTGAAAGGAAAAATCAAAGTTATATTCCAGAGGGTAAAAGGCAAAGGAGCCGATGGTGGTTAAACACGTCGTGTATCTTGGGTTATCTAGCTGGCACGTGCCTGCGTGAGGCCCAGGAGTGAAAACAAAAGGGCCTGGTAAGGGGGAAATCGGCAGAAAAATGGACAGGAGAAGAGGTCCTTGGTGGGACATGACACAGCAGGACACAAAAACCTCAGAAATGCCAGACAGTGCCCCAAGCACACACGGATTGGAGCAAAACAATGAGTGAAGCGATTGAGACTCCGCCACGCTGTGTTGGGGTCACGGCGAGATTTGTTTTTGTGCTTACTGTGGTAGTTGTAATTTCTAGTTTAAGTCTGTGCACAAAATCAATAGCACCACAAGTGAAAACCTGCCAACCTGTCTACAGGATTTATTTGACACACCGGGAGCTTGAAGCGGGTGTGAGTTTGAGGCGTGGGGAGCACCGTCCTCATCCTGGCACCACAGCCATGTAGGCTGCAGCAGTGGCGAGCTCCTGGAGGCCTTCAGGGCTTGGAGAATTTCTCTTCCTTAAGGAACTCGGGATTTCTACATCTAATATCTCTGCTTTGATACATGACTTGTTATAGGGATCACGACTTAGAGACCCAAAATCATTTTAAAGGCATTTGATTGCACCAAAAGGTGAGCTAATCCCCTAGATGACACCGCGCTGAACACATGGTCCTTCAGGAACACAGCAGCTCTCGGGCTCATACAGCAAGCTGCCAGGGCTGGAACTGGCTCTTTTGAGAGCTACCCAGAAGGAGAGAATCTTTTTGTCCTTCTGGGTTAAGTAACACAAGCTAAAGAGGTTGGAGGAAGGAACAAAGGTTCCTTTGCTCTTGCCAAAACAGTTGGAAGAGCAAACTAAGGGAATAACTGTATAGTTACCTTTACCATCTTTCTTCACAAAGGAAGTGGGAGCTTCATTTCTTCCCTACTTAATATTTTTTGACTAAATTGCTCATGTACATAAAATGTTGGACAGTATGTCTTGGAGGAACTTTTGGCAGATGGTTTCCTTGCTCCTCTGAGCAGCTGATGTGTGACCACAGGTGACAGGTCACCTGAACATCATGGCTTTGTTTCTGCTTGCTAACTGCCAAACCTGTCCTTTATGCATCACATCCACCTGGAACTCATTGCTCTGCAGCAAAAGATGGGAAATTAAATGTATCATTGATACAGGCTCAAATTTCATGGGCCATCAGTATCCCTTGGTGCATAGAGCTGCGTGTCTGAGGTTGTCAGTGAAGGGGCTGCTCACTGCAGGGACTGGGGCTCAGCCATCCCTCCTTCTGCTGGGGGCTGTCTCCAGGCAGGATTTTATCTTAAGACACAAAGAATTAAATGTAACTTTTTCCACCTCTTTTTTTTTTTTTTTTTTTTTCTTTTTCTTTTGCTTCAGTTCCCAGTCTGGCACCAAAGCTGGAACATCTACTGCTGGTAGATGTATGACATCTACAGGGACAGCTTGTAGAAGACTAATGACCGAAAAGCACAAGATCTGCTGGTAACTGCTTAATAACACAGTGTTTTAAAGTGCTTCTCTGACACGTCCATTTTTTATTTACAGAATGTGAAATACATGCAAATATAGCATCTTTGGGATGGCATGCTGAGCCCTGGGGCATTCACAGATCCCAGCTATAAATCTGGAATAAGGCAACGCATACTGGCTGTGATATTGCTATTGTTGTAATAAACTTGATCTCTTTGCTCTTTTCACCCTTTCCATCATTTAAGATAATGCAGATTTCTACTGCCCAGTCTGGTACAGCCACATCTAAACTGTCAGGTCAGCACTGAGCTGCTTTTTTCCCCTTAAAACCAGTAGAAATTGGGGTCCAAGTTCTCAAAGGTACATCATCCCTTAACCCCAAGAGCTGTTACTACTTATATCAGCACCAAAACCTTGTCAGAAAAATAAATTTAAATGTTGAAAAACATAAGATCTGGGGAAAACAGAAGGGGAAATGTAATCAGTAGGATGATCATACAGTCAAGTCAGAAGGATAATGTAGAATAACGGGACTAACAGAAATAGCAGGTGCCTGGAAAAACAAAATAAATGATGAGAAATAAAATTATAGGATAGTATGAGAGATGTGTAGGAGAGTGAAGATATGATGAAATCCTACCTAGCAAGCTTAAAGAGATAACAACATGTAGGATGGTGTAGACATGATAGAGAGGAGTGATGGAGGAAGATTTAAAGTGAGGGTTTCTGGGGCTGCAGAAATAATGAAGAGAGACACTGTAGCTGAGATAGAAAAAATGTATTATGCAGAATTATACAGAAAATGGCATATTATTCTGCACTGTCCCAAGTAGGAAACAGACTTAAACTTCTTGTTTGATCGTCTGCAGAACTTCGAAAGGTTGTGTCTGCTTTCTGCTGAAACAAAGTCCTGAATGCCACAGGAAGTGACAGGAGCGCTCAATACCACTGCCTGCGGGGTGGGCTGGCCTGGGAGCTGATACAAGTTGATGGTGGTCTTTATGTGGTCTGTGGTGGCATTTTTAGTAACTCCTATTCTGCCTCCAGATTTTTCTCTGAGCTTTGTACTGGTCTTTTTGTATTGGTCTAAGCTAAGGATTGGTCTTTCTTATTTGAAAAGGTGAGCTGGGAAGTCATGCATGAAGAGAAATCTTTGTTCAAGGAAGATGTTGAACTGTAAGCACATATCTCAGTTAAGCCTCCTTTTCCTCGTTATCTGCCTCTTTTCCAGTTCTGCACCAACTGATGGCAATGTTGGTGATCAGTGAAACCTAGCGAAAGCTTTCAGCACTCCCTCACTCAGACATACCCTTGTATGGATATCTCTGCATAGAAACAGGACATATGTGACATTTATCGTTTTGATACTAATGGATATTGGGAAAGTTAACAATGAAATTCAATCTGAGTTTAAATAACCAGGAAAAAAACAAAACACCAATTCAACATGTATATCTTAAATAGTGAAAATGATTCCAGCTAAAAAAACACTGCAAGAGACAGAGTAAGTTCAGGAATCTAATTAAATAATATGTCAAAAATTAATGGCAATAAAATATATAGCACATTATTGTTCTTGCTGTTCACTTTTAGAAATGAGCAATTTGCCAACAACATTTCAAAGAAAAGGAGGGTTGTGTCTTTGAAGGGATTACTGCCCATGTCTCACAGGGTGTCTTGGATCATCAGAGAGTATTTCTTTTTAGAATCAAGTGTTCAGATATGTCACTTGGCAGTGAGACCCACTGCTGAAATCCTAAAAGAAAAGGTTTGTAGGCAGTAACCAGACTGGTCCTTAATTGGCCCAGCTGCAAGGTCTTGCCTGGGAGCACTGACAGGCAAAGCCATCCCTTGGATCTGTGATTTGTATCCCAGCGTGACTCTTGAATGATGCCAAGGTACAAAAGGTGCATTTTTGGTAAAGTGAGCAGTGTGCCTGAGCCACCGGGGGGTCTTTGCTTCGCTGTGCTCCAGGCCCTGTGACTGTGTGGCCTTACTCATCCTATCCAGTCGCACAGGGACCACAGTGCTGTGCTTGGAGGTGTGGTGCAGAGCAATTCAGAGCACCTCAGTTGGTTCCAGCTTGGAAGTGCTCACTTGTGCAGAAACCTAAAGGAAGCTCAAGAACAAACGTGTAATAGTGTACTGAAATACAAAATACAACCCAGACAATACCACCTAGAGCCCACCCAAAGTGTTCAGTTTGAGTGGAAGACAACATCTGTTTCAAGGACAGCACAATGGGACTGCCAGTGAGGATGCTGCCATACCCAAGATGATCTGTGCCCACCAGAAACACCAGAGAGCTGGGTTTTGCTCATCCTCCCCTCTTGCAGACAAAACTAGAAAAAAAATATCCTCCTGGTTAACTCCACTTACAAGCATGGACATACATGTAGTTCCTGCTGCCCAGCTGCTCCTTGTAAATTTTCCACTCAGGTAACTTGTTTCTGTGTCTGAATCCCTATTTAAAGTCCAATATTTTGTGCTTACTTGCATTTCTCTAAATCTCAGCGTGCTGCAGGAAAGGAATCATTCTAGTGATCTATAACTGAGGTCTATGGAGTGAATTAAATGTGCTGTGTATCCGTTGGCATTATTGCTGAAAGAAAAAAGCAGAAAAACACAAAGAGGATAAAGAATGATCAGGTAGTGTTTTAAACAATTAATATTTTGAGGGGTTTTAAAATGGAGGAGAATTTCAGTTAAAAAAAAGAAGGAAATGAGAATACAATCCCCCTTAAAAACAATTACATGAATCAGCAGCACAGGCTTAAATCTGTCTCATGTCACTTTGAATTTTCTAGTAACTTTTAAAGTCCTGAGTATTGAGTATTGATCCAATCATTGCATTTAAAGGGGAGCCACAGTGTGCCACCGGGAGCACAGCAGCACCACACAGGGGATGTGACCGAGCTGCTGCTGGTCCCGAATTGGGGCTAGGGCAGCCCCACAAGGCACTGGGCTGCTTGGCCGTGGCAGATGGGACCGGGTACATTTGGGGTCCCTACAATGTGGCTGCATGTCTACATACCCATTTCCCCCTCATTACAGTGCTTTTTCCCCATCCCTGGGATTTTGGCCTGATTTGGCCCTAAGTTTTGACCTGATTAGCTCCAAATAAACATGCTGCCCCAAAACACAGAAGGCAGCCAGGGCTACGATGTGCTCCCCAGGCTTCTTGCCAGGGCTTCGCTTAGTGCCACTTTTTGCTCTCTGCGGCTGCGGATGAGCATTTCTTGTAACTGTTGCTCTTCTGGGAGCAAAGAGAGCTAATTTCTAAAGCTGCAAAATGAAAAATACGTTCCAAACTTGAGAAGGCAGCAATGTAATGGCTGCACCTCTCGCGCTGACAGGATGACCTAGAGGTGGAGTCATTTGAATTAAAAATCAATTCCGGTAAGTACCAGACAGAAGAAGAGTCCTCGTCCGGGAAAAAGAATAAAACCAGAAAGAGCTTTAGAAGTTCCCAAACTGTTCAAAAAATATATCTAATCGCAAAGAATAAAACTGTCCAGGCTTTTAGTGCAAAGTGATAGGGAAAAGGAGAAACCAGCACGTGGCCACCCCTGTTTTAGCCGTGGCTGTCAGGCCGGCTGTGCCATGCACCCAGCACCCAGGCAGGAGTGTTTCCTCCAGCCCCAACACTGCTGCTCCTCGTAGCTTTGGTTTTGTTAGCAAATAAAACTAAAATTACAGGTGTGTGGTTGGAGGGGGAGGAAGCAAGGCAGCTTGGCATTTGGTGATGGCTTCTCTGATACCAAGCTTACCCCCAAAAAACAAAACCCAAACCAACACTCTTAAAGTATTGACTGTCTCCCTCCCAGAGCTCAGAAGGTCAGGCGAGGCTCCTCTATTATCTTTAGCTTTAAAAATGTAAATATTAACTTGTGCTTTGCATAGTGCTGACCCCTCTGCACCACTCAGGAGGTTGTGTATGGCCAGGAACCAATTCCTGTCGGGTTGTGTGCCTCTCTGCCAGCCACTCAGCTCCACGCACACGCCGTCCCCTACCTGCCAAATTACAAGTGCCTGAGGAGAGGCTGCCCTGACTTAAGATGTGAGAAACAAGGAGCTGTGGAGAGCTTCTGACAGAGGCTGTTTCCCAGATGATTTCAGTGATGGAAAGATGCTGTCCTGTTATTTCCCTGAGGAAGCCCGGCAAGCTCTGCCTGGTGCTCCCATTTACAGAAGCTACCTTGTGATCAGCATGGAAATAGTGTCTTTCTGGCACTTGTTTTATTTTTATTATTTATTTTGGCCCTGCTTTCTAATTCTGCAGCTGCAAATCCCATGAAATGTATATGCTAAAATGCATTACTTGCTCCTGACTCAAGGCATGCACAAAGGTGAATCCTGGAGGGATTTCATGAGGCACAGAGAAAATACAAACAGATCTTTCATTATAAACCCATTTTCCTTAATTTCCCCAGAGATGATCAAAATGCCACTGAATTACAAATACGAGCCCCACTGGGATAGTGTCCACAGCCCAGGAGACATCTTCTCTTCTAAATATCTGGAGTCCAGAAGGTCGGGCTGGCAGCCAGGGCCATCACCCCATCTGCACAAACCGGGGCTCCAGGTGCAGCAAGGGGCACTGCACAAGGTGGTGGGAGAGGTGTTAGAGGCACAGAGCAGCACCTGTGCTGCCACCCCTTGTCCTTCATCTCCCTTGTGTCCCTCTTGTGTTGTAAATTGCAATTTTAGCTAGGCTATCAAGATTAATTAAGGAGCTATCTCTGAACTTTTTATCTGGAACAAAGTGGACGCAGTAATCGTACTGGAAAGCAAAAAAGATTGCTCCTGTGGAAGTATGGTAATGGAAAAATACGACACCTACTGTAGATTAAAAAAAAGAAACCTGTAAAATGTTAAACAGCTGAAGCTGGTCTCAGCTGCACACATGCTCATCTCAGATCTCCTCATTAGCAACGTGATGTTGGCATATGCTCAGACTGCACCAAAGACACTTCGGCAAGAAACCCGTGTGGCCGCCTTGTTTGTTTTATTTATCATGCTGCCTGCAGAGGTAGTACACCAACAGGTGCAGAGGAGCGTAAATCCCCTTGTAATACATGCACCCATCGGTCTTGTGAAATGGTTGGAATCCAGAGGGGTGCAGGGGCCTGGCTGGCCACACTGTGGAGTAAGGGACAACCCCAGGCAGTGCCTCGGCTGTCATGGGAAGGATGTGTCATAGCCGCACAGAATCAGATGTGGGTAAAGGAAGATGTCACAAAATATTACATTTACTGGGGCACTGCATGAGCCGAGGCTGTGCAATGTTATGACACTGGTTGTGGAGCTGCCACCCATCCTGGACAGCTGTGGGGTTGGCGGGGAGCAGCACGGCAGCACTGCTGCCCTTCATCGACGTAAATATGATGGCACAGGCTGTGCACCTGTGGCTGACACAAAGCCAGAACTCGCACGAGGAAAGGGAAGTCTATTAAAGCTGTGCAGATCACTTGGGAAGCCGGGCTTATTTGGGCAAAATGCATTTTAATCTGATTTTAATGAGGCTGATATTTTAAAAGGATGATGAAGAACACTAGTGGGGATACAGAAAAAAGCCATTCACAGAATTTTAGGCTGCAGGATTTTCTGGGCTCCACCTGAAAGTGACAGCCATAATGAGTTTACATTGTTTAAGTTATCAGAAAGGAGATGCAGAGGTAATGGGACTATGGTGTAAACCCACATGGAAAAGTAATGGCTATGATAGAGTTAAGTGGCTCAGGAAGAAAAGGTATAAAAAGAATGAATAACTGAAAGCTGAAGCCAAATAAATTCAAATGAGAATCCCAGCACAGTTTTTAGCAGTGAGGATGATTAATCACTGGAACAAATTACCAAGTGAAGCAGTTGATTCACAGTCTCTCAGTGCTTTTGAATCACAACCAGTTGTCTTAAGCCCAGAGTGGATGTCCTCAGTTAAACAAAAAATATTGGGCTTAATAGAGAGGTAACAGGGTGATATTTGATTACTCTGGTAGGTCGGGCTGGACCTGCATATTTTGGCAATCAGACATGAGGCCCCTCTCACCTCTCTCCTTCCCCCCAACACAGAGGTACTGGGCTCTCTTTGCCATTCCCTGAAGGGGTCCAGGGATGGGGATGCTGCTGAGACCAGGCGCAGAGGCTGCCAAAAGTAACCCTTAAAATCCACTTCTTGCAGCCCCAGCCCCTCCAGGGCCCCAGGTACCTCCTGCAGCCATCCCTGTGACACCCTGTCCTGCCTGATGCATCCTTGGGAACAGGTCTTGAGAGCTGCCTGGCTAAACTAGCCCAGGGCTTGTTTGGAAAGAAGTCTGGACTTTGCTTTGCTGTTGCATTGCTTGCCACTTTTTGCTCGGTTTGTTAAACACAGTTAAGTTTTAAACATGATATAGAAATTTGCACCAGAGTTCTCCCTGTCAGGAAATGCACCCAAATACTCTGAGGGATTCCCACATGCGGGGCAATAACCGACAACTTCCATCTTTCTTCAGCTGCAGTGCTACATTTATAACATTATGTGAAGCTATGCGAGGAAATAAGTACCACAGCCATCCTCCCACAGCCTGGCACAAAGCCCATTAAGAAATCCTGTTGGCTCTCCAGAGAACACTCAGAGCACAAGCACTAAGATGCTGCTTTTAGAACGATAATGGATAAAGATGAAATCAGTTTTTCAGACGAGTCTTCTCTTTCCATAGGGGCTGTCTTTATGGTTTCAATGATGTAGAATAAAAAGAAAGAATATTTGCTTCCTAATGAAATGAAAAATTTCATTAATTTGGGGATATTCATTCCTTTAAGAGCTTCACTCCTTGAGTTCATTAACTCCATGGATGTGGCTTGGGCTGATGCTGCCCTGCAGTCCTTGCCAGGGTCTGCTTTTTGTTCACTGCCCTGGGCCAAGACAGAGAAGGGTTTGCCAACACCTGCATAAAGCCTGTGGTTACCAAGCAGATACACAGAGGTATTTCCTACACAACCGGGAGATATTCTGACACTCTCAGCTACTGCCCAGGACTGACAGTTCAGTCTGGCTGACTCCTGCAGCAGTTACTGAGATCATCCTGGTCCTGCAAAGTGTCCAGAGCTTGGTAACGGGGAACTTCCACAGACAGCTGTGTAAGCTCTTGTTTGCCATGAACCACACGAGATGTGGCAGTGCTCCCAGGCAAGTGGTCTGGACAGGCTGTGCACCAGCACTCTGCAGAGTTGGGGCTCCGGGGGAGTGTCCATCATGTAGACCCCCGGGAGCAACACCGAGCATTGGCTTCTGGGTCACTTCATGTAAGTAGACTTCAGCGTGTGCAAGGTTTCAGAAGCAGCATGGGATTTGAAGAGTTGTTCTGTTTGCAGCAGCTGGGGTGGACCATAGGATAAGCACAAATACTTCAATTACAAAAAGGATTTGTGAAACTGATTTCTGTATAATTGAAATGGTGAATAACAAATGGTGAAGAGGAAGGTGCTGCGGAGGAAATTTCTGATCATCACCCTCCTCTGTCTTTTCTGTCCTATTTCTCTTTAAATTCTCAGCATTCTTGAGGTTTCATGGTGTTGTCTTATCATTAGTTAATTTTTATTTTTTTTTTCCACTTTCAAGGGATAGCAGATATTCTGTAATAAAGATGTGAACCTTCGTGAGTTGATTAACATGCTTATGTAGCTTTTCATTGTGGAAATCATCTTCACTGTAAAATTCTACATAAAACAAAATAAATGCAATTCTGGACCAAAACATGCTGTTATTCCCTAAGCAAAATGCAACTTTATTGAGTGGCAGTTCAATTGTCACAGGATCAGCAGGATTTGGTCTCCTGTATTCAAAGGAACTGTCATTTGATAGGCATATGAAATTTTGCAGTATTTGTGGATTTTGTTTTATAAAACTAAAAAAATAGTGAAAATGTGTCTCCAGGAAGCTAGACTTTTGTCAAAAGAAAGCCATTCATAATAAAACCAAAGGAAAATACACTAAAGGGAATATATTCTGAGGAACTATTTTCATTATTCATAAAATTAAAACTATTTGTCTATATCTATCCACAAATCTCTCTATATACATATAGATAAATGTTTTCTGTTCTTGTTTTACCAATATTTAAAAACAAAAAAAACAAACAACAAAACACAACAACAACAAAAACAAAAATAGGAATTGTATAAATATGTTCATCTGGTTCCAAAATACTGTGATTATGTGCTTCTCACCAAACAACACTTTTGTGAGAACATGCCCTCTAACGTAAAATATTGAGCATAGAGCGATTCAGTCAATGGAAAGAGGGTGAGGAGAAAATCAAAATATTGTTTAAAATCTAAATATTGGAAAGAGTATCCTTGGAATTCTGCAAACTAGTAAATGAGATCTGGGACATAGAAATGGATCCTTGAAGAAATATACAAGAAGAAGAGAAGTGGTGATCCTAATTTACATAGTCAAGGTACAGCATTGGGAAGGACAAGAAAAAATGAAGTCAATTTTTTACAAGAATCTTAAGAATTACAAGATTCTTAAGAATCTGGTGTGCATACTACTCTGGGAGATAAGGAGAGGGAAGGAACCAAAGAAGGAGCTGCATTACTTCTTTGAGGTCCAGAAACTCTGAGGTAATAAAGCCACTGAAAGTCTCTGGATAAATGTAAAAGGAATGAAGGATACACATGGCAGTGGTAGGGGCTGAGGTAAGCATGCCAGGTAGATGGGACCTCATGTAACAACAAATAGCATCATCTAAAGGAAGGACTAGGACGGATGGGAGACATCATGGGAGGAACAGACTGCTCCAGGACACAGACTGGGGCTTCTGAAGTAACCTGGAGACAACTTTGGACAGAAAAGCAGAGTGGACTCATCTAGCTTTGAACTGATCAGCAGAAGGGACTTGTTAAGAACAGGATGGTGAAAGGCAGTTTTGATAACTATATAGTGTCATTGGGAAGGCAAAAAGGGAGAAGATAAAAAGGATGAATTCAAGACAGCACATGTTGATTCCCTCCAAAAACTGGTAGGATTTCTCCATGGGAAACAAATGTACAGTAAATAGGTACTCAGGAGACTTGGCCATTCCTTAAGGAATTCGAGAGCAAAGTATCCTGCTGTGGAGAACAGGACATGAAGTTAAATTGTGAGCTTTTAGCGAGCTGAAATTTTAGAAGGAATTTTTATAGAAATTTGAAAGTAGGTGACAAAGATATTTCTAAAAAGAATATTTGAGCCACACTGCAGCAGCAGTTTTGCTCTGTCAGGGAAATCATGAACATCATATTTTTTTCCTTTCCTCTGAAACAAAAATGGCAAATATTGCAATATGTAAGTAGGTGCATGGCATTTAAAAAAGTTTGAAGTAGTCTTTACACACTGCTCTGGGGAAGTCTTGGCAGGTGTAACTGGTGCTGTTTTTAGTAATACGAAGTGAACCTGTTTGGAGCTACGGACAGTGAGATGTATGAGCATCTCACTGAGGTGCTGCATCTGTGTCCTGTAGAGGAGAGAGGATCAGTGGAAGATCTCAGTCCTGAAATACACTTGAGAAAACTGCAAAGAGAAAGGAAGTGTTTCCAGGCCTAAGACAGATAAAGGAAGAAGTGCTGGACTGAAGCTGCAGCAAGGGGAACTCAGGCATTAGGAAGATATTTGTACTTTTGTGTTTGCTGATTCTAGGGGGAAGCTCAGAATATATCACAGTAAGCTAAAATATAGTCCAAATCAGCACTTCCCAGGCTGTCAGCTGGTTGATCTATCACTCTCCCTTGGTAAAGTGGTCAAGGGCAAGGATTTTATTTCTCCATGCCTCTTGTCCATTTGAACCACAGTTAGGGAAGGTGTAGAACTTCCCCTGCTGGGGTTTAAGTTAGAGTTTGAGTTAGGTAGGCTTGCCAGGAGTCTATCTACCTGAAAAGCAAGACGAATGACTGGATATCTGCATGTGTCAGTTTAAAGAAGAAAAAAGTAAGGATTTGGAAACTGTAAGAGCCTGACTCCATCCAGTACTTGTGGTACTTTCACACTGGCAGAGCTGGAAGAACATTTTCCTTGTTGTATGGCAGATATGCAAATGTTCTAGAAAGGCTGGAAGGATTTGGTGGTGACGTCCCTTTTTAGGGGAAGTCTGCCCTGTGGCAGATCTGTTTTAGATCTGAGGAACCTGGCAAAGTCTGCCTGGAAATCAGCTCTGATCTGGGAACCAGGTTGAGGATTCAGCAAAACTCCGCTGAACACAAGCCATTGAGAGAAAAATATTTCAGTCTGCATGGCCGTTGCTACTTTCTGATTAATGTTTCTGATTAAATTTGACCGGTTTATGGCAGAATCTGTTTGTTGCCGCTAATCTCAGAAATGCATTATTTAACAGCATTGAATTCCCTGGAAATCAGATGGGGAGCTGACAGGAGGCAAGACTCAGGCTCCCTGAAGCGTCAGCATGTAACGTGTGGCCTGCCATGTTGTTGCAAGGGACTGTGGGCCAATAATCCTAAACATTGTGCTTTCAGTAGCAGGGAAGAGGGAGGTATGAAACACACCATGCTGTAAATAATTCAGTAAATGACTTGCAGTAAGGTATCCACCGTTTCAGTGCGCTAAAGATGTACCGTGCACACACAGGACTGGTTCATCCTAGCAGTGGTGGCACCTGTCCTGTATACAGGGCAGGAGGTATGTGGGGCAGCTACCTTCATCCTCTGGTGTGTTGTACCCAGCACTTTTTCCCTCACCCCTCACTGCCCTGGAGTGTTTTGCCCTATCTTAACTACGCTGACCCTGAGGTGCCACCAGCATGGCTGAGGAGCCAGCTGGGACCGGCCACGTCTGGCACAGAGCAGCTGCAGCCTCTCCTCACAGAGCCTCCTGCCTGCACACGGACATGCACACCAGGCACGACTTTACTAGAAACACTTGTACTTTTAGTCAAAAGGTAAAAAAAAAGAGCAGGTTACAGGCAAGCACAGAGAAATGCACAACCCCTTTCTTTGGGAGCTGAGTTTAGGAAAGAAGCACTTCTTTTGAGGAAAGGCCCACATCTGTGGCTAACTCAGGTCTCTTCTTCCCAGGTTATCCCCAAATGGCTGCTGCCATCTGGAACCCTGGCTGCCGCCATCTGGCACCCTGGCTGCCCCAACATGTGGTTTCCCCAGCTGGGTTGTCTCCCCCTACAGCAACACCTGGGCTTGCTGAAGCCACACAGGTAAGAGGAGCTTTGGGGAGGGTTGGGGTTTATCAGTCCCTCTCGGGCAGTAGCTAGTTTCCCTCAGCCAGGCCTTAGGAGTGCAGCAGCAGAGGTTGAGCTGAGCCTGGAAATGCAGAGCTGCATCTGAGGGAGAAAAGAAAAAATGAAGTGAGAGATAAAGGTACATGCACGTGTGCTTTGGGAGACCCTTGCTGCATCCCACACAGAAGAAAGAAGCTGGCCGTGCTGGTGGTACAGAGCCAGCCTCAACTGCGTGGGACAAAAAAATAAGGGTGGGTTATATTCCACCCTAGTTTTCCACAAAAGTTTTGAACAAATATTCAACGGTGCCTCTCCTGAGTCTTTGGTTGGCAGTGGCCAGTGGCCTCCAGATGTTACAGAGGTCTATGTTGTCTATGGGGCAGAGAAACCTATCAGCAACCACCTGCGTAGTAGGTAACAAAGTCCCATTGTGAGCCAGCACCCCTGTGGCACTGGTAACAGAGTGACCGGTGCATCCCTGGGGCAGTGTGACCAATGGCTGGAGAGGTGTGGGGAGGCTGGGGCAGATGGCCTCAGCATGTCCCCTTGTCCTCTTCCTTCAAGCATTACACCAAAGGGAAGCTGCGGAAGAAATGATTGCTTCAGGTATGCTCAACTTGTTTTGAACTTGTACACACTGCAGCGCTTCTCACTGATGCAAATGCCATAGTCACGAGAAAAGAGATTAATTGAAAGCATCTTTTCTTTATTATTTTAAAGCAAATATACCTGTTCATAATTACAAGGGATACACAGTTAAAATGACAGTGGAGGAAATATATCTGAAATGTAGCGATTAAGACTTTAAAACAACATTCATATTAAAAAATCTCTGGCAAAATTTGAACCTTACTCTGAATTGTCAGCTGTATGGAATCAAAACTTTCAAATATTTCCTATTTTATCATAGTGAAGACAGGACCGTTGAGCACTGGCATGATGGCACAATTAGTCTAATTAAATTTGTCATTTCTTCTAATGTTAGATGTGGTCTAGCATCCAGACTGAGTAGTATGACAATTTATCATCAATGTGGGCATTTCCAGTAAAATAGCAAATCTAATAAACCATAATTACTTCTTGGCATTGGAATTGCTATATTGAAACTCATTATAGTAATCATTGATTTCTGCCTTTAAAGATCTTGAAGTATTTGTTTAAAAAATAAAAACATTGGCAAAACAATTTACCTGAAAAAATTTAGATATTTTTTTTTTCCTACGGTGAGGTGGCAATTGTAGCACAAGAAGTTGTGGGTCTGAGTGTCTGCAGTGTGGTCACAGTTTTGTATAGGCTGTGGCAGCAATTAGTTTCATAAAGCTGAAAACAGCAAACAGAATGCCATTGAAATAGAAGGTGTTATAATTGGTAATAACGTCCTAGCTTACACTTTATTTTTCTTGTATTGGGTAACTTTGTTCAAGTTTTCTACTTCTCTAAGAGTTCTTGTAATTGAAAGTGAAACAACTTGAGCTTTTTTTCAAGCATATGCTTTAGCTTCAGTTATGATTTTATGCAATGGGGCAGTATTTCCTTATTTAAGCTGTTACACAGAAGCAAATGTGGAGATGCATGATAATAAAGTCATGTTTCAGAATGCACGAAATTACAATTTCACTGCTTGGAAACGGGCAAGGATTTTAAAATGTAAGGTATCAGGCTTTTTTTCATTATCCTCAGATGAATAGATGTATTCAAGGTCTGCTATTGTTCAAATGCTTTTATACCAAGGACCTCAGTTCAGCCAACGCTTACCTATGCCTGCCTGTGAGTACTGTAGGGTTTAAGCACCTACTCATAGCTAGCAGGTCTCTGGCATCTTCTCTGAGCCTTAACAGACTACGGTTGCCTTTCTATCAATAACACAGTGATTAAATTACCCATACCAAAATTCCCTCTTGACTATATCTTAACAGATAAATGTATATTGTGTGCTAGCTGAGTGTGATAAGAAAATTACTTTTTCCTCTAAGTTGCTTCTTCCTTAAACGAATGTGGTGTAGTCATCCAAAAACAGTTAGGGAAAGAAAAGCTTCTGACACTTCCTCTTTGTGTTTTCAGAGACTGCTGATAAATGTAGCCATAAATGCTTTTATTTTGAGATTTAAATGAAAGTGATGGCCTAGGTATCTGTAATCTGACAAGCTCTGCAGCTCCTTCTGGCTGGTTAAGGCATTGGCATTTACTTGGCGGTGCAGCAGTCCCAAGAAGGCAGGATGCTAATGTGATTGTGATGAGAAAAAGGTATACCAGGTCGCTGCTTTCTGAAATGGTCTGCCAGGTGTCACAGCAGATATGGAGAAGACCCTACTCATCCAGCAGGGACATGGGTGACAGCTGCTGTATCTTCAAGCTGGGCGTGGGTGGTCACACATGTGGATGGGGGCAGCAGTGAGGAGCGCTGAGTCATCTGGAGAGTCTTTCTGAGTTTCTTTAAAAATAGAAAGGGAGGGGGAGAAAAATATTGTTTTGAATTGGTTGCTTGGAATTGCTTCTGGTAGGGGCAGATTGCAATTACAGATGTGCTGAATGCTGCATCAGCTCTCTTGATCAATTCAGTATTTGTGCTGCTGTCCACAGTATCTATGTCAGACAGCTTGAGCCATAGTGTTCTGCCTGTAAGGCAGAGTGTGAGCAGAGCTTGCAGATGCTGACAGAGCCTCGCGTTTGTGTTCCTTGCTTACATTTGCTCTGGTGTAATGAAGGGACCAAAGGATTTTAAAGTCAGGGCACTATCAACGTGCACTTCTTTCTGTAAGTTTTATGCCTTTCTGTAGACAGAATGGAAATTGAAGTTTGATGTGCATCTTTATTTGCAGCTAGGCTTTGTAGTCTTTCCTTATATTCTGAAATGGTTAATATTGATCTGAGAGCATTATTCCTGTTCTAGTTTTTTCTATCACATTTTCTAGGTATCCAATTGTTTGACTGGATTTTTGACCATTGGTGTGCCTGGAGCAGTTTTTTTGTCTACTCAGAAAGATGCTGTGTGAAATTAGTCGTGCAGCACACACAGGTAGCTCTTGCAGAACATCTCAGACTGCATCACTCAACACAGATACTTATCTGTCCTGTGTGAGTAGGAAGGGAAGCTAAAAACTTGAAACCTAGCTTCCTAACAGCCAGTGCTCCTAAGTGCATGCTTTTTTTTTTCAAATGTGTTAGGGATGAAGAAAGCTGATGCTTCATAAAAGCCACTTGCAATTTTAACTTATCTTAACCCTACAGATATGACTTTTTTTTTTTTTTTTTTTTTAACTCCACTGCTTATTGTGTTATGAGAACATTGTCTTACAGATATGGTTGATCCACTCATGACAGAAGAAAAAAAAGCGGCTGACTTCAACATACTTTCTGCACACAGTATTTTTTCCTGAAAGCAGATTTTAAATCTCAGTATGGTTTGAGCAGAAGTTCTCAGGAAGATCTCAATACTGTGCATGCTTTTCAGTCCTTCAGAAAATAGTCCTCTAAACTATTCTTGTAGCTATAAACTGGTTTCTTGTGAGGATCTGTGCATTGAGACTTTGTTTGACTCATGTTTCTTTTTCAAACATGAAATAAATGAGTCAAGATCCTCTGCAATGCAATAGCACCCGTTCTGTGCTGTCTTCTGTGTTACTCCCAAAGTGGCTATGTCTAACAGCAGACGATGGGACTGCAGTCAATATCTCACCTGTTGTCAAGTGATGTGCTGTTGAACAGTAAATAACACCTTAGACCAAATGCAGCTGCAGCTGAATTCCAGCTGGAGAAAGGAAATGATCAGAAGGGAAGTATCCATCAAAAGTCAAGTAGGCCTTTCATCAAAACACTTCTGAATGCTCTGCGAGCCTCTAAGTAGGCTGGTGATCTTTCAGATGTGAAGGGAAAGATGTGAAATAGAGGAGCATTTTGTGTCCTGGGACATGGGGAAGGATGAAAAAGCAATCTTTCAGAGCTTTGGGTTTCATAGAACTTCTGGAGTTGTATGCATTGCTGCCTCTTCTGTCTGTTGATGATATTCTCCACCAGATCAAGAAGTAAAAAGCAATTCTCATTTAAAAATAAGTGTCTGTGAAGTTTAAAACTGCTGAAATACTTTTTTTTTTTTTTTTTTCTCCCCTACCTTTTTAAGGACCATTTGGTAGTCTCACTACATTGTTTTCCTCAGGTTTGTCATGGTTTACAGCCTGGTTGGAGTTTAAATTTGTGATATGCTGAAAAACTTCATAGGTTTTCCTTCCTATTTTTTCATTAGGTAAAGTGTCTTACCTAATGAGATGTACCTTTAAATAATCATCTTTACTAACTTTCTGTTAAAGTGTTTCTACTCTGTAAGACCAAGCACTGTTAATCCAGGTTTTAGGATGTAATTAGAAATGAGTGCTAAAGTTTGTCCGTGTCAGTGACTATTGACCTGCCTTGTCCTGCGGATGGGTTGCAGTGGCCTTGTCTCCTGGGAGAAAAGCAGGACAGGCCAGGGTGAGGTGGGAGATCTCCAGTGTGTGAGAGCTTGAAGGGTAGTGGAAAGGAGTGCAGGCAGTCAGAAGTTGAACACATTTGTCTGAGGCTCCTTGTAGTTACCTTCTTGCATCTGAGAACATTTTAAAATGTCAGTGAGCTTTATTCCCATATTATTACATAACGCCTTACAAAATCTGTTTGCATTTTTGAAGTTGCTCTCTCTCATGTTGCGGAGAACCGGCAGCTGCTGGATGCTCTGCACCATCGATTCTGCCACACTCTGGCACCTCTGCTTAGCCATGACATGGTTACATATCCAATAAGACCTAAGAATAATTCCTATTTCTACCTTCTAAAATAAATTCTTGAAGTTCACCTGCAGGCTTCTACCCTTGTTACTCCTGTCTCCCACCCCTACTTCAATGCCTGTTATACTCATTTGCAATTACATTGCACAGAACTAATGTAATTACTTTGCAAAACTGATTAGTGTTTAATACCCACTGTATTTCTAATTTAAACAACCACCTTAAAATTATTTATGAGGATGGCATTGTGCTGATGTTTCTAAGACTAATCCCTCCTTTGGCATTATTGGCAGCGCAGGTAAAAGTTTGTAGTTGTATGTTTGTTTCTTTCTTGAGTACCACACTTTTTCTTGCTTATAACTTTGTCCAACTACCAGCCCTTTACAGGAGACATTTCTTTAGAAATGCTTCAACCAAAATTGTGGGATCAGAACAAAGTTCAGGGGAAAAAAACAATCTTGTTTTGCTCCTGTTAAAAATGTTCTTATAACAGCTTTCAGTGGTGTTAGTAGGCTTCTCAGTCATCTGCAGGCAACCGAGCGCTGAAAGAGTCAACCTCTTATATGAAGAGATCTAACCTCAGTCAGTAGCAGGGGAGATGTTGGAAGCAAACCCCAGTGCAATCAATCTAACCTTCCCAGAATATCAGTGAATTGATTTGCGCAGTGTAGCTAGATAAGTGTTCCCTTGTCTGGGGAAGTGTTTCTAGCTGACAGGGTCCTGGCCCACAGTACCGAGCTCCTCCTGATGCTGCTTCTGCCATCCTCCCTGGCTGTCAGGCAGGATGGCTGCGGGATGCCTGGCTCCCCCCCAGCTGGGGGCTTTAGCTGCCAAGTTCTGAGTGAATACAAACTGAGGTAACAAAAGATCTGTGAGGTTTAGATGAATATGGGTACATTTTCACTAAAATAGCAAGAAACATATCCGTAATACTATTCTGTTCTCTTAGTAAATGCTTCTCTGACACTTAAAAACATGGGGACAGCTGGAAATCCCAGCTAACCATGCAGGAAAATATTGCCACTGGTGAAGAAACATTGTTTTTACCAGTCTTGCTTTCAAATGAGCCAAGTTTAGGAAAGACTTAAATCCAATTTAAAATAAATATCACAAAATTGACAATCCAACTATCTACCCTAATTAGAAATGAACAGGGTGCTTTTCATTTTAGCAAGAAATACCTAGGTGTTGATCTCTGCATAATTGCTTCTTAACAGGTCAGTTCAAGTGTATCTGTAACCTACAAGGCTTATTTTTTTCTGTTGTATCCCCAACCATCCATTTCTTCCAAAGATGAAATGTTTTGATGTATTAAAATTACTAAATTCTTCAACTAATCAAACACACTCTGCAAATATCAAGGTTTTATTCATGTATTTCACAAGGTGCTGATGCACTAATCTTTGTTATGATAACTGCTGGATGAGTGGATTTTGTATGGTAAATTGTCTAATGGGATTGTCCTGTTATTTCAATCCCATAATATCACTTATAGGAAAGGCAGATTTTCAAGTGGCAACTTGTTCATGTATGTCTGTAATAGCTGTATTGCTAACAAGAAAAAATGATGCAACTTAGGCTAACTGAAAGGATGCCGATGTTTTGAGAATGGCACAGCATGTTTTTCCCCATGCCAATCACTATTTCTTCCTGTTGTAGACAAGTTTTTCAGCCATACAAGTGAATCTGTCTGCTTCCCTTTGTCCTGTCCCTTGTAAGTAAATAATGGCTTTTGTGCTTCTGAAAGCTCTATCTTAAGCCTCTTCCTTTTTCTAAGTCCACTTGACATTGGTTCTGAAATATGAAACGATCATTCTTTACAGGTCTAGTACTACTGGAAAGAAGGAGAGTTAAGGCAAGAACAGAACAGGTTAGAGTCCCTCCTTAAATAGACCCTAATTCTAGCAGTGATGTACTCAAAGAATAAACATTTATGTTAAACATAAGTTGTCATAGTTAGGTTTTTCACCCTTCTTTACCACAGGTATGACTTCACAATGTGCATCAATCACTTTTGGATGTCTTTTTTATACACAGCTATTATAAAATATATTTTTTTCTGCTACACATAGCAATTTGGAATAAAACAAAGTGCTGCCACTTAAAATGTTTTCAGTGCCCTTTTTACTGAGTTTAGGCCATTTCAAATGACATTTCATAGGTAGCACAGGGACAAATCATCAGCAGGGCAGTCATGTTTAGCTGCTCATTAATGGAATCAGTGTTATGAAGCATGGATTGGCAGAATGAACAAAGCTAAAGCAATTACTAAACTCTCTGCAGAAATGTGTAGAAAATTGAGGGTCTCATTTAAATTGTTAACATCTTACCAGTATTAGATTTGAACCCAGAAACAATTAATTTGATAATCTGCCATACATACAAATTATGATACGGCTGAAGTGATGGAGAAGAGGCTTATATTCCCCTTTAGTGGGAAAAGGAGTAGAAAAATAATGTAATATATACTTGGTAGGGCTGATCTTAAACTGGGAAAAGCATATTGAGTCACTTTCCTTCTCTTGAGCAACTTCCCAGCTTCTCATTCTGGTTTGTTATAAGACGTTTTATATAAGCTGCTCATACTGCTCCTTACCTTTATTGTAGTATTTTTTTCTTGCAGTAGCAGATGTTGAGGTCTCATGCACAATTTTTACCAGCAGACAGATTGGTGAAGCTCTGTCCAGGTGTACACTGAAGTGTGATGTTTTGTTAATGTAGGTTTACCTCATCTGTAAGTAACAGTACTTAGAGTAAAGCAAAAAGAAATATCTCTTTAGGGGTGTTAGCCCAGACTTGTCTAACTGCTAGGAGTCAGCTCTGCTTCGGTAACACTTTTACATACTGCAAGTGAATACGTACCAACATGCAGCTGCTGCTTGATGCCACGATCTCAGTGCTCCTGTTAACCTCTGTTTCAGCATGGGAAAGGGAGTGAGTGAAGCTGGCTGAATGCAGTGTGGAATAAGGAGCTTTTTCTTACTAGTGTGCAGGGAGCATGGGTGACCAGAAAGCAAAAATGTACATGGTTTTGTGGGCATCCAAAGTGCTGTTTTGAGGTGCATTGCTGGAAGCATATGGGGAAAGATCTGAAAAGGGCTGGTGGAGTGCCCTGAAAAGCCAGAATAACTGGAGACATGCTGGGGAGGAGGTCTGTCCCGAGGGGTTAGGTAGAGGTGTTTTGTGTGTTGTCTTGTTCCCTTTGAAAGGGCAGAGTTGTTGGGAGGGAGAGGACATGGTAGGAAACCAAATGGAGGGCACACAGAAGATGCCCCTGTGCTGCTCTTTGCTGCCTGTGCCTTAATTACTGTCACTAGTTGTGACCTCAGAGCAGCAGGGCTTGCTCATCAGAGCTAGCTAATCACCAGCAGAAAGCATTGCAGTCTTTCTCAGGTGTGGGAGCTGCATCCTCACCAGTTACTAATCCAGAGTCCCCTGCAGGAGGCCAGGCTGCGCACCACTAACATCTCACTCCACACCAGCCAAGCGATTAATGTGCTGATTAGTAGCGGTTCTTACAAAAAGAGACCAAACAGTGCGTTACTCCCAACATAAATCTCTTGCAGTGGTGCTAAATTGGGTAGGAGCAAGGGAAACAGCCCAAATGAAGCTCGTACCTTGCTAACAGGCCAGTTAGATAGACGGGCTATAACTTTTGAACAGCCTGGAACAAATCTGTGGTGTATATGGTTCCTGAAATGCCTACATTATCTATTGCTTAATCAGTAGTTGTGTAAGAAATCACTGTGGTTATCGGAGCATGGGAAACAGCTTTACTGCTTCCATTAAGAAGTACCATTATGCTATAGCAACACATTATCTTCATAAATCATTTGTACTGGGGATATATTTGTCAGGTTTCAAACAGATTGTGTAATTATCACATAATTTTATTTCAAGGGCTCATAACAGGGAATTAGATATGACATTTGGTAATATAAACAGTGCAATTGACTTGCATAACAGTTAGCCATAAATGTTTAAAGAACTTGGCTCTAAAGGATTTTTATAATGCTGTTTGACAGCAGGTTCTCAGAATTCATATTGTACCTATGGCATATATATAAGGACAGCTTGTGAGTTGCTGGATCAGCGATGGGTGTGCTGAGCATTGTGAGGTGAGCACATGCACTTTGCAGCATCAGGGCTGCAAACGGTGCCCACAGTGCTTCTGATGGAAAATCTAAAGGGGAAAAAAAGCATAGAAAATGTTAGAACTGTAAAACTTCCTACGTTTGTTATAGAGAGCCTCTGAAACGTGGAAGATTCAGGAATTTGAGCAGTAATGGGCCAGTAGTATTAATGTATTAATGATGTCTGCCAACATGCTAATATTGCTTTGTGTTAGATCTGTGCAATATTTTTGCAGAAATGCTTAGATGAATTTAACAAATAACTAATGACTTGTCCTATGTCTAGCTCTGTCACCTGCTGCTGAAACCCAGTATTGTCCAGAAACTTTTTTCTTCCTGCAAGTAATGGGGCTTTTCATTTGCTGTACCCTCGGTATCTCAAAGAGCTGTAGTATGGCATGTGGGGGTGCTAGCCCTGCTCTTGGTAACTCACTCATTTGCTGAAGTGTGGGGAAGTCTCCTTTAGAAACTTGCTTAATTTCATTGTTATTCAATTTGTTCCTCTGTCATGTGAATGTGAAATCTTCTGCCTTCTGTGGGTGCCCAGAGAAGCTGAAGTAAGTGAAGTCCTCAGATACCTACAGTGTAAATGCAGGGCCTTATTTTTAAGGTGCGAGGAGGCTGTATGGCAAGTTTGCAGATGGAAAAGTAGACTGGAAACACAAGTATTTGCCCTAGCTCCAAGGCTGATAAGGCTGGTTGTCCATGTTCATTACCATGCACATCCTGCTTTTTGATTCCTGTATTACTTTGCTAAGTGTGAGTGTATGATCTCTTCAAAGTAACAGCTTCCCATCTTGTTCTCCTGGTAGCCCTTTAAATCTGTGATCCACAACCATGGAGCTGATAGCTCTGAAATTAGGATGTTTTTCTGGAACGTTTTTTTTTAATAATCCTTAAGTAGGGATTGATGTCAGAATGGACATCTGCTGTTGCACTGCACCCACTGGAGTGACAGCAGGGTGCAAATAAAAATGATTGTTATTAAGCTTTTTTCTAGAAAGTTTTCACGTAAACCCTGGCCTTCACTGCTTTTGGACTGTTTGTTTCTGCATTATGTGGTACGCACTAAATGTTTCATACTTCTCAGCATTTACAAATTAAATAGCACAGATTTCAATCACTGTTATAGCCCTGAGTAATGCAACTTTCAGAAATAGCTTTTGCTCCCCTTACGTTTCTGTAATTGTTTTAATACCCAGAGTTACGATAAAATACTGTTGTGTAGCTGAGTATTCCAAATGCTGAATTCTGGTGAGAGGGGTCTGGCTGTGGTGCTTTTTAACCTGATTTTCACCACGGTTCTGGCAGCGACACCAGGAGAACAATACTCCTGTGCTCCCACCCTTTGACCTTTTCCGTGGGAGAATCTCACTTTTTTGGGACAGGAGTTGTCTCCTGTGGGTGTGGGAGTTTGGGCCAGCCCTGTGCAGGGTGTTTCCCAGAGTATCCTGCTCTACTGATATTCTGAGGTTTCCTGACATATCTCAGTCCCCTGTTGCTCTGGATAAAATTACCTATGAAATCAAGTGGCCTAAGAGAGACTGATGCTTAGTTTCAGCATTATTTGTGCATTTTTTTATTTCAGGAACAGAGATCATAGCTGGCTGCTGCTGAGGCTTTTGCTAGTTCATTGTTTACCCAAGGCAATATATTCTTTTTGCTTCTGTCACTGTCAATTACAGCAAAATCCATTATTCTTGTGATTAACAACGGGGCTTTATTTCCATCTCAGAAAGACTAAAGGCTGCAGCAAGGAACTTGGGAGCTTGGCAAATTGGGTTGATTACAGGAGTGACACATGGGTGATGTCCTTGACACCAACGTGCAGATGGTGATACTGCCAAACTCTTTATGTCTGATTAATTGAGCGAAGGCCTTTTGAGAAGCAGTATATCCTGAAGGCACTATGACTTGCATCTTTAATATATTGCTCCAGTTGGCTCTCTGCAAAGATGGTTAGCATTTTTATTTATTTTTTTTTTTCACAAAAGCAAGTAGGAGATAACTTGATGCCAGAAGTTTTAAGTGAAATTCCAACAGGCTACTGAGAAACAAGCTATGGCTACGTAGCTGGCATTTCTATTATTTTGAACTTATGTTGCATTTAATTTTACATAAAGTCAAGTAATAGTTGATAACCCTCGGTCTTTCACCTGCCAAAAACAACTGAGGAAAACAAGTGTTTAAAAGGAGTGAATTCACTAAGTTTGAAAATCCTAATTAAGGAATACAACAAACAAAACTACTCCATAAAAATGTGTACTAACACACAAACAAGATCAGTGTCAGTCCAGGGAATCTAAAATGTGAAGAAACACTGATGGTTGTTGGCTGGCCTGAAAGGGGGTAAATCCTGCCCAGTCTCACTTATTAAATAAGACTTCGACTTCATTTCACTGTATTGAATTCTTATTTATTGCACCCCAGATGAACAGGAGCTTGAGGTCAGGGAAAAGAACTGCAAGGTCGAACCCTTCCTTTGTTACCTAAGCAGTGAAGTGGCACTTCAGTTACATTACTGGTGGTACATCAGGCAGACCCACCTAACCCCCTTCTTGCTTCCAGATGTGCCAGGTCCTGTTTTGGACTTACCTTGCTACCCCCAGGTACCTGATCTGTGCCGATCCCATCCCTCAGATGAAACCAGCTTGGTCAGGTGCAAGACGATCAGTGTGCCTGTAGTGGCTTGGCTGTGGAAGGGGATTTTCCCCAGCATCACCCTGTTCTTCAGCTAAAGGCTGTGATCTGTATTGACTTGAATTCTTGTGAAACAAGCTAAGACCTTCTCAGTGGCGTGCTCAACTCCATTTGCATTACCGCATCCCCACTGCTCTTTGCTGTACTTTGTTTGCTGTTTGGGATGGAGGCATTTTTTTTTTGTCTCTGCACAGCACCAGCACAAAGGGCCCAGGCTCGGGACCAGGCACTGTGGAAACACGTACAGGTCCTCCATGAGGTGCAAGGGTAAGCAGTGCTTTGCTTCTGAAGCTGAGTGAAAGAAACCAGTTCTCATGTCAGCATCAGCTGTGTTAGGTGACTAATAGGGATTGTCTTTTCTGCGTGAGATATGCATGGAATTACAACACCCCTTATTTTGCAGCATTTATCCCACATTACTTCAAGGTATTTGGCAAACCCTGGGCAGGATTTGGTGGTGTGCAGGAGGCAGAATACCAAAGGTGCAGCCCAGGGACAGAGGAATTAATATGGCTTTGACTGCTCTGCCACCCTTGGATGGTACGCTGCTCTGGGGCTTTGCAATACAAGCCACCACTACATGCCAATAGCAGAGCTACACGAAGCCACTTGCTCCTGATGTGACCTTTCCAGCAGCTGCATTCCTGGCACACCCCTGGGTTGCAGTTTGCAGGAGAGTGGTTAGGGAAGAGCCTCTGCAGAGCTCGTGTTAGGGCTTCTCTGTGTGAGCCAGCACTTTCATAGGTTGTTCAGAGACTTGGGCATGGCAAAGATCTTCCCTTTTACAAGTATGCACAGTGCATAAATAACGCATGTCCCTGTGTAGCAGCAGCTGGCAAAAATGCTTGCAGAATATCAGGAGCTAAAGGGTATTGCTGTGAAAGACACAGAAGTAAACATTTAGCTGTAGCATTCTGTTTTAGTAATTTGCTTATTTAATGTGTGCTGGGGGTAGAGAACCTTCTGTGTTATTTTGGCCTTGTCAGACAAGATCAACATTTTATTCATTTACTTAGATTATTTTATTAAAGGTTTCTCATGTCTTGGGATATCTCTGTAATCCATTACATAGCAGATCTTTATCAATTCTTTTTCACTCCAAATCAAGTAACCCACCACAAGCATCTGCACTGAAGTAATTCCCAGAATTTTTGGTCACTGGTTCATAGGGGAGTGAGTAAATATGAATTTCAAAGGCAGAGGACTCTAAAGAAGAATATTTGGCTCTTTTTTTCCAGCTACCAAAGCACATGAGCTTGACTACAGCCCCAACAGTTATGATAGGAAATGGAAAGGTGCAAGGGCTTTGTCTGATAAAACCAATATCTTTGAGTCATTTGGGAACCTCCAAGAAAAAGACTTGTACTGCTTAACACATGAGCTGCCAGTTTTTTCAGGATCACTCATAATACAGTTAATATAGTCTCTTTTTAAGATGCTAAGGCACAGGTATTCATTACTTGCCGCCTCCTCCTGCAAAAGAAGGCTGAGTCTTTAGGTGACTCTTAGCTAGGAAGAGGTTGACTTGGTCTTTTGGCAGTAACAGAGCAGATGAGAAGCCCAGGAAGCATGTCTTTATTTCATGTCTTTATTCAGACCATTAGAAACAGGCAGTATCTGATTTTCCATTATTACCTGGATTGGGTCGTCTAGCAGCCTGTCTGTGCTGTGTCAAAGCTATTAACCAGATAAGCAAGGGTGAGGGAAATGCTGGATCTCACTACAACCTTTACAGTACTCTTAATCAAACCAGAGCATACTCAGCCTAATCTCAACTCATACATACTTTGGTACTTTTGTTTGGAGGGATAATGAAAGAAACGTGCAGGAATATTTGGTTTGCAGGGAGGAGTGATTGACACTATAGCAGCACTGACAGCATTGGGGAATAACAAGTGAGTAAGAGCAACACAGTCTCTGAGCAGCAGATGATGCTCTAGAGAAACAAGACTTTCTCTCTCTGGTCTCTGACAGGGGGGTGAATGCCTGATGCCAAGTTTGCTCCAGCTGTTTTCAGCAAATACTGGAAGAAAAACAGCTTGGGGTTGCCCCAAGGTTGCCTTTGCAGCCTGCAGAAGGCTGTGTATCTCTGCCTGCTCAGCCCCAGCCAGCTGCTGTACACTCCTGGTGTCGTGCTGGGTGCAGCGTGGGGTTAATGCTGGTCGGACAAGTTGACCTGGACTGCTGCTCCATTGATGTGTGCAGTGTGGTGCCTGTGCTTAAGGCTATGGCAAGGGTAGAAAACAACTTCTAGAGTCTGCTCCTTGGCCACCACCCTCTCAACAGCAGAAAAGTAAAATCATGTTATCTGCCTTATCTTGCTTCTTAAAGGAACTGAAGTTATTGCAGGTAAGCCCCAGTGAGGGCTCTGTCAACAAATATACAGGGAGCTAAAACAAAATCCTCTTCCTCTGGGAAAATTCAGTACAAAATTGATGGTACCAAATCATTCCTGCCAGGGAGCATTTATCCCTGGTAACTCAGAGGTAATGCCAGATATTTTTTTGTTGAATTGTACAGTGCAATACTTTCTCACTGTTCTTTGGCAAGATACTTTGTCTATAATTGCAAAAGCATTTAATCCATTACTCAGCTGTATTTCAAGACAAATTGTAACCAAAGTTTCCTCTTACCATTGGAATGTGGACTTTCTTTTAAAAATAAACATCTTGGGTATTTTTTTCCTCTAATATTATGGGATACAGTGAGATGGGGAAGGCTCTTTGGAGTGAGAAATCATAAGAACAGGTTTGCCCATTTCTTGCTGTTCCTCTACACATGCACATGAAGCTATCAGACACCATGTTGGGCTTCATGGAAGCGCCTTGTAACATCAATAAAAGCAGTGCTTTAGTCTGGGTAATTCCTGTCTGACTTTAGGCATTCAACGTAAATGTTGAAAAGCTAAAAATGTCTGTGGGTAATGACTCTCCCACTGTACACTCCGCGTGCTGGCACCCTGGGGGTTCTAAACGGCTCCCTGCCGTTATTTGAGCCTCTTCTGCAGTGCCGAAGTAGTAAAGGCAGTAATTGGTATCAAAGGCATTTTGTTAAGTTTGGAAGGTAATACCACTCTGCCACTACCTCTGGGAAATCTAAATGAATTTATTTTAATTGCTAATTCTGAGTGTTGATGGATTTTCTTCAGGAACTTAGAAAAGTGTTTCACAAACTTCACAGACTTTCTCTGAACTGGAGATTAATTTTTCTATGTGGATTTAAATGTAGACAATGAATGGGATATAACTTGATTGTTCTAATTTTTGTCCTAAGGGTTCTTTTGAGTTAGCTGGAGGCAATTTGGCTTAAACTAGCCCACCATGTTTGTTGTCACTGTTATGACTTTACTATGGTTTTTCATAGGCAACAAATGGAGAAAGAAGCAAATGCTTCATTATATACTAAGCATATTTCAGTTCTTGTATAATTTAAAGCAGGAAAAGGTCCTACTTTGCTATTGAAGCTATCAGTGCCAGGCATGTTAGAAAGTTGTTCTCAATTTTAAAATTAGTCCTTAATTTCCCTTAGCTTGGAAATCCAACATCCTGTGTCTAAGTCACGTTTTAAAATACTAACATGCTGTGCATGCAGCAGCAGTTTCCTAATCCTGATTCAAAGGAAGAGCTCAGAGCAGAGTCTCAGCCCTGTTCTTTACTTGAATTTGATGTGCAGAGCTCTAGGATGGGCTTGAATATGGAGAGGGCAAGAGGAAGACATTGGGGAGGAGCATTCAGTTCAGAGGTGGGTTGGACACCAGCTGGAAACACCTAGGCTGCCTTTCCCCACTGCCCTTGCTAAGGCTCTGTCTGGGGATGTGATGCTAAGGCACCCCAGCACTATGGGGAGGAAAAACCTTGTTTTGGGGAGGTGATGGGGCTTTTCAAGGGTTCAGGCAATGCAGTGGTTTCGGGCAATGCAATGGGAGCTCTTGGTTTGGAGGGTTTCTTACCTTGACAGAGTAATGTGTATTTACCACCATTTCAGTAAAGTTAGGAGAATATTGTTAACATCTCTTTCTGGAAATAAAACATATAGATAAAAACACACCAAATATCACTTATAGATAGGTTTACTCCTCAAAAATGCATTTAAATTTGTTTCCAAGTTAAACAGGCTAGAAGCCTGTATTTACCTCAGTCTATCCGATGAGTTTTTACCCCTCTAAAACTGACTGAACAGATTACTTGGGGACAAATAATGCAATAGAATAATGTGTTAAAATAAGTCTTGAGGAGAAACAGAAGTGAAAAAATACAATTATACCTGAAGAAGAAACTTTATATGACAGCAACCTTTTACAAGAGGCGGCTTGTGATGAATTTCCATTCTTCTAATGGAGTCCTGGTGGATGGCAATAAACACTGTCAAGTTCTATTTGTGTAGCGAAATCACACTGAGTGAAGCTATTTAGAAGTTTTTTGAGGACTCAGTTCTCCATCAGAATATGCCAATTTGTCATAAGCGAAATGCTTCATGGAAACATGCAGAATTGGATTCATTTTTCAAGGCAGGGCAGGCTGTGCTGGAAGCTCACCCAGCTGCAGCTCTGAGCCGGGACCTGGCGGGCACCCTGAGCTGGCATGGGTTGCATGGGATGCTTGCAGGAAAGTATTGCAGCTGGAAGATGCTTGCTTGGGAAGGTATTTTCTTTCTTGGAGAAACGTTTTCTTTCTGGAAACATCAAAATATCACAGAACTGAGTTACTTTCATTTTTCCTTTTCAGTTCCATTTTCTAGACAGCTGTAACAGAGCTCCTCAGAGAAAACAGCTTTGGGGATTAGCCTGACTGGTTTGTCCTGACCCATGCAACAGATAAGCAGAGAGATGATCTCTGGACATAGATATTCTCACATTAGGTTATCTGTTTTGTACTGCTTGTACTGTGAAACAGTATTTACCAGTGCTGGGAATGAAGCCTTTCAGCAAACTTTGAGGAGGGAAGAAGCATAATTACCAGCTTCAGATGAATTATGACAAAGAATTTATGGAAATACCTGTTTGATTTGGAAATAAATAATATTTGCCAAATTTCTAAAAATTATTTTCCAAAGCCATCCATTATGTTTAGCTTTACTGAGGAGGTGTTATTGGAGCGCAGTTCCAGGTTTCAAAGTTGCATGCTTGGCTCTGGCAGAAGCAGCACCACCAGAACATGTTTGCTGTTGAAGAGAAAACATGAGACAAATGCTTATCCAGTCAAATGTTTGGTCTGATTAGTGCTAATCAAGCCAGCAGAGGTGATTTAGTAATATTTGGTTAAAAGGTTATAAGGTTTCATTTAGAATAATATCTAACTAGCTACTGTATTAAAAGATACTGAGATTTAATTTGGCAAATAGCTTGCAGTGAATAATTAATCTATTCCAGTTACATTTAGTTTTCTCTTCTTACGTTATCCCTCAAAACTTCATTGTACAGCCCTCATCTTTGTCTACTTACTGAATTAAGTTGTATTTTTGGCAAATAAGCACCATGCTATTGCTGCTTCAGCTTGGTAGCTGCTTGCAGACGTGCTGGGGGGAGCTTTGCTCTTAGCGGTGTGTGGCTGTCAGCTGTGAGCCTTGAGGATGCTGGTGTCTGACACCACCTCATGCCAGACAGCTCAGTACCTCAAGAATATCAAACGATGTGAAACACCACTCTGAGAACAGCAGTATGGCCCAACAGCAAGCCATGCTCATCTGTTCAGCTGTGTTTTCCCTTTTCCTGTGCTGCAGGATGGGGAGGCAGCACTGTGGGGGGCTGCTGCTGCTGGAGGAGGAGGCTACTGTCTGCCTGGAGCCACAGCCTCGGGCGTGCTGTGAGGCAGCAAAACTCAGCCTTGTCTCCTGTTCCCTTTTGAAACTACTGAAACTGAGATTAGCAAAAATAATAGAGAAATGAGAGGTTTGACCTCTCCTTTTAAATGCATGGAGGTGTTCTGGAGCAGCTCACTGCTTGGAGATAAGAGGCTTTTAGGACTGAGGTCCTATGAAACTCTTAAAACCTCACAGTGAGGGTGGCTTTGCCTTCATCTGCTGTTGCATCACTTTGAGATGGAAACTCAGGGTGGGGAAAATCTTCTCCAACAGATTTATTCTTGTCTGTGGCTGACAGCCACATCCCGCAGGAGACGTGGGTCATGGTCCTAGGCCTCAAGGTAGTGGCCCCACAGTTTTCTAGGAGCATTCAGCTGAGGGCAGTACATGAGAGCAAAAGGAGTTCATGTGTCTTTTGGATTTTTGCTGTCTGGAAGTCTCACAGTTTTGTAAGAGTTGGAAGAGATGTTCTGCACTCATGTGCTAATGGACTCCCCTGTGAGCAGCTGTGTGGCTGAATGTCTCAGGATCTGAAAATAGTGTTTTTTTTGTTAAACATTCCTTAAAGTACCTGGCAAAACATGTCAACTAATAGGAGGTGAGTGAGGCAAGTACTCTTTACTCCTGCAGTGAAACCAGCTGGTTATAGATTTAAGAAAATGAGTTGTTGTGTTCTGTGTCTTAATCCTCGTTATTACTGTGTAAATGACTCCATCCAATTAAACTCTAATGTGTTGACTTTATTATGCGGTGGCAGATTGGGCTGATGCTCTAACAGCCACTGTAGCTCACTGGAAAATAGGTGTGCTCAGAGCACAACAATGCTCTGCTTAGACAAATGGTGTGAGCGAAATTGCTTTCTCACCGTGTGTGTTACGGGGCAGACCTTACAGAACTCTTCCCATTGCCTCTTCCAGGCTCATGGTGAAGCCAGTAGGAGCCTTGCCATGGATTTTATTTGAGCAGGCAGAAGTCAGCAGTGAGTGCTTCTCCAAAGTGGCACTGTGTGACACCACAGGGCGGTTTGATGGGCTTGGGCTGCCTCGCAAGGACATCCAGATTGAATTCTCTTACAAGTGGGGTTAAGGCTTCCTCTTCTCACTTGTTTGTCTCTACATAGATTGTGCTCTGAAGCGCTTATGGTCTCTTGTGGCCATGAGAGCTTCTTGTTCTGTTTTTTCCCCTGCTATTTTTGAGGCTTTGTTGTAACATGCTCTTAAGCCCAACTCATCAAAACATCCTTAGAAATTTTTTAAAGTTAGTTATCTAGTTATCAGCCTCTGTCCCTATTGTATGTATTTAAAAATTTGAAAAGTCACAGAAGTTGTCTATAAATATATGTTCAGTTAACGTGAGAATGTATTGCTTCCTGAATTTGACAACCCGCACTGCACTTAATCAGATAATGATGTTGTGAGCGCAATTTATAAAAGCGAGTACTTGAAGTAAAATCTTTTTTGCAGTTGTATAAATACAAAATTAATTTTGATCTGCTAATTTCTTCAAAAACTAATTCGCAGATAGCACGTGAGTCCAAGTGGATGCTCACTCATCCAAATCTCTACAGCACTCAGTAGTATCAGATCAGAGACTTTAATTTCTGTTAAGATTACATCCAGCTACTTGATTGAAGTTGCAAATATTTTCCAAATTCATTAGATATTTACATGGAGCTGGAAGATAATATCTTCAAAAGAACAATTTCAAAGGTGATTTTCCCCTCTTTTGCTAATCAATGCACGAGCTTGTTCCCGAATCAGAAATTAAACCCCGTCAGAAGTTCAAAAGGAACAATCTTGGTGCATTAGAGGAAGGGTTCATCTCTGTGAAAGGCTTTGATGAGGGATGTGGGAACCTTGTTGCAAAATAGTACCTTCCTCCACGTATGTTTTAGGCTGTCCTTGCTTCTTCACAGCACAGACTAGCCTTGCATCAGGGTGTGGGTGTTTAGGTTGTATCAGGGAGCCAGACAGAGGAATCCAAAGCCCAGGCAAATCTGGGCAATTGGAAGGCTTGCTGTTCTGTTCAGGTGCACGTCGGGGAATTTTGGCTGCAGCTTCTGCTTGCCTGAGCATCATCTCCAGTGCTGGAGGCTCTTGGCTACGGGGAAGTCTTATCTGAGTGGGTGAGTTACTTGTGGGGACTGAGGGGGATGGTCAGGACCCCACAGGTGGCAGAGGTCTCAGTGTTGGTGGAGTGTGGGTGCAGCCCAATGCACAACTGGGACCACATGCCATTGGCCTCTCTACCTCTGCCTGCTTTTTTTTTTTTTTTTTTATCAAAGCCTTTGAGAAATCTGGGCTACTATCTTCAAATGGGGCTGATGGAGAGAGATATTTTATGCTCTCCTGATTTTCAGACCCACTGCGGACTAGTTTGAGTTTTTTCTTATGTAGGGAGCGTGCTCCTTAGGAACTATCTTCTCTGCTGTGTAACTGATATTCACTAGGTTGGACAAAGGTAGAAACCTGTTTTTAATGTAAGTTCATGCCATGATTTTCTATAAAATCCATTTTTTTAATTTTTCTTTTCAACCAAGTGCTATATCTGAAAAAGATCCATAAGACTTAAATGATTGTGACTCCAATCCAAAACCCAAGACTGAAGTTCATTTATTGCATGTTTGGGTCCTAGGTGGTTTAGTTAAGTAAACTTTCATTATTTAATCTCTTGTAATATTTGAATTTGATTTGTAAGGCATTACTTATGCATGACTTTGTTTAAAATATGACCAGCAACTTATTAATATTTCTGAGTTCAGATGCACCTAATCACTTGTGTTGCATTATGAATCACCCTGTTCTTTCCTGTAAGTTTCCATGGCAGGGAGGGACACCTGGGGACTACTAATTGTACTAAGAGATGCAGAAAATCAGAGTATGGAGCAATTTTTCAAATTTTGCACAGATTCAAATGAAATATCCCCTATTCCTTCCAGGTCATTAGTTTAAAAGGTCCTTAAGTTAGGATAACTGTGTTAGTCAGGAGAAGGCTGTATTAAGCAACTTGAAAACTGAATTTATTATCAATGTTATGAAGACTTCTTCAAGGATGTGGAATTTTTAATAACCTTCTTTTATGTTGAACTGCCTGCTGCAGCCTTCTTGGGAAATAGGAGCTGAAGATGAAATGAATGCTGTCGTGTCTGGTTCCCAGCTTTACCTTAGCAATTTTATAACTGGCAAGAAACATGAAATCCCTTTTTTGCTGTAAATCAGTGTCTTCAAAAAGAGCCCTGGGATGGTACAATGGGTTATAGTTATTCTGTGCTGTGCTAATGGAAAACTTAGAACACAGTTAATTGAGAGAGCAATCACTGTACTTTTGAAAAGTCAAGATAAAATCATTTTTCATAATGAAAGAGGAAATAAGGAGCATTTCTGGCGTTCAATGCGGTCAAGCTTTTATCTGGCTTTCAGCTGACATCAATCTTTGTGCTCAGGCCACCAAGGCTGAAACCGATCACAACCTGTCCTCCAGGGGGGCTTTTCTGGGGAGGGCATGGTGAGGAAGTGAGGGGGAGCAGCATCTTTGTTCAGCAGCCCATGGCTGTGGGTGTGATGTGCGGACCTCTGGGGCTGTGCCCCAGGTAAAAGAAATCCTGTGTCACCCTGGGGAGCTGTGTGGCGGGTGTCAAACTGAGCAGGATGCGTGCCTGGAGGCTGAGAAATACCTGGGAAAGCAGCTGTTCATCAGTATTTTGTGCCTTACTGAAAACTTTGGTTTCTGGTTTCTGTTTTCCTCCAAAATACATCTTTGGGTTTCAGTTATTGGGGTTTTTCTGTTCAGTCCTTCCCTGTGCTTTTCCTTTATGTACATCTTGGTTTCCTTCCACGTGACCTTAGCATGTGCAAAGTCTTAGAAACGAGTGTTCAAGGAGCCACTGTTCCTGTCTGTGCTGGCTTCGTAGCACTCGTCTGAAAGCCAGCGCTACAGAATTTGCAGGGGTAACACAGCACAGCATTTAATAGCTGCAGATCTACTGCTGGTGCTTTTTGAAGTATTCCAGCTTTCAGCCCAACATATTAAGGGCTTTGAATAATGAAATGGGGCAGGATTCATGTACAATTTGGGGAGTAGTGATGCTGAATGTTTTCTTGGATGTGGAACAAAGCAAGCTCTCTTCCTTTCATGGTTGGCTCTTGCTGATTCCTCACTCTTGACGCGGCATCAGATTCACTCGGAGAATGCTAAATACAGCTCAGACAAATGCTGGTTTTCAGTTTTTTCAGTTCTGACAGCTTTCTATATGAAGCATTTCTATGCTGTACGCAGGCTTGTGAAGTGTGTTTGGAGGTTGCTTAATTACATGTGGTGGTATGCATGTTGAGAAGAGGGTCCAGGCAGAAACAAAACTAATGGTACCTTTAAAAAAAAAAATAAAACAAGAGGCAGGTATAATACAGGAGTAACCAAAGAACTGAAAATATCTGCCTAATAGCTTTAACTGTTCAAATTTTCGAGGCCATATCTGTGATTTGAAAGCTAGCCATTGTGCAAGTGGTTGTAACTGCAGATCTAAATCCTTTGTCTGGCATTGAAAGTCTCAGCTTGTCATGGAGGTGTGGCTCACAGAAAGAGAAGTAAATACAGACATTTTTTCTCATTTTCATTATTTACATAATTAAGTGGTTTTTATTGTTATTGGCATGTGATAAATATTTTCTATTGGATAGTTATTGTAATAAAGATACCGTCTGGGGGAAATCTTCATGTATTTATGGGAGAACAGCTGTCAACAGTAGCAAATAAGACTCAGACTCCTCTCCCCATGAACAGAAAGTGCTTCTGTGCTATGTCTGAGGCACTTTGGTTGTCCACCAGCATGGGGACCTGTGCCTGCAAGCTGTGCCTTCTGTTTCCCAGGTGACAACGTTGTGACATCTGCATGCTTGCCATCAAGCTGCATCCATTACTTCTCATTTACCTCTTCCAAGCCCAGTAGGGAAGCATCAGGAGCTTCTTCACGTTAACCCCTGAGGAAGTCCATGCTGAAGCTCTTCATGGCATGTATAGACTAAATTTCAAAGGCTGTAGTGGAATATCTGTGAAAAATTCATGTGTAACAAACTGAACAACCCTTTGGTGACTTCCAGACACCACTGTGAAAATGGATGTTGAGGTTATGTTAATGTTTCCTGATGGCTTCTTGATAAGTTTCCATTTGAGCTCATAAGAACTACCACTTTCTTGGTGTTGCTACCTGTGGATTTAACCTTTTATTTCAAAGATTTTCTTACTTAGCCCTCAGGAATTTTTCTTTCTTCCCTGTATAGAAGTTGCAAGTGAGCGGGAACACCAGGTGTGTTTTTTTTTTTTTTTTTTTTTTTTTCAGGTGAAACAGAATCAAGCAAAATAAACTACAAAACCTGCATGTATTTGAAAGGGGTTCCCTGTCGTGCACTAACAGATGTGTGCACCGTGTTTTTATATCTAGAATATGTAGATTTACATACTTGCATACCAGTGTAGCTGTACAACAGTGAATTGGGGCTCTGGGAACACAAATCTTCAAAAGCATTGTTACAGAGAAGTAGTCTTGGTATGCAGCTATTCTGTTTCTGACAAGGGGATCTCTCTGAAGTGCCAGAATAGCAAGTAGGTTTGTACTTGGCCCACTTCTACTGCTGTGCATAAAATATATGAATACATGTGTATGCATACATTGATACTGCTGTGTATACAGTGTGCGTTCACACCTGCAGGTTAGTAGATGGCAGCCCTTCCTTGGGTTGGATTTCCACTTCTGCTTCTGGGGTGCAGTTGCTCAAAGTTAGAATTTGCTTGGCAAAGTACAGAACTGGAGAGTGCAGGTGGAAACCATTTCACAGCTTGAGAATTTTCTTGGATTTTGTACCCCACTTCTTAGCGTGATCTTCAGAGATTTATGACAGAATTGCCAGCTGTTTATTTTGTAATCCACAATACTACTTAAATGTTCTTTTGGTTAAGATTCAGGCTGAAGAAAATTCATCAGATTTCTGCACTTAGTTGAGTGTTTATTCCAATGTCTGCTGTGCCAAAGTGCAGCATTTGATCACAGGCTTCTCCCTTTTGATGTTATTATATTGAATAAATACCATGTGTGTGCGGCTTGTAGATCAACAATAGATTTCTATTGCTTTGGGTGTTAATCTAGCTTAGAAAGACAATTTGGCCTGTCACTCTACAAGAGATCCTACACCTAGAGATAAACTCAGCCTGAATAGCTTTGGTTTTAGATTTGACAGCCACGACTCCTTTCCAGGAAGCTCATTTAGGTTTTACCCTACTCCATGCCAATTTAACCAGGCTTTTCTACTTGAGCTTGGCAAGCAGAAAAAGAAGCAAGAAACCAGCTTTTAAGCTGCTACCAGCAGAGAAAAAAGGTAGGAGGACTGAGTTTGAGAGAAACCTGATCTTGGAAGGCCTTCACTTACTGTTGAGACTCAGAGGATTTGGATAACACTAGGAAAACCATAATTAGTGAATCAAGACCCAAACCTTTAGTGTCTCTTTGATACTATTGAATGAGGGACCCAAGTGACATTGGAGAGTTTATTGCTTGATACACATGCTTAGGATGGTAGCACAGTAGAAAAGAGGTGGAAAATTTTGGACTTGCTGAAGATGCAACATTAACAAATCACTGAAAGCTGTTATAAAGTATCTCTGTCCTCTCTTTAGAGAGGGTCCTGCTACTTTTCTGGTTTAAAATGAATTGTAGACATGGATTTATAGTTCCTTGCTATCCCAAACTAGCTTATATTCTTAAGCCAGTTGACATCAAATCAAAGATTTCTGGAGCTATTGAAAGCAACTTTGTTGCATGCTTTGTAGTTTAGACTTTAATACCTTTTGGTAAGGCTGCTGGATCTTTATTTCTTCTTGGACTTCTCAGTCAATGAAACAGAAAGCACTGAGACTGTGAAACAGCCTGGAAATGTTTTCTCTTCCATCAAGAAACACAACATGTCCTTTCAAAGCTTAATTGAGCAGCACAAAGCTAATTAGCTGTCCGAAGACATGCCATTTAATTCACAATCCAGCATTAATTTGTTCTACAGACTGAGCTTATCTCGTATATAAATGCCTTTGCCCTGTGGCTTTCCAAACAGCTGCAATACACAAAAAAGACTGATAACTCTGTCATTTGAATGTTGCTTGCTTCCTTCACTTGTGCATAAAATACCAAACTGCATGTGAATTGTAACTGGAAAGTTTTCACTGTCACAATGAAAAAATAATTTGTATTTTTATTCCCTTCTAGCTGGGAATAATGTTATCGCTCTGGGATGCAAAAGCCATCATTTGAGGTTTGCACTAGATTATCATTTACAACCTGCTAATCTAATGTGTGATTTTGATGGTATGTTGAATAAATCGTTTCAAAGCTTTTTTTGTGGATAGTAACTAATTGCCTTATCACTTTCTCTTTATTGTAAAAATCCCAAGTATATTTGTTAAGCTATTACAGCACAGAGGAATTACTACAGTTAATGTGAAAGAAGTTTTATGCTGCTAATCTTTGAAGCATATAGTATCATTTTCTGAGACTATTTAACAAATTCTTTCCCTTATCCATCTTCAGCAAGAAAGTCCTGATTTTCTTAGGATACATAATGAGTGAGTTCATGAAGTATGACTTCTCATGCCCAGATACTAAAGCCTATAACGTTACACTGGCTGCCTTGCTGAACTCATTGTTCTAGCAAATGTTTGCAATTAATTTTCCCTCCTCTTCGTATAAGTTGATTCCTTTGTACATTATGCTATCTGTGAAGAGACCCATTAGGAAAGAAGTTCAGAACTTCTTTTTCTTTGCAAAAACCAAATGATATGCTTGGTCCTTATAAGCATGTTTGCAGTAAGGATATTTTTAAACATCTGTGTTGAAGATTTTAGAGGTCTCCAGGCTTTTTCCAGGCTCTGCCAGATACTCAGGGGCCAGCCTGTGGCAGAGCTTTGATTTTTTTAGGATGACTCCTAAAGGTTGAGGGGGCAGAGGTGCTGCTTTCCTGGGCTGCTAGCAACTGGGAATAGGGAAAGATGATGTGAAGGGAGGGAGGAATGAGGGAAAATTGTTGTGGAAGAGGCTAGAAGGACAAAGGCATTATTAATACTTTTTGCCAGTAGAGTGAGATGTAACTTACCGAAACTTAACCCTAATCCATGTAAAGCAACTCTGGTAGAAGAGATAAATCCTTATTTCCTATTAACATTTTTTTTCATGGAACCCTTTCTCACAAATGGCTTGTATGGTCCAGCTGGCAGGCAAGTCAAATATAATTCCCTGTCAGCATCCAAGTGCATGGCTGTGGGGTCTGTGAGTGCTTTGGGGTTTGAATTTCAGCCTTAACTGGGTACGGCAGCCCAGCCCAGTGGGACCTGCCTTGTTCACTCAAGCCCCAGCTGCCCTCGAGGTCCTGTCCCAGTTAAGGGCTCGCTGTGCTCCAACAGGGCTGACCTGCCTCTGGGCTCACCACAAGGGTCACTGCTGGGCTACCTGTGTCACTGCCACTTGCTTGTCCTAGGGAAGATGGCACTATTCAGGCGAACTGGGGCAGATCTGGGGTCTCTCCTCTCCCTTCTGAGATGACTCCAGTGGAGGTCTGCGTGATGTGAGATGTCTGACAGCAAATGAGCTGCTTGCACGCCTGATGTCCTAGGAGCTGCTTACCTACATCAGTCTGCTGAAGGGTTATCGCTTATCCACTAAGCTCAGGCTTCTGTTCCAGATGCAGGAGACCACTACACAAGTTGAGGTGCTGGTTGACAAGAGGGAAGAGGTAGGAAAAAGGCAAGAAAAACTTGAGAGCAAGCTTCCTTAGAAGCAATAGCAAAGGCAGATATCCTGGCCCATGCAAGCTGCATGTTGTGCTTTATCCAACACACCAAACTGACTGGGCCTCTGTTGCTTTTACAGTCTGAGCTTTTTATTCATAGTTATCCATTGATTATTTTTTTCCAAATAAAGCCAAACTGAGCATGCCACACTGTATTGACTGCCCCATGTATCCTCACTGGCATCTTCTCTGGCCAAAATATGTTTATCCTCTCCTCCAGGGAGTTTCATGTCTGCATTTTCCTTGGTCATCGAGTTGGTCAGCTCTGTGAAGGGAAAAAAATGGAATTGCATTATTATTTGCTCATATAAATTGGTTCCTCAGTGTAGACTAATGGAGTGCTAGTGATTTATAAAGCTGATATATCAAGAAAAGAGATAATGGGAAGATACTTTCCATTTTTAAACCTTAAACAAAAAAAAAGCATCCCTATGAATTTTATGACTGGCTCATAATGCATCTTTCCTGTAGCTAACATATCTCTATATTTAGAGAAGCCAGCACTGCGTTTCAGGATTTATAGGAAGCTGCGGGCACTGTCCTCCCAACCTCAGCCTGCAGCTTAAGGGATGAGGTCTCTGGGACAGCCAGCATTTCTCAACATTACCTGGTCCTGCGTGCTGCCTCCTCCAACCCCACACTGTATTAACATGAAGAAGTCTCCTGGGTGCTGAGCTCCTGTTCCTGTCCTCCTGCATGCAGAAAGGTGTCTCCTCTTCTAAACAACAGAGGTGATGGTCCAGTTGCCAGCTGGCAGGAGTGCTGGTGGAAAGGAGGATTTCTACCTGGCTGGAAGGTAAAGGACAAAATTTCACCTTCCCTGAGTAACAGCTGGGAAGGTGTTCAGTCCATCTGCTGATCAGTTTCCCTGGAAGCATGCTTTCCTGCTCATAAATGTTGATGTTGTTGGTGTATTCAGCTGCTGGTCTCCCTTTGCCACTGCTGAGACTGCAGCAGCTCCTACTGTGAGGCCTGGGGTGAGTAGCTGGGAAAGGACTTTGCTGCTGGGTAAAAGTCCTTCAAAGCAGTTGTACACACTGCATGCCTTGTCTTGTTTTACAAAAATGTGATGAGAAAATGTCAAAAGATCATAAGGTCCTGATATATTACAAAAAAAGGGCACTTGTCACTTTGAGGTGTAAAAGTTTGAAAGTGGATTAAATAATGCACTAAGGTCCCCTAGCTGGGAAGAAACTGAGTCTGTGAAACTGGTCTGTGCCAAGGCAGAGAGCTGAAAGATAACCCGACTGCTGTGAGAGGAAAAATCATAGTTTTGGAAATCATGTTCTGGTTAAGACATTGTTTTGGCCGTCCTGGTTATTCCTAGAGACTCTGTGTGCTTATCTGTGTAGGTGCTTGAGCACTCAGTCTACATACCAGCTACCTCTTGCAGAGAGGCTCCTATCCATCAGTTCTTGCTGACTGCATTAGAAAGCCTATCTTTTCAGATTTTCCTGTTGATTTTTTTTTTTCAACTACTCATAACAGTAACTTCTGCTACATGTTTTTATAAATGTGGTGCATACTTGGCTGTGGTCACAAGAGCTGTAAGATTTTGTGAAGTAGCAGTCTGCATGCTGGTTATTTAAAGTTGGTATTTATCTCAGCAGTAGACTGAAAAAATCATGATAGAAAAAATAAATTTGACAACATCCTGATGGTCTGAGCTAAGCAGGACAGAACTGAGAGAAGAATACTTTTTTGGACATCTCCCATTCAGCTTTTTTTTTAATTGTTTGTTTTTCTGACCGATTTTCTGAGTTTTTGAAATACTTGGAGAATGAGCTAAGTTTATTGCAACTATTTATATTTCAGAAGAGCTTGGATTATCTATTTTATTATAAGTAAATTAGTTTCTTTTTGATGCCAAACTGTGTTATCTGCATAAATAACTTCACTGTGCATCGTCAATTGCAGCAATCCTTCATTTTGGCACCTACTTTAATATCATTGTTTATTTTTATCTATTATGTTCCATGTGAGATTAAGGAAAGGTTTATTTTTTTTATTAAATGGCAACGTTATTGCTGATGGATGATAATTTACAGCTCTGCTACCAGTAAAAAAGAAATAAACCTTTTGTTTTTATTATGCTCTTGGAACTGATTACTGGTATAAAAGAAATAAAACAACTCATACATCCAGGAAAGCTTATTGCATTATCAGGCAATACACCTGCCTAACTGATGAATAGGACTCAGTCACACAGTTAATAAAAGCCTGGAGTTATTTCAGGCTGAAATATAGTAGAATAAAACAACACAAATATTGTTCTTGACAATTTTACCATCATAAGAGAATCAGAGGTGTTAGCTGTGAGTTGAAGGTAGTGAACAACCTGCTCTAAGTCTGGACTTCTGGCTTTAGATTAATCTTTTGTTTAGCTTTCTAAATATAATAACAATCACTTTGTCTTTAAGATGTTTGAAAATGATTTGGTAGTAATGTATGTATTTCAAATACATAAAATCCTATACTTTTTTTTTTCTTAATAGATAAAAAGATTGTCTAGATAACAGACTCTAGTCATCCCAGTAGTATCTTACAGCCCACCATTAGACTATCATCTGGTGAAGAAGATAAATATCCCTGTAGAAGCAAATCAAACCCTTCCCCTTCCAGGCCTCCCCTCAATCATTGCCCGCAGTGGCAGCCCCATGTAATGGACTACTCAAGTTCTACAGATGAGAAGAAAGAACAGGGGAGTAGGATGAAGAGAGCTCACAAAGAAAAACAACCCAGAACAAACACTCCCCACCCCCATTTTCTAAGACAGAAATAATCTGACTCCTTGTGTGATACCTGTTGACATTACTGAGCTTTTGGTGAGATGTCTTCATCTTGAGTCTGGGAGAGCTCAAGAGCAAGCTTTGCATGCCCTCCTCTCCCTCCTTGCTAACTTGCTTGCCTTGCTGTTTGGTACCTGAAGGAAGGATTGGGCTCATGAGATGCAGTTTGAAATGATTCAAGTGTCTGGTCTCATTAAACTTTGAGGGAAGACCAAACATGTGGCATTACATGTCATACCATTAATGGGAAACACAAAGCCTTCTGTTAATGCCACTCTACACATATTTAACAAATGACAGTTCTCAGCTAGTGGTTTCAATAATTGTTTGAATTACATTTGAGGAAGAGGGTGATATTAAATTTTTTTAGGTAGGAGAAATTTATGAAGGCTTTTTTATTTTTCTTGTGTGCCTAGGGCAAACTCTCTTGGATGATCTAGCAAAGGAGAGTTGGACTTGACAGCTTACAAAGTCAATGAAATTTTCTCTCACCTTTTTGCCTGAAACACTTATACCTTCAAAATAATTTTAAAGTAAGCTTCTGGGCTTTCTGTGGCAATTATTCTCATCTCCTTCTGCATACAGAAAACCTTAAAAGCATAAATTAACTGTTTCTTCTGACAGCTGCACCTCCATCTCTTTTCACTCGAGTTTATGCTGTTTTCTGTGTTCCCATTGGACACCACCTTCTAATTCCTGTCCCCTTTGAACAAGGGAGGGAAACCACACTTACAAAGTAAGTAGATATTTTCCTTACTTTAATGTAATTCAGGGCATTAAAATCAGTGCAAGTCAGCTCTGTGAAAGAACAGCTAGGTGACTTCTGATCCTTTTAAGAGCGAGTTAGAGAAATTACTGGAAAGTAGCTGTCAGGTTCAAAGGTATTTGGCTCCACGTGGAATGTTTGCAGCTTCCTGAGAAGCTGAAACAAATTGCTAGTTATCAGGAAAAAAAGCAAACTAGGGCTCAACTCCCCTTCTCTTTACATCATTCTCAAAGATGAATGCATAAATAATTGTGGGAAGTGAGCAGATTGACTATTTGATTAAATAGAAAAAGAATTATCCTTCTGGGAGGGCAAGAGCATAGAAGTTACAGATCTTTGAATGATTTATTTCCAAGAGTCAGTCCCGTTTCTCTACGTGACACATTCTGGCTTCTTTCAGTCTCCATTAATAAAATAAAAGGTCCAAGAATGGCAATACAAATGTTTACAGGGTGTTCTTGGGATCTTTGGGGAGTGTGGTGTGGTCTTCTCTGACCCTGGTGTTCCTCACTGCTGGGCAGTGTCTGGCACAGGGCAGTTTTTGTCCTCTTCTCACAGAGGCTACCCCTGCTGCCCCCCACTGCCAATCCCTGCTACCTAGACCCAATGCAAGTACCAGAATAACTCCACACGTGCACGGCAGGTTTCTGTTCACAGGACTGCTGCATGGAGACTACCACAATTTTTAAGGGCTTGTACTGGGGGCTGTAGAGAGCCTTTGTGGGCCACTTTGGTAGAACTTGAGAGCTGGATGTGTTCACAACTGAAACAAAGTAATGTTTTAGTGCTTTTGATGCTAAAATGTGTTAATTTTATGACAGACTGGCTTGTTAGGCTTTGTAGAAAACTGCCCACCGAAAACACGGATAGTTTGCATCCCCATCTTCTGAATGGCATCTAAATCATCGTTATGTTGAACTCCCATCGCCATCAATAAGGCACATCAAAAGTGAGCAGAAAGGAAAGCCAAGTTTGTTTTATATGTTTGATGCTGTAGAGTTCAGACACAAGGCCGTATATCACTTCAACATGCAGTTCCTCTCAATTTACGTTAAATAGGGTTCACTGGAGAGTTGTCTGTCTCTTCTCATTCTTATAATGGACATTGAGTTTTCTAAAAGAAGACTGACCTAATTCTCTCGACAATTTTGATGGTATTTCTAAGGCAATCGAAAGAGTATGAATGAATATATCCCCTCTGATCATAAAAATCAAAGCAAGCACCCCTCATTAATGGCAGGCTGATCCCAGAGTTTCTGTTTCCAAGAACAGCATGCGTCAGTCAGGTTTTTCACGTTGGAAGTCTTCAGCTGACCTGTAAGGTCTTGGTAGGGTCTTATGTTCTTTGTAAAGAGCTGATGTTTATATTTGACAGACTAGGACACGGAGAGCTAGAAAAGTCCAGCTTTTCTTGCTTCAGTACCACACTGAGCAGCATCAACAAAACGCTTGTCAATCAAAACGCTTGTCAATCTTTGGCTGCTTTTGTGTACGGCCTCCTCTTACTTCGTTTTAGCTCCTGCAGTACTGCATGTTGGCATGTTTCCTCCCTAGTGAGAGATTTTCAGCATCTTGAGGTGGTTCCAAGGAAAATAAACCAGCTTTTGCTAAAGCTTAGGCCATCAAACAGAGTAGAGTGGAGTTTGCTTTCTCATATTACCTTCAAGCTGAGAAGGTTGAAGCAGATGAGATTTCTTTAATCACTAAACTCATAAGGAGGTTTCTCTTTCCCTTTTTTAGAATTGCAAATTCTCTTTGATCAGAGGGAAACCGATTTTCTGAATGACACCTGTTTTGTACAATGATTAAGATGTAATAACCTCATTTGTTCATAGCATGACATCTCCTAAAATAACAGTAGCAGCTTTAATACTCAACAGTTTGACACTTCCTTATTGCCTTATGGAATATATTTATAAAAGAACCTGCTAGAATTGTCTGTGTAACACATGACTTAGATCTGTGCAAGTTTTAAAACCAACGGTACGTTGAAATGTCTGGAATTACAGTTATTTTGTAAACTTGGGAAGATTGCTAAGTATAAGCCTATTTTGCTCTTTTACAACTGTCTGTTACTTATGTACTTAAGAGCAATTCTACAGTAATAAATCATTCACATGTACATAACAAAATGCAAATAATACTGTAGTGTTTTTTTAGTCTAGGGAAGCAAAGAACTTCCAGAGGGTTTTAGAAGTAAGACTGAGAAAAAGCACAGGATTTTAAAAAATGAGGAAATACATGGCACCTTGAAAGTACATTTAAAACCTATCAGTAGGAAAAGCTGACTGTATGTGTTGTCAGTGAATAAACAAGTTAGTAAATTTACTGTTTTTCTCAATTCTTTAGGCAGAATCTAGCAAGGTAAAGTGCTACAGCTTTTTTGTACGTGATGTTATTCAGTCCTAACACTAGGCTGTGAGGTCATTTTACTGCACGTAGGAGTAAACGTTCAGAGAATCAGAAATTCAAGTAATTTAATCAGAAATCAATTCCAGCCCCTTAATTGGCTGAATGTTCTTTGCTGAGTATAGAAAATTGGATGTGGTGTTTTTTTTTGTGGGGTCTGTCTATTTGCACGTTTCTTCTGTGGAATTGGTTTTACCAATTCTTGTGGTCTTGTGTCTGCAACAAGCTCTATCTGAACTTGAAATGAAATGTAGTGCATGCATCTTGGAAGCCTTCGGTGACTGTCATCTCTAGATAAAATAATGTAATCAGTTACAAATTTATTTTTATGACTTATTATTGATCATCATATAACCTTTTACAATTCCTTAAATTTTTGCAGATGTTAAATGAGGAAAAATACTTCCAAAGAATTTCTCTCTTACCTGTGCAATGAGTTAAGATTTACCTGCCCTCTGGATTTCTCTAGTTTGTCTTGCCCAATAACGCTTCTTTGGGAGCCAAAATAATCCTGCTCTGTCTCTTCCCATATCTGTAGAAAACATTTGGATTAGGAGAATTTTTATTTTAAAATAACCTCTTTTGCATTCTCATCCCTGAGCATTGCTGAGATGGGGGAATGGGAGAGTGAGGGGTAGCTTTAATAAGGAATGGTAAGGAAGCATTTGGAGAAGATTGTGGTGCCTCTTCAGCTGTTGCTTGTGTTTTAGGAGTATTTCAATCATCTGTACGCTTCTGGTAACTTGAACCTTCAGCTCATTTGAATCAGCTATGATAACAATAATTCTATAAATCTTTCTGAACTTTGGGGCTCAATTAACAGTTGACTCCTCAAGCTGAAGTGGTCTCTGGGTAAGGCTTCCAGGAACACTCATCTGCCTCTTACAGACTGCGCAAACTGGAAGGGATGCAAATATCTGCTTGTCTTGTTGGATGTTCATATTAATAATTCAGCTCATTGGATTCCTATTGCCTGCAATAGATTTTTTTTTTTTTTTTATAGTTTGATACGTTTCTGTGAGGTTGTAATTCAGCAATTTGCAGCTCCCAGCAGTACTGCTGGAGCCTCAAAGGGGTCTATACACATACCTAAATATTTTGCTGAACAAAGTGGAGAGTAGACTTGTGTGATATGAGTGCTTTCAGTTCTAAAAATTGCTGCAAGTATTAATGCCTATTCATATTCCGAACTTACTGAACTATGGTAAGCTTTACCTGGAGGCACTAAACCCACCAGCTGTGAAGGGGCTACGTTGTGCTGCAGTGGTTCTTGCAATGCAGTAGTGCAGAGCTCAGTGGCAAACTCAGCCTTTTGCTTAACACCCATATGAAAAAGCAAAAAAAAAAAAAAATAAAAAATAAAAAAAATTCCTCAGTATGTGCTAGAAGTGCATTTGGTTTTGTTTGGCTTCTGCCATCCCCAAATGGTGACTGGCTGGTCCTTGAGCCATGGATGAGCCTCCCTATGGGTGCTGCTGGCAGCAGCTGGGCTGCTCTGTGCAAGGACACCCAGTCCGTGAAAGGCAAAACAGCCTACAGCTTTCCTAGTGAGCCCAAAGCTGGCATTAAGTGTCCAGCAGTAATCTAACCATGGCAGGCCATACAGGGGGCAGAAACCCAGCCAGGATTTAGCACAGGTATTTCCCAGCTAACACCTGTGCCGTGGTAGGACTTCTGGCATTGGTGCCTCGTGTAGTTGTCTAACGCAGGGTTGCCTGTCTGAATTACAGCCCTGTCTTTGACTGAGCTGAGGACAAGTTCAGAGCATCGAAGTTGCTTTTGAAAATGAGATTTAGGGGAGATTAGAAAATTGGATTTCCTTAGCTTATTGACAGGCTTCTAAAGGACCAGCCAAGTGGGCCAGAAAACAGCATTATAAATGAAATGTTATTTACTAGTGGAACATTAGGGTTGCCTCTGGTGAAGTGTTTTGAATAAGTTTTCCACTGAAATCATTAATGAGCTGAATTCAGAAAGAAAAGCAATGGCTTCGTTAGTTGCTATGATACAAAATAATGCAAGAATTCTCACTGTTATTACTTCTGGTTCTGTAAAATAAAACACTCAGCGTCTTATGGATGCTACGTGTTTAAACTGTATTTGCAAACATTCCAGAATATATAAGCAGCTGTTTTTTTTTTCCATATCAGGTGCTTGAAAATCTTATTACAGTCTGTTTCTGGGGCTTAGCAGCTGCTTTATAGTACAGTGACTGGTGTTTGATATATGAATAAATCAGACAAGATACACCACGCAATATAAAAGAATCAAAATGGGAATGCTCATTACCCCGATATATGCTCTCAGAGCTGCAATGAATACCTGACTAGTACTGGAAATATATGCAAAATTTCATGAATCAGTTAGTCTGTACTCGAGTGACTTTTACCAGCAAAGTGTTTAAGCTAAAGCAATTCCTTTGTACAAGCACAGAGCTCCATGAAAGTGTTTGTATCTGAATCTGAAATGAGAAGTTGGCGCACAATTGGAGAAAGGCTCAGCATCCTAAAAGATGAAACATCTTCATAAGGAAAATATTATTCTTTATCATTTGCATGGCAAAGCACCAAAGGCCTCATCTGAGATCAGGGCACAATTGCGTTAAGTTGTTTATAAGCAAAATTGTATACATTTCATTGTCCTAAGTGTTTATGTTTTCCTCTAAAAGATGTTTCCTGCCTCAGCCAGAATTTACGAACGAGGTGCAAGAACCATTTGGTCAAATTCTGCATTGGGTGAGCCAGGTGAAGGTGGCCTGGAGGAGGGAAACAGTGAAAGTAATTATTTGTGGAGAAGTTCTAGAAAATGCACTGTGTGCCTTCAGAGGGAAAAAATATCGACTGCATTCACATTTTAATGCTTCATTGTTATCTTCCTTATGACATTTGGCTAAGATTGAGACATCCTGCCATAATGGAAAACGGCACTGTAAAATCTACAGTAGTCTGTGAAGGACTTTAGTGGAATTCCTGCATTTTTGTTGGGTTTAGGAAACCAGGGGCAATTATTAAATGGATCTACTGAGGGGCACCTCAAGGAACTGCACAGGAAAAAGAAGAATATCTTCAGCCATACATTACAAATCATTCTCCACTGTATTTCAGAGTGCTAACATTCAGTGGACTGTCTCTAAGAAGATTGAAAACAGGTATTTAGCTAACCTGAAGGGTAGAGGAGGAGGTAAAACTCTCTTTAAAGAGAGTGTTCAGACTGCATTTTCTTACTCTGGTGTAAGCGCGCAGCATCGGCACTGATATGAGATGTGACTGATAGTGTGACACCAGGTATTGTAGCTCAGCTCAACAAACTAGATTTGGCACTAGATCAGCTTATACTTGAAAGCAAGTAAATCTGATAATATGTTTGGGACTTGAAAAATGTCATATCCAAGGCAAGCTTCTTTTTGAATACTTGAAATTGTTGATACGAATGATGATGAAAAGACACTAGGTGAGGCCTAGATGACACCTGCTTTATACACCCAACTTTATACTTCAGAAAATGTACCAGCACAGTGCACTTGTGGTTCATGAAAAATGTTCTCTGCCCTTCCTCCTGCCTCCTTTTTTTCTTTTTTTTTTTTTTTTAGATAGTTAATCCATATTGAATAGTGATCAAAAATTCATCAGTCTTCAGATTAATTCATCTTTTTCACATTTGAAAGTTATTCATGTGTAGGTTTTGTTTGCTAGTGATGCAATGCTTTCAAACTGTCTTGCAGACAAAGATGTGCTGTGCCTGGCTGCTCATTTATGATGCCTGGTCACTGAGGTGATTATTTGCTGGATCATGTTTTTCTCTTAATTTTGCTCTGTAGTATTAGTCAAGTGATCATGGAGTACTTATTTGGATCTCTCACCTCTGAAATGGATGAATGTATCAACTCAGATGCCCCATGTCATTTCTTTAGAGGTGAATATTTCTGCTCTGATAGTCAGCAAGTGATTGCCTTTTTTCTTAATGTTTCTGTGACCAAGGAGTCAGTCTGAAAACTGATATTGTCTTGCACTGGAGGCTGCTTTGGCTCTTCCTACCCAAGGTGGCTCCCATAACGCCAGGGGGTTAGGTAGGTTGACTCGGTTAGGGTAGGACAGGATTTTTGGAAGATCTACATCTGGTAGCAGCAAATCCTTCTATTATCTTGTGGGTTTTTCCAAGTGCTCTGGAAAGGGAAAACAAGGTAAAAGCGATACAAATCCATTGTACTGAAGGAGGGAAAATGTCCCTTAGTTGTGTGGGTGCTGCTGATGATCTGTGCATTATTTCACAGAGATGTCTCTTTGTATCTTGAAACGTGGATTCATCTTTCCCTTATGAGTTCTCTCAGAAATTACTCTTCAAAGAAGTGTCAAGCCATGTAATAGATTTGTGTGGCTATGACAAATTACAGGAAAGAACGAAAACATTTTTTTCATCTTACTAAAAAATAGGGCAATTTTGAGACACTTTTCACCAGTAGTAGTTTTAATTTAATGACATCTCAGTAGTCAAATCTTTTTAAAGCATATTCCATGACAAAACGTGAGACATTTGCAGTGGCCTTTGTATCATTAAAGAAAGTGAGCGTATTTAGATTTCCTGATGAGTGCTCCTAAAATCATTCTTCAGTGTTCCTAAGGCTGCAACAATTTTCAAAGCAGTTACCCAGTATTTTTCTTCCAGCGGACATTGACGTTCTTAACTGTTGCTTCAATGTGCCCAAAGAATTCAGCAGTTTACAGTGTTCTTCTCAAACCTGTGTTCACTGAGAGATGTCCATAGATCTGAAAACATCATAGTCCAGGTGCAAAGAGATGGTCAACCATTTTGGATGGTTCTACCCAGTAGAAAGTTACCCTATACTAATGGACTGGTACCCCCAGAGGACACCTGGGGAGCAGCCTGCTTGGCTCTTGGACTGGAGCAATCACTTCGGGTTTTGTACTTCTCGTTGCAGTGTCTGTGACCTCTCCAGATTTCTCAATATCTTTGGGCTGAGGGTACCTCTGAGAGCAAGGGATGACATGGTTGTCCCTGCTGCTTCTGGTGCAGTTTTGCTTATATGCTGAGCTAAAACTGAGGAAATGGGATTTTGAAGGTGGTGTTAGCAGGACTGTTTTAATCTGTTACATGGACCCACACCTGAGATTGCTTTATTTATTGCTTTTTAAAAAATAATTGTTTAAGCCAAATGAGGATGGACAACTCTTCTGGAGTTGCTGATGTCTGTACATTGTGAGTATGTTGTCCCTGCGGGGTTGGGTCTTGGCTATGGGCTGCTTGGGGCAGCTTTATCTTCCTACGTGTGCACAAGCAGCCATTTACATTTAAAAGGATTTTCCAAATTGTCTTTCCCCTTCCTGTAACCCTGTTGATCTCATGCAAATGGAGGGAATTTCTACTTAGCCATGGCCAGCACATTGCTGATACTGCACAGGGAGTATTCATTGAGTAAGATACATAAATTCTTTCTAAGGATAAATAAATAAAATTCTCCACATCTCCTCCTGCTACTGTTGGTACTTGTAGGAGAGCACTGAGCAAGAATGAAGTATTTCTGGTGGAAGTACTGACATCAAAGTGGGTTGACCAACTTCTACCCAGTGCAGACATGAGCCTGAGGTCATGGGACATGCCTTGGTTCAAGGTCCGAAAGAACAGAGACTGACCCAGCTCCAGTGGGTGTCTCTGCCTTTTCTGAGGAGAGGAAAGAGTGTGACAAAGCTTTGTGGTCCTCTTGAAGGAAACAGGGAGCCCACAATCCAACTACATTAATTTAAAAATGAAGAAATTTTGCTGGAAAGGAAATTTCTGGTCTCAGAAGAACATCTTATAGGAAAATCTTGAGGGTACAATACTACTAGTTTTGAAAATGTGCATTCACAGGCTAGCCCTCATCACTTTTTGCAGTAGTTTTTGCAAGCTGAAGACTTCTACCACCTACATTTGAAAGGGAAGAACAGCTTAAATAATGATAAAGTATTGTCTTAGCCCCCCAGAAGATTTGTATATACCTGTTAAAAAGCCTACATGGCCATAATTACTCTTATTTTAAGAACATTTTATAAAGACAGTAACTGTAACATCCTAAACTTGAACACAAAATATGAAATGTTGCCCTCCAGTCCTTTATTCCTATGACAACTGAAAATCTTTGATACTGTTTTCTGGTGTGAGAAAGATAAGAATAAAGGATCAGCATGTTCTGCTCTCTCTGTACTGTTTATAAGCCTGAACATGTCAGTGTCAAAGGATTTTGAAGACTTTCCACCTTAATTTTCAGTATATTCTTGAAACAAACAAAGCTAAAGGATCACTGAGACAAGCTTTGACATATATATATTCTTAACACTATCTCTGTGTCTCGAATACTGAATTGTTAGTACAGCTTTGCTTGTAATACTGTACTTGTCACTGAAATGTTCTGCTTATCAGAAGCACTACAGAGAAAATGAGTCTTGTTTAAAAGAAAATACAAAAAGTAAATTGGTAAGTGTTTGCATCATGAATTTGGAAAGCTTTCTTATTAAACTTTATTATATTTTTTACCGCAACACTCAAGTGAGAACACTTAATTTCACATCATTAGCTTCTAAAATCTGGCTGGTTATTGGTCCTGCCACATATGCAGCCTGATTTACAAAGGCTGTCAATGCCTTTGGCTCCCTGTGACTTAAGTGGGACTTGCAAATGCTCAGCAATTCTAAATATCAAGCCAATAATTTTTTCAGCAATTTATTTTACCCTTCGATTTTTCTAATCTTTTGTGAAATAGTATTTTGGCTGACAATCTTCACTGCTGGCTTGGATCCCATTCCCTTCCCATGGGAAAGAAGGATGCAGCCAACTTGAGATATCTTATCCAAAAGGTATATTTTAGTGCTACAAATAAATTAACGTAGTAAGAAAGATATCTATCAGTTGCTCTTGGTTCATTATTCCACAGGTGCCATTCTTTGCATCTTCATCTCTGTTTTTCTCTTTTTAATCCCAGTCCTTTTGGTTATTTTTTCCTTTTGGACCGTTTATGCTACTGTACATGAGTATGGTTGGAAATAAAAAAAAAAAAAATAAAATAGAGCATTTAATACGCAATGTCTGTTTATTTAATATCAGAGCTGTATGTTTTGACATGCCCAAAGAGGCAGATGAGTCTCTAGTGGGTTTTGGAATGGTAGTTATGTGTCCCTGTGCCACTAAATAGTTATAAAATGCTGACCTCTGAGTTGTAACATTTTACAGAAAATGACAAAAAAAAAAAAAAAAAAAAAAAAACAAACCACAAAAAAAACTCACGGGAGCCCTGTTGGTGTTACCCATAGCCAGGAGTGGCCTTGAAGCATAGAGATGTGCAGCCAGCAGCTCTCTGAGATTTTGTTTCCTGGTAGAAACTTCTCTGTTTCAGGCTGTGTAGCAGCAGGAGCACAGTGGCTGCTGGCTAGGATTTCTTCTGGACAAGCGGGGAGTGCTCCAAACTTTCTTTTGCCCTAGATGCTTACACTGCTTTGTCTGTGCTAGGAGTGGTGCAGCTGTGCCTGTCATCTGGGGAGGTAGTAACACCGCTTTTTATTGGCTTTGTGAAACACCCCAGCTGCAAAGCCAGCTCTGGTGTCTCAAGTCTTAGTCCTTTCTACAGACCAGTGTGTCCATTACAGATGGGTTTGTGTGTCATTTTAGCTTATAGCAGGGTAACATCAGCAGGGTGAGCCTGGATCTGCCTGCAAACACCATTATTAGCTCGGCCACAGATGTTTTGCTGTTCTGCAGATTTTATCTTGACTTTGTATTTTTACTTTGTATGTAGATTCTGAAGTTCTCTCTTTTTACCCCCAAATTATTCATCCTTACAAGTGTGTTATTGCATTTTTGCAAAATGCTTGGGGGTGCAGTTTTAATGAAAGGTGTATTAAAAACTTTGTGGGATTGTAGAAGTAATGATCTCCCCAAGGTGATATTAAATTCAGTCTGTGTCTACTTTGCTAATGATGGTCTGAGATATTGGTAATTAGATCCGTGTCTGTTGAGTGTTTGGGAGGAAGAAGAGATCGGGAGGAGCTGACCAGGGAGGGAGTGGGAAAAGGCTTCACGATGGCTCAACCTTTGAGGTATTTTAGGAAGTGTTTGTCCCTGTCCCCATCTTGCAGGTCTGTAATGCAGACACAGGAGTAACAGGAAACCTTTAGAAAAAACATTCAGAGGGATGTAAAACAGCCACAAGTAGCTACACCTGAGCCCAGCAACTGCAACCTATTAATAAACACCCAATTTTCCTTTCATATACATTCATGTCAGTAACAGAAACCTTTATGCAAGAAGCAGACAAGGGAAAGAGGAAAAGTCATAAAAGAAAGATTGATTCAGATATGGGTTTAACGAGACAGAACTGGGAGCAGGAAGCTTAAAACACAAGAAAGGTAAAAAAGGAAATAACATTGGAGCAAATGAAAGGAAGAAAAGTGGCAAAGAAAATAAGGGGGAAGAAGGAAGATAGGAGAAAATAGGGCATGTGTGTTGCTGCTTAAAAGATGTGCAGTGGTACCCTACAAAGATGAAATAGAAACCAAATGTTCAAGAGCAATTAGGGCAATTGTGTACCAAACTTTGGTGGCTGCATAGATAGTGGGATCTTTGTTTTCCAGCTGTAGGTTTAAATCTACCTCTCGAAACAGGACCTCATGCTCAGACACGGGGCCACCTCTGTGGAGGTGTCAAGGATTTTCTAGTTTTTATCAAAGCATTATTTGCCTTTGAAACTGAGTCAAATTTACTTTTTGACTTCTAACAAATGCCAGAATGGGAAACACCAGTTTTGTTTGGCTTTACTAATATATAGGAAGCTACCTCTGATGGTTGGTGTGTAAACAGTGCCTGGAAAGGCATGTGAGAAGGGAGCATGTGAGGAGTTAACGCACTTAACAATCTCTGAGGTTGTCAGAATAATTAATGCTTCCAATAAACATGCTAATTAGTTGACGTGGAGAAAAATCTTCCCGGGTACATGCTGGACTTTCTCATATTATCCAGAATGCAAACACCATCTTATCATATCCTTACCTTTGAACACTACCTCTACATCATTTCCTGGGTTTAGACACTTGTTATTGACTATACAAGGAGCGGCAAAAAGACTTAATAAAATCTGACAGCAGGCAGCTTTTCCTGCCTGGAAAGATTAAGTGCTCAGCACTTTGCATTTCAATTACCTAAAACTAATGGAAAAAATATTTTACATTTTAGCCCCTTATTTGGCAAATTGCTTGGAGGAAAATATATTTCTGAACTGGAATTACGTTATTCTTTTAAAAGTGTTTGAAGAGTGGATTAGTCTATTGGCTGCAATATATGAGGCTGCATTTTTAATTAAGCAGATATTATGCAAATTTTAATCAATACTATTGTGTCTCTTCTCTTTGCTAATGTGACCACTGCCAGAATTTTAGCACTTTCCTGATCTAAAAGTATATTTTAGAACTGGTTATATAAATTGTTTCTTATAAGTCATGACTATTCTCATCTTCATAAATTAGCTAACATCATTACTTATCCTTACCAAGGCCCATAAATGAATGTAATCAGTGGAGATTTTTCTGTTTGAATGGTCATTGTATGGAAGAAAACACCAGCTTGAGTTCCAGTTCTCCATTTGTTCTGTTTGAACTCAAAGTTTTTCATGCAGAAAGCTGGTTATTTAAAGCAGCACATACAAATGACTTGAATCAAACTGTTTACTGAATAGTGTCTCCATAAATTATAATTATATCCTTCTTTTTCAGTATTACATATTTCCGTTTTAACAAGTGCAACAAATCTCTTGGCTTATGGATAAGGGACTTGCCAGTTTCAGTATCTGAAGCATTCTTTTGCAGAGTAATCATGTATTTCTCGGCAGGTACATCATACTTTAAATATTATTAGTAAGAACAAAAATATTTTGATCTTGAAACAAATGATACAGCAAGTGGCTTGAGAAAATGTGTATGAAAAATAGTGTAATTTTAAAGGCAGAATACTTGATGCTTCTGAGTTACTAAAGCAAATGTTCCCACTGTAGTTGGCAACTGTCTCTTGAGGGATATTGCCCTTTTAGCCTGGACAGTTGCCAGTGTTTCTTTCATTTATTCCCTTCCTTTGGGAGAAGAATTAATAATGTGGTTCAAGTGTTGCTTTGGCACAGCCATGTTTATAAACATGGATTGCACGCAATTCTGTATCTGTGAATGCAGCAGAAAATGGGCTGCCTCTGCAGCAAGTCCTGCATCAGAAGGGATGATATTCACTCTGGCCTGTGCTTAATGCTGCCTCTTTTCTTTGCTCTGGGCATGTCCCTGCTGTAGAGCAAGGAGCTGAGCACAGACTGCAGCTGCACAGCACCTCATTGGAGCTGAGCACCAACAGTGCTTTAGGGAACTCCCAGACTCTTCTAAAAGGAGCTGCTCTCGGGTGTCCAAATGCATGGCTTTGAACAAGATCCTTCCCTCAAGAGGAGACCAACTCTGGTGCAAGAGGTGATAGGGGAGACCTGGAGCATCTCTTTGGCCCTAACTCAGGCTGCGCAGGCACACAAACCCGTCACTTTGTTTCCACGTTCATGTTTCTATGAGCCAACAGCTCATAGGTTAAAATAAAAGGTGAGCTTTTGTTTAAAAAAGCCTGGCTAACTTTGATTTACATCTTTGTGGTTAAGTTGCAGATGCATTTCTGTAGCTAGGAACAACAAAATGATGACAAAGTAAAATAAGGTGGCTTTGGTATGTTCTGGTTTTGTACAAATCAGAATTCGGTCCTCCTTTCCATTGAACTAGTTTTTTGTTTAAACTTCTTGAATTGGAGTTTTCAAATTAAATTAAACTGTTTCTCATTAATGTTTCATATCTCCTCATTATTTCATGGGTAGAAAAGTGCCTTAATATGTAAAAAGTAATTAATGAAGAGTTTATAAATTGCATCAGATGGACCCAAGCAGCAGTCTGTCAGATGGCAAGGTTCAGTGGCCGGTGAATAGCTTTGTGTCTGGCTAATAGGTGATGGTTATGAACTATTGGGTTATCTGCTAATACATATATGTATATTTATTTATTTGTAGTAATTTTCAGTTGAAGAGCATCTAGCCTGATGATCATAATTGTTTTGGAAAAAAAGCATACCACAGAATGAGGAAAGCTCATGCCGCAGCTGAATACAGGTTTTGACCACTTAAATACTAAGGGGACTTCCACCGCAGTGAGGACTTGATTGAAATGTGGCTCTGGCTGAAGAGAACAGTGAGAAAACCATAGAGATGGATTTTGTGAGTGGGAAGCCTTTCTCTCTCTCCCTCTCTCTCTCTCTTTTCTGGTTAAATTAGAGATATAAATACATATATAGCTCCCTGGACTGTACTTGATGCAAACGTTTTGTACCAGTCAAGCTTTCCTCTGCCTATTTTACCTTACTGCACAGTCTAACACAAAATGTTCATTTTTGTCCCTAAGATTTTATTCAGAAAGGCAAAGTTATTTAATTAACCCTTCATTAGATATGCTGCTCTTCAATGGAAATGGCTGCATGCAAATTTGTTAGGCAGTGTTTGCTATACATTTCCCATTTGCTCTGAAGTATCTAGTCCTGCATAACAATCTAGAATTAGCAATCTGCAGCGTGGCAAAGATAACAGAGTGATTTGGGACTGCTGGTTTTGACAGGATCCTATTCTTGTTCCATTTTAAAATCTCTCTACAGAGATAGAGATGGTAATAGGGGAAAAAAGGGTGTTCCTTAGGCAGGATAGCAACGGGCAGAAGCTGACCGATAATCTCCAGTATCTCGTAAAGCGCTCTCATTACTGACAAACAAAATGGGCCACAGAGTATGGTGGAATTGAATTACGGCTGCTGTCACCCACTTGTCATGGCAACATGCGAGCATCACCTCTGAGACCAAAGCCTTGAAGCAAATAGATAGTTTCAATTATCTAATTTTCACAATGAATGAGACCTGTTTATTGGAAATCTATAGGTGCTTGGCAATAGCAAATGGTAACTGCGAATATATACAGTTCAGAGTGAGCTGATTTACAGCCTCTTCTGAACTACAGAGTAGCAACGTTATTTCTTGAAATGAACAGATGCAGTGTAAGTACCTGGGGCAGAATAAGCAAACTTTGTCTGCTCCTTAATAGCTTTAAGGAGTTTGAGCTTGTATTTATTTGTAAGTGAGCAGTGGCTGGGGATCAGGACCCTTTGTGCCAGGACGAATAACTGCAGATAATCACTACTTTTCTGGAAGGTCAGTCACAGTATGTAACAAGATGCCACGTGTGGAAAACAAGCAAATAAGGATGACATTTGCCACGCTAACAACTTAATAGAGTCAAACAAATAAGCTGGTAGCAGCTTGCAACGATTTTACTATCAATTGTTCTCAAATATGCAGAGACATTTCACTTTTAATCAGCTTATTGTTTTGTTAGGTTTTGCATGTGGTTTTATAGTCCCTACATATCTTCCCTAAGTGTGTTTTAGAATAGGTGCACTAAAAGGATAACCAAAGATTCATTCATGCCCTCTGGCACAGAGGCCTTCCTACTGTGAGGACACACTCAAGTGTCCTGCAAAGTCAGTGAGAGGGTGCTTCCCCCTCATGGGCAGCCCCTGTGGCAAAAGGTGCCATCTAATTTGGATCACGGCCTTAAACCTGAAGCACCAGGAAATATCCGAGATACACAAGGTGACTGGAGGATTAGGATGGGGACCTCACTGTGGCTAGGACATCTTCTGGGCAGCCACTGGACAATGGAGGACATCCACAAAATCTCAACAGTCCTTGTGATTGTGCCCTCTTCACAAGTCCTGGACATGGCTCTCTGTCCAGATAAATCATTGTACAGACTCTGACACATCCAATGAAGGCACCCAACTTGGTGCAAAGACACTGATTGATAAATAGAAACCTGCTAGTCTGCAGGGATTGTAGAAACTGTTGTTTCCGCTGCCTGGCAGGAGTGGGGCACTGTTTGTGGCTGGGCAGGTACTATCAGCCATGGGAGAGACCAACCTATGTCTGCGAACTTCTCACAGTTCCTCCTCCTGCCCAGGAGTGTGGCTCCCTCCTGGTGTGGATTCAGCCTTAATCCTTTGATCTTTATTGATGGATTGATCTTCTGCTGCTCGTTGTGGGAAGAGTGTATCGTCCATGTCTTGCTGACAGGGAGTTCAGCTATTGCCAGCTTTGCTTTCTGTGGAGATATTGAATAAGTCTCCATAAACCAAACAGCTGTGGCATAAGCACGGTTTTCCTTCACTACCCTTAGGAATGTATCTTAAAGATAAGAAACTGGTTAAAGAAATTACCCGTTCCCTTGCAGCTGAGCTGCTCCCAGGGGGAGCTGCAGCCCCTCCTGGCCCGCAGCACAGGCAGGCCCAGGCTGAGCCCCAGATTGCTGCGATCTGCTGAATGCCATGGGGCTGGCTTGCTACCACTTGGACTTACATCCCTACCTTACAGGAGGGCGAATTGTTTGGGACAGAGCTGGCTGTGAGACCTGAAATAGTTTTATGTCTTGTGTGCCTGCATAACCTCAGGGACGTCTGAAGTCTTTGAGAAATGAGGATTTCTTATTTTCAAAGTAATTCTTTTCTTTCATGTGGGATCTCGCCAATGTAAGTGCTGAAATCTCCCAGGATAAGTCCGGGACATTTCACCAGAGTGGCTGCAGTGCATCCCTGATTGCCTTCTTTGGATTTGTTTGCTCTTTGGTCTATAAATGAACATCAAAGGAGCATGGTACACTTATAAGAGACTCCTGATTTCACATCACTTGAGTGGCTATTATTAAAGCCTGTCAAGGAACCTATTTGAGCTTTGGTAAAAAAAAAAAAAAATACAAAGGCAGTCAAATCCTTTGAGTAAATTGTTCGAAAGGCAAATGAATGGAGTTCTGCCTGAGCTAGAAAGAAAATGTAGTGTAGGAAATGGCTGCAACCACAGGATTGAGGAAAACCCTTACAGAGCCCCCAGTGGCACGTGCATCGTTGGGGCAGTGCATTCACACAGGGAGAAGCCACTGATGCTCTGCCTGTCTCCTGCAGGAAGCAGGTGATCATGTGTGATTTTGATTGCCTTAGCAGACTGGCTGAAAGACAACATCTTCAACGCTTTATGGGGCTTTTTCTTGTCATCTGCATGGCTTAGTTATGATAAATGAGCGGTTAAAGAGAGCATGTTGCATTTTTTTTTTTTTTCTTGTTTCATTTTCTTGATTTTCCTGGTTATCTTTAACCTCAACATGCACAACTTTTGTAATGTTAAAGGGAAATTCATTTGTAAATCAAGACCAAAACTATAGACTAAACATGGGCATTCCTGGTACACTGGTAGCAGAGGGCAATTTGGAGAACTAAGGTTGTGGATTTTGTTGAACAATTACAAAGACGACCCTAGAAGCTGCATTTAATATCCAGTGTCAGTTATGACACTCGTGTATTTGATTTCAGGTCTATTGAACCAAAACTGGTTATTTTTTATTAGTGGATAATAGCAGTTGAGGAGCAGTGAAGAAAGTCAAATCTCTGCTCATGGCCAACATACTCTCCTTAAAACAGGAGCTGCCTGCATTGGTGCTATGTGTAGAAAGTTTCTTATTGATACCTTGTGCCAGTTTAGATACAAAGATAATCAGTCTTTCTTTGAATAAAATGGCAGCCTGATGTCTGGATCAATAACTGTGGCTCTCTCAGTTTGGAGGACATAGTGGACTCAACCTTTTGCTGATATTTTGTTTACAGATATAGGAAATGCCATCCAGAAGTATTGCATCTGCCCAGCTTTCACTGAATACTGATCAAAGAGGACATAGTGTCTGTTAACCAGGGAAATAGTCTTGAAAAGAAAGAAATTCAGACGTTGTGTTTGTGGAGTAGAAGGCTCAGAAGATAATGAGTTAGAAACAAGCAAACATCCTCCTTTGCTGGGACCACTGGTCCCGCAAGTCAGCCCTGCTGCATCCTCCTGGTCCTGCTGCCTGCCTGGGGTTGGGGTGTGATGGGGCATGGATCAGTTGCGTGTGAGCTGCAGCCAATGGCCCCTGTATGGCACTCAGCATCTCCCATGGGCATCTGGATCACAAAGCTCTTTCCTCCCTGTGCACACAGTGCAGAAAAGAAGCGATGCTGGGAATCACTTTTTCAAATGTAAAATACCAGGGAATCCTTCTCCTCGACAGCGGTTTGGCCATGATGATGATCTCGGAAGAATATAGTGGCTGATGTATTTTCACTAAGGATTAGCCCGAGCTTCAATGTAGCCATCAAGCTGCAACCTTTGCAGGGCTTAGAACTGTTCCTTCCAGGTTTGGCTTTTATTCTACATTATTCAGATGACAAATTTTATTTAAATTTGATGTAATTACATCCTTCGCCTGTGAAAATCTGCATGGATGTTTTTAAGGTCAAGCATGGTGCAGACCCCAGATAAAATCATTTAAGCTGCCTGTGAAATGTATCTTCGGTTACAAATCTTCATGGGGTTGATATATATGATAGAATAGTCTAGTCTGCAGTAGCACAGGGTGAGACTTGCCACACTTACTCAAGTTTTGTAACTAATGTTGCATCCAGTCTTTTCACTGAAATAAACAAATGACTAAATGCGGTCCTTTCCAAAGAACATCCCAGAAAGGTGCATAAACAAGGATTGGAACCCACTGGAAAATAAATGGGGGTAGGTAATGCTTAAAGGTTTATGTAGCGTACTGCCAAAGCACTGGATACTTGAAGATAACATGAGAGAAGAGTGGTCTGTGCCATTATGCATTTAGTTTCATTTTTATGGCACAGTTCTTCATACTGTACATGATAACTGAATGCAGCAGCTGGATTAAAAACATTCATGTCTTGTTTCCTATGGAGGGAAATCAATCCTTTCCTTTCCTTGATGTATTTCCTATGGAAGAAAATCAATTTAGTGTATTTTCTTTTATGTGAGTTAGTTAGTGATTGTAGGAGGGGGAAAATGCTATGCTTAACGTGAACATAATGAAAGCAAATTTTTATGGTTGGCAATTAAAATAATTAAATTTAAAATGAAAACAAATCCCTTTTTGAGAAGGATCCAGGAATACAGTTTCTATGAGATCTGAAATGAACTTTGTAGTCAGCCAGGCCCCTCACATGTCAGCCACTGGCATTAATTCAAGGAGACTGCAAGGAAATGAGGTTTACTGAAAGCCAAATTTGACAGGTGCCTAAATGCAGCTTCAGCCTCTTGAAGACGTTCCTCTGGTTTTAACTGAGGGAGGAGAATAAAACCCAGCCCTGCTGACAAACACCCACAAGATCTTTATAAGAAAAAGTTGCTGCTGTCCCCGTGGTGTGATTGCCTTGTTTGCTTTTTCCCCAGAGAATGGATGATTGAAAACAGGAAGATAACTCATCACAGTCCAGTTCAAGGCAAGAAGATGGGCTAGGCAGCAATGGAAAAAAACGTAATACAAAATAAAAATAGCCTGATCAAAACTATCTTGATCTCCGATGGAAAACTCTGTGCAGTGCTGAAGGAAATGAAGGATGGAAATTCAAACACCCCTCTTGCAACCACAGCCTCCCTGGGTCACCTTGTAGGTGCCTGCCTGGTGTGCAGAGAGGCTCGGAGCTGCAGCCAGGTGGGGGCACAGCATGGAAACTGCCTCGTGTTGGAGCAAAGTGCATAGAAATAATGCTGTTAATGGATAGCAAACTGCACAGAGAAATCATCATTGTCCGTGGTGATTTAGTGAACATGTGGCTGGGGCTAGAGGTGGCTCAGACCATTTCTTTTACAGCACAGTGCTTTGAAATGGAAACGTTCTGTTGAAAATCTTTTTTTGCAGAAGTTCCTCTGCAGCTTTGGCACCCTGAAACAACCAACCAAAAATGGTTTTTGCAAGTACATTCCTCAAAGGCAAGAGCAGGTACACTCTGTCTCCTCAATGGTTTTTCAGGCATTCCCAGCCATATTAATGCTTTATCCATTGATAATTATTTAGCTTTAAACAGCAAAGTATTATTTACATACTGCAGTAATCTGTAAAGCAGTTCTCATAAAATGACATTCAGCTTTTGTAGCCTATAATGTCTTTCACGTCTTTGCAGGAAATGTGCTGAGTTCATGAGTAAACATTTTAAATGGCTTTTCATTGCAAATCCACAAATCAAGCTTCATTTTGCTTGACAGCACCTCATTTGTAAAGACGTCAGTCAGATCTCATCTTTGGCAGCATCGCTCCTATGAAACTGTCTTTTAGGGAAGATTTCAGTCAAGAAACTAGAAATTGGGCTGTGGCATCTGCACGTAGTGTGTGGATGGGGATGTAATAGCAGTCAGGAGGGCTCAGCACCTGCATGCAACAGCCAACAGGTGTGAAGTTCCCCCAGATTTTTATGGTGAAGAGGAGGCGATAAGGAAAATCCTACACCGTTCATGAATTTAGTGGCAAAATTTTACTGTTCTCTCTCAGACTGAAGGATTTTTTCCAGTATTCAGACACTTTATTTAAATATAACATCACTAGAGAAGATTTGGGTCTCACTGAAAAGTTTTAATGTAGTTGGAATTAACGTCCTGCAAAGAGTATAGAAAATAACAGATTTCTTTTAGTTAAACATCAATCAGGAGCAATCATTAGATAGCAGTGTTGTGTTGTGCGTAAATTTTGTTTTGTGTCGAGTTTATTGTTTGTCTACACTGATAATATAAATTAAATAACTTGCAGTATTCATGTTTTTAGAAAAACGTGTTCACACCTGTCTTATTATTAATGACATAGTTCAGATCATTGATTTTACCTCCCGTATGGCTGGCTAATGATTACAGAAAGGCCTTCAAAGAATGTAAATTAATGATATCAATTATTGCGAGCGATGGGCTTTATGGATTGTCATGAATACCAAGTACCTCTTAGGGTAGGAACAACAGGAACAGATGACATGTGAAGTTATGCGAAGCAGTTAAGGTCATGAAAACTTCCCTTCGTATCTCTTTTCTAAAAAGGTTACTCAATTATAATAATGGTCAATTCTCAGCAGATTAAAAAAATCCTTCATCTGGTTTCCTCCTGGGCATTTAGTAATGGAGCTCCCACCTGCTGCTTAACGTTTTATCATGTCATTACCAGTGAAAACAATTTGCACCGGTGGCACTAGCTGAGTGGAAGCTTCCAAATGTTATTTTTATAGGAATAACAGCACTGAATTTTACGTGCCAACTGCATTCTTCGCTATCAAATTCCTTGCTCGTAGTAGGATTTTTTTAAAGTCTAATTTTACTCATTTTTTAAAAGAAAAGACTGAGAAGCAGGGACTAGCCTGTTTTAGACTAGGCAGCCTGTGATGCCACACTGGTGGTGTGGGGCATTGAGCTTTGCTGTTGCTGACCCCACAGCCCCCTGCCGTGGTGTCTGGCTTCACTCGGGGGACCCTGGGAGCCCTGCATGGTGCTGAGGAGCCGTCCTACTCCAGAATAAGAATTAGCATTTGTAGTTAATTGTCCAGCAATAAGCATTGTTGGTGAACACACAATCAGTCAGATTTGCCAGCTCTCTGTCATCTACTCCAGAGGTTTGGGATGTGGGGGTCTGTGATGGCTTTACTGAGACATGTTTTACCCTACCACATAAATCCAGTAGAGGGTCACCGCCTGTGGGGCTGTTTCTGCCAGACAGGGCATGCTGAGCGTGCAATCCTGCTGCTCGGTGAGAAAAGGGGTTCTATGCGCACCCAAAAAGTGGTGTGGGAGAAATAAGGTGATGTGTTGCATGAACCAGCTTAGGGTGTCCTCTGCAGGTGGGAGTGGTAGAGGTATCTGAGCTATCTTCACTATGGGCTGTGGATAGCTCACAGATATTATGGTATTTAAATGTAAATATTAAAAAAAAAAAAAAAAAAAAAAGGAAAACCAACTCTTTTTCTTAATTTTTATTTTTTTAGCTAAGGAGATGAACAATGAGAGTTTTTCTTTTAGGAGCTTTCTAAATGCATACAAACCCCATGGATCTGTTTGTGCTCTGTTTGGTTGTGGTTTCCCTTTGAAGAGGGAGAGACTTTTGATAAAAGTGATGTACTTTACACTGGAAGTGGGATTGATGTTGCAGTAAAATGTGAGATGCCTCAGCCAAGGCAGGTTGGGGAGCAAGGGCTTCACGTCCCCTCCCATGCACAGTGTTCAGCTTGTGGGCTGTGCTTTCTGCCACTGGGGTTTGCAACAATTTGTCTCACAATTTAAGCTGCTTTATCCCTTCCTCTTTGCTTTCTGTGCCCCAGGGCTTGCCCTGGGGCTCTGCTCTTACGGACTGGCCCAAATTCTCCCTCCTACCTGCCAGCACCCACCCACTGCGAATTTCTCGGCATGGCGTTATTACTGAGGTTAACCTGCAGTTCTGTCTGGGGCTGACCAGCTGGCTGTGCCCCAGTGAGGATTTGTCTGAGCCAAGTGTCTACGTGAGGATGGCTCGGTCACGAGTGTGTTTGCTCACTTCTACTGACTTCCAGAAGAGTGATTTAAAGTGTTTGTTGACTTAGTGCCCAGCGAGACTCAACTGGGGGTACTTTCCTGCTGCCGCTCAGTTTGTAGAAGCACAGGAAGAAAATGTTAAATCACATTTTGGGCTCTGCAATGGTTTCTCAGTGGCTCTGGGAAAGCTGCTTTGCTGCTGTCTCTTTACTTGAGAAATGGAAGGCAGCGATGCTCACCAGCTTCACAGAGTTTGTGATAATTAATGTTTGAAGATGAAAAGCTACTTGATCTTGTAGCTGGGTTTTGGCTTCTGTGTCTGCTGGTGGGAGACAAGAAGAGCAATAGATGAAATTGCACAGGAGACAAAATCCAAATCACTTCAAACTCCACCAAAGCTTAAATAAAGCCACTGTAGCACATTCATCTTCTTAGGGATACGTAATAACTTAGAAAAAGTATTATAATGGACAAATGTAGATTTTAAGTCTCACTCAGCACTGTTCAACTTCCTTTCCTGTGCAAGAATGCTATGAATTTTCACTGTAGCCGGCTGACCACTGATTTGTCTACAGAGCATCTCCCACCACTAAAATCTAGTTGAGTTTGGTTTTAAAGCAAAAATCTGAAGCAGAGGTGGAGCCGAGAGGGACCTCCTGAATTTCACGTCTGATCTGTGGTTGTCCTACATAGCTTTTTAATATTTATGCAAAAAATGCAAACACTTGTACTCTATAGTCCAATGTATCATTCTGGGTCCACATTAACAATATTACCCAGGCCATCTTCATCTGCCTGGTTTCGATGTTGTGACACTGCCTCATTCCTCTTCTGAACTTAGTCCAGGGCAAAAAATTGTAGTGTCATCTGCAATGGTGAAAAATAACATGGTTCAAAGAGATTTCGGTCCCTTCATGGATCAAAAGCTTAAAAGATGAAAACACAGCAAGTTAGAGGGTTGGAGTGTTGATTTGAGATGTGTCAGCCTCAAATTACCTGCTTCTTTCTTGCAGTTAAAATGAAGCACAAAAGCCAGGTCAGGCAGAATCTGAAGCAAAATAAGAGGTCTTCCAACCATGCTGGTAGAAATCTTGGGCCCTCTGATCCTTTCCCCCTGGGCTTGTGCTGGTGGTTATTTAATGCCTGGAGAAATGCTTTCTTTTGCTTTCACCCAGCTGATGTGAGCTGGCCTGTGAACACTGGGAGGTGTGTGCATTGACACAGCACTGCTGTGCTCACGCAGAAAGATGTGAAGCCATTTAATGTTATTAATTGCTAGCTGGCTGATTAGATTTACAAGGAATTTTCAAACCTTAAAACCCCAAATAATCATTTCTCACAACAAAAGAATTTATTGTGCCATTAACTTTTTAGCAGGTTTTCCAAAAGTGAAATCACTAACTGCTGTAAAACTTTTATTGCATATTTTAATTTATTTCTCCCTCCAGTTAGGAAATGTCTCAAAGAGTTATTCTGGTCTTCTCCACTGTCATTCTTTATGCATAAAAATAACAATATTTGTGTTTACTTATTCAATCCATTGTCAGTTTGAAACCTATGCCACTCAGGTACTGTCAAAGGCAAAAGCTCTCTTCTCCTTTCTTCTCCCAAATGTCAGAGACAAGAAAAATCAATCAAGGTTTTAGTTTTTAGGGTTTGAATGGGAAGGACCAGATGTCTTCTGCACATCTGTGGCAGTGGGAAGGAAGACATGAAGATGGACATGAATTTAATTTTCCTGCATCCTGGGTGAAATACATGGCATGAAAACAAAGCACCAGGCTTGCTTCTTTGTTGTGTTTGTGTGTGACTATGGAAAAAGGACCCATGAGTGGGATTGAATACTACAGCGGGAGACCAGCTGATTTTTGACCTCCACAAGAGATGCAGTGGTGGTGAATCAGCTTCTGCACAGTGGGTGCAAGCTCCTGGCAGCCTCAATTTTCAACAGGGCTTGCAAGGTTTCAGCATCAAAAAAACAATCTCTGATACCTGCAGGAGAACCTTAAAAGCTTTTGGCAGAGTGGTACGCAAGACCCGCATGTGTTTTGGTTGTATGAATAATGAATGTTTCCCAGGTGCTCAGTGAAGGATCTTATCTCCTGTGGTGTAAGGGGCATCTCTGCGGACAAACTCTCTCTGGTTTTATCAAACCATTTACTGTCAATGATACTCCTGGAAGATCTCCATCCAGTTGCAAGCAGTAGCTGATGTAAGAGAATACAAAAAATGTCCCCATTAAAACCATCTTTAGAGCTCAAAGTCTAGGCTTGGGGTCAGATTAATTTGAGCTTCAGAAATATTAAAACAGTGAAATGATGGTTGCCTCTCAGTGGGTTTGGCAGATGGACATCTCCACTCCACCTCGTCCAGGCTGCCAAACCCTTGAAGCCTTCCCCCATGACTTGGCGTTTGCCAAGCACTTTCTGTTCCTGCCTGGAATTTTCTGTTGTTCACTTCAAGCTCGCTCATTCTCCTAAAACAGAGGGATGAATGGCTGCTCATGTGCTTGTCAGAGCTGTTATATGCTCCCGTGTCCTTCTGATAAAGATGATTTAGTGGGCTACAGGAGCTGCTGCTGCAGCTAGGGACTCGTGTAAAGGAGCGAGCATCTCCGGCAGCTGGAGTTGTCAGACTCCAGCCTTGCCAAGGAGGGTGTATGAGATTGCCTTCGAAACTTATTGCATCGGTCAAATTCAGCCCCCTATCTCCTTCCTCCCTGTCAGATCCTGAGCAACTGCATTTTCCCCTGCAGCTGACTGTCAGTATGAGGTGCCAAAATAGGAAGAGTACAATTCCATTACTTATGTGTCAGGCAGAGGGATGCAGAGCAGAAAGAGATGACGGCAAGTATTAAATCCTTCAAGGAAGATGTTTAGGGAAGCATTAAGACCCTGCTAAAAGCAGCTGAGTGCTATGCCTCAGCACCGCAGCAGCTCCACTAACACCCCTGTGCTAGCTGCATGGGGCTGTGAGTGGGCAGAAGGTGGATGCAGGCAAAGTGTTAAGTGGCGACAGTCCTCTGAACTGCCGCGTCCTTCATCCCGTGATGGATTACACACAGAGCTTGTATGTTAGCCTGAAGGGACCTGCAAGGCCTCGCTTTCCTGCTTATGCCTGGTGATCTCCGTGCTGGGAAGAGCTGGGTGCCGGCACGCTGTGCTCGCTGCCGCTTCTCTTTTGCTGTTACCTTTACAAATTGGCTTTGCTGCTCTGCAGAGCTGCGCCTCTTGGAGGGGACAGACCCAGAGCGCGGTGTGGTGCCTGTGCATGCAGCGTGGCAGATACAGCTGTGCCCCTCTTCTGGTGTGCTCTCAGGTGGCTTCTACAGACACATGAACTCTGAATGGGGTTCAGCTGTCAAACAAGAAACAACAACAACAGCAAACGCCGAGAAAAACATGATATGGAACTTCATGCCGCTCACAGCATCACAGAAAATTAATGAAAGATTATTTCCCACAGCCAGAGACATCCTAATCTGGGTGCTGTCAGCTGCTGTGATGTTTTACATGAGAGCATGTGCAGAATGCTTCTAGAGGAAGAAAAATCTTTGTCTTTTTTTTTTTTTTTTTTTTAAATCTTCTGTGCAGTTGCACAATTAGCAGTTTCATCCCTGAATCTGTGGTTCGTGTGTACAAATGTGCAAACGCTGTGACTTCCCTGGAAGTTAGCATAACGATAGGAGCAGTACGGGTGTTCTTCAGTGAGAATGAGCACATTTAATTTTCTCTCATCATGAGAGTTGTTTTTAATGTCGTTAATCCTTTTTAGAAGATGAAACGTTGACAACACTGTTACGTTACTTGTGATAAGAAGAAATGAATATTGATTAATGTGGGAGTCTTAATTTAAACTGAATCGTCACGTCATGGCACTTAGATTTCTTCTGAGCGATTTTAAAAACAAGAGAGACTTCTGTGTTACACAAATACATGGCTATTTATTTTTATTTTGAATTGCTTTTTCCATCTGTCTTCTTCAAGGCTTTCTTCATCTGTATGCACGAACCTCTCATCCTTGGTAAAACTCTCACGTAATAGCTTTTATCCAACTAAACTTGCCCTCAGTGTAACACAGAAGATCTCACCCTTACAAGAATTGTTCTTCTCTTTTAATATGTGTCTGTATTTTCATTATGGCATTAAGTTCGACCAATACCCGAGGGATTTCTGAGGGTGGGGTGGTAAACATCTAATTAGATTTTAAACCTTCATTCTTTGAGGTGCCCGAAGAGTTTAAAAATTTATATTTACAAAACCTGCACTGGAGTTAGGTGATTCCTTCAGTTGTTTATTTACATGTGTTTATGCAAACTAAGAAGTTTTTATTTATGTAATTTCTTAACATTTCCCTATCTCTTTGCACACATGTAAAAGAGAAAAACATGCTCTTTAATTTTTAAATTCTTTGAAGGTATAGAGATGGTGGCAGGTCTGAATCTGTGGTCTGTTTAGGTGGTTTTGAATTAGTCCTTCCCAGTGTCATGTAGTACTTGAAGGAGAGCACAATAATGAGACAGTGTTTATTGGGATTTTAGGAAACAGTCGTAAATATCACCATGGGAAGAAGATCTGAACATCTCCAAAGTTTGATAGGAGAAAGATTAGAGGGGATGCTGTAAGAAATGCTGCACAACTTCTCCATTTCCAGTGGAAAAGTGGCAAAAATATGCGTATCAGTCGAACAAGAAATTGTAGCATCACTGCTTCCCATGCTGCGTGACAGGCACAGACAGTGTTGTGATGTGCTGTAAGTCTGCCTTGACAATTGCTTTCTGCTTCTTGGGCTGCACTTTCTAGATCTCAAATCAGCTAGAGAGTGTAATCACGTGCTAAGCCTGTCTTTATTCGTGATGCTCTTGAGGATGCTTATCTTTCAGAGGCTTTGGCAGGACCAAGTGTGTATTCAACGGCCGAGCACGCATTTAAGTGCTCTTCCAAAGTGATGCTTCCCTGAATCAGAGCCATGAAACACAAGTGTTTTGGGGTAGGATAAAGCTCCCTCACATTCCCTTGATCTTCAGCTGTCCCTGTCTCTTTAGGGGAATGCCTTCTTTTCAAGCATGCCTACGAAGTACCTCTTGTCACTTCAGAGCAGTGGCTGGGAAGGGGGGAGGTCTGGATGCTCTGGCGTGGCTGTGCCTGCATGCCTTGGTGCAATCCAGCTCCCTGCAGCTCTGTTTCCTTTCCAAGAGCTGTACCACAACTAACTAATAATAACAGTGCTGTTGCTGGGGGAAAAAAACATCCTTGTGCGGGTAAGTTCACATCAGATTGAGTGGGATGTCTGCAAACTTGAAAATTAGACCGGGGAGAACAAAGCAGAAGCTGTAAGCTTATTGGCTTCACAGAGGCAGTTTCATGTGAGCTTTCCCAGCTCCTTGGCAGAAGAAGTACTTTCAAAATGGGTTTGATTGCTAATCTGATTATGGCAGCTCGGAAGTTAAATTGAAACATGAAATAAATGAAGGCTTTTGGAGTTATGAATTAATTAGAAAACTAATTAGGATGGATAAAAGAAATTCAAGTCAGTGAATTGTTTTTCTTATCTCGGAATAAGAACATTTAAATGGAAAGGATGATATTAAACAAAGCCTACAAACAACTGGAATTCATGTTAGTGGAAAGATAAGCACCAATAGGGGATTTTTTTTAATGTCATGATAAGGTTTTTCAGAAATGGTTTCAGGAGAAGGGCTCACAGCTTGGAGGAGCAGCTGTCAGCAGGCTCTGGGCAGCTGGGAGTATGCCAGAGTGTCAGGGTAGAAGTATTTTGGTGCTGTCCTGAGCCCACACCGTGTACCTCTGCACTTGGTTCAGCCTTTGGATGCCTGCTGGCTCGACATGGTCGTGAGTGCCTTGCAGAGTCTGGGCATCTCAAATTTACATGGCTGTAGTGAGGCTACCACTACCAAATCCTTTACTTAAAATATAAGGACTTTCACTGCCATGCACTGTAAAACCAGAATGAGCTTTAAGCACCAATGGTCTAAACAGAATTAAAGAGTCCCTGCCCTGAAAAACTAGAAGAAGGCTAAACATTAAAGAAGTCTAAAGTGTTCATTAACATTAAGGTATTTATCTCTTCTGACTACATGAACATGAGAACAAGAACTGTAGAGGTGATATATAATATTCATATTACTTAATGTGTTATAGGGAAGTGTTCAGTCTGGTGAAAAGACAGATAAAAGAGCCAGTACCAGGCAGAAAGTGAACGTGTTCCTCAAACGCCTTGCAGTGTTGGGTGATCACTCAGCCTGGATGGCAGAGGCTGCGTGGCAGCTACCTGGCTCCTGCTGAATGACCTGGCTACCAGCTTGCAATGCCTTGTTGAATTGTATGTTAGCAGGCAAGGTTAAAAAAATAATTTCCTGAAGTAGTTTCTCTCTCAGATTTCAATGAAGAGCTTGCAAACAACGCATTCAAGGAATTGTGAATAACTCATAGATTACAGATTCTAACAGGTGGAATTGTTGCAATGATGCCTGCAAACAGATGATCTGTTTGGATGAGCTATCAAGCATTTAACGATGATTTAAGCCCAGGCTGGGAACTGTGATTAGGGTGTGGGTGAGATGCTGGAATAGCTCTGAGGACCACCATGCCTGCCTTTTGGCCGAGCCCACATTGGAGATGACACGACCCTTGTGGGTTTTGCCTGTGTGTTCTCCTGCATGATGAGCTGGGTTTGTACCTACCAAAACACAGGTACATCTCTGCTGCAGGTTGCCTAAGCAGAAAAGCAAACATTGCTGGTGAAGCAACATAAGAGGTCTGTGCTTGTTGTCCTGGGAAAGTTTCCTTCTGTTAGTTGTTTTTCCCATGGACTCAGGAGGGTTTTCTCCTGAGGCTGTAAATGGTTTTGCAAGGTTTGAAAGGCCATTGGCAGAACAAATTGAGGATACAAGTCAGGTAGGGCCTTTTGGATTACTGCTCGGGTTTAGATGGGAAGAAGTCCAAAAGCTGAAGCCTTAACCGTGCTGATGGTAAGCGTTGCAGAGATGAGTGCAGGTACAGGGCTGAGCTTCCTGAGCCCTCTGAGGACCTTCAGACTGGGTGAGCCCTTATGGCTTTTTTTTTTTTTTTTTTTTTTTTTTGATGAAAAGCTATATGCTGCATAGAAGGGATAATGGTATACAAGGGCAGTGTTTAATCTTCATTATTGTTTAGTCACTAATTTTTCATCAGTAGATTTGTATGTTTTCACTTATTCCAAGTGTCCCGTGCATCAGTGCTCTGACAAATTTGAGTTTAAAACCCCTCTGGGTTTAGGAAGCAAAAATTACCTTAAGCTTTAGAAATTTCTGTTCGCAGTAGGTGCAGGAGCATGGGCCAGTAGCAGGGATCTGAATCCTGACCACCAGGCAAATCACAAAGTGTTTTCTGAGTTCGAGTGTTTTCTGTTTCATTTTCCTATGCACAGGGTTGAGAAACAGCTATTTAGAGACCAGCGAGGCTGCCTGCAACTGGCTGCTGAACTTTGTGCTTCGCAATTGCTGGGTGAGCGGCCGTGTGCTCGAGTGGCATCTGCTTCAGTCCCATCTCACGATGAAGTGCCCCTCTTTGGCACTTCAAGTGTTGTAGATGAATTACCGACAGTAGTCAGAGGAGCCTGTTAATTTTCTCTGAGTTAATAGTTGACTTCATTTTTTTTTTTTTTTGATTGTGCCCAAAATGTTATCATAGGGTTGTCATTCCTAAAGTATGGCCTGAAGGGTGGGAGCAGTCCCTTGTGCTTGCCTGTGCCTTCAAACCAGGCTTCCTAGTGGAGCAATTTGGGAGGTGAACTCTGGCACAGGGAGGAGACAGCCACGCTGCCCTTGCACAGGCTTTGCCTTGCTCCAAGTGACATACAGCATGCAGCAGCTCACTCAAGCAGAGCAGTGATATCCCTTGAGGACCAGCTTTTGGGGCTGCCTGCTGTGCTGCCCCAGGGGTGGCTTCCCCATTGTTGTGCTTATAGGTCCTTTGGTGGCAGCCACTTCAACTCAGCAGCCCCAGTAAATGTCTGCTCATGCCAGTGAGTTAGCAAGAGAGTAAAAAGGTGTTCAGGAGTAATAAATATATACGTTTTTCTTTTTCTGATATTTTGCACATGATAGGAAAGTTATCCTTCCCCTAAACTGCATCATTTGTAAATCCAGCCTCTAACATGCATGCAAAAAGGTCTCGCTTGGCAGCTTGGAGCGAATCCTCTTCTTTTGTTGCTGTCTTTCCCCCAGAACAGTAGGTTGGTAGCTAGCACCCATCACAGATTTTACCTGATGTTTACATGACGCTGAGTAAACAGCATTTGGTAAGAGGATTTGAACTTAGTTTCCCTGAATACAGAGGCATGTGGTGTAGCTAATTCTTCAAGAGCAGCTGAAGTCAGCACTGTCACATGAAGACATCCCAGATAGTTTCAGACAGGCAAGGCTGGAGATGGGAGTGTGGCTACAAAGGCAATTTGGAGATGATTTAAGCCTTTAGGACAGCTGATTTTCACCTTAACTTGGATATCTCTTAGCTGTCCTATAGCTGTATGATGGGCACATGAAGTGTTAATGGCCGAGTGGATCAAGGGAATGGTTTTGAGACCTTTCATCCCCAAATGGGCAAAACACACTTGTGGCACACCCGAGAAAATCAGCAATGCTGGGGCAGGTCTAAAAGAGGGTTCAACAAAGAGATGATGCAGCAGTTATAAAGCAGCTTACCTCAGTGATCCAGGAGTTAAAAGAAAACACACAGACTTGAAGGAGAGATGCAACAAGAATTGCTATGATAAGATACACTCTAGGAAGCCTGAGAAACTGAAGCTTGGCTTAATTGACAAAAAGTGTCAGTGAATAAAGAATGTGGTTCAATAATTGATTTTCTCACATTTTAATATTTTAGTTCTAGTCAGATATTCTGCAAACTGGAGATAGTGAAAGACTTTTCAACTCTGTTTCTTTGAAGTTTATGATAGGTTGATAGTTGCTGTTCAAAACATATTTTTCCATCATTATAGCCCACTGAAAGTAACACAGCTTGGTTTGGTTTCAGCAGTTTAGTGGACACAGCAAGAATTTGGATAACTATCAAAGCAATAGGATACACATCATGTCTGAATGAAGTCAATCCTATGAATCTGCAAAGATATGGCAGGAAAATATGATCAGAAACTACTTAGATCAATAGGAGCAGTAATGACAGTCAATGTCAACTTTTCAGCGAGAAAAGTTCTGTTCCAGTTAAGCTCGCTTATGTTCTGAGGAAGAATTCAAATGCTATCCATATTGATTGGATAAAACAGAATGGAAAAAAGGAGGATTTGGCTTCTGAATTTATATTTTTAGCCCATGCAAACCAATCTTTTCTGATCATAATCTGTGCAATAAGTTCACCACTGCTAGAACTTCAAGCTCAAAGCTTGCAGGAAGACAGTGTGGGGATTAAGGCAGCTTTTTAAAAGTCCCTACAGCTCCAAAAACTTCCTCAAATGCTAATCTCCAAAAGGAGTGCAGTCAGTCTTGCTTTTCAATCTAAAATAGTGAAGTAGCAGAAGAGAGAACATTTTTCTTAAATTTAGAGCTATGGCCTCCAACATGCACATTTGTTTTGCTCTGGCTATGGACTAGGCTACTTTGTGTCTGCGAGAGCATTTACACCTCCTGGGTGACTGAGACATTTGACTGAAGCAGCTAGAAGGGGTATTTTTAGCAAGTGTTTTCACAAATACTTAGAAGGCCTATTTTGGCCAAATTTATGGCCAGTGAGGCTAGGTTTATTGTCTGATAAGGGGTGAAATGAGAAGAGCTGTGCCAGCATCTCTGATTTGCCTTCCTGCCTGACACGGCAATATTCACTGCAAAGGTGCTTACAGTACCATTAAACAATCCTCAGACTGCAGCACGGAGGTGGGTAGTGATGCTGCAGCAACAAATACAGCTCAGAAATAGTCCCAGAGGCTACCGGAGATAACAAATATTACTTCTGTATCCTGAGAGCTTATAAGGACAGCTGGGAAAGGAGCACTGCTGTATGAGGGGGTGGACACTGTATAGCAGCAGTGAAATTGTGCACCTCGAGCCTGCTCTTGAGCTCCAAAAAGTGCCTTTGGGTGCCTTGTGTGAGCTGAAGCCAGGGTGTGGGTGTGCTATGTGAGCTCCCACCCTGCAGAAGCACCCTACTGGGGCACAGCTGGGCCCATGGTCCTGGAATAAGTAAATATGGGATAGGGCTGCCTGGATGCTATATAAATACCCTCAGTTTATGCTGAGCAAGCTGGATAAATCCTGGCTACCCATGGCTTCTTGCAGGCAGGGTGTAAGCTGCTGTGGTGGTGCCTCTGCTGAGTCAGGAACGGGGCTTTTCTGCTTTATTGGGATTGTCAGGGACACTTGTCACCGTCTTACCATGGAGATGGAGAAAAAGAAGGGAAGGGGCTTTTGAACCACTAAACCATTGCCTGCTATCTGCACAGGCTACATGGGCTGAGATGCAATGTTTGGGTACAGACTTGTGAAGTGTGTGCTGCAGAGATGCAGGCGTGCGATTTTAAATTGATATTTTTTTTGAGACTGGAATCCGGGAGGTAGACTCCTTCCCCCTCACTTCACAGAGGATGATGCGTGTAATGTATATGTAATATAAGTACATATTTATATATAAACACAGACTGTTTGAGTAAACTAACTTATGCTAGAAATCAATGTTAAATCTGCTTAGTGTCAAAATAGCCCAAGTGATATTAAACCATCAGCAATTTTCATTCATTAGCCTGATTTAAAGGCAACACCAGAGGCAGAAACAAGCACTAATTGGATACCAAACACATTTCAAGCATCTGCAATAAGCAGCACTAGCAGAAAACAAAGAGTAGGCATTAGGTTCATTTGTTAGGGTTCCCCCTTCGTGCACTTTTAGCTCTGGATCACTCCTGGATTCTAGAAGTTTTTCAGAAATAGGTTTCTGAGCACTATGCAAGGGTGAAATGCAAGCTCTCTGGGATTATTTATTTGATAAACCAGATAATTGAGCAACTTTGAGAATCAGAGTGATTTTTTTCTAAAGGGCAGTTTGGGCAATCAGCACGTGCCATCCCAGCATGCAGTGAGCTGAATCATTCGTGTTACAGGCACTAACAAAACTTGGGTGAGTTAATAAAGCAGGGTGGCTTGTTTAGCTTTAAAAAGGAGAATTACTGAAAGTGCTGCATAATGCTTATGAATAAAATAGGATTCAATTTAGGAGGCTGTTGCCAACCTGAGAAGTAGTGATAGGAGAGGAACAAATTGGCTTCCGTGCATTTTGTGTCTGCTAAGTGAAGAGCATTTTGCACAGTCACATTTGCTTTTATTTCTGACAGTTCTATGCTACAGCATAGTGCGATTGCTAATGACGCGGCTCCTTGTCTCTATTGATGTGTTATGTGCATTACATCCATTAAGTAATTTGAGAAAAGATGTCCTATAATTAAGATTACAAAACCCCAAAAGCACCTAGTGTTATTTAGCCTGGTATCTGGTTCATGCCCTTTGCAGTTTACATTAAGTGAGCGATTAAAGGATCATGACTGGTTTCTGGATCAGATCCAAAACAGTAATACATTCATCTGTCAAAGTGTGTTGTGAGTGGTCCTAAATCCAGACCTGCTCCTGAAAATCCTTCCTTGGTAGTTGTTGGGCAGTGGTGACATCTGAACTGGGTGCAGCATCCTCCTCGTTCGCTGTAGGGAACTCAGCAGGAAGCGTCATAAACAATGTACTGTAATTAAATATTTAGCAACTGTGCTAAAGACGAACAACCTCATAAAGTCTGTGTTAGTTTTCCAGGGTAACCTGGGCAGGTACTTGAAAACCTCTCCAGAGACGTGAAGGCTGCAAGATGGGCCTGGGCAGGGCTCTGGGTTAAACCTGCCCTGTGCTTTCTACGAGTAATCCTACTGGAAAGCAACAAAAATCACCTGTGATTATGAAAACCGACATTTAGGAGGACAAGAATTACTGTCTGCATACTGGCATTTTCTTAGGAAAAGCTGTTTTGTGGGAAGCTGTCAGAGCAGCTGCAGCAGCAGCAAGCTTTTAGCCCGGCAGGAGGCGGTGCAAGGGGAGCAGGGGCACTCAGGACGTGGTCAGGGGAACATCCTGCACCTGTACGGAGGTGTGAGCATCGGACGGGCAGTTCTGCCAGCATCTTTTTTAGATGTGATCATCCATGTTTGGATGTCTTTCTAATTCCCTGTGTTTCTGACCATGGCAGCACTTGTAGCTGGGCTCTCCACCAAAAGTAAAGCTGAGGTGTTAAGCAGCCGATCACTTCACAAGTCACCACCTTTCTGACATCTAGCTCGGGTTTGTCATTTCATAACAGGGTAGGTGAGTGACTCACGCCTTACTTTTCAATTTCAGAGCAGATGCAGACGTTTAAGGCAGAATGTCCCCAGCAGGACGGTGATGAAGTACCTCATTTCTGAGCCCTACTCGGGCTCAGCCCGGCTCTTGTGAGGCTGTGTTTCAGGATGCAGCCACCTAAGGGAAAACACGATGATAAAGGACTTGTTTCTGCTAGTTCGTTTTATATCCATCGTTTTGTTGGCCTTCAGAAATGCAGTATTATGCCAGAACTTAATTGCAGTGCTGTTAATTGCATGCAGAGCCATAAACACTGAGTTAATGTATTGCATATGCCTAGGTGTGTGTAAATGTCAATTACAGATTACTTAGCTTCCTTTTTAGGCATTTAATTTGTGAATGTTCCTTAGGAAAGTAATCTTGACAATATGAAGTCTTTTTGAGCCACAGTGAGTCGTAAGCCATGAGGAGAGCTTGCTTGCCTGGCTGCAAACAAATCAACATTGGCATGGAAAAGTCTAACATATTAGTAATCGATAGCTCATCTCTGGGAGAGATTCCAATATACTTCTGTGGAAATTAATGAGGAATATTTCTTATGGCTTAGCAGTAATATTTTAAGACTGCTGTCAAAAATAATTTCACAGAAAAGGTGTGCTGAGCCTCTACAAATCATAGCTAGGTCTAAATATAGCATTTGCAGATGTTTGCTTTTCTTGTGATTTTTTACTTCTGGCATCTTTGTAATGTGCTGGTGCCATTCATCCAACGTGCTCCTGTGATCCCCGTGATTTCAAACACAGCAGCACAGTCCTATATCTCACTGCCTGCTCCTGGTGGAGAGATGATGTTCACATCCCAGGTACCAACTGGGATGTGCTGTGCATGGGGCAGAGGCAAGCTTGCTTCACCCTGAAGGTGTTGTAAGGTTCTTAAAATCCATTTTCATGTTGTGAGAGCAGGGTGGTGTGGGTCAACATCTTCTGTCAGATTTTTTTTTTTTTTTTTTTTATACTGGCAAATTAGTTTGTTAACTAAATGAAACTTTTTTTTTTTTTTTTTGAGTGTCTGCTTTCTGCTGAAAACATTTTTTTATTAGAATTGATTAATCCAAATTAATCCAATTAATTGATGATCCAAAACTTGGACTATTTCTGTTTAGAAATGCTTCCTTTCAGAATACCACCGCCATCAGTTTGGGATTCTGTTACCAGTGCCTCTGATTTTAGCATCGTTTTGGACCTAGTGCCTGCTGCTGCTCTTGCCAGTGACCAGCTGCCTCTCTGCTGGGCTCCTGGTGTGCTAGCAGCTGCCTGCCACCTTCCTGGATTCCCCCAAAACCTTCCTGCAGCAGGGGCTTGCCAGGGGTCCCCTTCCTTTTTGAACCAAAAAGGGGCCAAAGGTCCAGTGGGCTCTCTGCAGAGCTGTCGTCTTCCAGTGGGAGGAAAAGCAGCGATGCCACGCTGGGGGAGACCTGTTCTAAATTACACACCATACACAACTTCAAGTACTTGGTGTGCATGGAGCTCACAGGTATTTACAGATGTGGTTTTTCTCAAAACAAGAAGTTATCTCTTAGGATGGAGTCAAACACATTCCTTATCATTTTGCAGAGAATTTATATTTTTCATGCAAAGAAGTTTTAATAATTCTCTTTTTCAAATCATTCCTGTAGAAAGATGGAGCCAAACCAACAGAGCACAAACTTGCTCTCACATTTCTCAAATATTCCCAAATATTTGTTTATAGTTTACTTTGAGCATTTTCCTGACTCATTTAAGAGCGTTCAAAGACTTGATATTTGTGCAGTGAGATATTCTTACTGTAAATCCTTGTGCTTTTCTAATATGGGAACCGAAATACAGAAAGGAGGCCGGAATACACCCCATTATAAATTTCTTATTATTCAAAGGACTTCGTACCACAGAAGCTAGTCTAGAACGTACAGTGATTTAGGTAAAATACATAAGTAAACCAGGCATAAGGAGAGAGTTGGTTTTGTTTTGGGTTCACAGTAACCACTTGTTTACCTGTCTATATCATCAGACTCTCAAAATTGGGGCTAAAAATGAATCTTTAAGGGAACTGCTTGTTGAGGATTGGCATCTTCAGTATGGTCAGGCATGGCCTGGACTTCAGGGACAAGAGAAATCAGTCTTGTCGTCATGAAAAGCCCACAAGATGTGTGTAAGCAAGGATCAGCTGAAATCTTTGAAAAATGAAAGGATCCATCTCCCTGGTGGTGTGGGTTAAGGGAATATCAGCTAATGGAGCCTGTCTCTGGGCTCTCTCTGCCTGCAGCTCTGAGCCTCATGATGAGGGTTTGGAGTCAAATACTGAGCTGATGCAGACTCCAGCAGTGCCAGGGTAGCTCTGGAGCAGCAGCACAGCACTGGTGCAGCTCTAAACAGGGCAAGAATTTGGCGCACAGATTAGATAATGCTGTCCAAACACAACGGTGATGCCAAGAAAGCTGCTGCTTGGAGGAGTTGAGAGCTTGCTTCTCTTCTGACAGAGTCCCATGGTGCAGGGAGTTATGATGGGGCTTGAGGAAAGGGGATTTGACAGTCGTGCCAGTCATGCTTCATTTTGTGAGCAATTTCAGGAGCAGAGCAGGGATCAGAGAAGAGGCCCAGTCTTATTCCAGGGTATGTTTAGTACTGCAGGAACGCTTTCCTCTTTCCCTGCACTCCTCTCAGTAAAAACAAACACGCAGCATTAAAACACAGTAACAGGTGCTGAATTTTTTATGCACTTGTAGTTTTACCCTTGCTTTCTCTCTTCCTTGTCAGCTCAGGCGCAGTTTAATGATTCAGATCTGTCCTTTATGTAACACTTTTTTCTTCAGTTAAATTAAAACAGGGGAATTAGCCCCTTTGATATTTCTCTTCCAAAGTTGGTTGGAAGTGTTGTACATGTGGAAAATGAGGTTTTAAATGGAAGGAGAATGACTCATATTAATTTAAAACCCAAACCAAGGAGATAATTGCATATACTCTAACTTCTGCTATAATGAGGAGTTAGACAGAAGTGATTACATAAATTTTAAAGTTTGAATGTGTTTACGGGCTAAATCCCCTACTGGCTAGAGGCATCCTGCCCCCTTGGCACAGGACTGCAGCTGGGTGCCCCGGCATCATTTGGGGTGGGCTCAGGGATTTGCTGAGGACATTTTTTGGTTCCTTTCACACCAGTAGGTTCCTTGCTTCAGCTGGGCACACCACTTTTTGGCCAACACAATTATTTTTGTCTTCTTAGTGTTTCCCAGGCTTTGGGTACAGATTTGACCTGCGAAAGCCAAAAAGCTTTCCTTATTATCTTCTTCTTCCCTCTTCTTTTTGACCAAGGGTTATCAATTAGTTTGTTAAGAAGAGCAATTCCCAGTACAGATTAGCAACACTCACTGCGAATACCTTTTCTATGTGACCTCTGGAAGAGACATCCCACTGTGGAGATCCAATCCCTTATTGAATTGGCCTTACTGGGTTGATATGAATTACAGAGGTAGGGCTAGTTAGCAATAGTCAAGGAAAAAAAACTGTTACTCTGTGCATCAGCAAGTCACATGCCTTGCAAAAATAGGTGGCTAAACCAGTATATGGGAATGAATGATGAAAATGGTTGGTAAAATAACAGCAAAGCTATATGCCACTATTTATTTCCAAATGCTATGTATGCTGGAGTCTCATTCCATCCTTGCACAAATCATTCAGTCTTGCCAGTGCTGATAACCAAAGCCTTTTTTCAGATGCAATGTTTTTGTTTTGTTTTGTTTTTTGAGTGTTTATACTCACCTTACTGAATTCCCAGCTCTTAAACTAAAGCAGCAAAATGCCATCTCTCCCCAGCCCCAAGCCTTCTGTTGTGTATGTACCTGCATAGTTGTGGTTTAAAAGCAGAGGTTAGGCTTGAAGTGCCTCAGTAGAGGAGCAGTTTCTTTCGTGATCTTTACAAAACTGAGTGTAACAGCAGCTCCGATACTTTCTTAGGTCTTTTTTTTTTTTTTTTTTTTTGTATTATTAGAGTATTTCACTGCTCTCTCCGAGCCATCCTGTCTTCAGTCTTGGCTCTTCTTGTTGGTGGCGGGTACCTCAGGGAAGGAAACACCTTGCGATGTTCTGGTAACATAGAAGGGCATGTTCCCATCGTGTGGCATTCAGACCTTCTGCTGACATAAAAAGAAACATTGCCTTTACAGAGATGTCAGCGTGACAGCTCTTACAAGATCAAACTGATATGCTGCTGCTGTAGGAGGGTTTTTCTTTTTCCCTAATAGAAAGATTTAGTTCAAATAAGTGTGTCCTGCACAAACTGACATTGCTCAGCTGGCTGCTAGGATGGGGACTCACTCCTTCTGCTGCTCAGGGACACCCCCAGCTCTGGAGGGGATGCTCAGGTACGTTGGAACAGTAAATGGCTACATATGCTCACGTCAGACATTTCTGTTTTTTGCCGCAATTTGTTACACGCTAAATCGATTTTCTGGCTTCTTTTTTCTTGCAAATTCCCTCATTAAATTAAACAGTCTGAGAGGAATAGCCATTAACCGTTCATTCCTTATTAATTAAGTGGTTTAAAATCTAGGTCTTTGAACACTTCCCTAATTAATTGTGTAAAGCTGGGTACAAAGCGAGCGGGGAATGAAAGAGTATTACCTTGGGGAAGTGCTTCGCCAGAAACTGGCGAGCTGTTTGCCCAGCAGTGCGGGACCTGCAAGATGTTTGCTTTCCTGTGAGCCCTGAAAAAACAGGGAGGGTTCCCCCCTGCCACTTCCTGGACCCTACTACGCCCCTCTGTAGGGTCCCCTGGGGCCAGGGAAGACATCAGTGCCTCTTGTTTCTGAAGGGCCAGGGCTCGTGCACCCCATGGGGTGGCTACTAGATGAGTGCTGTGACTTTTACAGGGGCTGTGCTCTTGCTTTCTGTGCTTTCAGGTTGCTGGGATTCCTAAGCAGCTGCAAAGGTCGGTTACACTCGTTTTATAAAATTAGAACTTTAGTCTTCAACCTTATATTGTTTCAGTTTCCCATTCTTGGAGGTTATATATATAGTTAATTACAGATTGCTTTGGCTCTGAATATATTCCTGCATAGATACTGAAGTTAAAGAGGTTAAACTGCTTTAGTACCTCATTAGGAGCTGCATTTCCTACTCATGTCATTCCTGCAGCTCTCCTCTTACCCTTCCCTAGCCTTTTCAACAGCTCCTTTAAAAAATGTGAAAAGAAAATCCTTCCTGGGCAGTTTGGGGTCTGCAGCTTATGCAGCCACAGGTTTGCTTTGCCCTCTTGGTGGCAGCTTCTCAGTTGTAGCAGCCACATTTCCGTGGGGACATTTGTGTCGAGTCACTTTGTTGCCAGCATCTCTGACCGTCCCATTGCCCACCTTTTAAGGATCTTTAATACACAACATTTTGCAGTTTTAAAATCTGTGTTACTCTGCCAATTGATTTACATAATTGAGCAGTTCCCAATGTTACTGACTACATCACTAGTTTTTAATGTTACCATAAATTTCATTAATGATCACTTATATCTTCTTCTAAATACAAACTGTACAGCTGCACTGAAGTGGGACAGATACTTACATTTAAATTTATGCCGTAAGATCTATCAGTTCTATAATTTTAATCCATTTAGCGTGAACTTTGTTGCATAGTGTCAGAGTGTTCTTCTCAGTTAGAGCATCTCTGGAAGCAAATCAAGTGAGATACAGAATTGTATTCCAACAGCGTGGCCGAGCTTGTACTTAAATGGCAAGACAACATGATGCTGGGTGCTGAAGACCTATTTTCCATGAAGCCACATATATTCCTAATTCTCCATTGGTTGTATCTCAGTGGGTATTTTTGATAGCGCGATGTTTGCTCCTTCCTAGAGCTCTTCAGAGGCCACAGGGCTTGGTGTGGGAAGCTGCCCCTGATGCTGCAGGTGCCTAGCACAGAGATGGGGAAAGCAGCACTTCTGGGAGCAGTAGAAATGCTTGGACGAATTCAGCTCCCTTTAAACAACCTTTCCTCTTAAAAGAGCCCAACACAGTAAAGTTGTCTCTTGGCTGCAGCATCTCTTTGGATGTCTCTCTTTTCCCTTCCTTCCCAATGCTTTAATATCCTGAGAGTGTAAAAACACTTTGATCAAAAGTGTCTGGCATTTCCCACCCACAGACTGAAAGTTTCTGTAGCTAGAAATAAAGCTACACAAGATGAAATGTCTTATGACAAAACAAAGCAATCCATCAGCTTATGGAATGGACTTCATTATTTGGTCACCTGCAGCAGCACGCAGCTGAACTGAATGCCCCAGAAAGTCTTTCCAGACCAGTGCAAAATGATTAGAAGCAGAGGAAATGGCAAATACACACTTGTGTTATCAGGTCTCTGCGGTGATTCTTCATCAATGCGCAAAGCCAGCGTGAGACCTGTTGCACTGATAATCAAAATCCATGCTATTGCCAGACCAACTTCTTGCCACGGCTGCATGCCATGAAAGCAAGGAAACGGTGGATAAAGATTTGTAGGACCACTGGGGTCATGTAATGTACTCCCTCACAGCCACAGCACCATGCAATAAATCATTTTCATAAATGTACGAACACAAGACTGGACTGTGGAATGAACTCCTGTGTGCAGTACAGGCAGCCAGAGAGCCTGTTTTATCCACAATTTACTGCAGAGTCTTACTCCTTCAGTCCGGTATTTTTGCCCTTGCATCCGTTCACTTCTCCTAACCCAGTTTTGATGTCTCTTGTGCTTTGGATGATTTGGAGAGGATGGGAGAGAAAGGGAGTGCGTTACCCGTGACACTCAGGTAATGCATTTCCAGATCCAGGCTAGTCCCTTGGCAGGTATCTGTCAAAAATAGGGAGGAATGAAACAGCAGCACTGGGTGAGATCCCCAGGTGGCACACATAGGCACAGCTTCTTTGGGCAGCTAGGAAATGAAATTGTTTTCCACCTCTTGACGATGTGAGACACAGACTGAAGCAGGATGAAGATTGAAAAACAAATGACCCTTGTATATTTGTTTATTAGTTTCAGAATTTAGCCCAAACTAGTCTCATTATGAGGTTTGCTTTTATTTATTTTTTTTTTCTTTGGCATCTATCTCTCAACAGACAGTATTAAATACTTGCAATTTCTGTGGACTCTCTAATTAAACCAATATGTTCATTTTGTTGCCACTTCCCCCCCCCAAAAAAGAGATAAGGAAAAGAAATCCAGCATGAGGCAAAGTGATCAACCCCCTCCAGCCTTTCTTTATGAAAACTGCTTGAATAATTCACTACTCTCATGTGTCATTAGCGCATCAGCTGCCAGCAGCCCAGGATCATGAGGAAGGGAGAGAAATCCCACCCAATCACTCCTCTCTGTGTTCTTTCACAGCAAACTCCTTGCTCCCTGCTGAGAGATGCTGTGGCTGCCACCCAGGACTGAAGCTGAGATGTGCTGTGCAGGCAGCTCAGAAGGTAACGTTGTTCCCTGATGCTACTTTACTTAAAAAAAAATCAAACAAGCAAAACCTCCAAAAAGCACAGTTGGCTTTCCCTCCTTCCTAAGCCAGTAATGCTCCTGCAGCCCAGTGGTGAGGCCAGCTCCTCTCCCTGCTCAGACTGACTGCATTAGCCATGGAGATTGGATGCTGCACTCCTGCTGCACGTGTTGTTCTCGTTCAATCCATTAAAAACCCCTGGGTTTCCCTGGCAGGCCAACATACCTGGTTTGGTAGAGAAACAGAGGGCTGAAGAAGGGAAAAGGGTGAGTTTCCTGACCTTGAGAGTGAAGTGGTGTGTGGCACCGAGGTGTTTTGATTTGATTTCCCAATTTTAAAAGGTGGTAATAATACACAGCTACACCTTGAAATGCTGGGGTGTGCAGTGACCCCTTTGGACCTGAACAATGCCAGGGGGCTTTGCTGTTGTTGGCATCTATAACTCCCGTTACAAAAGAGATCTTGTTTTCCAAAAATTTGTATTTTGGAGGTCCTACAAAGTAAACAGCTCTTGCTTTCAGAGTTTGAGTGCTCACAAAATTTAAAAAGAAAATTTATTCTAAAAAGAAATGCAAAAGTCATGGCTTGTAATATAGAGCTGATAGCCCTTTTCTATATGAAAATTGTCTTGAAAATGTAAATGGTTTACCGGTTAATTTCTGAAATATGTATTAGTGCAGTTCCTCATGCTGCCTTTCTCCCAGTGCCCCACGGGTGCGGTTTGGGGATATAATATGGGGGTCCAATGTTATTGCCAGTGCTGGGACTCCATCAAGCACCTGTGGACTGGCTGCTGTAATTTGCTGAGCAGCCGGCAGGTAAAAGATGGTATTTTGGTGCTAGCACAGAGCGAGGCTCTGCTTGCACACCAGTGTTTACCCAGAGCCCAGATGGATCACAAGTCAGAAATAAATAAAAAAGGAATAGAGAAGTAACTTGAAACCTTTCTTTCCTCCTGAAGAATGTGTTAATCCTGCTAGTCCTGGGGATGAGCACCTCGTAAAACTGGGCACAACATTCAATGGGCAGTGTTGTATGCTCTCCTTTCTTCATTTCTCAAACTCACTGACTGGAATTGAAGTTCAGGACACACATTTCAATATGCAACTAGACTGTTCCTAAACTTGGGACAAAGAGTGTTGTGGATTTGGTTCCAACTGCTAGTAGGATAGTGGGGATTGTAAAGTTTTGGTCTGCAAAGAGCTGCAGAGTTCAGAGCATTCCTCAATTCCCAAATTGCTCCCTGCCATTATTGTTTTCATATCAGCCACATCTGTATTGTGTATAAATTGCTTTGGGATCCTTGGGGTGAAAGGCTTTAGATAAGTGTAAATTACTGTGTTGCCTGTAATTATTTTTTAAGTGGTGATCGCTGGGCCGTGCTTTTTATTTGTGTTGTGGGGGGTTATGATTCCAGCATGGAGATATGGCAGATTCAGAATTGGAGAAGAAATATGTTCTGAGACTTTGATTTATGTTTTTCTATTCTGCTCTTTGAACGTAAGTAGGAGGGCAAGAAGGAGAGCATGAATGTTTAGTGAACGTGCTCCCGCAGTGTAATTTATCTTTGAGACTGAAACAGCAGGTTTATAAACCTGGTTAAGCCAGCTCCAATTTCTCCGCTCTTTTTCTTCCACCTGCTGGAATTGCTTTTGACAATTCATGTACTTTAATAAAAACATATTTTCAGAATGATTTGGAAAATATACTGAAATCAAAATAATGGCTGGATTATGTGTTTAGAGCTACTGTCCTTTTACTGTGCATGCAGGATGGCTGTGTTACATTTGTCTCAGAAGTTATCAGTGAGTGTGATGCTCATCATTTGCCTACAGGTATCGAAGCTGTCACTGAAACCTGCATTTTGAGGCCTTCAGCATCACAGTAAGTGTAAATTTTACTATTCCACCTAAGGTGAGAAGCTTCTGGATTTAGTTATTGGTAGATTGAACAGTTTCTGGGGACTCTATAAGCACACATATGACTTGGTTGGTCTCCCTGAAAAATTCCTCCCAACCCTGTGAGCCCCACAAGCCTTCAGTCTCTGGGGTACTGAAATCCCAGACCACCTCTCTGGGATGTACTAAAAGCCTAAGGGAAAGAAGAAGCTGTTCCAATCTCATCTCTCGTCCCTTCGTTAGTTTAAGCACTGTGACATTGAATGTAATTTCCATTGAAAGAGTCCATGGTTCATTGCAAAGTATAGGAGGGAATGATCCACGCTGCTTTTTCCCACATAGTGTTCTACATTTTTTTTTATAACTGGAATGTAAAAAGGATGCTAAAATATAAAGAAATTATTTCTGTGCATGTTTAAGTGATATTTGAATGAGCAGCTGGCAGCAATGTTGCGTCTCATTAACAAGGTTGTATTTCCTAACTAGTTGGAAGCACTATTTGATGGCATTAGAACTCACTGATGTATAAGTGTGAAGGTACTTCGGTACACAGCAACGAGATGCAGACACGGAAACACAAGGAAATAAAAATGTTCACAATGATTTTGGGCAGCCAAAACTTTCACAGCTTGTCAGCTGAAGCACAGCAGCAATCATGGTGGCCGGGTAATGGAGGCTTGCAACTGACACACTTGTGATTGAAAAGAGAAAGAGAGAGAAGGGGAGAATATAAACATTTTATTATTGAAAAGGCATCACACATCTGAAAAGGCTGAGAAAAGTTATGCACAGGGAGGAAAAGGACTGTCTTTCAGGAACATGCTGCATTTGTGCCTGCTAGCATCAGCAGTAAAAGGCACAGTATGCCCCAGCCCCATCTTCATAGCCCTATGGCAAGGTTTATGTCTAAAATGTGAGGTTTCTTGCTGAATTACTTGTGCTTTGATCAACCTCTTCCTTCAAATTCCTGTGGTCTGCCTCCTCCTAGCTTCATTAAGGAGGTTGTGTAAAATTTTTCCCCACAAGTGCCTTCCCTGCACCATCATGCGTTTCCTTTACTGAAGCAACAATTAGAGATTGTGCACAATCCTTAGTTTACTAGGGTCAGTTCACTCTCAGCTCTCAGTGCTGCCAAAATGATTGATGGCTGCCTGCATGAGGCTGCTGCTGTTTTCAGGCTGCTCTCCCTTGCCCCAGAGGCGGGCAGGCAAAGACGTGTCCTCAGGATGGCCACCTTGGAAATTGGATCTGCAGGCCTGCTGGCAGGGATCTTGCTGTCCTGTCTTTCATCTCTTTTAATGAAAAGGATGGCTTCTGCCATGACATAGAAACACATACATAAACCATGCCCAGCCAATTAATTAGTACTGTGAGGGAAGAATAAGCCAGAACATGAACCACTCATCTGCTATGTTACACATGTGGCAATGAGTTAGAGCGTTTGGTGTCCTGAGAGTCTTGTAAAAGCATCTTTAAAGTGGGGAGAGAGGAATGCATGTCTTGTAGGGCAAGAAATTTGGGGTTGGCTTAAGGGGTAGAGAAAGCATCTTTTTGTTCTTGATGGTAACCACTCCCGTGCGGTGTTTTAGGGAAAATGCATACTTGATTGCAGGCTACCTTTCACCTATGTTAAATCCATCATGTTATGTGTTACTAGATTCACCCTGAGGTAAGGGAGAGTGTTGATCTGTTTTTCAGTAACATTGAAATATAATGTTGGAAATAATTATGGTTTGGTACTATTCTTCTACAGATTTTTTTTTTTTTTTTTTTTTTATGCCTACAGGTGATAGCATGCCTCTAAAATTTTGCTTAGGTTTGTATTAACCCAGAAAGATAAAGGAAAAGGGCCTGTAGTAGCCAATTTGCATTCTCTCTTCCTCTCTCTTTTTAGCTGTTGTCATGAACTTTTCTGTTTTTGTTTAATCTGGAAAGCATCACTCTTTCCTGCAGCCTCTGAGATCTAATGCAAAAAACTCCATCTCCACTTCAGTCTCCATAGCTACAAACTATTAATTAAAACTTCAAACCCTTTAAATATGCAATCTTTCTTTCTGTCAGGAAGCTACCTCTATGTACAAGCATCTCGGGGTAAAATTTCTCAGACTGACACAATGGCTTAGAGTGAATTTTGCTTGCAGGTGGTATCTTGTCCTTCAGCCTGGATGCAGAAAGAATCATGGAGCAACTTCCTCATGTTGAGGGGACAAAGATTTTAGATTGAGTTCTGTCGTAATAAGCTTGGCAATGCGTTGACAAGTTTACAGGGCTACCTATAAGGTATGTAACTACTTAGAAAGCTGAGTTTGGTCTGAGGGTGGGAATTTGTATAACATTTCAGAGGTTTAGCTACTAGCTGGGGACCAACCTTTAAAAAGGGGGGGTTGCCTCTGTGTGGCCCGTTACATATATTGCTTAGACACAGCACCCTTGGTCTTGCTTGACATTTCATTCAAGCTTCTGTCCTAATCTGGGATCTTCACTAAAGCCCCACTGCACTGTGCATTTTGGATATGGACCCAACCAAAGGCTCAGACCTTTCTTCAGTGAGGAAGAGCATCCCTGGAGGACCAGCGATGAACACTGCTGTCGTGCTCTTGCATTCAAAGTGTTCTGTGTGAAGCTCAGTGTTTTCCATGGCAAGAAAGACTTTAACGCTTAAAGAAGCATAAACTGGTACAGAAAGGCACTTAACACTACTTTGGGCATGTCTCCAGTGTTTTGTGACAGCTCCTGAGTGCTGTGCAGTAAGCATGGGAATACTGCAAAGCTCACAGCAGGGAGGTGGTTAGCTGGGTTCCTCCAAGTCTTCAGGTGTGCAGAAACATTACTCATCCCGGAGCTCTCTGGTGGTAGAAATATTGAATCCTGTTAGGAGTGTGAGTAAGAGTTTTGCATGAAATTAAATCTACTTCTCAAATCAGTCAGGTTCACTTTTTTTCTTTTTAGAATGCGATAGCTCCTGCAGACACAAAGCTAAATGAATGAGAAAATTCTTTACAAAAACAGTAAGATGGAGCCTACTCCTCCTGGGGTCTTCTATGGACTTCATGGGAGATTGAAGAAAAAGGATTTGTTCTTCTTTGCAGAAGTTCCTTATGTGCAAAAATATCTGCTACTTATTTAAATGCTGTGTGAACAGGGTACAACTTTGGTCTTTTGCTTTTAGGGAATGGCTGCAATGCAAATATGGAATCAGAAAGAGACACTTGTGGGCTAAAGTAAATTAGTATGGCCACATTTTTTTTTCTTTTGTTTTGTTTTGCTTTCTTAAATCCTCTTGGTTGTTACTCTGAAGAGTAACCCCTGTTGAGCCTGATAACACCTCACTCCTGTCAATAGCTGCCAATGTGTGCAAATGCAGAATTAGGCCCTGGGTACATGGAACAGCAGTAAAAGGGAATTTTATGTACTTGCATGAAAAAGAAAAGAAACAGCTATTGGAAAACATGTTGTGAAGTACATCTAATTACCAATACACACATTATTTTTTTATTTCTTAAAACACAGAGTATACAAGGTAATTCAGGAATCGTGGATCAAAAAAATGAAAAAAGCTTTGTGGTTTTTTTTGGAAGAACATAAGGTTTAGAAAGCAAGCAAGCAGCAGAGAAATGTGCAGCCAGGGAACTGTAGCGGGAATCACTGGCAGCAGGTAATGACAGGACAGGGACAGTGATGGGGGCCCAGGGAGATGTACCTCCAGCAGGAGGACCGGCTGCTTGCGGCTGCTCACTGCGTTTGGGTAGCGTGGCAGGCAGGGAAATGGGGATTGGCTTTTCATTTAAACTTTCTGGATAGTTTCATCAATTTTCCTGGCTGATCATGCTGATTTCTTTACTCTTTTTAAATATTTCAAGAAGGGGGGTTGTTCAGCGCGCCGAAGGGCAGCTCTGACACCAGCAGGTACCACCTGCTCTACTGCAATATGTAAGAGAGGCATCTGCTCGCAGCTTTCATATTCTCCAGCATATTTTGGTAATCACTCAGTTATTTAATTGCACCCTAAGGATGCTGAAACTTTTGAACAACTGCCTTGCAGGGCTAACATGGATACTTGTGTTCGCAGTTAACATCCAGAGTGAGGTGAGTTTGCTTGGCAGCCAGGTCCCCGAGAGGATTGCCCATGAAGGAGGATTGGTAGCTGCATGAAGGAGCTGAGGGGTGGCAGGGGTGGCATTTGGGGGAGCCAGCAGCGCAGGCATTCTGCTGACATCACGTGGAAACCTGCTCTGTTAACCTAGGTTGTTTCTGAGATGTGTTGTAATGATGAATGGTGCATTTATAGAGTCATTACAACTCCTGATCACCCTCGTTAGGTTCATGCTGTAATTAGGTTGCACCCGGTAAGAGCAGGAGGTGAACCAGCAAAATTTATTCCCCCTAGGAACACATAAATTACAATTTGTAGAAGTTGATTTAAAAACAATGCCAGCAAATTATTGATCTTATCTCTGACTGACAGCTTTTTACCCAAGCTGCTTTTTCATTGTTTTCATAAAGTAGAGATTTTTGTGTTAGCTTAAAACTTTTTTTTTTTGTGTGTGTGTGTGTGGCTCACATAGGTCAGCCACTATGAAACATAACATCAAGCACAAAAACTTTACACAAAGTTCCCACAGGAGCTTACAAAACTCCACGGTTACCTAGTCCAACTAAAAATATCGTGAGTTCATCCCTTTGGCTTTGAGTAGTTCCCATCTGAGATTGTCAAACACAAACATATTTCAAGATGAAAAATAAAAATGTGTCCTTGAAGCCTCCAGGTTATCTCTGGCTGCTTCAGCTCGTGGTGCTGATAACACACAGACTTTCTTTTCAGAAAACATTTGGGTACGAGGCAGACTATGGTGCAAGTCAGAGAGACTGCTAGCCTTTGGCCCAAACTGCAGCTTGCTTGCTCCTTCTCCATCCACACCAACTGAGGAACCTTTGAGTCCAATCTTCAGGCCCATTTTTTTGGGAATGTCGCTTTTGGTATGGTATCTGGAGCCTCATGCAGCGAGAGGCTCCAAACCCACACGTTCCTTGGGAGCCCCAAGCAACAGCTGCTGGCTCTGCTCGCTCCCTTCCTTCCTTGTGTCTATGTCGCTGTGGTTTCACACACCTCTCAGAGCCACCTTAGGCAGTTTCTCCAAAACCAGAGGTTATTTAGGAGTGTTGTGCATGCATGGCACACATTTTGCTCGCTGTCAGCCTGGGGTGTCTCAGCCTGCCCGCAGCGCTTACCCACTGCCATCCCCTCACCCCTGCCTTGGGTCCCACCTCAGGCTTCTCCGGTGGAGCAGCACCGTGTGCATGCTGCCCGCGGGCCGGCTTTGCAGATTACACCCCCCCCCCAAAAAAAACCCTCAAGGAGCCGTGTGGCCGGATCAGAGCCGCGTTTATCACCGAGAGGGGAGGTTTCAGCCACCCCCCTCAGCGCTGTGGCTGCCGCCGCCCCGCGCCTGGTAGCGCAGCGGCGCCGCAGCGGGAGCGGTGCGGAGCTCTCAGGACCACCAGCGGTCCAGTTCAGCCCAGTTCAGCCCATTACAAGCCAGTTCAGCCCAGCCCAGCTCGGCCCAGCCCCGGGGCGGTGCCGGGCGCCCCCCCCCCCTCCCCCGAGGAGCCGCCGCCGTCGCAGCCCGCTCGGAGGCGGCGGGCACCGCAGACAGCACCATGAACCAGACGGCGACCGTGTCGCACCAGGGGCAGTGCCAGTCCTCTAGGGCCGCCAAGGTAGGGCCGGGACCCGGGCTCGGGAGGCTGGGGGGGAGCCGGGGTGGTGGCCGCGGAGAGCGTGGAGAAAGTTTTCGGTTTCCTCGCCCCCTCGGCGGCTGCCCGAAGTTTGCCCGCAGGAGCTGCCGGGGTGCCTCGGGGGGGACGGGGATGGGGTCTTGGGGGCACCGGGGCCAGGGATGTCGCCTCCCCTGCCCCCTGCCTCTCCCCTGTCCCCCGGATCGATCGGGAGCTGCTTCCTCGCCGAGGTGTGGGGCGATCAGATGAAGTCACCAGGCAGGTTTGTATTCACTGAGAAGCCTCTCTGTAGAGATAAGTGCCTTTTATTATTATTATTATTATTGTTTCTCCCTTGGAAATAAGCTGGTAACACAACCAGCGACCTGCGTTTGGTTATTGATGCCTAGCCGTGAAAATCTAACACCCTGAAACTTTGCAGCAGCGATTCAGCTGCCTCCAAGCACGCCGCGGGATGGACGGGTGCCCCTCAGGGACCGGGGCAGTGCGGGGCCTTCATCCCGGTTTGACCCTCCAGGACGAGGCTGCTTTATCTGGTATCTGCTGGGAATGGGATTTGGGGCTGGGAGCTGAGGCAGGAGGGGATGGAAGGTGTGAATCCTCCAGTGGCACCGTCACTTGGCTGCTGGCTGGGCTCGTGGACGGGGTGGGATGGACCTGGGGCTCTAATGATGGGTCAGGTAATGCGTGACCGTGCCCATCACACTGCAAACAGCTGGTCATTATGTGCTCGGATGTGCAAGGTCATGGGAAGTGATGAATTACATCTGCCCTGGTCCTCTTTGGAGTCTCAGCGTATGTTACATCGCTTGAAACCATTTCATCCTCTGCAGGTCTGTCTCTGAAGGGACCGGGGACCCGAGCAGTGTGGTCCTTGCTCAGGGAAGTATTCCTATCCTGTGTTTGCTACAGCCGATGCTAATTTTTCACTGACAGCAACGTTTAGTAAATTCATTTGACTGGACTTCTAAGTCAAAGCAACAGCAACAACCAATATCAATATGCCATTAACAACAACAACAACAAAAAAAAAGAGCGACCCAGACAAGTCAATAGTCTTCAAAAAGAGAGAACATGAATCAGAGCCTTCTAGACGTGAGTCCGTTTTACAACCAGCACAGTAATACTGATGCCATTAGAAAACCATCCCATTTTTCTGCTCTTAATTCAATCTGTCAGGTGTAAAATGTGCTTTATACATAGTTTCAAGTGCTTCTATGCTAAGCAGGTGGCTATTCCGTGAGAAAATGTATATGACAGGTAGTAGCTGCCCTATGGTAATGAGGGCATCGTATTAGAAATTATTTCTAAAATACATCATTAGTGACCAGACAAATATAAATTGCATATTAATCATACCTTGCCAAGAAATATTGTTAATTCCAGGAATTATGAAAATGTAAGAAAAACAGGTTACAGAATTCTTCACACCTGATGTGAATGAGATATATTTTTCCTCCTTTTATTATGGCTTACAGTTCTGTAGACAGGACCCACTGACATCTCATCTCCTATGCGTTATGATTAATGTAATGTTGCTTTTTGGTGGTTTTGGGATCAGCTACGCACTGCTCTGTAACACAGCTTAAACTTTTGAGCCCTCATCACAAAAAAGCAGCCTCTAATCCTCTTGTCCAGTAGGTTGAATCTTGTGAACTTCCCTGGGGAGGGTTCCTGGAACTGCAAGGAGGCTGGGGGCATCCATCCCTTTCTCACTTCCCTGCTGTTGAGGGAGGGTGCTGTGTTTGCATCCCTGAGCCCTAGGCATGCACTGTGCTGCATCTGAAGTAGTTTCAGTGATGCAGCAACGAGTTGGCAGAGGAAATCTAATATAAAGCAGAAAAAAAACCTTGGATAAAATGCAAAATCTCCTAAAGCTTTCTTTTACCTCTAAGCCTTTTTACAGCTTTTCAGAAATGATTGCAAATCTTACACCTTGCTGGCACTACTGTGGATAATGATCATGCACTCTGAGATCTGTAAGAAAAACTTTTAGGGTCTAGCTGGGAGTGCTAAATGCCCGCCTTACCTCTGTGTCATTGCAGCCTGGGCTCTAGGAGTCCCCTGCACAACAGACCAGGTTTTATTCTTTGCATTCTCACTCGTCAACACTGTGAACAAACCAGATCTTCCAGGAGCATCACTCTGCAGTTGTGCATGTTTATAGTGTACAAATATCCAAATTAGTAGTAGTAGTATTTTTGCCACAGAGAAAATGTCTGTTAAAACATCGTTTGACTTGTTTGGAGAGAAAACACACACACACACAAAAAAAAACACACTAAAAAAAACAGAAATAGAAAATAATTCTTAGCTGTCCAAGGTCTGCCATAGAAATTCTTCAAATCTTTCAAATGAAACATTTCTACAGAAATTACAGGTACTGCAGAAGAGAAACACTTATGTCTTGCTTTTAACACACTCGGGACTACAATTTTCACTTAAAAAAAAAAAAAAAAAGGAGTTAAGCTAATATTTCTGTGGTTTTCCACATTCTTTAATAGTAAAACATTCTCCACCAAATAATGGCTCTCTGCCTGTATCAACCTAATATTGATCTGTCTGTGAGCTGGATGATGGAAGGAGTTACTAATTGGCATTTCAGAAGCACATAATTACTATGTAATATAATATGTATGTTATCCACTTTTACTCTACTCTTGCTTCTTTGCCTTCCTTTCACTTTTATTTATTCATTAGCTTTTAGATTGTAAACTATAAAAGGCAAGTGCAGATCTGCCATCAGCAATAATTCTGCTGCAAGTTCTGGCAGCATCCAGGGACAGAATCAGGAATTTCCATGTTTCAGGTTATTGTAGCAGTGTTTTAATGCTCACTAATTGATGAATAGTGGCTTACTAGTAGTTCTCTTGTTCACACTTAGGTTGAGGAGCACATATTTAAATGGGGGTTGTGATGGTCCCTGCGAACTTCATGTGCTTACAGCAACTGGGACTTCAATGCCAAAGCTGCACCTCAGCTGCAAACATCTGCCTGCTTCTGCAGGCTGCTCTTCACATCGTAAAGCCAGGGGGATACGAATATGTAGCTGGCCGTGTTGATGAAGACAGCCTGGTGTTGCTTTTCAGGTTGAAACCTCAGGTAGTTTGATCTCTAAATGCCCACAGGATGTGCACAAAACAGGCTTTGTGCGTGTGTGGGAATGGTTCAAATCTACCAGCTGCTTGGGAAGCAAATCCCTTAAAATGAGAACAGTCTTTCTGAAATCCATTATATCAAAACCAAGTCACTAACAGATAATCTCAGCAAACATTCAATTATGAATTATCCAGAGTAATATATAACGAAGGGCACAAGGAATATTGTTGGGGCAACAGATGATGGCAGCTTAATAATGTTAAAAAAAAAAAAAAGTGATACAGTTAAAACTAAGAGGTTTGCATGGTATTTTGATTAAGGCATCAGATGACCAGAGCATCCCCGTGCTGCATGTTCCCACTGGTGCAGCTGGTGCTGCAGCTCCATGCGGCTGTCTTGAAATGCAGCCTTAGGAGAAAGCAGAGCTCTGTCTTCATGTAGGTACAAAGTGGGAACCTCACGCTTGTCCTGTTCCTGAGGCTCTGTCTGGAGGCATGTAGCAAGTGGGTTGGGGACACCAGCAGTGATTGTCCCACCAAGCGGAGAGCTTGGCTTGCAGCAGGATAGAGGTGCCTTGGGTCTTGTTCCCTGAAAGTATTTTGGGCTCTTGTGCATCCTCATAATTTGTTTTTCTTCCATTCTAGGGAGCTGTTTTTGATCAAGTTTGGGTTGAGGGGAGTTGCGGGCAAGTTTTATTTGTATTTTATGGACCACAAATACAGCCACGATGGAGAACAAGGTTTCTAGTGTAGTCGGATATTGCAGGTCTCTCAGCAGAAATGTAAAGGCTAACCACAACCTCTAAATCTTCCCATTTCCACCTATTACCTTTCTGTTCCAGTCTCCCTGCCAACATCTGTACCACCACAGCAGAACCGGTGCCTTCGTTCTTTCTATAGACATCCATTCCTTTATCGTAAGATGTGCAGTTACAAACAAAAAGCTGTAGGAATGAGGAAAAAAATACTGGAATATTTATATTTTCCCCTTCCCATCTATTACAATGCAATTGCTCTACGTCATAGGGAACATGAAGGTTTGTTTTATTTAGGTCACTTTTGATTGGGACCAACTGGAAGAAAAACAGCTAATTAAAAAAGCAAGATGTGTTAAAAAACAAGGAAGTGGGGACAAAAGAGGGGACAAAGTGCTCTCCAGTCCCATGTGTGTGCTGTGAGCATGCCGTGTTCACACAGTGCATCCCAGGGGTGATGGCCCAGTACTTCCTAGCAGTGGGGTGGTCGGGATCTGTCCTCACAGGGGAGCCTGGCTTCACTGCCAGCCACAAACTTGGCAGCAGGATACGTTTCTTGGCTCTTCCTTGCACATACAAATTGTTAATGTGCCTCCAGAACTTTGCATTCTTAATTCTCTGCTCATTTCATAAAAGCTTAAAAGTAATTAGAAAAAAGCTGCTCGATAGTTGCATATGTTAAAGTATATATACAGGTTCTGTGCTGCAGACTTTATGCATGTAATAAATAAAGCCACGCACGCATCCCACTGTATTCTAATATGTTTGCAATTTATAACTTTTAACGATAATGCTGGGAATTTAGAAAAGGCACTCATTGTAAAACTAATATACACAAAAACACATGAACATTATGATGAACTGTATTTAATAATAGGTTAGTACTTTCCTGGGTTGTAATCATATAATTCTCCTACACCAAATCATTACTTTAGGAAATAGGGCATTAAGTTTGATTCTCTCTGAAGCCACTTAAGATACGGGTCTGTGAGTGTTAGATAACACTTCCTGAAAGGACATCACATCACGGAAAATTTAATCTTCCTCATTCTGTAATCCAAAACTGTTCCACTAAAACATGTAAAAATAATTTTGCGCTTATCTTGTTCAGTATTTCATTCTTAAACTGAGCATGGAAAGATTTGCATGCTGTCCCCCAACTAAACATTGCTTCAGGATATATTTAGGACCTTTCATTTCTAAAATTTTTGTTTCAGGCCCTCAGAAAGATTTATAAATGTTAAATCATGCAACACCCAGGTTAGTGACTGTGCTGTGTTAATCATCTGACAGTTTTCTGGATCAATAACTTTGTCTTCTCATGTGTGTTGACAACACCCAGTGCCACTGGCAGCATGTGCCAGGAGAAAGGAGTCATCGGCATGCCCTGCGAATTAACCTCTGTGATCCTCAAAATGTGGTACCTGGCAGCAGCAGAATGCCTCAAGGGCTTCTTGTTTCAAAGAAATGCAATTAGGCATGCAGGTTCGTTTTGCAGTGAAGGGAGTTAGGAGTGATTCACAGCAACCCCGGGCACCTGAGGAAAGGCAACAGTGGCAGTCGGTGCTCTGCTCGATGAAGGACCCCACGGTCTTCAGCTGTTAACGTAATGCAGCTGCCGTGAGCGAGGGCAGGATTTGTTTCATCCTGAAGTTAACCTGTGGAATAGTTTGAGTGTGTTGTGCTGTGAAATGCTTGCTTCCTGGTGCTGGCCAAGAAGAGGCAGGCAGGGCTGTGGGCTGGGACCTGTGGGACTGACCCCAGCTGGGCACCCCAAGGGGAGTGGGATGGAGTCGGAGGGCAGATAGGGTCTGAGTGCAGTTGGTGTAGGCAGCTGCAGGTCAAGGAGATGGGGCTGGGGTATTGCAGCTGAGCTTCAGCTAAAGAAAGTTCCTGGAGATGCTGCCTGCTAGATTTGATTGCATTGCTAGATCTGGCCAGCTGCACTGAGATCGTTGCAGAAAGTCTCAGCCTTAAAGAGAGAACAGGAGCCAGGAAACCTTTCTCCCAGCCTTTTGTTTAGGATACAAATTAGAAGAAAGTTTTCAAATCTCAGGTGATGAAGTTTTGGAAGTGTTGGGCAACTGGGGCAAGAAACCCCCCCAAAAAACCCAAAACCATAGAGTTCATTATGACTGGGCCCCTTGGTTTGTGTAACAGAAACAGTAACAAAAACAAGTTTGTTGGGAAAGTTATGTTAATAACTATGTAGTTTTTCCCTCTTGGGAAATGTTTTTCAAGGATATAAAAATTATTTTATATTAAGTTGCCTGTGCAATGGTGGTTTAGCACTGTGAAAGGCAATGGCAGGGGCAGGAGTTAAACTCATAGTCTCTTCATAACAGTAAGTTGTTTTAAACTTATTCTGTAATGTTTTAATTCATGTAACTTGTAAAAATGAATATTCCAATAATAACAGTTCGTTATTTCTTGTAAAACCAGAGCTACCTGTGTATGTAAAAGATGTCAGACAGGAAACCAGTGACATTTCTGCTCAGAGATTTCTACCAATTCCTGTGTTAACACAATTGTGGGGAAGTCAAACTGAAAGCTATTTGGTTAACGGCAGCATGCAAGCCCCTGTGATTTACAGCAGCAGACTTTGGAGGTGCTTAATGGCTTGCTAAGTGTGGACAAATTGATGCTATTATGTTAAAGGACAGCATTTAGGTTATTTTATTTTCCCATAGCTTGAGAAGTCAGTACCACATGCCAGCACTTAGTATCAAATTCGCTTTGAAGCTTATGTCATTAAAGAAGATGAACTTGGTGTCGGGAGTGGTGGGGGAGCTGCACAGGCACCGGAGCTGTGCTCAGAGGCTGATCCCCCTCCCATGGGGGAAACAACAGAGAGCGACCCAGCCCCTCACCATGTCCTGCTCTGGATTTGCTCATCGATGCAACACTCAAGGCATGAAGAAACTTCATTTAAGCGCTGTTGGTTTATCAGCCTTATTTATGCTTCAAAATTTGTGGTTTCAGCAGTGTAAGGCAAGTGTCTACCCGTCAGGTTAATTTTCCCTGGGTATTACAGATGAACAGCAGGTTAACATTTCAAAATTAACTTTTTTTGTTTTGTTTTGTTTTGTGAAAGCATTTGCATAGGCAGGAGAATCCCTAACTTCCCAATGAAGCTATACACCGAAAAGAAATCTTTTTCCCCCCCCTTCCCGTTAGAGCACCAAACACTCAACTTGCAATCCACCCCTGTCTGCCAGCTCAGGATTAATGCCACAAACATTTCTCTTCATATTTGCTGCAGAGGTGACATGCAGACAGGAGCATCATTTTAAAAGCCAGCTTTTACACATCCTCACGTGCGATAACAGGGCCAAGCCCTGCCTCTCTCTGCCTTTCTGTCTCGCTGGCTCACTGAGGGAGCAGGAAGGGGGCCAGGGAGCACCCGCGCTTCCCTCTGTGCTCAGCCTCTTGTGAGCGCAGACCTGGAGTGGCAGCACCTGAGCTGAGGCTGCTCCTGCTGAGCAGCGTGTAAATGCATGAGGGAGGACTTCAGCCTTACTTTAGCTTTTTTGGGTAAATTTAGAGGAGGGAGGATATATTTTATTATTTTTTTCTTTAACCTGTTTGCCTGTTGGCAGTGTAAGTTTGTACATGTGTTGAGGTTGCAGTCACAGCTCCTGAGCTGGAAAGGAGTCAACTCACAGAGCTTTTTGCTTTCCCATCACTCGCATTTTACCCATACCAGCAAATCCAGTGTGTGCAGAGCCGAGCAGCACGGCAGGCTGGTTGCTGTCTCCATCCTACCTAACCTTGCTCCTCCGTGAGGCCGGAAGGAAATTGCCGCACATCATCCCCTTCTGGGACGTATTAGTTTCTGCTGCTTGGGAGGATCCTTTTTCTCCCTCCCCTGCTAATCTGAACCCATAAAAGCATCTGCAATGATTGACTGAAAGTTCTCCTGCTGTAATTTATACACATATCAATAATCACTTAGGTGACCTTGTGTGTACAGGACGCAGGGCCAATGGCTGGAGCCGAGAACAGAGTTGGGGCAGACTCACCAGCTGCTGCCTCTGGGGCCAGCAGCACTCAGCCAGGCACAGATTCCACACAGGAACCCTGGGGTGGCTGTATTTTTTTGGGAAAAGAAGCAAAAATAGAAAGACTGACAACTGGCAGGAAAATACTGAGTCAGTGGTAACAAGAGGAGGAAGAGAAGGGAATGGCTCGGAGCTACTCTGTGACCTCAGGAGGCGTGCTTGCTGGTGGTGTGTTGTACAAGTCTGACCCATGTGAATTGTCTTCATCGTGCAGGTGTTAGACTCAGTTTGATTTTTACTTTAAACCTGGAGGTGACAGTGCTGTCCCCATACAAGAAATATTTTCACTGATTTTTCAAAGTTTCTATCTACTGGAAGTCATAATAACAAAGGATTTGTCTGTTTAAAGCCCAGATACAAGCTACTCAGGACTTGCTTTTCTGGTGATAATTTTTGAGCTGTGAATTCCCTGTGGTTGCCCTCAGTAAAACCTCAGTTTACATCCACAAGTACATTTATTTGTATAGGTTTAGTCTGGAGTTTGAAAAATCTCAGCTTTTAAAATTCAACAGCTGTAATGTGTTTGCTGGGAACATTAATGTCTCTGAAACTCGATTATGCAAATATTTGTGGAGGGCAAACAAAAGCTCAGTGAAAACAAATCCATAAAATAATTAAGGAAATATTGGTGTTTTTCTATTTTTCACAGTATTTATTCCTCTCTAAGCATATCCTAAACTCTCTGGATGCTTCTTTAGCCTCAGTGATTTACAGAAATCTCTGGTGACAGTAGGTGCATCCGAAGCAAGGTCACATTTACTGAAGAAACCCATTGAGCAGCTTATGCCATTTTAAGATAGAAGCTCTTTAGCAATGTTTTACAGCTCTGAATAATGTTACCTGTGTTCATAGGTTTGGGCAGAGAAGTGTTCTGGAAGGAGTGTTCTGTGGCAGGTGGTGTGCTGAAGTAATGCTCCTGATGCTGCAGGACAGCTATAGACAATTGGGGTCACCCTGCCTGAGAAGATTTCTGTAATTAAAATTGCTTTTACAGAGCATATCTACCTTTTTGTTTACATGGAATATTTGAAAAAGCTTTTAAATCTCATCCAATCTATCCCCTTTCCCTCTGAAACATATTTTTTATCTGCTAACGTCAATTTAAAATCATTTAGCACCAAATTCTGATACAGGAAAAAATCATCACAGCAGGATTTTCAAAAACTTAGCTTCTCAGACTGAGAAAGATTAATAAATTTTATTTTATTTTTTTCTGCATATGTCATCCACTAAGTACTCTGAATACAAATCCCTATAAAATAAAGCTGGCCCAGGTTACATGCCATAGAAATAAAAAAAGATTGAGTTTGACTGAAAACACATTTCAGTGTCAAGTTTTTTATGTTTCACGTTTAAACTGTAATCAAAAAAAGTACCGTATACTCTCATTTGAAGAATGCTGCACACACTGCAGAAAAAACACATTGCCAGACTTTGGAAAAGTGCCTGCGACTGATACAGAGGGTTTTGGACAGAATTTTAGTTTTATGGTGCAGTATTTTAAAAAAAGCTACCAATTCTTGAGCATTGTTCTTGCTCAGCTCAATTATTTTTTGAAGAGCAGCACAACGTGCTCATTATTTCCCACTATTTCTTCTTTGTTGTTACTGTGGCAAAAGCAGACAGTATGTATCTGAAACGTCGCAGATCAGTCTTTAATGATACCTAAGTTTAGAGCAAAGGAGTGAAATTAGTAGCGTTACAGTTTTGCACAAACTTGGGTTTCTGTTTAATAACTGCTTGCAATAATGACCGGTGTAATCATGCTTACACAATCTGCATTCAGATTTTAATGTTTTAAAATGAAATATTGAATACCTATCAGTATAGCATTTATAGAGCAGCGAGTGATAATGAGAGAGTTCTCCGGAATAGTTCTGTGAATGTTAGACAAAGTCTCATCATGTCAAAGCTTAAATTATTGAGTAGCTACAATCCTGCTGTAGAAAGTGCGGTGGAGATTAATAGACATAAAAGAAATCATGTTCCAGATGAAGTACCTGAGCAAATATATCATTTAAGTGGCTGATAAAGTAGCTAAATTGCTATAAATAAACAATAAAATGTCTTAAAGGAAATGTCTCAGGAAAGTTGCATATTGGAACACTGAAAGATAAATGCAAACTGCAAATACATAAAGGGGAAAGGCAGGGTGACTGTTTCTTTGGTGTAATGTGTAGGTTCTCTTGGCAACTTGTCTAATAAAGTTGCTGCTGAACAGTGGTGAATACCCCCTCTGACGTGGAGTCATGCCCAGCATGTGGCAGGCAGTGCACGAGATGGATACAAACTGCTTCTGCCACCAAAGACTACTTATAATGGAAATACCTCTGTGCGTTGTCACATGAAAATGTTCAGTAAAAGTAAAATGTCGAGGCTTTATACCTCATTAATCAATTATAAGCCCTCTTAATGCATAATGGAGTGAGAAAGCAGGGTCCCTAGGTATATTTGTTTTATGAGTGAGGCCAGTCCTGCAGGGCATCGACTCACTGTATACCACACAAGTAGCTTTCTTTTCCTTTATCATTACCTCCATTATTTGAGTTTCTAAGAAAATATCTAGGCTGGGAGTGATCATCATCTGCCTCTGAGGCTGAAGATGTCAAATACATGGTTTTAAGCCAGAAGGTGTTTATGGAGGCATCAAAGTTCTTGTCTGCCAGCCACTGGCTAAATGCCATTGTTAGCAGCTGGGAGCTTTCAAGACGTAACTAAAGTAGAGCCCTGTTGTAAACTGAAGTCTTACTTCACAGAGTAGAAAAAAAAAAAGGAGAAAATTAAAATTACTAGCAAAGGCGGCAAGGTTGTCAAAAATATTCCCTCCCATCTAACCAGAGGCAGCCTAGAAGGGATGGAAGAATCTGCATGTCTTGTGGGATCGTGCCTTACTTTGTGCTAACTTTTTATCTTTCTATTGTATTTTTCATCCTACTTCCAGCTGAGGACTCTCATGTAGATCAAAAGGTAGTGGTAATGAGCCGAGCTGATGAAACTTTCAAAAGAAAAGGCTAGGAAAAAGAGATAAAGTACCGTAACTATTTTCTGTAAGGGGCTTGCTTGAAAATATTGCATTTCAGTTTCTTAGTGTTTTCTCAATTTCATGTTTAAAAATATGCTGTTAATTTCCAAGAAAATGAAGGTAGTAAGAAGTATTAAAATCACTCTAATTACTCCTCTAAATTCAGGACTATTTGATGTAACTATTTTCTTCATTATGGTTATAGAGTACATAGATGGCAACGAAAGATGGGTAATAGACTGGTCTTATCCTTTTTTTAACTACTCTCCAAATCATTATTTAATCAAAACTTACTCTTTTCAGAAGTTTTCTTGTACATGTTGGTTTCCCAAGTAACATCTGTGAATTTTAGAATTTAGAATTTTCTGTAGGAGACAGTTTACATTTTCAAGAGACACTTTACCAAATGGTCAACATGCCAACAGGATGAACAGTTAAAATGATTAATTCCTTTTCAGAGTGGACATTGAGACAAAGTGAATATAAGTGGCTTGTGCAAGGCTGCAGAGGAGTTAGTGCTAAAGGTAATGAGACTTTGAGGATTCCTGTCTCATTTCAATACACCTGAAGGACAGCTGCAGAGATAGAAGAATATTCGGGAGGAAAAGTACTGACAGCAGTTTATAAAACCCCGAGAAAAAAAGATAATCAGAAGGTGGAAACTCAGCAAAACAAAGTGTTGCCCCATTTCAACCCATCCTTACCCAACGAAAGACAACTCCGTGGTCAGCAGAAACTCATTGGGTGTCTCACCTGAGTGGAGAACATTTTATTCCTTAGCAGAATTGCTTGTTTGTACTAGTTATCAGTTTTGTGTGTATTAGCCAATAAATAATCACTTTGTCCTCTTACACTGTGTGTGTCTAGCAGTCTCTTTGCTCACAGTAGAAGGTGTCTGAACAAAATGACCCAGGGAAGGAGCATCGCACATCCTTGTATGATCCATCTCAAAACCCCCAATCTTGTTCAATTTAAAGACCAGTGACAAAAATCCCATTGATTTTAAGAGGACGGAGTCCCTGGATAGGTGAGTTCTGAATTCTGACATAAAGATACAATTATGCTATTTAAGTAAGGCAACTGGATCTAAGATGAATCACACCTGAATGAGGGAAAGCCCTTGGTGGGGAAAATGCATCAAAACCCTTCCAAAGTTTGAACTTGAATGGCCTCCAAAGCATCACCTAGAATTTAGTACTTGCTGCCAAATCTCCAGGTATCCTATGAGCTACAGGTCAGCCTTCAGCTCTCAGGCAAGGCATAGAACAACACTCTTATGTTACTCCCTGTTCTTTGTGCTTTTGCTGGTGGCACTGAGCTGTGGGAAAGGGTGGCTTCTGGCCACAATTCCTCCCGTTTCTGTGCTGCAGTGAGAGCAGCGATGGAAGGGCAGCATTTGGATGCGGGAGAACCTGGAATAAATGCCTTTTGGGATCACGTACTTTTCATTACTACTGTGTTGATTCTCTCTTGTAAATGTCCCGCTTTAAAATTGCCACTTTTCCTCTAATTTCCTATTTGAATTTATTTTTGGTCTTCATCAATAATGGTTCTGGCAATCCAAGAGATTTTTTTTTAAATCAGACTATTTCACTTTCTGCCCCTAGATACATTTTATGGATTTTTCAAAAAACAATATCCCAATGCCTAGTTTTCTTTGTGTTTGTTTAATATGAGCAAAACATTACTGTAGCAGTTCTGTGCTCAAATCATTTTTTTAAGAGTTTCAGCCAGGATTTATATTGTTTACATTATCTAAAACTGGAAGAAAATTATGTATAAATTACACTAGTATGAATAATTTTTAATTATCTTTGCATTGCCAAAGTAATGAACTGATGTAGCTATTATCTTCATTGCTGTGTGAAAAACAGTAGGGATAAAAAAATAAGCAAGACATCTAATGAAAATCTTCCCTTACCAACCACGTTTGATTGATTTGCTTGCCTTTCATTGACAAATGCCACAGAGTTGGAAAATCTGTCTGGCTAGGTCTCTGCTGAAAGAGTTTGAGTTATGTTTCTTAATAACGTAGCTTTATATTTAGTGGCGACTTACGATGATTTTGCACTTCTTTCCCTGAAGGCAGGATATGATCCAAGTTTCCTGATCAAATGAAAGGTGATGCTGTTGAGTGTAATCAACATGTGTCAAGTGATCTTATTAGGCAACTTAGTAATACAGCTTCCCGGAGCCTGACTCTGGGGCTCACTGGGGACATCATTTCTCTGTAGAATCCCGAATGTGCTGGAGGAATACATAGCATGTATAATGCATGCCGTAGTACATGCTGATGAAATATGAATGGAATCAAATGGTAAAATGGGAGGAATTGTTGAAGTCTGTTGCAGATCCTGGGCGTAATTGATAAATAACTACTAATAACCAGAGCAATGACAGTTCTGCTATGTGTACATTCAGAAGAAGTTAATGTTTAAAGGGAGGCTTGAATACATCTGGGTTTTCTGCAGGTTTCCATGGCGAGACTGCACCCCAGTGCTGCCTTGCATTTCCTTTTTGCTGCACCGCAGCCTCACGAAGCGACGTTGGGAAGGGGAAGATGCCAGACATCAGCCTTTCTGCGCTGTTCTTAACTCAGTTAACAGGGTGGGAACTCACAGACGGTCACACTGGTTCAGCTGATATGTGGTGACCCCATCTAGTTGCTGGAACGGGATCACCTCTGACCGTGGGTTGGCACCCTTCGTTACCTGAGTTCAAAAGTGGTTTTGAAAAGATGTGATTCCTCTGGTAGTGACTGCATTGAGGTCAAGCTTGACTGGTCTCTACTATGGGAGAAAGACTTCCTGAAAGTTCAAGCACATTAAAGTAATACAAAATAATGGGTGCTTTATGTTTTAGCGTGATGATAGACAGTTCCCACTGATTCCCTCCTCCTTAATCACATTTGAGTAGGTGGATCTTGGACAATTAAGGCTAGTAGCCTGCCAATTATTATGTCAGTTTTAATGCCAGCTTATCAATTTTATTTAATTATCGTGAGACTCATTGCAGCTTTCTGATCTAGTAGCATTTGAGTAATTAGTGACCTAACAGACATACAATACCACTGCAGTCATTTTGATGAATATTTTTGTTGGTTAGAAGATCAGATACCTTTGCTCCACCTATATGTGACTATGGAAAAGGAGGACTAGCCCAGGCAGGGGAAGATCTTGCTTTTGTAGATGTGATCTGGTGGGGACCATGTCCGAGGAGTTTTCTTGCCCAGCTGGAAAAGGCTGGCATGAAGGCTGGGGTGGTGATGAGACAGGGCTGGAGGTGCAGCCGCAAAGTCTGGAAAGGACCTACTGGACCCAAATGCTACGTTACGTACTGCTAAACTGGAAATTTTCAGAAGCCCTTCGAAAACAGATGTTCATAGTAAATCTCCCCATATGTGTGAGAATTGAGAAGTTGCTAGTTTTGATGAGTTGTTTCGTTCCAAAGAAATTCCTGAGGGAACAAAATTAAGATTCTGCCTTTTTTTGTATTAATACTTCAGTTAAATATTTATAAATAGAAGCTTCTCTGTTTTACTTTGAAGCCAGACTGTTTCTTAGATATGTATTAGTGTCCAAATCTGTCACTGTAACATCCTAAATCCCTTAATTGGGTTTGCCAGTTCATAAGCAAAATAGAGTTTCTACATCAGATGTTTATTTGAGACACAGAAGACGTTTCCTTGATGTTTCGGCTTATTTAAATTTTCTGCAATGCAAATTTTAGACAGTCTTAAAGAAGGCTAAATTAGCTTGAAAAACAGAGGTCATATCAAAACTGGTGTAGAGCTGTGGCTTGCTGTTTGGGGCTTTTTGTTTTTGCTAAATAAATCTTCAGAATTGAAATCTCCTCCTTCAGCTCAAGAGCTCATCCAGCGGAAATTGCTGAAATTCTGGTGGCTGAAATTCTCTTGTGGCAATAGACTTCCTTCCTTCCGTTCTTTTTCCATTATTTATTTTTAATTCAGGTGTTACAGTGTACAATCCCCTATAAATTAACAATATAAAAATATACTTAATTGATAGACACTGCTACATTTTTCAGAAGGAGCTGTAGCATTTTATAGCAAGATCTTTGCGGATGGAAAGGCTTTTCAGATTCAGGGTTGTTGGCTGGGGTATGAAGTAGCGTAGCTACTGTGATGAAAGAGTCAGAGTCAGCATGTGGCATGACTTCCTTCTCTGACAGGGCATGTGTCAAAAAATATATAAAAAGAGAAAAAAATGATGCAAGCTTTTACACTGTGTATGAGGGTTCCACTGGGTCCAACGATGCATCTTGTTCCAAGGAAAAGTATTAGAAAGATAAAACGTTGGGTTGGCTCATCTCAGGGGCCCTCAAGTCAAAAGAGTAAGCATGATTTCCTTACTTGTCTACATTCAGAGATATTTGAGGGGGAGGAAGGTTAAGATAGATTTTTATGAAAAATATTTTTTGAGTACCTCTGTGCTTTACATTGAAGCTTACCTTTAAAGCTGTAAGTTTTCTATTTTCATCTAAAATGGAAATGGTTCTTTAAGTAGAAGCAATCATGCTTTGCACAACAATGTACTGTTGTATTTTACAAGCTCTTTATGTTGAACTGAGGTCAAATTTAACATGCTGCAAAGGAAGGTAAGATTCAGCCTGCAGAGAAAAGTTGATGATGGGTAAAAGCTGATTTTGGTAACCAAGGGAAGACTTCAGAAAATATATCATAATGGTTCATTTCAGCATGGTTCCAGCTCACATTGGAGAATAATGTAACCAATTATTGGGGGAAAAAAAACACCAGTGAAGAATAATTTAGCAAAGTTGTGTTTACTGTACAGTCATACATATAGGAATTAAACGTGACATAATTTGTCTGGCATTTGAAACACTTCATGTGCTCCAGCTGAAAGATGTGATATTGCCTCCTTTGATACAGCCTTCATGCTGATATAAGCTCGAGGAAGACTGACGAGCATTTGCTCCAGTAGCAATCCCATGTGTACTTCTCCCTGCTGAGATTCAGAATAACGTGACTCCAAAAACTTATGCTTATCTTTTGACCTGAAGGAAGCATCAAATGGGATTGTAAGTGGAGATGTGCAAAGAAAATCAGAAGGGATAAAACCAGCATTTGTTTTGAGCACAGATTATTCTAATAATAGTTTAAGGTAAGAGTTGTCTGCAAACTTTTTTGAAGTTTTGAAGCCTTAGGATTAAAATGCCATAAATACTATGCTTTTTGCTCTAAAATGAATAAGAAATCTGAAAGCTGGTTGTGTAGCTTAAACATGACAGCCTGTTCCCCCAGCTTAAAGCCGTGGGGCATGTGGAGATATTTTAAAAGTAAACAAATACATATTCATTCTCTTTCCGTTCCCCTCATTTGTTACAGTTTGTAGGATTAAACAGGTGAGCAGCAGAAGGCTTACAAGGCTTTCAGAAGAGGACCAGAAGGGTGTTGCAGTCAAAAACCCCTTTGAAAAATGCAAAGTACCTTTTAAAGAAAATACAGTCTTATTAATGATTATTTTACTAAAAATGGTGATAAAACACCTAATGTGCCACCTAATCTGCAAAACAGAGTAGCTAGTTTTAATATCAAAGGATCAAAATAAATTTGTGATACCATAAAATTGTGCTGTACAAGGTGCTAAAAGTCTGCAGTTTCCTTCCACTGTGTGAGATGGTCAGAAGTTTCTGAATCCATCCTCTAAAACTCTTGTTACTGCCTCACGGCACAGCTCATAAATACAGTCCCCTTATGGGAGCTTCTGTGAGGGTTTTTCTTGGAAATAAGACTGATGTTTTCTTCAGATTCATTCCACGGCAGCCCTGGAGATATTTTTGGTTAGTTTTTCATTGGAAACCAGAGACTTAAAAACCTAGAAGCACCATATTAGAACCATAGATCCTAAGTTTTTTGCAGTCCTCTGATGGTACAATGGTACAATTTCCAGCTTCCAGTGAGTATTTAACATCAGTATTGGATGAACTGGGTCTGTTTTTCTCCTTTTAGCTGACTTCTCAGGATGGCCGGAGTAGGTTTATGAGAGGAGCAGGTGCTGGGGCTCCTTCCAGCTGTGCCAGCTCCAGCCAAGCCATGGCGTTGTGCTGCATAGCAAATAAAGTTTAAAATTTGAAAAAGTGAGAACCTGTGCATTGAGATTATTCTTCTGTAGTATGTCCTGCAAGTTGGTTTTGGAAAAGAACAGGTCACCTATGAGCCTAGCACTGTGTCCATATATGCAGTAAAATACAGAGAGCTGGAATATTCAATCAGAAGCAGCGACATATTTCAACAGCAAGAGGATTTGTGCAGAAGCATCTAACACAGGCCTGGCTGCAATGGACATGTTTTTGGGCAGGCCTGAGTAGCTATCCAAGGAGGCAAAATTGATGGCACATTTCTCAAGCTGATTAATAATGACATATGCATAATCTTTAATAAGCTGTTAATCAGAAAGATGCCTGCCTTTACAGTCTCAACAGATACTTCAGAGCTGTGCCCTGGAATATCTGCTTATGCCTGAGTAGGACAGACAGGCAAACAGGAGGGGCTGGAGGCAGACAGAAACTGCAGGCACAAAAATCCCAACACTTGAATACATGCAAAGAATGCATTAGCTTTCCATGAGGAATTCGTGCTGGAATTAGCATCCAGGTCACCAAGCAGTTTTTTGTCCCAGGCTGGTCTACTCCTGTCTTCAGACCACCCCCATGCAGCTCTGGCTGTCATTAGTGATTACAACTTTTACATCTTTAATTACTGAGATACTTTAATTCAATCTGATATGAAATGAATGTAAGGCTCTGTGGATTCTTACTCCAGCCTTTTTTTAAAGCAGGGTTTCGTAACAGAGCCTGAAATGTAGTTCACTGTGAACCTTGTAGAAGTTGGCAGCTGTTGGTGAGTTTGGGCCCAGTTTTGCCCAAGGCAATGCATGATTTTGTGGGAAACCGCATGAAAATTTGGGGGTTTGGAGGAGTTTCCTCTTAGTCATTTACTTCATGTGAGAAGGGAAAGCCCAAAATATAAAAAAAAATCAGGTTACTGTTATTTTTTAGCCGAAGTCAGGAATTTCTTCTGTCCATAAAGGCCCTCCTAAATACACAGTCTGTATCTGCATGCTAAACAGCATGAAACAGCAATGAAAATACACACAGAGAGGAAAATGACTGTAAATGGATTCATGGAGAGGCCAGAAATACTGCTGATGTAGATGCACTAGTTTTTTCTCCTCTCTTCTCCAGTCCAAAGCCTTCACTGAGCCTGCCTGTCTCTTGACTAAGATGTGTTTGAGCAGTACTGATGGTTTTTATATATAAATACATATGTAATACAATAACATTATATTGACAGCTGTTTAATTTAAACAGGACTCAATTCTTAGTGTGCTTTATTTGTAGCAATGCATGTGTACAACGTTCAAGTTAGATAAAGGACTCCACGGCAACAGGCACTGCACATAAAAACAGGAAAGAAACAGTCCCTGACCCTGGAGAATCTGCCATCAGAGACAAGAGGGGTAGGGCATGGGTATCTGGTGTCATTTGGGGTAGCCTGGCACAGTACCTACAGGAAACCATGTCCTTCTGGGTCATCAGCTGCAGGTCAACCATGAAACCCTGAAGCATATAAAATGACCCTACAGACACGTTTAAGCACCGGGTTTCCTTCAGGGATGTCCTGTACATGCAGGGGGAGGTGTTTGTAAGAAAGCATATCTCATAAAGCCATATCATTATCTTAGAGGTTTCAGGAACACTGTGCCCTTCAAACATAGCTTGTAGATGTTTACAGGCAGCTGTCTGGCCAGGGAGACAGCACTAATTTATGTGCAGAGTTGTAGTGCATATAAGCAAAAAGATTTTCCTAAACACAGTTAAATGGCATTATCGTGTAGGACAACTAATGCAAAGTAACAATCTGATTATCTTCCTTTTGTCTTGTGGCATTCAGTATTGATCTGACACAAAAGCAGGAGCCAGATAAAGAGCAGCAGGGAGTGAAGTGAGGAGTATAACTCATCCTCGTAGTTAAGCATTTCAAGAAAGGAGTGCTTATCTGGAGTTGGAACTGCAACTGTCTGTAAATTGCTTAAAGAAATGCCCTTGGTACAACTCTTAGAAGAGTGTATTTAATTTTGTTTAAAATATGGATGCTTAGCTTTGAAATGCAAAGAACATGACATAGCATAAAAGTAATTATAGAAGGACAGAAAGGCACCTGGATATTCTTTATTTTGCTGTGCTCAGCAACGATATTATACTCTATACCTGTACTGTACCTGCCAGGCAAATGGAGAAATGGTGATGGATGGGCTTGCTGGAAAATGTCAAGAAAGAAATGTATAAATTAATAAGGATATTTCAGTACTTTCCTTTGAAGGTTTTGCTTTAGAAGGGAACTCTAGGCTTCCTAAGGTACTTGAGAAGAGTGAGAAATCAAAATTATGCATGGAGTGAAGGTCTAACTACAGCTAGCTAATGGAATATATTAGAAAACAAGGATTTTCCTTGAACTCTTGCCATCCCTTTAGAGCTTGAGGGAAGAACCACTCTGCTGCCACCCAGAGATCTGAGTCTTCCAAGGACCAGAGAGACCACTCCTTTTTCTCAGCAAATGAGTTTTGAGGAGGAAACACCTACAGATTCATTTTGCAGGGGCTGAAATCCTATTTCATAAATGATGCACCATGCTGGGTGTGCTTCATGAAGGCTGTTTCCTGTCACCATTCCCTGTGGGACAGTTGGACTCTCTTCCCGCTGAGTCCCAGCTTGCTCCTTGAACTGGCCTGTGGCTTTGGGCTCTCAGTTTGCCCCAGTCATGTCATTTCCTTACCGTCTTCATGCTCCCAGGATGGCCAAAGTCAAAGCTGGAAGATGTGGTCGTACACACAACGCATCCAGGAAATCCTTCTATAACTGTGTATCACCAGAAACTGCTGTTTCTTGATAACTAACGTAGATCATCAGTGTACAACATGGTTACTCTCTGCATCAGTACCAAACCAAGCACAACACCCTCTGAAACTAGAACCTAAGGAAACTGGCTGGCACTGCACCTTTTTGTTACTGTCAGCACCAGCAGCAGAAAAAGCAAGAGAGCATGAAAAATGTGGTCTGTGAATCTCCTGCGGGGAGATGGAGTGGGAAAAGAGGTGCCAGACCTCAGGCATAGATAAGGTATTTCTGCAAGGGTCAACTGACAGCCTGGCACTACAATGTGTTATAAATCAGTCCTGCACAGAAGTTAGCTACTGTTTTCAGCTGCTTCTGGTGAAAGCAACACGTACACCTTACCTTACCATCTGCAAATACTTAATAATAAGTTTTTTCTGCAGAAGTTGACATTTTCATTGCTTTCATGCTACCATGGAGGAACAATATGGTACAATATATCTTCCCATTTTTACTCTTTTACTTTGCTCTGATATTATACTAGAGTCTGCTGGGAAAGGAAATATAAATCTCTGTGCTCTACTATGTAGTTAAATAGAATTTTTGATATGTAAATTGAAAAGCTAGATGGAACTGTAAGTTCATTAGTGAGGTTAAAAGTTGTTTTCACAAAACATTTAATAGACTCTAACCACTAATGTTATCACTGGATTGCACTTGCTACATATATCAGTGAAATTTAGGGAGGCTGAATAGGAGGAAAGTGCCTTGGGTTGACAAGAACAGCGCTGCACTGAAGAGAAGTTGCAGTTTATAAACAACGTCTGCCTACACAGCAGAGAAGAGAACCTCAGTATTGTCAGCTGAAATCACCAGAAGCCTTTGAGGAAAGATGTCAGGTTTCCCCAACAAGTTGGCTGCTTGCTGTGTGCTACAAGACCTTTTCCATACAGCCATTTCTGTTCCTGGGAGGGATGGATCAGCATGAATTGTACTGGGAGGTAGCTCTCCTGCCTCTCTGATCTGAACCAAATATTTCCGTATTCTGAGAAGGGACGGGTAAAACTTCCCAACTTGAATTCTCTGCAGTCCTCACTATTATATCTTTCTGATTCACCTTTTCAAAGCCAAATATTCACATTGTTCTGAATTATCTTTTTTTTGTAGTGTCATAAACTTTCGGCTTGGAGGCTCATCCACTGCCATCTCCTGTAGATAGCAGACTTTCATGTTTGGTTTGATGACTTTTGTGTTGAGCCTGGTTAATTCACAGATGTCCTTGGGAGTATAAATACTCAGTTCAGGCTGCACTGACAGCAGTGCAGAGAGACCCCCATGTTCCTGCTGCTCTGACTGGGTATCAGTCAGCTGAAATTTGTAGTCTGCTTTAGCCCACGTGCTTCACTCATCCAGTGTCTCATTTCTGCTCCTGCTCTGTTAGGGATGGATGTGTGCGGTGACAAACAGAGACGAAGGGGTGTTGCAGAACAGACTGTTAACTGATAGATGAAAATAGTGGCTGTACTTTATTTCAGCTAAAACGAAACCGTTCAACAGCCCTGGACCAAGATGTTTAATTTTATCTTAGTTGTACAGTAATCCATGCCCTCGCGCAATAACGCACCATGAAAGCTTTAATTTTGATGCCACCAGCCAGACGTCTCTCCTAAGGGCTGAGTTCCTAGACCATGCTATAAAGAAAAAGAAGAGACAGAGACAGAGAAAGAGAGGTTTAAAATATTTCTAGAAGACTGCTGTCCTATGAAACTTCAAAGGATTATAAACCATATCAGTAGCTACTGAAATCTTTAGTCACAAGTATTTTGTGCAGAAACTGTCAGAAAAACATCACAGAATGTGCTAGCTGTGACTTTCTCTTACTGCATGATCCTGAGTGTACGTGCAAGTGTTAAAAATGAGTATTTTACCCCCCAAATTGGCAGCAGAACAGCTAGCATTTTCAGCAGGAAATGTACATTTCTTTTGATGTGGAACATGTTAGCAAGGAGAGATATGCAGAAAATATCATTTATTCACTCAGAATCATAACATATATAATTCTTTTATAAATAATTTTCTTCATATATGACTAATTTCACAGATTTTGTTGGCATTACCTGTTGCTGGTCTGAGATATGCTGGCAGCTGTGATTTCAGGACTTCACCACTTGGTCTCTGTATTATTATTAAATACCCTCTGTATTATTATTAAATCTTATCTGATTGTTTCAAAAATTCTCCAGCATGGTTTATTCCTATATTCACACTATTCCTGTTTTTTCACAGTTTATTAAAACCTCATATAACATAACATATTAAATCACAAAACATGCATGGTTTTCCTGACAACAGTGCCAGTCATTTGGACACAAATCCCTTGTCTAGCAGGCATGTGACCACACCAGGGACATAAAAGCCTGAGATTGTTGCACTTGAAGGAGAACATGCAAAAGTCATTTGGGCAAAACACTTGGCAGAGAGCGCAGCCCGTTGTACAGGTGAGCACTCCATAAAAACTCTCTAGATGTAAGCTGAGATACTAAAGAAACGCTCAAGAAAAATGTGAATTATTTATTTCCCCATGTCATCCTTTAAAGGCACTTTAAGATCACTCCAAAACACTCCTGTCAGCACACAGTAATCTCAGAAACAGGAGGAGATGAAAGACATACTTCTTGGGAGAGGCTTTGGAGAGTTCAGATAGCTATTGCCTAAATGGGCCGGCACTGTTTTTCTTGTGTTCTTAAGACACTGCGATAGGATTGAGACATTTATTTTAATTTGCAAATATCTTTGCTTCAAAATCCTCAGGCCCTAATGATCACCATATGACACTGCTCAGCTTACATCCATGCAGAAATCTTGTTGGGCCTCAAAGCAGGGCTCAGTTCTGCTGTTAGACCCAAATCTTTCTTCTTGCTTAGATGAGCTAAATGAGAGTGGATTTCTGTGCCCCAAAGGGACCTGAAAGAGCGTGGATCATCACCCATTTTTTTCCAGGAGAGACAGGACAGGCAGTGTAACAGGCCCTGAAATGACAGAAGCCATTTCCCTACCTAGCACAGAGCTGTGGCACAGGCAGCCCCCATTCCCTCCTGCCATTTTCAGTTATTCCTCCTTGCCAATTAGAACAATTCCCTGAAAAATGTGAAAACAAACTTGCAGCTTTGCTCCCTTCTAGGTATACTGGGGCCATACAGTGATCCCTCTGGATCTGGCATTCAGGCTTGAAAGATAATTAAACACCATATGAGAGGTGATCCCTGAGGGTCATTCTTACAATTTGTTGTGTTGGTGGTCAAGATTTGTGGCAACATTTATTGGCATATATTTAGGGTCCCTTACCTTGCTTTGGTGCTACCAAGGCGTGAGGGTGTACGCAGGTCTCTGTCACAGAGCTGTCTTCATGCCTTCTTCATTCCTTCTCATCTGCTTCATACTAACATTTATTTTCTTCCTTAAAAAGATAAAAGGAGTAGATCAGACAATTTATTCCTAGCATATTTTTAGATTTCTAGTGTCTGTTACTAAATAAAAGGGAAATGAAGAGGATGAAGTTCTGCGAGAAAAAGTTGTGTGGAAGTGTTTATTGTTAACGTGTGCAATTCTAAAATTCTCATTTAAAATGATGCAATGACCTAACGATTATGTTTTTAAATTGGCCTTTCCATACTGCAGAGACAGTGCAAAACAATTATTTGCATGGATTTTCAAATATCCTAAATGCGATTTACACTCTGTTGAAGATCAGTGGGATATTTTTAAAGCACTGCTGTACTTCTGAAATCCCACCAGGGATGTGGGCTTCCAAGGATGCCAAAGTACTCATTCAGGTACTTCGATCTGCGATATCGTTTTGAGATGAACAACTTGCTCGCTCTATGGAAGAGGAAATTTAGTCGCTTAGTCATCTTTTTTTGACAGGAAGTGGTGATCCAGCATTTGCTGGGGAAAGATGCATGCCTAACCACATTGGTTTTGACAATCCCCACTGCAGATAGGATGGCATGAAAGACGCTGCTGGTTACACTTCTGTCTGGGTGGTGTTTGAGCAGGGTCAGTGGATGTCATGCCTCTCCTGCCAGAGCATGGTTTTATGTTAGCTGATATGGCCAAGGTCACAGGAGAGAGTATTGCAAAATTTGGACAGTTTTGTATGTCGATCGAAGCCATCTTTTTTCTTAAGTGCCAAAGTCATTCCAGGAATATAATTGAAGAGCTGATAACCTAATTTGACCTGCTTTTAGCTGCCTATGCAGCTAAAATCTATGGCATTTGATGCTACTGTGAATCAGGGAAAATATTTGTAACAAAACTGCATAACTGAAAAATACTGAGCTGTCAAATTGGGGAAGGTTTCTTTTCAGTGTATTGCCTCACTCATGAACTAAGAGAAAAAAAGCTTTGAAATTGTGGGAATATTTTAACAATTTTGTGAAAAAAAATCATAATTAGTATTCTCTAGTAATTTAAATTGATGATTAATATATTTCTAAAAATAAGCTGAAGTCAAAATAAAACTTCTACAAAATATTGAAAAGAAACACCTGCCTCTTTTGAATATATACATAATGGTATTTACAAAACTTTTTCCTGGTTTAAGATGAGAAAAAAAAATGTTTCCCTTAGCTCTATCCAGACCTCTTAAGATGAGAACGATTCAGTACACTGATAATATCTGAAAGCACCTGAGTTTGTCAGCTTACATTACACAGAGACATAAAGCCTGGCTACAAAACAATAAAAGAATATAGATTTCCTAGAAGTGTTGTTGAGATTTAAAAAAGCAACTCTCCTCTTTCTGAAGAACCCCCACCCAAGTCTCTTACATCGCTAAACCAACAGTGCTCTGTCATTTTTTGGAGGTGACCTTGCAAGGTTTCATTTCCCCAGGTTTTCTAGTAACCTGTGCTCATAGGTTAAATGTGCTTTTCTCTTCTGTAATAGAAATATCCAGAAGACAAACCTGTGATATTTATTGCACTTGACTGAACAGAATGTTGTATTTCCCTTCCTAAAAGAAGCAGCTGAAATTATTGCATACAGGGTGGTTTACAGACCATAAAAGATAAATTGTGGAGAAGGCTCTGTCCCCTTTCAGGCAAACAAGGTTTCAGATGAAAAGAAAGCCAGACAAGCCAGTAATAAATTACAATGAAATTCAATTTGCTGTAGTTAGAATTTTGTTTTCTAGATGCACTACATGTCATGTTTACAAAATGTAACATTAGACTGGGTGCAAAAATTTTAAATATACATAACTTCTAAGAGATGTGCTAAGTAGCCCAGGACTTGTACATCTGTCTAACAAGTTAAGGAACTACGCTCATCCTTACCTGCTCCCCCAGTGGTCTGGGAAGTACTCACTGGCTGCAATCTTTTCTTGGTTTGTTTTTAGGACATAAAATTTAGTCATATCTAGATTGCTGTCAGCTTCCCTACATGTAGGTGATAAGCTTTTTACTCCTCCTGAAACAGAAACATCATTCAGCAAGCAGGAGAAAAAGAACCCTAAGGAAATGGTTCTGCATCTACTTCTCTTGGTGTAAGCTGAGGCCCCTGAACTCATGAAAGAGTTCTCCAGTTTAACTAGATGTAAATTAGGCTCACTGGATGTTATCATTTCTTCTAAAGATGTTTTGTCTGGAATTGAACAGTCACCAATTTTTAAATATGGAAAATCTATGGCTTTTGAGGTTTTCCTGGGGAACACCGATTATATTTCCCATAGCTTTGGGTACGGTCATTCAGTCAGAGATTTTAGCACTGCATAGGAAGTAGTGGTCTCAAGATAATAAGCTCCTGTAAATTTAGGAACTCATGGACAAATGGAAAATAGAGAAGCTGCTAATGCTGCCAGAGGAAAATGTCAGTGTGAGCTCAGAGAACATGCAACTTCCATCCCCTTTGAAGGAAGCCAGGAGACCACGCTCAGAAACACCTGCAAACAGGTTTCATCAGTTTTGCTGCTTAGGGACCTACCTAACTACCTATATTTTTTTTTTTTTTTTTTTTTTTTTTTTTTTTTTGTGTGTGTGTGTGTGTGTGTGTGTGTGTCGTAGCTCTTTTAAGCTGGTTGCAGCCATGGTTGCTCATAGCAAGTACTTGATAGCAAAAGTTTGGTGTGACAGCACGTTTTCTTTCCATTTGCAGATTGAGACAGACCCTGTGATCATACTAAGATTTATTTCAAAGTTCTATGTGGGTATTTTAGCATAAATTATTGGATTAATTAATACTTAGATCATCCACTAGGCTTAAATTGGTAAAAGACCATTTCCAGCTAGCAAGCTGAAGATTTTGATTTAGTGAGATATTTGTAAAAGTGAAGTAGGTTTTTGTAATGAATAGGAAGAGACTTGAGCAAAGCCAGGAGACATCACAAAAGGCTGGGCTTTAAATCAGAGAGGGAGGTGAAAAAATGAAGTATTATGTCATTCACTTTCTATGCTTCCTTATGAGAACTCCCTGAAATATTTTACCATTACACGGCATAAAGAGTTAGTCCCTGTCAGGTAAAAAGCATATCCTTTTAAAAAGCAAGTGGTGAGATTATTATAACTTGCTGTAATTATGTTTCTTCACTATATATCAATGAGGTAAAAAGGGTCCAACAAGGTGATGAGGCTGGCAGATGAGAGCAAAGCCTCATGCAGGTCCCCCACCTTCCTGGGAGATGTAGGTAATCCCCTGGCACAGGGATGCTCTCTTCATTTTTTGTCCCCAGAGTAACAAAAGTCACATGGGAATGTGTTTTTTTATTAGAAATTCCAACATTCTCTGTAAAAAGCAAGTTTGACTGCTGTATGGCAGGCATGTAGAGCTGGTCTCCTCGCTGTCTGCTATGGAGCACTGTTGGGACCACCCAGCATCTTGTTGGCCCTACAGCAGCTCCTCTCTGGCTGACAGCTTGAGGGAAGGCACCAGCAATGAAATTAACATGCTTAATATATACTGAGGGGAGCAACAGCCTCTGCTTGAGTCTCAGCAGGCTGGAGATTGCTTAAGTGGACTTCTCTGCAGGCACTTTTTGCCCTTGTATGAAAGTCTGTAAATCTTTAATGGCAGCTATACCTCTCTGCCTTTACTGGCTAATTGTTTTTCATGTAGTTGGGTTTGTCTTTTGGTTCTGTGAAATGATTTACATGTGTTAGGTTAGCAAATAACTCTTGGAAAGGTAAGCTTTTGCTCTGTTAGCTGGAGCATTTCTTCCCATACAGGAGAGCATTTGCTTTTTTATGGATGTATCTTCAGTTCAATCCCCTGGAAAAAAAAAAAATGTATCAGGGAAGACCATTTAATGGTCTCACCACTTGCATACCCGCCTTTGAAGACACATCAAAGAAGCAGTTCAAGGGGGAAAGAATAATTATTTTATTTTTGTGGAATAAGTTTGTAAGGGCAAGTTAGTCTGGTGACTATGGCAACAAGGGAATACGTATGCTGTTTGCTCTTATGTAGATTGAATAAAAAAGTAATTATTTTCTAATATTTTTTTTTATATTGGCAAAAATCTAAATAGGGTTGCTAAATATATTAATGCCATGCTACATTGTAAGTTTTACCATGCAATGTTTTTTTTAAGAAATAATACTTCAGAAATTTTATTGAAGATCTTACTGCAAATATAAATTGACAATATTTTTCATTGTATTAAATAATTGAATATGAAATAACTTATTTTCACAGAATTATTCTGTGAGCTCCTAAGTAATTTCTACCTGGAAATTTAGAGTGATGCCCTAATTAATTTGCATGGAAATACTCTACATGGTGAAAAAAATACATCATCAAACTCTTATGCTGTAGTATGAATAAATATGACAGATTAGGGTCAAAATAATTAGCTTAACACTGCCAAAACAAGCATGCTAAATTTGGTCAGTGTACTCAGGTTAATTTTCAATGCAGAGCACATGCTTTGATTTGAGCAGTTAAAAGGAATCTGATGGAGTTTTAGTTCAAATCCATGCATGTCCAAGGGATAAAAATAAAACCAGTGGCTGAAAATGCAGCAGTGTTGCTGTGAAATTTGTTGCACTGTTAAGATTTTGATTAAACCCTTCATCCATTTATATTGGCAGAAAAAAATATGGCTTAAGGTACAGGTGACTTGATTGTGTTTTGAAAAAGACATTAATTGGTAAAATATCAGGCTAACAAGTGACTGAAAGAGTATTTTTGATCCATGAAGAGTACCTATATACTTCCTTCATGACCACAAATATTTATCTTCCATTTTGTTCAGATATCAATATAAACAAGTCAGTTTCTGACCACGCATCATTTGCAATATTCAGTTGTTAGCATTGTGCTTTATTAGTTGTTTTCTCCTCCTAATGAGGGGGGTGTTTTTCTTCTGAAAATTACTCACTGTCAACTTTCATAGTATTTGTTTAATTAGTACCTCTTGCTAATGAATGAGGAACACCTTGCAAAGTATGGTGTATATAAGCTTCTCCTGCAGCCCATCATGTTATTTGCTCTTCTTCTCTGGATCTGTTTACAGAGAGCAGACTTTCTTTTAATTGGCAAAGTGATAATGTGGTCTCTGTTGCTTAGAGCCGTTTGGCTGGTGATAAATAGGTAAGTCAATACAAAAAAGAGCATACATCATCAATATAATCATTTTCCCCAAACTAGGAATTTGACCTGCTTGTAGGTGAACGCTCAGGATCTTCTAAGGTACAGAATGTGTTTATATATATTAATATATGGGCATATACATATTTTTATGTATATATAATATTCTGCAATATAATTTAGCTGTAAACAGTGGAAGTACTTGATTCATAGAGCTACATGTAGGAAATAATTCTTTTTTTTTTTTTTTGACCTTTTAACTCTTAGGGAGCAGAGCCTGTGTTTATTTTTCAGTTATGTTCAGGTAAAGTAATCTGTGAAATACGGCCTTGGGAATCCAGTGTTTGTTGTAAGATCTTCTCTAGCTGCATGGATGAAATCCGTAACATGCCCCTGCTTGAGTTAAGTATTTTATAATGTGGAGTGGGAAGGAAAGAGATTGTAATTGCAATACTCAAGGATTGGTTTGTATGCCTTGTCGCTCCTATCAAAGGGGTAAAAACTAGCTAGCTTAATATGCTAAGTGTGGTTTGCATAGTTGTATATATGGCCAGAAATCTGTGAATCAGCTTGTGAAGGCTGTGTTGTTCAACAACGTTTTGATAGCAACTAGCAGCTAAGCCAAACTTCCGTCTCTAATATTGAAGTATTTAAGATGCAATAAGAAAAATCCAGTGACCCATTTTACCCATTATGCCTTACAGGCCTATAATAAGGAAGGTAATAAAAGCAATTATAAATCTGATGCTTTCAGCTCAGGAGGAAAAAAAAAAAAAAGCTTGGAAAACCAAAAAAGATTATCTTATTGATGATGTGGTGGGGTGCCTGGTTTTTGGTTGTGGGTCATCTGAAAAGATAACAGAATTGAATGTTAGAACTACTGGAAACTCTAACACCTGCTTTAGCTTTGAAGGTGTAAGCTTCCATTTCCTTATTGTTTCTCAACTGGGTCCGTGCTTTAACTTTTGGTATAATATTAGTTTTACTGTAAAATGGGATAATTCAGAATGAAACAAATCTTAAAAATGTGAAGAATTTTTTTTTAAATATTTAGATATCTAAGTGATGTAGCTACTTTTGAGTTAATGTGCAGTTTGAAAATAGGAGGTAGTCTCTGAACTAATTTTTAATATTTCTTTCTGGTCTGGAATATCTTCATTTATTTATATTACTCTATGTATGAAAATATATATGTATTTTTCCTTACTTCAAAGTCTTAAGTCAAATCAAGGTGCCATATCTGTCGAGAACTGTGACTCTTATTTTAGTGAGTTCAAATGTGCTCAATCTTCAAATTCCAGTGCATGTAAGCTTACAGTCTTAGGTTCTTAAGCAAAGTTACCTGCTGCTTTTTCTGCCTGAAAGTAGAGAAAATGAGTTTTTGTTTTTTAGTGATCTTTACCAGGAGCCAAGGAGAGAAAAAGCTCCCCGTAGCACTGTAGGAATAGCTATTGTGTGTAACAATTTCAATGTAGTTCAGTAGTGAGTTCTATGCTCATACATCGCATATGCATTAATCTTATTCAAAATCGTGGTTATTGTAAAGAATGAGCTCAGTGAATGTGTGTTAAATGGTTGAATAGATTTATTAATTTGTAAAGTGTTCCTTGCTTTAAATAAGTTGACTCTGACAAATATTGGAGAGAAGTTGGAGGTTTGGAGAAAAGTTGGTTGGTTTAATGAAGATTAAGAAAGTTTAAAGAAAGAAATTCAGTATTTTCAGAGAGGAATATTTTGAGGTTTGTTTCAGATTAACATTTTTTTTTGTTTTGATTTGATCATAAAAATAAGTTTCATACCTATATGGCTGGAGTTCACAATTACTGGAAGACCTAGCAGAAGTAGGAGTGTAATATTGTAGGCAGCACTGATAACCTTATAGGTGTGCAGTTAACCAGGTCAGTGAACTAAGCCTCTGGAAGATAATACAGCTGGAAAACTAAGATGCTGGTGCAGTGCAGGAGAGCTCGGGAACCATTAGTTTGGTTGGGCAGCTGCTTATGGGGACGCAGCAACAGGCAATGACAGTTTTTTAATGGAGCTTCCAATAGATTGTTTTTGGGATCAATCCTATTTATATATTCATTTATGACCTTGGCACAAATATGAGCACACTTATACAATTTGCTGAAGACATAAAGCCAAGAGGGTTTGTCAATAAGGATTGGAAGACCCTACAGAAAGAATTACATGACCTTGATGATTATAGGAATAGAAATGAAATTCAATAGTACAATGTGAAAGGTCATTCCCTTGGGGATTAAGAATAAAAAATTTAGGTTAGGTATAGGTTGGGAGCAAATTTTGCTGTGGGATACAGGCTTTTAAGGTACATTCGAGACTTTATTCCACACTTTCCTCTTAAGCTTATAAAGCAGTGGGTTGTGAAGGAAGGTTCAGCTTATAAAGCTGGGGATTTTGAGGGAAGTTAATGTATTTTATTTTCCCAGTTAGTCATGTGACAGCTATTTGTGTGATTAATCTGATTCATTCTCTTATACATCTTTTTGTGTATATGTGTGTGTTTATGTATCTTCTGAACCTAGTGGGATGAACGAGGCAAAGAAACTATCCCTTTTTATTGTGAGATAGACTGGGGAAAGAAAGGGAGAAGAAGCAAAAGAAAACTCAGCATTCATATTTCCTCAGAAGCTTATTTATGTACTAGCTGGATGTGTCTTTTTCTCCCTCAAGATCAGAAGGGTTCTGTAAGAGCCCAAGGAAGTAAAGGGATGCTGAGAGAAGCTTTGAAGTTTCACTTTAATGCTCAAATCCACACAACCTCCTGTGCACAAACACAAGGGCCCTGCAGAAAAGTCTGGGTGGACCCTGCGTGTGTGGTTTAACTCACCAGTGTGGGCTCTCCAGGGGCTGCAGGGAAGCACTGGCCTAGTGTGTGGAGCACCTCCCCTCCTCGGGGAGCCTCGGGTGCTTGCACGGCTGTTTCTCACACTTTTCAGTACCTTCACTGCCTTGAAGTGTTTTGTCCTTTCTTAATTATGCTGTCCTTGAGGTGCCCTCAGCATGGCTGAGAGGTTCAGCATGGACACTGTGGAGCTGCCTGTGTCCAGCATGAGGCAGCCCCGGCCCTTCCTCACAGAGTCCCCTGCGTGCACCTGGACACGTGTGACCAGCACAAGTGGTACTGGATGTCAGCAATTTGAAGACCCTGGTCCTTAGGTGTGCACCTTTATGCCATCCTTTCAAGAGCTGGTTGTTTTAGCTTTAACTGTGGCATGGCCTAGTGACAGATGGCTGTGAACATGAGTGTCAAAGGCAAACACGCTTTTGGTAAACCACAAGAGGAGACAGAAAGCTATCTGTGACTTCAGAAATACTAGTCTGGAAAAAAAATAAGAAAATAAATATATAGTTAACATAATAGCAATATGTTTCATTAATATGGCAATGATTCAGGATCTCCCACTCTACTGTACCACCAGTGGTGCTCCTCCAGTTGCAAGGTGAGCTTGTTTGGTAGATGAAATCCAGCTGATGACTGCTGTGGCTGAAAAAATGTAGAGTGGTTATGCTTCAGTTTGAATATCTTCATTAATACCTTTGACATGAATATTGCTAGTCTACTTAGTTTTGCTTCTTCAGCAAATTTTATAAGAAGTTCTAGAAGAATAAACCTGCTGGCTTAGGAGACCTTATTCATTTTGGGATGACATGAAAATATTTTTCTCATCTCTTTTGGTCATTGAACTGAAACTGTATTTTTCACATTGTTCTAGTAATAAGTGTTTGTTTATGTACTTGCCAGCCTTTGATACAGTGCTGCAAGTGGAAGCAGAGAGGAAATATGAACATAAATGTTTCTCTATTTCTTGGAGAAATTATAAGACTAAAATAAACCAAATAGGAGGGAAAAACAGCATGTTCCAGCTAGTGACGAGTAAACACCATGGAGAAAAATGTATTTCACTAAAGCATCCCCACATTGACTTATCACAGCTGAGAATTTTCTTCAGGAGTGAAAGTTGTTTTTCAAGACCTTATTAAAAACTTAAAAGACAAACAAGACAAACATCTAGGCATGATGTGTTAGTAACTGTTTCAGCTGTCCAGAGGAAATTTTGAAATTATTCATGTGTAAAGCTGGTTGTGTGGGTGCACTTCACTTACAGTGACCTGTGTCTATCATGCTTTACCTTGGATGCTCTGACTGACAAAGGGGAATTAAAGCTAAAGCTTTAATACCTCTCACTATTTGTTTGGAGGAGTTTAAATGCACTAATAAATAGTGGTTTGCTCCAAAATGGATACTGGTTTGACCTGCACATCTTGGTCCTTAAGCCAGTCCATGGATGATTGAGGCCTCCTGCTCATTCTTGAGCTTGACTACTTCAGTAGTACAGAATCCATGTAATCAATCAGGCATGGTGGACTGACAATGAAATGCTGATTTATTTTGAAAATATTGGCAGGAATTGTTTTTTTCTGGTAGGTATTTGGACCTGTGAGAGGCGTTTTACCCTTTTGTGGTGTTCTGACCACTGCAGGCATAGCCACTGGTAGAAATGAGCTGAGCAGATGTAAGCTCTGAAGAGGTGGAGAGAGAGGGAGAGCTGTGACATTCCTGAGGGAAAGGGAAGGGAGGTTCAGAAGTAACCTCCACAACAGGTTGATGTTCCTGCTAAGGTGCTGTACCTGTTTCTTGCTCAGTGTGTTAGACATAGCTGGGCATGGTGTTGTAGTTCTGTTGGAGGCACGAATGATGGCTCTGCAGTCACCTGAGCTAGGAGGCAGGATATATTTTGCTGAGCAGCTCTAGGATCAGTGGAGGTGACCCATGTTGGCAGCCATGATAAAGCGCTACTTAAGGAGCACCCTAAAATAGTATTACAGCCTTTATGTAACTTGCACTTTAAGAAAAATTATACTGAGGGAAGGCTTTGGTGCTGTGCAGTAGATGTGCTTTGTAAGTCTTTGAGCATATCTGATAGCTTTCAAGGTCATTTTTCTTTATTGTACATTTATAGCAGCTGTGTAACAATTATTGAATAATGACTGTCTGCTTTGTCTATGCAGAATTGATTTTTTTGGTGAATTACTGATTGGATTGATTTTATACTTTAGATAGTATTGGACAATTAAGTGTATAAGTTACTTTGATCTCTGATACTTTACTTGATCTACTGTGGCAAGATCAAGCTTTAGGCATATTTATCTGAACAATTGCAGAATCTAGAATGGAAAAGGCCTCAACTCCTCCAGTCCCTTTGACTAGACAGGACTCTTTTATTATGTTTATTTTGACTAAATTTTATTATGTTTATTTTGACTAGACAGGACTCTTTATTATGTTTATTAATATTTTTCTTCCCTGCCCCTGCAAACCTAGAATTGTCAAGGCATGTGATTTCTTTTTTTTTGGTTTTGTTACTCTTAGGACTAAACCTGGTCTATACTTGAGATGTTTTACCTGGTATTCAGATTGAAGTCTGTTAGACTTTTTTTCGTGCTTTTTGGGTACCATGAGAGAAAAGGGAAGGTCTGACAGTCATCCATGTTAGTGGGATGGAGAAGTGGCTGTTAGATTGGGAGAGTTACATAGGTGTTAAAGCAGAAGACAAGAAGCTTACATCCAGGCAAGGGGGAGCATGAAAAGGGATTCACAATAGGTTTGATACAGTGTGAAGAGTACTGAGGTATCTGTACTTTGTATTTTTATTTGGAGGAACAGGAGGTAACTTGGGAGCGGTAACCTATTTTTTTCCAGGGAGGATTTTTCTCTCCAGTGGCTGATTTCATATGGGTAAGTAAATAGATAACCTTATGTTCTGAGTAATTTGCTTAATATGTTCGTATATATTTCCTGGGCATTTCATTGTTGCTGATACTTGCACAATTGTGGTGTTGTCTTATTGATAGCACCTTAACATCTGCTCTTTTTGCCCTCAGTCTATCCTCCCTTCAGGGTATTATTATACCATTACTGTAATATCCAAACACCTCAGTCTTTTATGGCTCTTTCCTCTTCCCCTATGAATTAGGCAGATGCAATTATTCTGATTTGACAAATACAGGACTGAGGCACTTAAAAGCTAAAGGTGATATGCTGAAAGATATTTAGGCACCTAAATGTGTAAAGTGCCTAATGTGATTTTTTTTCTAAAGCATCCAAATACATTAAGCATCCAACTCCTGCTGACTGCAATGGAAGTTAAGTACCTAACTCATCTGGATGTTGTCAAAAAAACGTCCATGGCTGCCAATCTGTCTGGCTCCTTATTTAGGTAAATATTTGAAAATAAAAGTCCATGACTTGCTCTATATTACAGAGGGAGACTCCTTCCCCCCCCCCCCCCCCAACTGATAACCTATTACATTAACATTTTTCTTTAGCTTTTGTTTTATATTGATTATTTGTTCTACTTATAAGGTCATTTATAATACTTTATCGTGAAATATTATAAACATTGTACTTTAGCTATCAAGTTTCTTAGCAATTCAGCAACAGTACCACACTTAGATTGAATCATGTTTAGATTCCATTGCTCCTAAACTAGCTATTTTCTTAATGGAATTTATCAAAGCATTTTGGGAGCTGTTATGTCTAAATGCTAGTGTACTTATTCAGTTAGTAGTTGAGTAGGTAGGAAAGGGATTGTGTACTGACATTCAGGTTTCTGGATAAAAGCAAGGTTCCTTTTTTTTTTTTTTTCCTGTGCTTTTAAAACGATAATGGTACTTGCTAAAGTGATAAAATACAAGAACTGCATTTTTACACTTCTGAATTGAATTACTTAAGTCTAGGACGTTGCGTTATTGCATCATTATCGCGGGGTTTCTGTGGGCCTCCAGAGAGATGGTATGAGTGGCATGTATCTCAAGGCAGTGTGAAGGTGTGCACCCCTTAGCCTGAATTCTCACCCAGCCCTGCTGACAGCTGCTGCGCCAAACATTGCCAGATGAGCTGCTTCACAAGTGGCTGTACACCTGTAGGTGGCGGCAGTAGATGTAAAGGCTCAGTCTAAAGATAATCAGCCAGCCACAAAGCGGAATCAAAGAGTAGAAGAAAACTGCAATTAGAAAAATCACCCTAAATCCTGAATGGTATCCATTAGGAGAACGTTTACATCAAAGCTGAGGTCATGCTGGTAAGGAAGAGCTTCATGTTGCTGCACAGAGTAAGGGCAGGCTGACAAACTGGAAAACTTGTGAAACTGTTGTTACAGAATGGAGATTCAAATTACAAGCAGATCATCCTGCTAAAGCACTGCCTTTACTTATTAATGAAGGGAAAGCTTTATGGGCTACCTGGCAAATTGATTCAAATCCTCCGTGGGATATCAGTACACCCTCACAAGGCTGGAGGGTCCCACCACTGGTGCTGTCCAAAGTGGTAAGAGCTTGCATTTCTCATGCAAGAAAGTGCAAGATTGGGTAAAATAAGAAGGAATTCAATGGGTGTTTCACACCCCATGCTACCCTCAATCAAATGGGCTGGTAGAAAGAGCTAATGGCTTATTGAAAAGAAATCTCGAACCACGGGAGGCTTGCCGAGGTATACGGCTTCTCAAGCTACTCTCCCAATTAAATGACTGATACGGACCTACTGGAAGCCCTATAGGTAGGGCTTTCTTCCTAAAAACGGAGTTTAGCGCTCCACCTACTGGGGAAAAAGAATATTATACAAAATTACAAGCGGGTTTATGCTTGAGAGGGTATCTCAGATTTGTGTACAGCATTACGTCAAACCCAATAGCAAAAAGAGTTGGCTGACTTCTGGCCCTGGCTGGGGTGTCCTGAGATGAGGCATTTAGCTGTGCCTGGGTCGTGGCACATCTGTGCCTGAGGTGAGGGCTCTGGACAGAAAAGGGCTGGGGTCAGGAAATGGCACTGGCACTTGCCCTCTCCAAAAGCATCAAGAAACTTCTCAATAAGGCTTTCTGCCATACAAAATAACTATATTAAATATTTGACAAGTTCAGTTGCAAGGACCCCACCCACAGGTGATTAAGGGACCAAAAAGCAGACAGTTGTGTCAGCGCCACTCAATGGCAGCTTTAATCTAAACTGGTTGGAAGATGATGGATCTGTCCTCTTAGCTGCAGACACTGTTCTTGACAAGACAGCTTGTTTGGTGCTGGCTTTCTGATCTACCACGAAGATAATGAAATTAAAAATGACCCACATTTGTTTAATATTTATCTTTAAAAAAGGTTTCCTCAAAATGAGAAATTCTTGAATGTGCTCTATCTTTTGTTATTGTTTCCTTCAGGCATTACTTTTGTTACATCTTTTCCTCCTCTGTATCACAATGTGGAAAGAACTTCCACTGAAAGATTAATATTGAAGGGACTGCAACTTCCTAAAAGTAGTACCATGTCATTTTATCAGGTGATAGCTTGGTTTCCAAGTGGCTAAACATGACATGTCAAAGTATTCTGTAGCAGCAAGCAACATGCATCTACCATTGAATTCAGATCTATAGCCTACAGTGGTAAAATTGCAATTAAAAAAAAAGAAAACCACACACAATGTAATAGATATTCTAATCTCCAGTTAATAGAGTATTGTTCTTCATTAGTAAGAGAACATCTTTCTACACCCTTGCAAGTACTTAACATTACTCATTTTCAGTCAGCTACATACATTAAAAACAAACAAAAACCACCCATCTTAAAAATAATTTTGTGGTTAGCCCTTCATGTTGAACTGAAGTCATAGTTCCAAATATCTAAAATCCCCTCAGGCAGTGGATCACTTCCATGATTTTGTTAACAAATTAGGAATTTGGTAAAAAATTGAATAATTCTTTCATATCTTCTGCTGAATCAAAACTGAATGAATACATTTTCTAGCCATGTTCTTAAGGCAGGCTACTCCTGATCTAAAGAAGCAAGGAAAATACAAAGTGCAAAAACGGGCTGTGCCTCCTGGTGGCAGCACGATGCAATTCAGTTTTCCTGTCTGCTGGCAGGTTTATGACTAATTTAGGGGAGTAATGGATTATGGAGAGTATATTTTGCTGTATGAAAACTAGATTTTTCTCAACTTTAAAAGCAGTCAACACAAAGGAAATAAAGGAAATCAACCTCTCTTCCGTTTTGTACATGGTTTTCAGCCAATGATATTTTCAAGAGTATGCACTTCACGTTCTTTTATCTTTCGGAATTCAAGTCTTATAAAATATGGTATGTCTGTGACATTTGTATCTTGTAAAGGGGTCTTGGCTGTTACGTCTCTGTAAATTGATGCCTGAAAGGAGACGGTCACACACATTCAGCTGATGTTATTCTGCTGTTTTACTATGATGCAGTCCAGAAATATCTCACTGAAAGTGGCAACCTCATCCTCCTTTCAGAGGAAGGCCAATCCACGTAGTCATTCAGTCAGACCAGGGCATTGTCTGGCAGAAGAGCAATCAGACAAAGCCCAGATTTCTGCTGGCAGCAGTAGCAGAGGGAAGAGATTTTTCTTGGCAGTGGCACTCCCTTGTACAGCGTGAGGCTGGCACATGCTGGCCATGCTGAGGGCTTGGAAAGCCCTGTGCTGTGGGACATGGCTGCTGCCCTCGGGAGATGAAAGATGCTCCTTTAAAGGGCAGTTTTTAGGAATGAAATAAGGCTATTCATTTGAAGTGCTGGCAAAGCCCATCTTCTCCCATCAACTGTAGATTGAGCTGTTGCAAACTCAATCCCCATTTTCAGTTATGCTCCTGGGGTATGGAGGCTGGAGATTTATAGGTACTGAGGCAGATATGAGGGCTGCAGTGGAGGGAGTTCTGTGCACATCATTTTCAATAATATTTTACAAGAGAGAACCTGCCTTCAGCATGCACTGTGGCTGCTTAGTTTCCACCAGCACATTACCCAGCATTGTTTCCGTGTTCTTTGTGTTCACACAGTAATGTTGCACAAGGTACCAAAAGATACTACCTTTCTGTAATTTTTTCCATCAGCAAAGAAGCTATGTCTAAAATGAAGAATGAATTACTGTGTTAGGTGCAGCCTTTGCTTCTGCCTCCTCTTAGGACAAAGTCTGATTTGAGCCAAGTTTTCATGCCTGCCAATTTGTCTGATGCCTTTCTAGAGCAAGGAGAGAAACTATTGTAGTAGCTGCTGTTCAAAAATGTGGCATTTACCATAAACATCATATTGCAGTATCTAAGGTAATGGGAATGGTTCTGACTATGTCATGAAACTTGGTATAGTGCAAAGCCTGTAGCTGCTCCGGAAAGCTTCAATGCACAGAGCTGTTTTATTGTACCAATCTTCCTGATTTCTGTCTCAATTTTTTAGTAAGATATCCACAGCTTATGAAGAGGTGAGGTTCATATTTAAGGGCAGAATGAAAAAGCGGTGCTGGACAACAGCTAGGAGACTCAGCAAGCATGGAAAAATGTGCAAAAATAGCTTGCTTTGGAAAGTATGTCAAATTTAGAATTTCAATTTTGTATTGGGGTGTGTTAAATAGCCAAACTTTTTATCATTTATTTTTCTTTCACTGAAAGTCAAGCCATCACTACATCCCCAATGTCTAAAATTGAGGAAGATGTCCAAGTCATTTCACTTAACTGTTGCATGTCATCCACAAATCTAAAACACTGATACTTTTTATTTTCCTTTTTCCAAAATAGGCCATGTTTCTAAGGCTAAGGTATACAAAATATATGTAAATGGAGAGAACTACCAAAATATACTTGCCTTGTTAAATCCTGGAATAGAATCCTTTTTCACTAATTTAAAGAGATCTTTAATTTTATTCATCGGAAGCTTACCTTGAAAAGAAAAACAGGAAACGTTTTCCTCGGTGCTGTGGCAGATTTTCTGCCTGTTCACAGCTTTTTCAGATAAACTGTAAGCAAAGAAAAAAATGTTTTATGGAAATAAGTTGTGCACCTGTAGCCATGCTGTTTTGGCAGATAAACACTGAAATCTGACTTTTCCAACTATCCAGTTGGAAATAAGGGCATTTTTTTGTGGAGAAAGATGCATGTAGGGGAGATAAGTTAATGATGGCATTAAAGAAATGAGTTTTTCAGCTGAAAGGTGTGTGTTGTGAAATGGCAGTTACTTGTGAGGGAAAGCTGATATGGTAGGGGTTTGACTTCTCTCTGGTTGTGACTTCAGGTGTTGGAGGTGGCTGTGATGATTACTATGCTTAGAGCGACTTCTTTCAGTTATGTTTAAATAGTCCCCGTCTGAAACAGTAATGTGCTCTGCGGATGAGGAAGTACTTGCTCTTTAACTGATCAATGTTTCTTATATTGTATGTTTGTGGCATTCCTGTGGCAGTGTAGCCATGTCTTTTATCTACTTGCCTTGGAAAGGAAGAAAGAAGAGAGCTATTTTTCTCCTCTGAATGCATCAGAGTTTTTCAGTGTGGTAGCTAACGCAGACAGTAAGAGGCTTGTCCCATCAAGAATTAGTTCAAAGCATTCTGGTGAGAGGTGATGGACACAGTGTGGTAACTCACTGCTCTTGAGGAATACTTTGGCCTTGCTCTGAAACTTCACTCCATGGTGGGGCTCCTGTTGGAGCAGGAAGAGAAGAGGTGCATGGGTCTGTTTTCTCATCACTGGTCCTTGCCTGTCATAATCCCATGTGTTTGTCAAATCACCAACCTTGATTTCAGATTCCAGATGGATTATTTCTTCTCTGCCTGATTAATCAGATGAATTGTGAAACATACTGGCAAAGGAGAAGAAAACAATAAAAATTAGAAGTTACCGTTTTAGGTTAAAATAGGTACACATTTCTTATTCTGTGACAGCAGTCTTGTTGTGAGCTGACTGAACTACCCAGAGGGGGAAAATTGCAGACGTGGTGCTAATGCATCTTCCTTGAAAGGCTGTTGGAACTTCCTGATCTGATGAGTTCCTGGCAGGTCGTATGGGGAAAGAAAAAGGCTCGGAATGAGGGAAAAACCTTTTCTTATAACTATTCTGGAGAGTCTTTTTATTACCTAAAATTGAGAGGACATCGTTTTGTCTCATTAATTTCTGAGTAAATACATACACCCAGCTGTCTGCATTTCTTTAGCAGATTCATCCCGCTAAATCATAAAACAATTTTAAGCTATGTGGTGTGAAAACACTGTCACTTACATTGCATATTTTTTTTTCTTTTTTCTTTTTTTTTTTTTTCTTTCTGAAGATTAGGAATAAAGATTTAGCTTTTTCCAGGGCTCAGCAGAGTATCTTTAGAAGGTCATAGAAATCTTAATTCAAACTGGGCGATGTTCTTAGTTCTCCCCATAGGTGGGGGTAGTGAGGTGCATATTCCCATTCATGCTTTCCTGTTGCGGGTGCAGCTGGTTTGAGAGTCAGCCTCAATACTTGCAGTTCTATCTAATTGTGAGAGTATCAGACAATTAGAGGGGAATTATTTCAATACATGCTTGCAATGGGCTCTGTTGCAAAAATGGGTATGTAGGTACTGGCTTTGACGTTGGAGGCAATGACTGTTGCTGTCATTTGGAGTCTTTCCCCTTACTCTTGGGTTTTGGGTCGGTCTTTGGGTTGGATAATCAGCAGGTCTTCTCTAATTAAAAGCATGCCTTTATCTGTGAAAGCTAAGAGATACTTTGTCTTCTGTGTGTATCTAATACAAAAGTTTATTATGGCAGTAGTCTTACAAAGTGTGTTGGGCCTTTCCCTTTAACATTCAGAGTTAGAGTTGTACGTCAGTGGCAACAAACCAGGCCCTGTATTAATCGCCTAAACCTGTGAAGCAAGCATCAAAGCTTTTCTGTTCTGCATAGCATTTTTTTCTGCTTTTTAAAAAAATGTCTTGTCTCAGTATACACTGTCTGCTCCTGCTGGTTATATCTTGCCTGCTCTCAATCAGCTGTCCTCATGCACAGCTTTCATTGTGTCTGTCACATCCTTTGCTGTCTTGCCTTCGCTTGAAGTATTTAATCTACTATATTCATCTGCTGCTTAAATTCCTCACAGGTTTGGCTGTATGACCCTCACTTCATTTTTTATTTTTTATTTTTTTGGGAAGACATCTTTGACTCACCTTTCAGACACATCTCGTCTGGCAGATGGAAAGCTGCCCCTTCCCCACAGTACCCAGTTTTGTTTTTTCACCTCTAAAATCTGTTACTCATCTCCTTTCTGTAGCCATCACAGATCAGTCCCAGGTAAAATCTTACATACGTAATTTCCATATCTTTGGAGCTAAAATCTCTTGGTGTTATCAGCAGACTGTGCTCATAGGGAAATGTAATAGAATGATAGATTTCTAGTAACTGAAGTTGTAAACTATTTTTTTATTGGAAACACTTCTGTGTATCTTCTTTGGGCTGTGGGATGTTGTAGTCATCTTGTCTTCCTGGGGGCAGACTGACCAAAGTTTGTTGCTATGAGAAATACTGGCAGTAAAGGAAATATCTTGACACTTTTTCTTTATTTTAAACCTAGCCCTTTAGGGAGCTTAACCCCAATAATGAAATGCTGAGAACTGTACTGTGTTGAAGCTAGCTCTTCTGGTTTTATGCAGATATGACCCTGTGTAATCCTTCCAGGAAGGTGACGATGCTTTTGTTCTTTTGTCAGTCTGTCCCACAGAGACCTCCAGTTGTTTGCTCTCCTTTTCTTCCACTTGTGTCTGTTCCCTCATTTTGTTTGTCTATTCCCCCCCTTTCTCCCCCTTGTTCTCTCAGTCCCTCCCTCATACTCCTAATACCCTCCTCTGTCACTGTTGGCAAGTGGTGTCCCTTGGCATGATGACCTTGTGCATGTCTCCTCCACATGGCTCAGACTTAACTTTTTTCAGTTCCTGCCCTATGGCACTCTGGAAAAAAGCAGATGGCTCTCCAGAAGCCTACTTTAGGCATCCTAATGATCTCTGAAAAATGAGAAAGTGGAAGGCAAAACAAGGGCATGGCCATTAAATGGAGCAATGCTGGACTAGTAGCAAGGTTGAGAAACAAGCTTTAAAGTGCTGTAATTAAATTGAATTCCTCTTTACCTTGATATAAAAGAATGTTTCTTAGCAAGGAACTGTATGAAGATGCATGTAATATTTAATAATATGCATTTAGTCCTTGTGAAAGTTAATTATCAGAGCAGCCATTATAGCCAAGAGCAACATATGTTTCCTCTGGAGGGTCTTTTGAACTCATCTAAACAGTCTTTCTAAGAAGGTTATGTGGGGAAAGTCTAGCTAGTGTGTGGTGTCCCTAGAGAATTGTGGTCTGATCTTTCCGTGCTCAAAGGTGTCTACTGCCACTGGTGTGCATTGTTAGGGTTTATAAACCTTTATCTGTATGAAGCCACTTTCTTCTACCTTTTTCAGTTTGGTAATTCAGTAAGGTGATTTAGTGACTTAGCATATTAAGACAATCAAATTATTTTGGGGTCTCAAAATGGTTCCTTTCTCAGCTTTAAATATTTTTTACTTCATATTTTTTGATGCACAACATGTTATTTCAAAGAAGACCAAGACGAACTGTTTTCAAAACTGTCTAAAATGGTTGCATTGGTCTATACTCTCATTTATGGATGCCTAAATGTATATGCATCTCAGTCCTGAGCATTGAGAAATGCTTCCTAGGCACTGAGGTGTGAAGTGGGGTTTGGAGAAGTGGCTTATGAAAATTTGAAGTTACCAAACCCATCAAAGCATTTCTGAAGAACCGAAGAATCGCCAAGTTTTACTTTTTTTTTTTTTTTTTTTTAATTTTATTGCTACCGTGCAGTTCTCTTTCAGAATTCATTTCTTTAGAAACTCAGGTTCAAAATGTATTAAATTATACATTTTTAATAGTGGATGTTGTTACCTTTTCAATGAGAACCTGTACATAAAATTCATTTGCTAGTTCTGGCAGCAGTGCTACTGTTGAAAAGTTTGCTGGGAGATTAGTCTTTGATCTGTCTCTGCAGTTACTTGTACTAGTCCAGTGCAGTGAGAAGCTCTGAAATTAATTTGATCAAATATTTGTTTTGAATGTAATATTTAGAACTGTGAAGTAAATGAAGCTTCTATAAATACACTGAAGGATGCTGTTAGTGACTCAGTTTATAAATCAGCTCTGTTTTGTGCTGCTGAATATAACCCAAACATTGGCAAAGAAAAAATAGTGAAAACATACACCATTGCATAATGTTAAGGTATTTCGTAGCCTGGAAAATGTGGTGAATTCTATAGAAGTGACAAATAACACTAATAAATAGCCATAGTTTATGGATTGTGATTTGAGGTTTAGATTCAAATGAGATTCAAATGGATTTTTTCAGCAGGTTGAACAACATACTCCATCTCACCACCTCTCCATGAATTATTTTGATTTCCATATGTTTTTCTATATTTTAATTAGTTATAGCATGCATGTTCTATTAGATATAGTAAAACTTAATCATATTTAAAAGGTGCATAAAATCACTTACTGTGAATATATTACATTAAAATATTACATGTGTATATCTCCAATAGGACAAATTCTGTCTTTAATTCACGATGCCTGGTTCACTGTCTGTGTAGAATGTCTGGCTCTTACAGAGTTATAAGTGAATGATTCAGGTATATGATACATCTTTATTATGGTGCTTAAATCCATCCTTCTGGAAAAAAAAACTTTTTCTTACACTTAACAAATATTTATAGGAAGGAAGTTGTATATGAAACTCCTAAATTTGTTAAAATGTAGGATGAGTCTTCTGGAAAACAATGTTTCGGTTGCAGTCTTATTAATATTGGACAGATTACAGTTAGGGTACTTGCAGTTGATATTTTTTCTTTAAAATACTTACCAATGCATTTTCATTTAGCTGCAAGGAATTATTAGAGGGTGGAAAACTGAACCAATATTGGACTTGATACCTCTTGGCTAATTAAGCAGTGCAATAAGTAATCACAAGGCTAAAATCTGTAGGATTTAAGTTATTCCATGAGTAGTTTGACTTGTAGACTATCGCCTAATTAGAATTTGTCTGGAATATTTTTCATGGCTGCATTGTTCCCCAATGAAAAGTAAACTTTGGCTGCAATTATATTACTATTTACCAGACTAGAACAGATCCTACTCAGCCTTGAACAAAACTAACTTCTAATGGTGCATCACGTTCAGGTTCAAAGTTTTGCTGCTGCGGGTGAATCAGCTTGAGCTGGTGTTAATAGCACAGAAGTCTTTCAGCTGGGCTCTGTTAAAGAGAGGATATGGTAAGACTGCATAATGCCAATGTGCTCTGTGACGGGTAGGAAAAATGCTCGACATTCCCAATCCTAAAGGAAAATGGTTTCTAAGCGTATCAGTAGACGAGTGAGGTTGGTTCGCAACATCAGTTTGGAAGACTCTACAAGACAGCGTATCTGAAAATGAAGCCTACCCTTAAGAGAATATTTTGCACAGGAGTTGCATCAGGCTGGGCTGCAGCAGAGCTAATTGGGTGTTCTGCCTGCAACTGTTGTGAGCAACACTTATGTCAAGAGAAAGGTATGAATAATCCTGTCAGGAAACGTAAACATCGCCTTGGAAAATGCAGCCTGTTTCCCAGAGGTTGCCTTAAATTGTGAATTGTTAGTGTTTGCAGACATCAAGATTTTAATTAAATTTTTACTTGTAATTCTAGGTGCTTCCTACTGCTCTAAAAAAACAACAACAAAAAAAGCAAATGCATGTAGGTTGCTCAAAATTACACTTACAAATTGAGGAAATGGGTTGCTGAGGGAAAGATCCAATATAAACAAAATTATTATTCATGGACTGGAAAAAGTAGTATTTTGGATGAAGTAGTAAAACTTCCAGTGAAATAACTGAGCAAATGCATCAGACTGTTTAAAGTCTGCCTCTTAAATATTTGTAAATAAAGCACCTGTGCAGCTAGGGTAAAATAGTGGTTTTATTTTTACTCTAGTATATTAATATGGAGAAGGTGCCAAAGGGGAAAAGATGTGTGCAACAGATTACTGGAGGATAAAAGAAATAAACCATCAAAATGAAACAATCTGTAGAAGATTAATATGAAGCATAGTGCAGAGCACAAAATTAACGTGAGATTCTCCTGTACTAGACCTCAGCTCTGTATCGCAAAGCTTGAAGTAGCACAGTGCTCTGCTGATACGCTTACCTTGGGGTTTCGGTATAGTAATGCTTAGGAGCCAGTAAGTGTCCTATAAAGATGTAAAGCTTCCCATGGCTTGAATGCCTAAGACCCTAAGGAGGTATTTTTCCACCTTTTGTGGCTATTTAAGCTCCAGGTCAGTAAACCACTTGAACTTTCTCTTCATTCAGTTTAAGAAGACTAATTTGAATACAAGTAGAGTGTGTTGAGTTGAAGCAGGGTGTGCGCTCAAATGTGCCTTGAAATCAATGTTATTTGCTTGGCTTCAAATTGCTGTAATTTCACTATTTTTCATTTAAAGGCAGTGCGTCTCTGTACTTTGTGTGCTCAGAGCATTTTTTTTTTTTTCTCAGCAGAAGTACACAACTCCTGTAGTTGTATATGACCTAGGAAAGTGATAACTGTATCTAAAGCAGGATCCTTTGGACTTCAACTACGAGAGCTATGAAGTATATTTTTCACTCAAGCATATTTTTGATCAATGACAATTATTCTAGAATGCAAAAACACCAACAATTTTGATTTTTATCTGTCCATGAACACCATGAACAAACTAAAAATGAACAAATATTGACTATAAATGAGCAATTAAAATGTGCCACAGCAATGATGTGTTTCTTCATGTAAACAACCTTGCAGGTTATTGGCTCAAAACTCTGTCATCTTCTGAGACAGCTGATGTGGTGCAAGTCTATGGCCCTGCTTACTGTCGCCTGGCAGTCCTAAAGCTGTATTGCAGAGCTGAGTGAGGATGGACGAGTCCTGCTGGGGCAGCAGGGGAGCTTGTGCTCTGCTGCCATCCGCTAGCACTGGTACCTTGTGCTGCTGCTCCTTACTTTGAGAGAAAAGGCAAAAAGAACATTCATAACAGAGCAGCAGTGATTTTTTTAAAGCTTTTATGGTAACAATCTTATGTACTATAGTATATATTATAAATTTAGATTTTTTTTTTCAGTGTACCATTTTTCTTTCTAGAAGAGTAATGTGCTTATAGGTAGCTACTAATGGTTTTACTCCCTGTATCCAAACCTGGAAAGAGGACTCAGTCCAGAGGCAGTTGAGAGATTTGCAATTTTTGATACCTGCTTCATGCTGTATTTCTAAAGCTAAGAGGCAAATAGGAGCTATGTATCTTGTGTTCCTTGTGGCATTGCTGGCAGAAAGTAATGAAAGCAATGCATCCTAAAAGCTCAACTGCTTTTTGTGCTGTGTACATCTACAGTACATAGATGCCTGTATCTTCTACTTTTGTTTTCAAAGATTTATTGCAAAATAAATTCATGCAGATTGAGAGTTAAAGATCTTTTATATTTATAGCTGCAAGGAGTCTGTGAAATGCAAGTTCATTCATAGTGAACTTACTTCAGAGAATCACAGAACATCTTGAGTTGGAAGGAACCTGCATGGATCGTGGAGCCCAAGTCCTGGCTCCACACAGGACCACCCAAAACCAGACCTAATGTCTGAGAATAGTGTCCAAACGCTTCTTGAACTCCAGCAGGCTCAGTGCTATGACCACTACCCTGGGGAGCCTGTCCCAGTGCCCGAACACCTCTGGGTTGCACCCTTTGGTCGAACCTTTCCCTAACCCCCAGCCTGACCCTCCCCTGACCCAGCTCCATGCCGTCCCCTTGGGTCCTGTCACTGTCCCCTGAGAGCAGAGCTCAGTGCCTGCCCCTCCGCTCCCCTCGTGAGGGAGCTGCAGGCTGCCATGAGGCCTCCCCTCAGCCTGCTCTGCTCGGGGCTGGACAAACCCAGGGACCTCAGCTGCTCCTCAGATGGCTCCCTCTCTAGACACTTCCCCAGCTGCATAGCCCTCTTTTGGATACTAATAATTTTGTACTTCTTAAATTGTGGTGCCCAAACCTGCACACAGTACTTGAAGTGAGTAGTATAAGTTGAAAAAGTAATTGAAGACTTTTATTCCTTCTAGATGGCTTGCTTTAAAGTAAGTTATTTCAAACTTTAAGCAAATAGTTCATAAAATATGTAAAAGGAACATGTTCAAATGTTGACATTACAGAATTCTTTTGACATAGAGGGAATCTCATCCTGCTGCTCTATTGTTTGACATAAAGGGAATTACATCCTGCTGTTCTATTGCTTACATGCTGATAATTTGTCTTGAATAAATGATTAAATAATTAACTATATAATGAGTGATTTTGCTTTAAGAAAATTCTACATGCAATTATTAGGTGCTTTTATTGTTGTTGCTATTAAAAAAATACATCAGCTTGCAAAGATGTCACTGTGCTTGAAGTTGAGAACTGGAGCTGTGTCTCCCTTGATGGCAATTCTCATTCCAGTTTTTCAAAGCAATCTTGAAAAATTAAAATGTATTCTAGTACTTTACTTTTTCATGAGAAGCTGTTGCCTAAAATGTCCATTAGTGAAAAGCTTTTCAGTTGTTTGACAAACTCCCTAGTGAATATCACCAAGGATATGATGGGGGTGAGGAGGAAGGTGGTATTTATATTTCAGGGGCTGAGGTGCAGTCAGAGCAAGCATGGGCATAGGGGGCAAGAAGGGAGGGAGAGATCCCACCTGACATCAGGTGTAAGCAATCTCCAGACTGCATTTATGAGATGCCAGGGATGTTAGAGCAGTCAGTCTTCTGTCCTGCCTTTGCACAAACCCCACGCAAGCCTTCCTACAAGAACAGTTGTTTCATCAGCCTCAAATAGACAAATGAAATTTTAACACTCATTTAAGACACTGAAGCAGGAGTTGTTTTTAAAAGGATAAAAAGCTGGTGTAACTAAGTTGAAATAGAAATTGCTGTGATATTCTCTAACCTTAAAAATCTTGAGCTGCTGTGAGGGCATCAGTACCACAGTGAAGTAAGTACACGTGGTGAGAAAACACATGCGCTAAAAAACCCACCCACATAAAAGCAGAAGTAAATCCCCTACCTTGAGTCTGAGGGACTTGCAGGAGGAGGCCAGTGGGAATGGAAATTATTTAATGCATAGCAAGCACGAAGAACAACCACAGATTGAAAGAAAGGGCAAAGAGGTGGACTTAGGTTAAAAAGAAAAGGTGTATGGGAAATTGGAGTTGATGGTGTTGAGCCTCTGCGATTTAGTTGCTGCATTTCTGGCAGTAACAGGCTTATCTCCAATGTTTTCTCTGAAGGATAGGTAGATCAAGCTTGTACTGTTTCTGAGCTTGCTTTTTGTGACTGAACACTAATTTGATGGCAGACCTGAAGAGAAGGTTAGAAAATGTGAAGGCAATTCAAGATGAGGCATATGGATGCAGGTGCTGGTGTAGCTAATGGTGGTGGCTTGGACAGCGCCTTCCTGAGCAAGTGATGCAGCTACATGGAGGTGGGTCTGCACAGCAGGAGGAGGGTGCTACTGAAGTCCACACTGGACAGCTTTGTGGACAACGTGTGTAAGACTGAGCACCCTTCAGCAGCCCTCTGTGTGCTTTTGGGGCCACCTGGGAGTGGGCTGCACACTCAGTGCTGCAAACCCAGTCTGGTGAGTGGGATATTGAGGACAAGGGGATTCCCTGAAAAATGCACTCCTAACCCAAGATAAAATGGTATTGTAGACTTATCTGCTAGCTGTAGCACTGGAAGGTTACCTTTTTGACATCTACTTGGTTTTCTCTCTCTGCTTCCCTGCTGATATTGCAACTCTGGCCTTAGCAGTGGGTAGAGAAGACCAAGACAAGGGAATATTTTTTTTTCACCACTTTGAGAATCCCCTTACTTCTGTATGTATTCAATCAGTGGATCCATTCAGTTGAATAATTGTTTGCTGAGGTATACATATCACTGCTTGTACAGATGCTCATGTATGTATCTCTGTATGCATATTGGGAAAATTAAGAATTTATTGCAGCAAATATTTACTGTACCACAATAGTTCCTTATTAAGAATTATTAATATAATGCACAATATTATTTATTCATGTAATCATTGCTTTTACAAGATGCACCACCATAAAATATACATTGTAATCATTTATTGAATACTTAGCATATAGATTAACTAAAAAGGCCTCAGGCAAAAATAAAGATCGTGAATTCTTGTTAGATTTTAGCTGTACAAAAAATATCAGTATCTGAATATTTGCCTTATTGTGCTGAAGAACTAGAGCTGCACAACAAAGCACTGGAAGTGAAGGAATTTGGTGTCAGTTTTGGAGGAGCTACACTGCTAACACGTTTTCTATGATCAATTACTTTCCTATACCTCTGTAAAAGTAGTTTGGGAAGAAATTTTACAGTAGGTTGCATACTGTATGTGTTATGTACAAATTATTTCCCCCTCTGAAGGAAGGAGGGACTGGGGGGAAGCCATGGGAAGGTGTGTGTTTTAATTGAAACAATTAATGTCAGAACCAGGAATCGCTATCCCAGCGTCTTGCAGGTAGGTTCAGATGCTATCATTCTCCCTGCAGGAAAACTACTTTTTGCTGCTAATGGGGTACCAGGGGAAGGCAGCTTGCTCTCATGCTTCTTTAAATTGTGTAGTAGCTCCCTTATTAAGCCAACACAAATGTTAGATGAAGGACAGTCATTAACAGTTAACTCATACCCATAGGGAAATAGGAGTACAAATGAATTATGCCTGAATCTAAGATGGGATAAAGTTCAGTAAGGTATCTGAAAGACCAAAATATGGATTCCCTACCTCCACAGCGAGAGGGTGGGCAGATTTGGCCCTGATGTTTAGGAATAGCGGTAACCCTCCAGTGTGCCTTGGCCACGTATTTTGTTCCTCAGGCTCCCCTTGTCTTCCTCAGCCTTTCCTCGTAGAAGTGTATAGTAGAAGCAGATAAACCAAAATTTGCTAGGTGGTTGTCAGGCTTGGTGATCATCTTTGTGTGAAGACAGGACAATGACAGAGAACTCTGGAAGATCATAGAAAGAATTGGCTATCAAGAAAAAAGCAAAGCTTTCTCAAAGATGTAAAGTATCTTTAGTTTTACATTGAGAGTCTGCCCATCTCTGTGCTTGGCTCCCTGCTAAAGATTTACTATGTCCTCATAAGGAAAGGGTTATCTAAAACATTGGAGTAATGTACCTCTCTATTCAAAAGTTTTAAGATCTGTCCTTTTTATCAGAGAAGACTGAGCTTTGGTAGTTTTTGCATAGTCGTGTGACAAAAAACAAGTGATGTAGGACAGGAGGCATGTATGTCTCAAGGCATCCCTGCTGCTGTGTTCCCAGTCTCTTTGCAGAAAGAGAAATTGCAGAAAGGAAAAGGACAGAGATGGTACTCAGAAGTGTGTAGTCAGAAGAACCAGAATGAATTTAGCAGTATAAACTCTTCCTGGTAGCTAGTATATGGGGTCAGAGCAGGAGTGACGTGTATCTCCTGACTGCTCCTCCTACAGTTGTGTAAGTAGAAATCCAGTACTGGTAAGACCAACTTCTCCCACAGACCTTTATCTCAAATACTGCCTGATGACCCAATCCTGTACTTATTTATCCAAATAATTTGAGTCTTTTTCCTTATAACTTTTTCCTTATAAACAACTTGACTGGTCAGATAAAACATGTCTTTTTCAGAAATGACATCTTTTTGCATGCTTTGGCACCTGCTGCACCTGATAAATGCCCTGTGGACATAATTCCAGTAGGTAAAAATAGAGAATTAGGACAGTCAAAAATATATTCAATTTTCTTGCTGGTCTTGAGTTATAGCTGTATGAATCAAGTAACAGTAGGTCAGCCAGAAGTGACAAATTCACTAACTATATGATTTTATATTGCTGTAGGTTAGAGATTGCTAAAGAAAACATATGCATGCGTATTTTCAGCTAATACGGTCCATTTAAGTGGATTTGTTTGCAGAATGCAAGTTTTTTCCTTTTAAATATTGCTTTAACAATATTGCATTTGGCAGCATGGGAATGAAAAATCTATTTTCTACCCACACTTAAGAGTTAAATAACATTTAATAATTTTAAATTGCTGGTAAATTTATACTGGCTTGAATTGTCAGGATGAGAGATTAAAATAATCTCCTGTAATGACAGAAGGTACTTTAACATTTATAGGGCCTCAATCATTTTGCCATATAAGGAAAATGCATTTTATCCATTTAATTTTTTTTTTTAAACTTTATGATGTGATAGAGTTTGGTTTGACCGATTCATTTTGGTTCTCCTATTTCACGTGAAGGAGAGAATCACCATGATAAATTGATGTATTATGGATTTGATGAATGGTTACTTTCCATTCAGTATAATTATCAGGCAATAGTTTCAATGAAAGATGCTGGGAAATGAAACTTTTCACTTCAGATAACCATCCACCCTGTCTGACAAGAAAAATGGAGCTCTATTTTCAACATATTACTGTGGAGCAAGGCCAACAGAGGTAGGGCAACTGTTTGTGAATTGTGAAGGATAGGATGGATTTGATTTTGAAGAAGTGCCTGTCTAAATGAATTTGTGAAAGAAATTGTTGACAAGAAATAAAATAGCACATGAAATGTTGAGAAACCTGATTGTTTAAGAAGGATGGTTTTATTTTGTATCTTGCAGAGAAAGGATTATCAATTTGTAAAAGACACCCAAATGTAGTGGTAGCCATTATTTTTTAATCATATAGATAAAAAGGTATCTCATTCATTAATATGTAGATAGGCTTAGAGGGATACAGAAGGGACTTTGCACGTTTTTCAGTGGAGCTCTTTCCTTACAGCCAGGGGTTCTGCTGGTAAATGCATCACCCATGTGATCTTAGTGCTCTCAGAAATTGCTCTGATGCTACTTTCAGGGTTGTTTCATCCAGAATATGCAGATGGTATGTTTGGAAGAGTGCATGCATATTGTTTTTCCAAATTTTGAGACTGTTGTGGGGAAGCTTGGTGTAAATGGAACAAATAGAAATATCAGGATTCAATCAGCTGTCTGTAAATGGCTACTAGATTTGTTTGTTTTGCAAATATTTAGATAGCAGTGAAACATTTTTGAGAATGAGACTGCTTAGGAGATGTTACAGTCTTATGGTCACTGGTTGTACGCAATTAACAGAATAATAGCACATGAACTGAGTTTACTGTGAATGTAAGTAAGATAAGAGTTGGAACTATATTCAGATGAAATCTGAGATAACGTTTGCTTGTAGTGAGTCTCAAGAATTTATGTTATCAAAATGCAAAATTTGTCATCTGCAAGAAAAAATCCTATGTTAAATTCATCAGGAAGTGTTCACGAAGATAAATTCAGGAAGAAGAAAGTTCATATTTTGTCAAAGATTGTTTTCAAAACAGAAAATAACTTATGCTTTTAGTGTTTTAGCTTCATGAAAGGAAGATGAAGCTCTTCAGAGAAGAGCAAGGAAGCTGGTGAAGGGGCTGGAAAATGATGTGTAAGAAGCCCTGAGGAAACTGGAGAAGAGAAGGCTGAGGGAAGACCTCATCGCTCTCTACAGCTGCTTGAGTGGAGGTTGCAGCGAGGTGCGTGTTGGTCTCTTTTCTTAGGTGACAAGTGATAGGATGCGAGGAAATGGCATTGTGTTGGGTGATGGGGTTTAGACTGGATGTCAGGAAGGATTTCTTTACAGGATTTCTTCTTGTTAGGCACTGGACCAGGTCCCTTAGACCTGTGGTGAAGATGCCTTCCCTGGAAGTATTAGAGACGTGTGGATGTGGCACTTATGGACCTGGTTTAGTGGTGGACTTGATAGTGTTATGTGATGGATGGACTTGATGATCTTATGGGTCTTTTCCAACCTAAATGATTCTGTGGTTCTGTTTCTTATTTTAAATTCCTTTATAAAAAAAGACTTGTGCTGTAGTGTTGATAATATTGCATTAAAAGCCAGAGAAACAGGATATCGGGTAAGTTTTACTGATGTGTACTTTGCCTCTTGTTATATATCAAGTTAAAATTATAAGCATTTTATCTTATGTAAAGTTTTAGGGAAAAGTTATTTTATTTTGCAGAATTGTGCCAAGACTTACTGAGAGTAGTTCACCTTTCCTATGTTAAGAACTATTACAAATGACAGATAAAAATATTCAATTTCTAAGAAATGAAAAAGCTTCTTTTCAAATGCTATCTTGTATGACTTAAGATGCAGCAACATTTTGTACTGTAAAAATCATTTTAGGAAAATATATCCATCTATCAATTTGTGAGCACTGAGACAAGTTCTGTGTTGAGCTCCACCAATTGAGCTATAGTGAACAGGGATGGGCTGTCAGTGACTTCTGTGTTATCTAGTAATTTCCCCATAGATCCTCATTTTAAACTGCTTCTAGACTTTATTTCATCTTAAAAAATAATCATTTTTGTCCTATCAGTTTGTCTCCTTGTTCTTTTAAAGCATATATATGGTAAAATCCAGCAGAATAAAAATCACTTTTTTCTTTTCAATTTTTCTTCTGAGCCTTGTTGTAAGACCAGCCACATGGGGGAAAAATATTTCTTCTTCTCAATTTGTCTTTTTTATTCTTTTAATGCTTGGATATAGAAAAATTTAGAAGGTTCTCTATCCTTGACAATATTCTGCTTTAAGAAGCACCCATTCTATGGATCATATATATATGTAAGTAGAGGAGTTGAGCGGTGAAAGCATTAGTTTATATGTGTAAGTTATTTTAAAAATATTTTCCTCTAACTAATATTTAGAAATGTAGAAAAATACTTGTAAGTTCTATTGACTCACATGGAAGTTTTTTGCATGTGAAGGAAGATTTAACATGTGGTTGCTGAGTGAAACACAATGCTGCCCTGGGGGAGTTTCTTTGGTGGTTGGGTAAAAAGGAACTGCTTGGAACTGCTTGTACTGCAATGTAGAAAGCCTTCATTCAGGGTGTGTTAGTAAACTTTTGTGGTTTTAAAATATTTAACTAGGAGAACAGGAGTGATTTCTACCACGGTAAAGCTTGCAGTTTATCAGCAGTAGATGGTCAATAAAAAACAAAAGCAAACAACATAATCAGAATAACTAATGGTGTTTATCTGGCAGTCTCGAGGTCTAGGCTGTAGAGATCACTGAGCAAATATTCCCATTAGCAGTGACACCACAGGGGCCTGTTTTCCTGGGATTTTACAGGCTGAGGATGAGTTTGCATGCAGATTTCCTCATCTGTAGTAAGGAATGAACCTACACAGTGGTTTGTCAGCGGGAGCACTTCTCTGCTCCTCCCAACAGAAGATGGAGAATTTGTTGCAGGTTTGATTGAGTCTCATGTAGGTCCAAATTATAGTGGGGTGGTAAGGGCACCTTACCTTATACTGCAATGTTCCAGTAAAATGAAATTTAACACTTGATCTGTGAAGGAGGAAAAATAAGAACAATCAATTACAGCATATGTATTAGTGACACAATGATAAAGTTTAAGCATGTAACACCAACATGAAATTATATAAAAATAAAATAAATTATGATTATGATGAAACAATAATTCTCCATTAATATAAGAATTTGAACTTCAGCTTGAGTAAACTGAGGCATACTTTGTATTTTATACTACCATAACGTTTAAATAAGGACAAGAAAAGTTTACACTTTTTCATATACTTTTCACTTTTTAAATAAAAAACATTGCTACTATTATTTTATTTGTAGAAAATCCCCGATTATTTTGCTTCCTTCTATGATTTGTATTGTACTTGTAATATTCTGTATATTGGTAAAACGGTTGCTGTTGCTTATTCTGTGGGGTTTCTTTGGAAGAGTGCACTGGCCAGCTTTCTCCACTAGGGTGTACAAACAGGCTGTGCAACTCCGGGCGATGGGATAAACATGATTTTAATTCTGCATAAATTTCAATAGTAACAAGCCAGCCCAAATTAATCATTATGCTATAAAACAAGCAAGCAGATGGAAAGATGTTGATGTCTGTAGCAGGAATTTTTTGAACAAAATATAGAAAACATGGTATTTTGGAGTAAATTAAAGCATATATTTCAGTTTCTACAGCCCCTGGAAACTTGACATCCTGGAAATGTTACCATGCATTTCAAATCTCTTGAAAGCTACCATCTATTATGGCAAGATTAAAGGACTGAGAGTATTGTTGGAGTAAACCTCACATAAATCTGTTTTGAGTGGAACCCTCGAACTAGTTGGGCAGGATACTTAAGAGGTAGTATGTACACAAACAGATAAGAGTGCTGATCTTCATTCTTGTAGTGGAGTTAACTAGACTATTTTAATGATAATTAGGATAAGAATCATAGCTTGAATGTATTTTTAGAAAATAAAAGGCAAAGTCCTTGCAAGTGACTACTGAGTTGATGACCTGAAATTTTATTTACCCAGTTTAAGTTACCTTGAAAGACTTGTGTTTTTCCAGAGGATTCCTGTTGTATAGCTTGACTTCAACTGCTAGCTGCTTTAGGATATGGTAGTGATATATTAACTCTTAGTATGCTGTGTTCTTCATTTGTTCATTAAGGGAGCCTGTGCCTGCTAGTCATCTTTCCCCTGTGCTTCTACTAGGTAGCTTTACTGGGGAGCTTGCAGACAGTCTGCTGCTGCTGGAAAAACTGAATTACTGCTCCCATTTAGTGACCAGACTCTGGTACTTGCTGGGTCAGAAACAAAGCCGGGGATGGAGATGTGTGTGCCATGAGATACTCAAGAGGGAGAAGTGTGAGGCCTGATCCATTAGGGAAGTGGTGTGCTGGGGAAGCAGCAGCAGGAGAGGGAATGCAAGTGCAACTTAGTGTAGGTAAGTTCAGCCTCTTCAGGCCACTTGTCTGCTGGAGTTGAGAATGTGTTGGTGCAAAAGAGCTGCATTTTATGTGCCCTGTGACCAGATCGGCTAGGCTTTTCTCTCCTGATGTAGCACTTAATGCTTCTAGACTGAGAATGTTAATAAGGATATCCATCTTTCCAGTTGCACGATCTAATTTAGCACATTCAAATTCCACACCAGTGTGTGGCCCAAATGCTTGAAAGCTATTTAGAAGCGAGAACACCAAAACAATACATCTGCTTTTCTGTCAGAAAATTTGTAATTTAATTAATCACATGGAGACACTTGAAGAATAAGGCCAGTCTTAAGGGTTTGGGGAAGAATGGTGGTTCAAAGTGCAGTGTAATGGTGCTGGTTGCACATTTCATGCAATTCATTATCAGCTCATTATTTTAAGCTGATAACTGACGCTTCAGCTGAAAAATGAAGTCAAGGGGATACAAAAGCTATACATAAAATTCTGAGAAATGCCAATTTGCAATGTTTTATTTGCCAACTGAAAGGAACAGCTTGTGCTTACCTTGGACGCTGTTGTATACAACTTCAGCAGTGATGGAGAAGTTGGGAGAGAAATGACATAGCTAAGTTCTCAAACTTGCAAGTTTTTACCATCTTGGGAAGCTACTGGCAGATAGCAAAAGATGTAGTGTTTATTTGAATCTAGGTGTAGTGGATGTTCCTTCTTTACACATACAGCTGGGACTATTACAAAACTGGCACAGCAGTGGGCTGGGCTGACCAGTCAGCTATGAACTTGAAATGGAAGGAGTGTGGGTGAAGGTGGACTATTGGGCTCCACACTAGCCTCTGAACAGTTGACATGGTGCGGGATTTTAGGTATTATTGAAACAGATCTACTGTAATTTCTATTGTTAGTTTTCTCAACTTCAGCATAACAACTGCTTTTCCTCATCTGAAGCATTGGTGAAATAAGGAAATAAGAGGAGAGATGCACAGCACAGGTCTGTTGAGCCAATTTGAGCAGGACCTCTTTATTAAGGAAAAAGAAGAGATGTAATTAGCTGTTAATTCAACTAAAGATGTTCTGATGAGTATTTAGTATTTCAACTTTTCATCTTAAAGCTCAAATACAATATCATAAAAGTAGAGAACATCAAATAAATTTTGACTATTTTAGTATAAAATATATAGCAGAACACTGTTTTCTAATGTCACTGCAAATTATGTTTTGCACAGAAGATATGAAGGAGTTTTGGAGAAACAAGTAATTTACTTGTGTGTGTGTCCCCGTTAGCAACAGTAATGGGAAATAAGACCTGTAATACCAAGATGGTTTTCTCACCCCTTTGTAATCCACCTTTATGAGTTTAGGTGGTTCTGTGCTTTTGCAGTGTTATGAGAAATGAAACATGAAAGACAGTCTTGGCTAAATTTGAGGTAAGATCAAAGCCTTATAATACTTTCTTTTCTAAAATCTAATTTAGGTTAAAAAAAAAAAGTGGACTGGAACTTTCCTTCAATGAAAATATACAAAAGAGATAGTAGATTTCATATCAGTATTTTACTGATCCAGTTTTCTCAAGGTAGTTTCCAAATGCTGGTAACAAATGCAGTTTATTATTAAATTACAGCTGGAGGTTAAGGCTCCAGCTGTATGTGAGTGTATGACTGTATGTAGGATGTGGGTTTCCAGAAGAACCTAGTACTTTTGCCACACTTTCATTTTTGGAACATGTCTGTGTGGCATCTTTAATGTGTCAGAGTAATGTGCTTTGATCAATACTCTGACTTCAGCACTGTTGGCATTGGTAAGAAATTATCATCTCCTTAGAAGTGTTGATTAATATTAATAATTGATTAATATCAATACGACGGATAAGGCAGGTACATTTGGATAGTGAGGGGATGACTTCTGATTATTTTCTCTCTAATAATCCTTAGTAATAAGCAGAATTTCTTATTTCTATTGTGGTCTGGTTCCCTCCAGCCTCTTGGTATTTTTTTCCCTTCTGCTCCTTCCTTGAGACACTTTATTTTAATCCCTACTTCCCTACTGCCAGCAGCACTGTGGTGGAGTGGAAGAAGTTCAAGTTCTTCTAAGTAGTCTACCTTAAAGGCTAAGGCTGGTTCGGTGATTTGCTTTACGATTTCTGTTTTAACACTAAAATAGAAATGATTGTAAATAATGTGAAATATTCCCATGTAGTATTATGAGTACTCTTACTCAAACAACTCTGCTGTCTTAGAGGTAGAAAGATAATACTTCTTGGAGAACTTAAGTTACTTTATCTTAGCAGAGAACAAAAAAATGTTTATGCCATCAATTTCTTCTCATAAAGTGTCTTGCACTATTTCTGTGAAAGACATGACAAAAACAGGAATAGAGAATGCTATCAGTGATGGTTAAACAGGGACAATTTGGATGAAAATATTGTAGGTATTTTTTAAATTCAAATAAAAATTATCAGAGGGGTAGGCCCCAGTTTCCATTTCCATCACTGATGTAGTTCCAGGATACAGATGTAATGGTGTAACTGGAAGCCAAAGTAATCCTTTTATAATGCTCTTGTAACCTAAACTCCTTAAATTGTGGCTAGTAGACTGCTATATATCTTCACACAACAGACAAGGAAATTATTTAAAAATACACAAAAGACCCAATTAAGCATGTAATAATTGTAAAATAAATGTTTGTAAAAAACAAAAACAAACAAAAAAACCACCTATTTTACGTGTCAGAATAGTCCTTCTAGAAGTGCATGAATACATTGCATGATACGCTTATTAATCTCTTAGAGCATAACAATTGTTTTTGAAGTTATCACTGCTAAAACACGTGACACATGCTTTTTCCTGAAATTATTATGTTGGTAAGTAATAACTTCATAGCTGTTACACGAATAATTTTCCCTTTTATAACTCAAACTATAAACTCGCAGACATATATAGGTTGCACTTAGCTCTTAAGCCCATTAACATGAATCCATTGCCCAACTAAATGGGGAAAATGATCCAATTTATACCGTTTTTAGCAAAACCATGTTTTCCCTGATGTGCATCTCTTGTATATGAAGTAATTTTTAAGGCTAGAAAACAGCATGGTAGAAGCTGTTGTCTTCCTTTACATAGTGCTATAGATTTGTGTTGTGAACAGCTTGGTGTTGAGATGGCTCTGTGCTAACAATTGAAATAAAAGGAAGAGAAAACCAGAGAGGAGCATTCCTGACTGATTGCAGGTACTGTTCTTCCTCCTGCACCTGTTCTGCACCACTACGTTTGTCCAGTCATGCTTTGCTTCCTAGAGAGCCTATAACTCATGGGGAAAAGGCCATCTGCCTCTCCTGTACTTGGAAAGCACTTAACACGACAGGGTCTCTGGGTAAATAATGGATAACTATTCTTTTTCTTGCTGTCCTTGTTTGCATGCTATGGTTCAGCTGGCTGTGTAGGAGCTGTACATTAGTCATGTGGAAGTGAAGAAATTGAGCCCGTAGCATTTGGAGGCAGGTCCCAGGTTGCAGCAATGCAAGAGGCTGACTGTGGGACTTGAGGAAAGCATGGCTAACATCTGATGTGCTGGCTGAACCCGGGCTCCTTTAGCCATGGCTACCAAGGCAAATAGCCAATACTAAGTTTGTTTTCGTACTTCCAGGGAAGTATTTTTAGGTGTTTCTACAGGGACTTTATCTCCAATTCTTGTTGACATTTACAGGAATGTCCTAGCTAAATTTATGTGCTGTATTTCAAATGCTATGACTTACTCAGCACGTAAGCTGGAAATGAAATATGAGAGAATTTTAAGAGTTCACATCTTCCATATTGCACACCCCCAAGGCGGGTGGACCACGAGAAGCATCTTTGAAGTGATAGGGTGTATTTAACAAAGAAATCTTCATTTTTGAGATCAGAAAGTATGCATCACAGGGCATGGGATTTTATGACCACGAGCACAACAAGGATGCTGCACACTCTGAATTTAGTCAGCAGAAAGGAAGGATTTTCCTTTCTCATCAGTTATTTACTATGGTAGAGAGGAAGCAAAGTGTGGTCTAAAGGTTGAAATGAATGCTGTCTGGTGGTCTGGATTTAGTCCTCAACCCTGAGTGACACTCAGTCAATTTCTGTGCCTGGTCTGCTTCTGCTCTAGAAAGACCTATATGTGACTAATGTGTGAGTAGTGAAGTGAAAAACATGAAGTAGATGTCCTCAAGATTTGTACTTAATGTGCTGTCTTGAAAGATCCTTTCATTTTTGAATCTTCGTGTAAAGAAAAAATAAAAATAAAACAGAAAATAGAAATTACTGTTTCCCAGAGGGCAAAAGTCTTTCAGACATCAGAAATGAAGGTTTTAGTATATGGTTACTGTTAGGGGAAGAAAAAGACAAAATCAGAATAGATAACTCGTTATCTAATAGAAGTACAATCTTGAGAAAACAGTCATCTTTCTGAGAAACAAACAAAGGTTAGTGGACTCTGTTCTTCAGTGAGTGCTGTAAGTGTAGATCGTTGTAGAATAGTATGTGCCTAAACGGTAAGCCAGAAATAATTGCTGTTTAAGAGCAAAGCAAAAACTGTGAAGAATGGTAAATAAAGGCAGCAGTGATGCGGGAAACCCCAGTTTAAAAACCATTTTTCTTCATCAGGAATCTTATCCATTGGTGCAATGAGCTGTCACTTTCCCTTATGCCCTCTCATCCCTACATGAGTCCTTTTGTATCCGAATTCCTGCCTTGCCATGAGAGATAGTGGTCCACAAAGCAGGCTTTGGTAGTTTCCTTTCATGGATGACGATGAGGCTGCTACCATATGTGGCATTACAGAGTGCCAGGGGCCTCTTCTCCAATTCTGATTCTCGGGCACTAGTTACCACCCAAAAAGTAGGGTTTTTACACTCACAGCATGAAGACCTGTCTGGCTAAGCTGTTTTGGACAGCTTCAAAGGGCTTATGCCACTCCATACAGAGGTTGTTTGACCCATTTCCAATTGCTGATTAGTCTCCCATTAAGAAACTCCTGTATTTTCTTAATTAAGATAGTTTCCTGATATTGCTTTCCGGATGCAGCTTCCTAGTGTTTTCCTTTAATTGCCCTCAAGATAGTTTTGTGATTGTGCTTCTCAGGTGTGGTTTCCTAATTGCTTTTCTTTAATTACACAGTAGGCATGCTTATTCTAAGGTCATTGAATAGGTCCTGTAAACACTTTTGGTTTAATTTTGTTAGAATTCATTTTACACTGCCATGACTCATGAAAATAATTAACATACTTTGAAATGTATTAATATCTAAATAATCATGGCATTGCTTCTAAAGTTTGCAACTTTTTAAAAACTTAAATTACCTCTCTTAAGGTAACACCAATACCTGAACCTGTATTTTTAGTGTAACATGAGAAAAGTTGCTGAGAACCTACAATAAGGTCATGGTGTTCATGGAGACACGTCTCTGCTTTCAGTCTGCTGTCAGGAGGCCAGAGTTTCAGGGGTTTACTCTGGTTACCACAGCCAGGACCTGTCAGTAGTGTTATTGGCTTTGGACAAATTTTTATAGGGTGTCAGACTGAAGGGAAAAAAAAAAGTGATGAGGGGAAAGTGTTATGAGAAATCTCAGAAGGAGACGTGTGTCCATGTACAAACAGGTGATAAGTAGTAGTTAATGTAATAAATGATTATTGAGAAGATGTATCTGTGTCAGACTAGTAAAATTTATCTGTTGGAAATGTAAAACTCATTATATGTCTCCAAAAATACATTATTTTTCTGTTTTCCTTTTGAGATATGCAGTTGGAAGCCCCAGGGGCAGTATCAAGAGAAGATCACTTTATTACTTCTATCCTATCAGCAATGGAAAAAGATACATTGCTTCATCTTCATTTCTCTTGCCAACAGGTCAAACAAGGAATAATTTTTCACTTGTTTATTCTCTGCATTCCTGCAAGGCTAATTTAATTGGAAGAAAAATCCAGTAGAGCACTTCTGGATTTTTTTGTCAGTGTAAAATAGATGACCTAAATAGATGTCATGCTAATAGTATTACATGAATGAAAGTTATGTATAATTTTAATAATGGAATTATTGATTTTGATGCTTGGACAGACATACTATTTGTATGTGAATGTTAAATTATGTTAATGTATTGATCATTTAATTGAATACAAGTGTAAAGAGTTGTGTTCTCTAGGTAAAAATGGACATGCAGTTTTTTCCATGCAGGTGGTAGATGAATTGCTTGCAATAGTTCCAGTAACCTGATAAACAGTACTGCATAGCTATCAGTGTTTGTAAATGGCACACCATGTCTCTTGGTCTACCTCTGGTAGTGCTGAGGTTTAGCTGACATTGTTAGCCATTTCATAACCTAACAGAGGTAATTCTTAAAATGACTGTCTTAATACTGTAGATTTGTCAGGATTAAGACTTATGATTGAGGCACAGAATGGCATTAACAGATGTAGAAATGAACTCTGCCCTTTGGTGCCCTTTCATCTCAGCAGCACTTGTACATGTGCCTAACTTTAGGCATATGAGATTTTCCCCTGGAGATTTTCTGATGTTTTACCAGATTAATGCGTTTCCATGGCATATTTTCAAATGTTTTTTTTTTTTTTTTTTTTTTTTTTTTTTTGGGGGGGGAGGGGGAAGGTGTATAGGATAAGTCTTTGTAAAATGAACCTTTGTGAACTTTTGGAACAAGCTATAACACCTGCAGCAGATAACATTTTGTTGTTATTTGTTGAGAATAGATTTGAGCTTCTGTTGTTTGAGGACAGATGCTTACATCCCTCCATGCTCACTTCCTTGTGGAAGCTGCATCATGTAATATGTGAGTTGGGTAAGGTGCACAAAGGATGCTCGCTAGGTTCAGCAGTGGTAAGAGGGTACATCCAGTTCTGAGCATTGCGTTTCCTGAAAAGATGCAAGGAGACAGAGAATCCAGATGAGGTCAACAAGAGTATTTGTGAAACCACAGAAGAACTGTAGTTTATGTGAAAAAAAGTGGAGCAAGACATTTCCAATCCTAAGGCTGGGAAGAAGTTGTGAAAAGAAAAACTACATACACTGTGGATGGGACAGATAGTAATGGGATTAAGATTAAATACAGGAGATTTGGATTTGATACTTGGAAAAACTTCTTGTTAACAATGAGGACAGTGAAGCATGAGTAGATTAAAAGGGGAGGCTGTGAAGTCTGTCATATGGACTTAGAAATTACACAGGTGTGACAAAATATGGATAAGTGGCCTCTCTTTATTTGTAGATGTTGAACAGTGAACATTGCTCTATTGGTTATTGTATATGGGAATGTTTTGGGTTAGAATATGATCCCAGCATACACTACAGAGTTAGGATTCTGAATTTTGCTACTCCTTGGTTCTTATGCATCTTTTGTGTTTTCAAATTCTGTCTCTGCTGTTCAGTGCAAAGCTGTCTTGGCTCTATTTAGTGAGAAAATGTTGTCAGAATGTAATCTCACTGAAAATGTGTTCATATTTGCCAAACAATTGATCGACAACATAAATTTATATAATGAGTAATGCAGAGATCAGAGATCTCTTTATATAAAAAAAAAAAACACAAAAAACCACAAAACAACAAAACAAAGCCCCCCCCCAAACAAAACAAAACAAACAAAAAAAAACCCACACCCCTGAACAAACAAGAGCGAAACAAGACTTGCAAATAAATGAGCACGAACTCATAAAAAAATGAGTAAAGTGCCAATCTATTCAAAAGATCCAAATGCTTTTCTCTGGGTTCATTTCTCACAATTGCTTTGATGCTGTTTTGGGGGATGGCTGTGGCTGATGTCAGGGCTCCTGACAGCATTTGAACCTTCAGGTTTTTGATTGCTCTCATCTCCCATGCTCTCGTGGCACATTTAGGAACGTACTTTGTCTCTAGTAGCTCTAAATCTGGATGCCTAAGAGGTTCCCACTCCTAGTGAGTGCCTTAAATAAAGATACTCCTATGCAATAAAAGAATCTGAATAGAACAGACAGACAAATCTGAACTTGCTCCAGTGATGATATTTGACAGCTTCCTCAGACAGCTGTGTTAAATTAGCACTGATGTGGGGACTTACTGTGTTCTCAGAGAAAAGGAGGTACTTTCTGTCCTCAGGATCCCATCCCAAATCTGCCTGAATGTTTCAGTTCTGGGGATTGCATTGATGTCAAGTGAACTGGTTACCAGAAAGCTGGTGGCTTAGCACTGCTTTTGGCAAGCCTGTGATAAGGTCTGCATATTTCTATAATTGAGTTCTTCAGAGACTGTTCAGGGATTCTAAAAAAAATGGGAAAATTGCATTTTAAATAATGATAATAAAAAACTGCAGTTGTGATATGTTATTGATGAAAGCAGAATATTTGTTTTGAATAGAAACAAATACTGGTTCCCATGAGGTGCGTGGTGGTTCTTGAGCGAAACTTGTTTTTCTGGCTGAGGTTTTGGGGTCAGCAGCCTAGTACTGTTCTGACTTGGCTTGAATCTGTTTTCACTCAAGTCAGTGGAAGCAGAAACAGCCCTGGGCTGCTGCTTCTCAAAATCTGCCAGACTTGGGGTTGTCCATGCTGTGCTTTGAAGTGCAGTACATAGATTTCTGAGCTGGTTACTAACCCACCTTTGGAGCTGAAATCAGTCCAAGTGAAGCTGTGACTAAGCTGATAAATCTTTCTGGGAGGTAGGTTAATTACCTTAAGTGTAATAGTGAGAAAATGCAGTTATATTGCCTTCAGGTCCTGAACCACCAACATCACACCACTGCATTAAGCTGCATGGTTTTTTGTAATAAACTTGAACTACTGCTGGGACCTTTGCACCTGCTCTGTTACGTCTTGTAAATTCCCCCTTTATTCCTTGAAGATGACCTGATGTTTTTAGTACTTCTTATTTTCCAATATCTGGGAGTTTGTCTGCAAAATAGGAAAAAAAAGAAGAAAGGGTATTAAAATATATATAGCTCCCTCACTTCTCTCTGGACTAGGGCATCCTAAATGCAGAACTCAAAACCAACAAGTCCTTTCTACTATTAATATATATATATACATATATATATATATATAGAGAGAGAAATGTGCTACATAGTATTTAACAATATTTGGAATATTTAATGTTAATATTAACTATAACAGTGATTAGTAATCCCATTTGTCTGGTAGAATTTTGTTAACAGCTATTCATTACAGCCAGATTATGTGTGTGATGTGTATGACATAAGTTTTAAAATAAAATACACACGGGGCATTTCAAGTTGCAGTTTTTCTGGAGCCTGTTTATATGGTTATCATTAGTTTCACATGCTTGTAAGACCCAAAGTTTATGGCTATATAAAAACTTTTGAGCATTCTAAAACTCTGACCTCTTCAATGGATAACACGTGAATTGTGGTTTATGAATTGAGGACAACTAATAAAACTGAACCATTGTAAATTTAGAAACATGCAAGTTACTCCAGGTCCCTTAGAGGTATTTACCCCCTGTGAGAATTGAACAGCTGAGAAGTGACGAACAATTTCTTGAAAGGGAAGAATTAAACTGCTTAGATTGTCTTAACAATTGCCTGCTTCTTGGCAGGCTATTTCCCTAGTTTTCCAATAGGCTAGGGTTGCAGCAGTAGGAAAAAGAAATGGTAATGGGAGCCTTGGAGTTGGTTTGTGAGGGCAGTGGGTGTGCAAGTTTGTGTTTTCACTTGACTGTGAACATAGCTCCCTGGTTTGAGATCCTGTATCCTCAAGGTGTGCTACTTCACAACTGTCCACCCAAAGTGGTGCAATCCTTTTGAACGTTTGTTCCCTTGCCAAATACCTGGTTTGTTGAGGAAAGTGTGAGGGGATGAAGGAAGCAAGCTTGCATGTTCTAAGTCTCCTTAAGTGTTGCTGGATCTTATTTCTCCCATGTGCTTTCCCCTCCCCGGCATCGCTCCTCTCTGTTGATCTACAGTTGGCAATCCCATGGTGGCTGCTCTATTAGTGCTGATAAATGGTTCTTTAAGACACTTTCACCCCTTGTTTTCTTCCTTTTCCCTTCATATCCTTATCTTTCTCTTCTACTTGTAGCAGAAACAGTTAGCTGCTTATGTACCCTGACACTATTTATTTCCTTTCAAGGGAAGACAGAATTGTCTGTCTTAACACACTGTCAATCTTTATATTCTTCCAAGGTCTTTCACTTGATATATACTTTTTTTTTTTTTTTTTTTTTTTTTTTTTCCCCCATGGCTCTTGCTTTTTCTTTCAGATACTCAAAGTTCCCTTCTTTGTTGCAATATTTGAAGGCCCCTTCAATCTCTGCTCTTCTTTCTTTTCACCCTGAAACCTCTGAGAACCTGCCTCTGCTTCCTGTTGCTTCCCTGCTTTGCACTGTGTCCTCTCTGCAGTGCTACTGCGTGGACCCAAGCCTTCCCCTGGCAGCTCCTTCCTGCAGTGTCAGTGGGCATCTTAAAAACACTGCAACTGCTTCTTCTGGAAGGAGAATCAATATATATCATGTAACCTGCTCAGGCCTGTGGCTAAGATAGGCATAGCCTGACATAAAAGCAGAGCAACATGAAAACATGACAATCTTGGAGCACATTTATGTTTTGGATACATAAGAGTCACAGTCTGAGGTGGTTTTCATTCTGTGTTGTAATGAATATGTATATGGTAACAATACACTGGTTTTTGTTTCAAAAAATGTAATATTTCAATTACTACGAAAAAGCAAGGTCTGCCACCTGATCCATGGTAAATGTTGTAGAACATTTTTATATGGTTTCCTGGCTAAAGCAAAAGTTTATTTTAAAGTTATTAAAGTTCTATAATGAGCTACCTTTCCAAGCTCACCGATAAAAGTATAATATTCTGTGGCTCAATGTAATAATTCAGTGAAATTAACCAAGTAAGTGGTCAATGAAGCAAATGATTAAAAAAGAGGACTGAAAAATGAAGATTAGAAGGGATAAAATTGTATTTGTTATTACTGTGAATTTTGTAGGTCATAATTAAAGCCCACTGCACAAAAAGGAAAAACACCCTTTTAAAATGCAAAAAAAAAAAAAAAAAAAAAAAAGAAAAAAAGTATGTAGAGGTGCTTACATTTTTGGCCACAGTATCAATCTGTGTAGCGTTGCTGACTTAATGCAGCATTTGTACCAGGAAGCAACAAGCCTACACTCATCTCTGCTTCCATTGCTACAACATAGATGATTGCCTAGGTTCACTGGTGACCTTAATCTCTTATATTCCAGATAAGCACTTTTAAGTATCCAAATTGTCAAAACTGGAAGTGTTAGCTAGAACATCTGCTCATTTTACATCCGTATATGCAAAGAGGATTATGAGGTTTAGAAAGTTTGCAGGAGAATCTGGAAACCAGGGAAAAGGTGAATAAATTACTGAAATGATCTTAGGTGGCTATTCTAGCTTTTCTCTTTTTCTACTGTTTTTTTTTTTTTCCCCTCTAAATATCCCTATCTGGATTATAAAGGCATCGTGGGGTATAAGAATGATCAATACACTTCAGGACAGAACATATTTTTCAGTTTGTAATAAGCATGTAGAAAACAGTTGTTTTATTGCCCCACACTCCTGGATTTCTTCTTGTTCAGTACTGAGGAATGATCTGTTGCACAACTACGTAGTGGTTTTGTACAGTGGGACAGGATTGCTTTAAACTCAGGAGACTTGCAGTGCAGAGTGAGGCTATTTCTTATTTCTGTATTTGTCAGGGTCGTTTCAGGAGCACACTGTGGGTATCTTGTGGGTCTATTTCCCACCCTGGTATGTGGAGTGTGGTTGGGACATGTACCTGCCTTTGGGACTTGAAGGGTCCACTGGGGGACACTGTTACTGAAATGTACTCTACAACTTTAATCTGGGTTCTTCTGAACATATTTAAGGGTACCTTTGTGTGTCCTGGTTAGCACCTTCTGATGTGGAGTGCACTGCGTGCAGCGAGGTTTAACACCAGTTATGTTGCCTTTTCCTGGCCTAATCACAGTTGCAGCTACTCCCAATCCTCTTGAGCTTTGAATGTGAAAATAGCCTTGAAGATAGCCTCAGCCTGCTTCTTCCACAGTGAATGGATGTCTTCATAGCAAATCTACCAGTGCCCTTGGCACTAATTTTCAGTTTTGGCTGACCCAACAGAAAAGCTGAGACTTTAGTGGTAATCTATTGTGATCAATTATTTAGCAATAGGCTTTTTATCTCTGGGAGCACTAATCCATCACCCTGCACGTTAAACAAACATTGACAGGAAGGTTCACAGGCCATTTTAACACATTGTTAAAGCTGCCCTGAGCCCTGGTATTTTGCACAGAGATGGTATATCTGAAGAAGCAATGGGAGGAAGGAAAAAAGTCAACTTCCAAACTGTTTGCAGCATTGTTTGTATGCCGAACAAAGGTGGCTGTGCTTGTGTGAGCAGAGCAGCCACTAAAGAGGAAGGAGAGATGCAGGGCTAGGGGCCCTGCCAGAAGGGATGTCAGTGGAGATGTGCTCGGCAGTCAGCAGGAGCTGTAACTTGACAGGCTGGGCTATTTATTTTAAGAGCTGACTGCTCTTAAATATTCAGTGCCACTCAAAATTCCTTTTGATTTTATAATGTTGAGTGTGATGAGCAGCAGTTTAGAGCCTCTCATATGTATTTAGTGTCACTTGTTGGCTGCACTGCATGGATGACCTCGTACATAGACACTGCTATGGGCTTGGTTTGCAGCGTCATAGGATATTGCCTCGTTACATTGATGCCTGTATTTGGGTCTTTTGGATCTTTGCTTTCATGCTATGGCTGAAATATTGTGAAATCTGTATTTGGCAACAAGTCACTTATTTTAGCCCCATGCATAAATTAATAGCCTGAATTTTCAGTTTCAGACTTTCACAGTACCTACTGGTGTCAGTGGAAATCATTTAACACTGCTGAATTTCAAGCCGTTCACTTTATGCACGTAAACAAGTGTCTTTGGGCAATTGGGTGAAAACATAATGGCTTGAGTTCTATAAAGCAAATTCTGTGACCAATTAAGGACTATTAATAGATTTGGCATTATTAAGTTATTTTAATATTTACCAATATTTCAACACTATCAGTATTAGATGGGAGTCTTTGAAAGTCTCAGTGTATCCTGTTTTCATAATTAAGTCTGATTTTTGCGGTTACCTTTAATATCCCAGCTTGGGTACCTCAATTGAATCTAATTATATTACAATTGAAAAGAAGATATTCTACAGACTGAAGCTGTAGATCAAGGCTCATTACTAAACCAGCTCATTATTTTTAATGAGCAACTTCATTATATCTGATTCTACAGAGAACAAGACATAATTCTGTTGATGCAGAGAAGCTTGTTAAGTTTTGCTAGCCAGCAGCATATAGCTAACAGTCTGAATCAGGCAACAAAGTTGAAGAAATTAAATCAAAGGACCCCAGCCTATCCCCACAGGTGAGTTTCAAAAGTCAGCCTGCAAGATCATTTTCTATTTCTTTTCTTTTGGTGTGAAGTTCGTTAGACACTAATTGTATGCTACCTTTTAACCAGTCTGTTACAGAAAAAGAATTGCAATGAAAATTCAAAATAGAACAATTTTCAGGAAAGTTTTGGTCTTAAAAAGAAATATCTTTCTCCCAGTCTGTGTTCCTCCTGGGAGTGTTAGACTACATGTAACGTTCCCAGGTGCCACATTTTGTGTTCGGTCTCTGGATTACTTTAAGAATACATAAAATCAAGTTGTCCGACAGCTCTGTTGGGAGGATGCAAAGTAGCAAAGCATCCCAGGTAAACCTACGTTCATACAGCCTGTTGTGGGTCTCTGTGTGCCTCCTGGCAAGGAGCTTGCTGCTGGTGTGCTGTACTGCACCTCTCGGGGATGCTCCGTGAGGGAACAGGAGCTTTGTCTATGCTGTGAGGAAGAGTCTGCAGATCTGCTGCTGTATTTCCTGCCTTGTAATTACTGTCTTGTCAAAAAGGAACAGGCATTAATAGAAAGTGAGGATATAGCTAGAAAATATGCTTACTTTTGAGTCTGACAAACCTTCTTGTCTTCTTAGAGAGAAGCTATTTGCTGAAAAATGCATAGTTTGAACTAAATTTATTGGAGACTTTTGGTTTATTTGTTACTGTTCAGGGTCATAAATGATGTTGTGGTGTCTGCAGCTTTCACACTCCAGCCCTGTGGTTAAGGGAAGTTGTCCGGCGTGCAGAGAGCTCAGCATTGGTTTGCTCCCCTTTCTGCCCAGGCAATGTAGAGCCAACATCAGCAGACCTGCTGACACAGGGTGTTTAGGCTTGCCTTTGTGCTCATCGTGCTTGCTTTCGGAGAAGTATTTGGAGACTCAGATGATGAGAACAAACTGAAATTCTTCAATGTGAATTTTCATCAAAGGTTTTTAATTTGGGCCAGTTCATGAACCCATTAACTGGAGGAAATTAAGGTAGAGAGTCCCTGTGCAATTCAGCTTCCCTGCACCAGTGGTGGGAACACTTGTGCTGCAAAATCAAATGTTTCCTGGCTCTAGCAATAGGCATATACTTGCTAGACAATTGCTTTCTGCTAAGTGTTAAGATCCCACTCTAAGAATAGGGATATTAAGTTTTCAAATAAAAACAATGAACAAAACAATTCATTTTTCTTCATCTTTGGGGAAACATGAATTGTTAATTAGGCTGTAAACACCCTGAAGAACACTCCATGCATACATTTAGTGTAGGCAGTCCCTTTGAAGTTATAAGCTACCAAAAGAAGGGTTTTATAAGAGGAAGTGTTGGCAGGCAGTCCTATCAGCTCTGTCTGTAATATTTTTAATCATTCAGATTCTATGGAAAAAATACCTACATGCTCAGGTAGACATCTGACTTACAAATTTCAATCCTGTGTTATGGGTCTGTAACAAGAACTGGAAGAGCTGTAATAACAGGAAATGAAGAAATGGGTGAGCAAGACTGAAGTGGAGATCTTTACATAGAAAAAAATTATGACCAGATACTTTTATAATTTAATTCCCGAAAGGGGAAGGAAATAGAAAGGGACAGGAAAAGAAACCATGCTGTTTCTGTAAAAGAAATTAGTTTAAATTGGCAGTTCTCACGGGTTCCACAGTAAAAGAAAGGAAAAAAGAATTTTAGAATCAATCATTTTATTATCTACAGATTATATTGGGCAACATGAAAGATAAGGGAGGTCTCTGAGGATTCAAAAAGGGCAAAAAATATCCATCTGAAATGGAGAATAAAAAACTCAGGAAATTGCACCCATGTTAGTCCTAAATTCAGAATCTCGATACTCTGTAGCAATTTTAACACAGTCTGGGGAATAATATGGCAATAAAAAAAAAAAAAAGGAAAGTCAACAGTGTTGGCTCAAGAAGGTGGCACAAGACCCATGTAACTGTCTTTGTGACTTGTGGCTCAGTTGGAAGTAGTGATGTGATAAGTAGACTTTGATACTTTCCCATATGACAATGCTATTAGTTATATGGCAGATACAGTCCAGATAGAAAACACTGTAAGGCGATCTTGCAAGAGGATGAAGAGCCTTCTAGCAGTGTTTGTTGTCAATTGGGGGTTTTGGTCCTCCTGGGAATTTTTGGATTCAGACTTATTCAGTATTGTCATAGCATGTTCTATGATGGGATAGAAAATACACTTATTAAATTTGTAGGTAGTATTTGAACTAAATTCACTTATGTTGCCAAAAGCTCTTGGGAAACTAGGAAGCATAAAATAACAAAATTGTGAAGATGAGAAACAAAGTAAACACAATTGTGTATTACTGTATTTGGAAAGGTGACGTTAAATGCACAAATAGAAGACGAGAACTTGCTAGGCAGCAATACAGTAGACATCTGTCTTAGAGAACAAATGAAATATGTCAACAGTTTAATAATTCAAAAAAATCAAGACTTGATGCTGGTCAAGCTTTTATTTTAATAAGTGTCAAAGCTTCTCTGTTTCAGTAAAAGTAAATTAAGGTCCTTGTTTGCTGCACTTTTCAGTGATATAGATATGAAGAATTGTTATAAATAATGCTCTTCTCTTCCTTTCTTCCTTTTTTTTTTTTTTTTTTTTTTTGTCAGTTTAAGTTTTGCCAGTTCTTGAAATGGAAATGGAGGGATTTCCTTATTGCTGTGATGGTCTATAAAAGATCTGTCTTATTCCCTCTACTTGTGGGTGATAAACTAAACTACAAAGCATTTCATGTGCAATGCGTTTAGTATTCTACTTTTTTTCCCATTTTAAGGGTACTTTTCATTTCAGTCAGAGGTGTTAATGCGGTATATATGACATACCAAAATTAGAGTGAATCTTGCCAGAACAAATAGTTTCAAAATTAAAACCACTGTTACAGTTTATAGTAAGTTTATAGTATAGTAAGTATAACATTTGTTTGAGTTCTTGGGTGTTCATTAGGTGTTGAGTTCAAGTCCCACCTAATGTAGTAAAATCCTATCTTGATGTCACTGAAGTTGATATAATTATCCTTATATTTATTATTTCTTCCCATCTGCAACTTTAGATATCAGTTATGACTGGAGTGCTTTGGGATCTCATTGATAGAACCAAACCCTAATTAAATTGGCTGCACTGTCTAAATCAATTTCATGATTTGATTTGTGACTAGAATTAATATTGCTGACCACCAGCAACAGTGTTCATATTTTGCATGTATGAAATTTTTATGTAAAGACCTACAGAACAACTACAGCAGTGTGTTTTTACATAAAAAGGAATTGGATTTATTTTGTACCATACAAGTATTCATTCAAATTCTTTAAAACACAGCACAAATATACTTGAATTTCAATGTCTTAAAGTTTTCCTTCCTGTATATCATATTATAGTTGCTAATTCTTATAACAGAGCAATTTTACAACATATAATCCTCTGTTTAAGTAATTTCTTCTTGACCTAAAGCTGACTACACACTATTTCCATTTTGTTGGGAAGGTTTTTTCAAATTTCTTTTTCCAAAACAGAGCATGTCAGAATTAGAATTGATCAGAAGTGATGCTGCCTATTCAAGTCAGAAGCAATTATCAGTAGGCTCAAAACACACCAGTATCCTCAGAGCACAGGTAGCTGATAATGAGCCAGAAATTACACTTAGAGGGTGTACCTCATGTACTATTTTGAAATGCTATAATGTGCAGTGAATACCCATACTAGCACTGAACAACATTGATACTGTAAACATTCTGATCTCTAGAGTTCTCATTCCTTTGTCATTTCTTTGTTCTCATTTCTTTGCCTTCAATTTTAAATTCTGATTTTAGGTATGCAGTGCTTCTTGACGGGTCATATTTTTCACATAAGCTTTTTTCTTGTTTTGTGCTAATATTCCTCTTTATGAGAAATTCCTTTAAGTATTTTTAAAGGGATCAGATATGGATTAAATCTAGGGGAAATAATTATAATTAATGTAATCTTTCAGGCTGAATTTTGCTCTTCATGTGAATGTGATCCTCCTATTTAGTAACAGAAAATTCAGTAATCTATGTCCAGGTGATTGTTGATACGATTCTTCTCCCACCATGTCCCCTAATTACAGCTTCTTTGGGGGTTTGGGGCCTCCTGGAGAATTATTTAACTGATGATCCCTGCAAGACCAGGCAGATCAGGTAAGTTTACCGCCAGGTAAACCTTAGACAAAGCTCTGAATCACTGCAATGCCAGCCCTCTCCAAATTTAGAAGTCCTCAGAAACTTCTAAGCTTTTATTTGAAGAAATCATTCCAGAATCCTTCCGATGTATCTCATCCAATTCTGACTCCATTGTGATTTTGTGGCTCATCAGAATTCCTGTTGGTAATGCCACAGGTTCCTTGCTTGGAACAAAAAAAAAAAATCCTTGGCACTGGCCTAGTTGCAGAGTTTCTCTTGCATATATTGACAATTTTAAGGTGACATTACAATAGGGGATACTACTGTCCTCTTGTAGGAAATATTTCCTTCAGTTTTTCATTCTCTTTGTAGCAATAACTTATTGCCACAAAGCAATGCATGCTGCAAAATGTAGTAATATAGGTTGCTGACAAAAAAGGAAAACCTGGGTATGTGTGTATACAAAATAAATGAAGAAATGCTGCTTCTGATGACTGAAGTCACTAAACTAAAGAATCTCTAAGCACCTTATCGAATATTCATGTTCAGTAAATACTAGTTTGTGTACTAGTATTCTCTAAATATACCTGAATGGGTGGTAAATAAATGTAGTAGCTGAGGTGATAAGACTCAAGAAAATAAATGTGCAAACAAATGGTGTGCATTTTTGAGGAAGATAGTTGCATAGTAGTTAAGAATAATTTTTATAATTATTATTACCAGTAAAAAGAAACATGCTGATTTTTCAGATATGCTACTTCCTGTTTCCCAGAATAAATTGAGGTAAATAGTGTGTGAAAGAAGGATTATTTTTGCTTTTACAACAAGTTTGTTAGCTACCCATCCTGTAAGTAAATTAAAGAAACCTAAAGCAAAGGACCTAAAACAAAACCCAAGTGAAGGCAGTTTATTTTTTATTTTTTATTTTTAAAGCAAATTTTGAAGTGCTGCAGTACCAAATGAATTGTTCTGAATGTAAAGCAGGTTGTCATGCAGAATCCTGAATTCACGAGCTAGGTCATGAATGGCAGGAGGAAAATCTTTATGGAAAAAAAGAAATCAAAATTAGCAATTAAATTAGTAGCGGCCTTAACCTAATGCCAAGTAGAATGGTCTAGTGAAACACAAGCAATACAGGGCCTATTGCAGGCAAACAATGATTAAAATAGGTGCTGAAGTGGCATCTAGCCATGGAGATCATGAGAAAAAAGGAAGCTAATCATTATTGGATTAGAGTTTCTTAATGTAGTCTATGGATTACTGCAGCTGTAAATATTCTTTGAAAGAGCCATGCTGCCAGGGTCTCTGTGATGAATAGATGCCCTTGGAGCTCTCCTCCAGGGAGTATTTAGAAACTGTGAAGGTAGAAATAGCATAAATAGAGTACATTCCCTTTTCAATAACTTACCCTGGCTTCACATACTGAGTTTTTTATTGGGTTGTGTTTTTTTTTTTTTCTCAATAGGGAAAATCTAAGAGTCCAAATAATGTTCAGCCTTGCAGTATCCTATAATCACAGCTCCTTTTTGACTCAGTCTTGTGGAGGGTTTGAAGAAGGATGTCAGTGGGTCAAAGAATATTGTTTTGGTGTCTGTCTTCACGAGGTGTGCTCTGAGAATAGCCTGTTATTTTCATATTTTGTGTTCCTCTCCTAAAGCCATAATTTTTGGGAAATGTTTGTATTCAGAATTAAGTAAATACCAGAGTTGAGAGGCTTATGTATTTTTTTTTTTTAATTGTAATGGATAATATCAAGCATTTAGGAATTGTCTAGTTCCTGTGGATTCTTGGTTAATCTCTGGGTATATCCCAGGAAGATGGCAGTAGGCATCACTTGAATTTAAGTAATCTCCATTTACTCAAAGTGGTAATGTTAGTATCTTTTTAGGCACTGACAACAAATAGCTGCAGAGTAGCCAAAATTTTATTTATCTGTAGAGATTAATACATAAAAAATAAAATCAGTGTTTGCTTTAAATAACAAAGATCAATAATAATAATATCAATGAACTGCATGCTTTTTATTTTTATCAACAAAAATACTTTTCAAACATTACTGGAAAAAAGTCACAGGCAAGGGAAATATGAACTGTTAAAGTACTTATAACATGATACAAGTGACTTTTTATGGAATAAATGGTAACTTTTGCAGAGGTCAACTGGTAGCTTCAAAAAGCAAAACTAAGTGCTAAGGCTATTTTAAAGATGTCATAATTGTAAATTCAGGAATTATTCTGCTTTGGTCTTAGTAACAGCCTTTCTGTAGTTCAACTGATTTTCTATTTTGGTCTTATTTCAGTTTTTGGTTCTTGGTGCAGTGGCTTACCTTTATCCATTGTAGTTAAAGCAGTATGTCATTTTATTTGTCATTTTATTTTTTTCAGATGTGGACCATGTATTGACTAAGTGTTCTTAGCAGAAATGTGCTACACAGGGTTGACAGAAGCGTGTTATCAGAGGGTTCAGCAGCTGGATGAGACTGTAGGCTGTTGGCACTTAATTATTATGTTAATTGATGTAAGATTTTAGCATCCTTTAACCAAGCTATTTCAAATATTCATATAGTTGGGTGTCTGTTGGGATTTGATTAATTTCTTGAATGTTTGTCTGGACAACTTGTAAGACTGTCCTTACAACACTTGTAAGACTTGTGGGAAAGCTCCTTTGAAGTTAACAGGCTCTTTCCAAATTGGATAGTCTGGAAAGAGTACTTTCTAACATACTTTCTCAGGTCAGTCTCAATCTTTATTTTTTTTTTTTGGCCAACTCTACTGCTGAAATATGTGGAAATCACTTGATATTTATTTTCTGCAGTAAGTCCTGATCCAGAAAAGCTATTAAGGATAGGTGCAATATTAACCGAGTAGTCCCATTGATTTAAATGGAGCAATCTTGAAGTGCAGATATTTAACTACTTGCTTGTACTGGGACTAGTTCAGGGAATCTAAACAAATATCAGATTCACAAATACCTGCTGATTCATTGAGCAGTAATTAGTGCCTTCTTGACTGATGCATCAAGAAATTATAGGGGAAAAAAACCAAACTATTCTCATGTGTATATCTACTTTCTCAAACTCTTGTAGCATCTCTAGCAACATCTCTTCTTTTAATATCATCCTGTTCCATGAGCTCTTTGCCATCTGTTTGCAATTTTTTTCTGCAATTGTGTGTATAACCAAAATGTGGCATTGTTGACCACTTTCTGCATCTGTATCACAGTCAATATACCACAGCCTGTTGGCTGAGTATGTAACTCTCACATCCTTATTTTCTCTTTTACAATTGGTTCATGACATGTATGTGATGTAAATGCCTACACCAGTCTTTCCACAGCCTCTGTTACCTTGTTTACTACCCTGTCCATAACATTGGTGCCTGCTGTGTTTTTTCTCTTGAACACTATACTTTTGCTGGAGAACATATATATACTTATATACAAAAAACTAGATATATAAGTATATAAAAGTATGGGTGTATTTTCCATTTTGGATGTTTTAAAATTTTGTATCTTTTGTACAGAAATTTTATGTGCACTGAAATTTGATATTAAGGATTGTCTATGAAAATAAAAATACTTAAAACATGCAAACAAACCGAAGTCTCAGACTACTACATCTATCCTGAGTTTTCAAAACAGGGATACCTCAATTTCTGAGAAGTTGAACTGAGGATCCTTCAGGGTATGGATTTTTTAAAGGGATCAACAAGTTTGGAGAAACAATGCCTTTGACTCAGCATCTGAAAGCACTGAAACTACTAGGAGAGTAAAGTATTGCCCATGGAAACCTGGATGGCAGAATTTGATTAATCTGTCTCTTCTGAAATTGATTTCTATACCATTTTGTTACTATTCATTACAACTTTTGTCATAACTTTCCCAATATGTGATCTTTAAAAGGGAATGGCATTTTACCCTCAGTATTGCACTTGAGGCTTGGAAAAGGAAGATTATTTAACCAGTAGAAGTTACCAAGTAAAAAGTGACTTTACATTTGGCATCCCTAAGAAATTAGGCAAATAATAATGATCAGGTTGACAAGTAGATATTGGGACTTACTTATAAGCACACATCATACATATATATATATATATATGTATAGTTATACACATTAAAATGCATGTAAAACCTGTATGTAGCAACTATCCCTAAATGCTAAATTGAATATGATTACTTGTCTTTTCCTTGGGGAAAATAATTTTAATAGGTGTAGCCTTAAGAAGATATGTGCCTTTGTCAGTTTAATTAGTTCTGTAGGAACAAGTAAAAACAAGATTTTCAGCCTGACTAGTATCTTCCGTTCTAATATAATTACAGAAAAGTACCAAGACTAGTATGCTTTGTCCTGTTGTCCATCTTCCTGTTTGGTTCCTTCAGCTGCAAATATTTTAGACCAATGAATATCACTATCTGCTTCTACAATGTTTGAAACCAACTGTTTTGAAAAAAGAATTATAAAATTACATTAAAATTCAAAACTATGACCCTTTTTGCAGGTCTGTAAGACATGCATCTAATTGTCCACTGCATTTGTTTTAGCATTAGGACAAATAATGGTATTCCTGCTCTGAGGATCAAAGTGAGTCCTATTACTGAAATGAATGAAGAGCAGCAGATATAATGTGTGCTAGGAAAACTTAAGTAATTTTAAGTTTTTTGCTTTTTTGTTTTGCAGGAATTTGTAAAATTAGTCTCCTTCCTGGCTTGGTCTTCCTGCCCTAACCTTACTCTAAGCCAGGGTTAGTTTGGGTAGGCAAGGTGCTTGCTCCCTCCCTTTAAGGTAGTTAAGTCTGCATGGATCAGATACACCCCAAGCTCTTCAAGGCACCCCATGCACCTTAGGAGGGGCACCCATCAGCCTGGTGCTCCAGGCTCTGGCACAGAGAGGGCAGTGGTGCTCTGCTCATTTTGTTGCCCTCAGCAATTTGTACTTCCAGTTGTCTGCCTGCTTTGTGCCTAGAGACAACTTTGTACTTTAAAAACAGAAGAAACTCCAACAGAAAAAAAACACCACCAACAAAACAAAAACAAAACCCACCAAACCTATGACAAACAACATAAAGTTCCAAATCTTAAGGTTTTTTTGAGAATTTTGAATAAATCTGAAGGTGTTATCAAAACTGTTTAGTGGAGAAATCTGAGTTCATTCATACTTGTGTATAATATTTTGCAATCATGGGCACAACAAAACCCGAACAACCCAAGCCCTTATCCAAATGAGCATAGCCATAATTAGTATTGCTGCACTTGTAGCCTGACAGTAACATACTGGCTGTTTTATTTGCTCTGTAATATGGAATGAGTATTCCATTTGGATTATAAAGCAACAAGATGAATGAATCGGGCTGTATCGATTGAACTTCTGCACCAGTCAGTAATCATTTTGTTTCTCAAGCTTTTATGCCCTCAGAGTGGGAATTAAAAAATGGTTTAATTAGAACACGGGGAAGTATCCCCTTCAGTCAGCATCTGCTAACAATAAAGAAAAAGGGCTTAAAGCAGAAGGGCCCAATGACTTGTCAAAGGAAATGGGAAGTCATGAAAGATGGTGGTGGTTGTTTCTTAATCAGACTCGAAAAAACAATCATAATGTGTTTTGCTTCATTTTTTTTTAGCTTTTCCTCATTTAATCATAGTATCATCTATCTAACTAGCTGACTATGATTTTTCAAGAATTGTCTATTTTTTAAGAGTCTTGTAATTAAATTGTATTCCATTTAAACAAAAAATATTGGGAACATACAGTAATAGAGAACTAAGGAAATTTGTCCAAAACTAAAAACAAACAAACAAAAAAACTCTATGAGCAGCCTCTACCTCTTTTTTTTTTTTTTTTTTTTTTCTTATGAATTTAGAAAACAAAGCAACATAGCTCAATCCTGTAGAAGTTAATGGGATATCCATAGTGATTTGTCCTTTCTATTGTTTTTTTTATAGTTGACATTTCCATTGGGCTGTCCACTAACAAAAAACATGCTTCTATTGAAGTTAACTCCAACAGCATTCATTATAGGACTGGAATAATTCAGTAGTTTTACTTCCATGTGATCTGCTGATTTTCTGTATCCTAGCAAAAAAGAAATGCATTCTGCTGTGTATGCTAATGCCATGCATGTGGTGGAAAACTGGATTTGCCCTATATGTGATTATTTATCTCTCCAGCACTTGCAAGAAACACAATGCTTTTCATTTTAGAATCAGCATATTTTGAAATACCTTAGCCTGGAACAGATAAAAATACCTGTGGTGGAGTTTAGTTTTCTATGGGAGACCTCACATGAAGGTCTCCCAGAGCTTTATGGGGCTTCTCAAGGCCTTTTGTTAAAGGGGTGAAAGCCACCCTAACAGAGGAACAGTTATGAAATACAGCAGCTGAATTGTTGGCATCGAAAACTCACCTAGTAACAAAAATGAGTAGCAGATTGTTCGGTTTTCTCCACAATGGGATTCAGAAATAGCTATTTAATACCCCTATTCAGCTTTTGTTGAAATGATGTTGGTTTCCTGTGCTTTGAGTTTGTTATGGTCTGTGGCAGTGCTGGTGTGTTTTTTTTCTTTTACCCTAAAAAAAAGAAAAAGCTCTTAAATTGGGTTGAAAGTTATTTTACAAAACCACCACCAACTACAACAAAGCAATATATTCAGAAGTATACAACTGAAAAGTGCTTTTCTCTGGGTTATAAACTGGCTGAGGACACGAGGTGGGAATTAAGACTCAGGGCAGAGGTGCAGCAGGTGGCCGCCAAGGGTTATTTTGTGTTGTGCATTTCAGGACTACCTCCTGCTGCTCCTGCTCCCAGGAGCTCTCAGCACTGCTGGCACTGCAGAGGCTAACAAGGCAGGGCTGCAGCTCAGGGTACAAGGAAGGGAGAAAACCAGCAGGGTTTAACCAAGATTACATCTAAAAGATGAGGTCTGTTTTCCTCTAAAATGACACTTACTCCATGTCAACTCTGGAGGCTGGGGGGTGGCTGGAAATGAGGAGAGGGACGTGCATTCAAATAATGAAATTTAAGATGTAGCAGAGGTTTTTTGGTAGACTTTGGCTGAACACCCTGGGACAGGGATGCAGGGATGGCAGAGTTTGTTACCTAGCAACTGCTGGAAGGTGATTAACTATTTGGTATCCATCATCGCTGCCTCTCTAGCAGGCAGTGCAGAAGCTGAGTTTCTATAGAAAAGAGGGTTGGGAAGGTTTCTTCTATTTACAGCCTAATGTTTTATAGAGGCTATGATTAAACTGTTAGTAAAGAAAAAAAAATACTGCTCTGAAATGCTGTAGTTCCTATTTAAACTACTGTAGCCATTGTAGGGTCTGTTAGTAAGTTGTGTATTAACCATGGTTGTGTCCGTCACTAGCTGTAATGTTCCTTCTGCCTTTCTGCAATGTGACTTTCTATATCGTGTCACAAGCATGGGATGTCAATTAATCATTTACTAATTTCCTGCAAATGTGAATATTTTTAAGATCAGAGATTCTTCTGTATAGAGTATAAAGTATGGAATAAATTGCCTATGTATTGTAGATGAGACTCCAAGCAGGAGTCAAGTTTCTGCAGTTAAGAACAGCTGCTGTTGTTCCCATTAAATAAAAGCACCCAAACCAGTTTACTAACAGTTGAGGATGTAACCGCTAATATGGTGTTACTGGATAACAGGACTGTTTTTCAGATGAGAACTCCTTTCAGATGCTATGGTTTTAATCGTTTGCTAAGTCAGATTCTGTGCAATGTGCAGGAAATGCAGAGGATGTTTAGAGGGCAGTAGAGGACAACAGATCAGACTCAATTATGAGTCCTGTAACCCAAAATGAAGACAAGCTGAACTTGAATTACTTGTAGCCTTTGGTGTTAGTGTTAGTGATCAATATCTTTGTCAGGGTGCTTGCGGATATGTGATATTATTTAGATATTTCAGAGTACAACTAAATTGGCTTTTTGTGACAGTTAAATAGAAACCTTGATAAGTGGTACTTAATGTTTGTTCAATTTTCCCAAACTAGGTTGTTCTTCAGGTAACAACTATTACTTATCAATGCCATGATGATAAAAACCATTTGGAGATTTTTGTGTTCTTTAAATATACAGAATTGCTACAGTTATTTTTATGATTTTCCTAAAATTATTGCATAGAACATATTTGCAAAGAGGCAACAGGCAAGACAGTCCATCAATCTCCCTATCAAATAGGGGAAGAAATTCCATGGTCTGGTGGGTAGATATATGTACATGTATATACTTACACCTTTATATATAAAGGTGAAATAAGAGGGTGTTGAGCACAAATGAAGTTATAAAATATTGCCTAGTAGCATTCCCGTATTACTTTATCAGCTGCAAATAAATATAGATTCATAAAATCTCCAGTAATAGAGTTGCAGTCAGTGTGTCTTGGTAGTCTGCTACTAGTAGTCAGCCATTATAGCCTTTGGTTTGTGAGCCTGTTATTTTAAATGTTCTCATGAAAACTGAGAAATGGAAACTTGAATAATTTACCTCTTTTCAAACTGTTTTTTTTTTTTTTTTTTTTTAAACTTGTTCAACCTCATCATAAACCTCATTATAGTTCTCTCACATTTGTTATGAGTAGTGATTTACTAATAGTAGATTCTATTATGCAAAAATAAGAAAAGACTTGATTGAAAACAGCAATAAAAACTCAAAAGAATACCATGAATATGATGTGCTAATAGCTGCATAGACAACTTTAAATTTCATCAGCACACTGTAATGTTGTTACTGTCTATATAGCTGAAATACCAATTTTGATTATGAGTTAATATTTTGTCACACTTTCTCATATGAGAAATAGGTAACTGAAATTCTAACTTCGGGCATATCAAACATTATTAATCTTTTAGGTGACAGTGTAGGAGCCTCATACAAAAATATTTTTTATTTTTCATTCTATTTTGCTTATTATTCATGGTTCTATCTGACCTGTCTGGCTTTGCAGTGGAATGGAGTTAAAAGTGTTTGCATGAAACCTCAATAACAGTTTACCGTTTCTATAGTGAAAGTAGTCTAGTCTTTCATCTTAGCACAGGTACTTTCAGGTGAGATGAAAAACTTCTAAGAGAGAATAAAGGTAAAGAAAATTTTGCGTTCATCTTGTTTCCAATAGCTGATGATAACAAGGAAATTGTGAGGTGGTCATTGAGATAATTGTCCCTGTTCTTCATTTCAATTTTGAACAGAAGTATAAAGTTTTGCAATATGTAATTTTCTTTGCACTGTAGAATTAACAGGGATCTGCTTGCAAGAAATGAGGGATGGTCGTAGAAGTTGTAAAGCTATTGCAAGAACTCAAGACGAAAGGACAGTAGGAATGGAGCTGTAGGAGTCTAACTGTATTTTACCTCCAGTCACATTGTGCAAGCACTACAGAAAGAGAAGTTTAACAGTTGGCAATATTTTTATTATTTCTCTGAAAATGTTAATTCTTGAGAGATATGACTGTTGAAACTATAGCCTGTTGAAGAGGACCATTGTGCCCATTACTGGAAATAAGTTCTGGGCTGTTAGTAGCCAGCTCTGACACTGGTGTGAGCATCTCCTTGCATGCCAAAGCGGCTGCTTCCACCTGAAGGCACTGAGTTTGTATGATCGTCATAAAAGCATGCTGGTATCCCATTCTATTTAGTCTCCTCATTATCAGTCTGGTTTTAGACCACAGTTGCAGAAAGCCCGGACTGGTTTGAGGGGAGAAAACAAATATCCAGGATATGTTAGACACAGAAGACTGAAAAATGTTTTAAAATATTATATTTCAAATCCTTACGTGAAGTGGCCACATTCCAGGATAACAAAAACTGTGGTTTAGTGATTTCTGTGAGTCAACCATCCTTGTCCTGGCAGAAGACTGGAGGCAAAGAGAAATCAAAATCAGTTAAAAAATAGCATTTTATTTCTCACTCTATTTGCTCTGCATTGGGCCATGTTTAGATTATAGGAATTACCAATGAACATGATCAGTGGTTATTGTTAAAAATCCATTAGGTTTTGCATTGTGACTTTTTGGCTTTGTGATATTGTGATGCTTCCTTGTGTTCCCCAAGGGCAAGCAGCAGGAATGTCACACTTGCCATGAGCGATGGAGGGTGACACTGTGCTGGTGGCTCCATGCTGCCTTCTGGGGTGCTTGCCCCTTTTGGTCCTGGTCTGAGACTGGTGCAGTAGGACTTTTCTTCTGAGAACCAGTGCAGTGATGCTCAAACAAGGCCATCAATCTGATAAATGCTCCTAATTTCTTCGTCCCCCAAAAAAATTTAAAACTTGGGGCCTTGCTTCACAGTTCAGTCCAGCTGGATTCAGACCTCGACCTCCAGGGCCATGCCTGCAATCCCCCAGCACACACTGGAAAGGTACCAAGTGACATTTCTGTCACAGAGCTAGTCATTAATGTGGTTAACTCGGCACACGTATAATGAATGAAAAGGAAATGCATTTTTTCCCTTTACAGCAATTCTGTGTTGGGTGGTTAATTTGCAGTAATCTTAAATATCCATGAATTTTGATAATAATTTGTTCATCTCACAGACTAAAGTCCTTGCTTTATATTTCATTTAATGGTTCAAAATTAATTGGAGACATGCTTCAGAGCTGGCCAGGAAAAGCATGGACAGATGCAACCGAGCTATCTGTGCATGCCACTCAGGCTGTGCTGTGCTCTTCCACAGAAGCAGATCTCTCTAGATCATTTCTCTATGGATGTGTAGAGCTGAACCATTTTTTTCCCCATGTTTTTTCAGTACGTGTTCTTGGCTTAGTGTTATTGTTAACATAAAATGTTCCAAATAGGATATAATTTTCATAACGGTTATGTAAAGGAAAACTTCAATTACTCACTGTGTGACATCAGACTAAAGACTAGGTTTTCTTCCTGCTTCCTCGCAGTGTTCAGTTAAATGGTAATTAGTGACGATTCTTTCAGCATCCTATTGAAGTAACTATTGCATTTCAAAGACACATCCCAATGTAAAACTTTAAATTGTAATAGGAAAAGAGGAAATGTTTTTCTGTGACTGAGAGTATTTGAAATGCTAAGCTACACAGATTTCTTTCCTTCCTGATTTTTCTCATTGTCCTTTCACAGACATTAACGCAACTCAGGCTTAGAATATAACATGACATGAGGCAACAGCAATATAAAAGAGGTCTTTGAAGCTGTTTCTTTTTATCATTCTTTATCCTTAACAGAGTTTCTCTGGTCTAATTCCTTTGCAGTTCTAAAGAGAATTACATTTCAAGTTCCATAATTGCACCGGGGAATTGAAACCTTGTATTAAAAAAATAAAAACAAACAAAACCCAACAAAGTATTCTGTCCAATACTGATCTTATCATCAACTAGACTTGTATGGTAATTTATCATAAGAAAATGTTTTGAATGTTGTAGTAAAAATTCTTCTTAATATGCATGTCTGTGAAAAATACAACTAGTGTATTTTAGGTAACTGTTTTTTTTGTACACATATTGACCTACTTAGAATGTATTTGAAAAATTATAGGCTAGAACAAACATCTCAAACTTCATAAACTAATTTTTAACTGAATATAACTTATCACTTTCACTGCTTATTACCTAAAATATGGTATCAGTGATGTATCTTTATGTAATCTTTTATGCTATTTGTGCACAGTTCTTCAGAAGCATTATCTGATTTGAGGGTACTTCTTTTGGTTGTACTCATAAGAAGTCTTGGTGATGCTCTGCAGTGTTCTGTTGATTTACACGTGTAGCAAACTTACAGATGTAGGTTGTCATTATCTCTCCCAAAAGCATCCAAATAACATTGTATTTTTTTATCATATTAGGAAAAATCTTTTATAGGTCAATACAAAAATAAATTTATTGACAAAATGAAAAACCCTTCCTGCAGCTGAAGTACATGACATAGAATTACATTTGAATCTTTTCTCTTTTTTTTTAAGAAGAGATTTTATTTATTTTAATCTTCAGCGGTTGTGGAACTGAAATTTATTTATGGCACTGAATTGTGAGATCATTTCTCATATAAATAATGAACATATGGTCCTGGATTCTGAAACGGCATCAGAAAACTGTTATTGTTATTAAGGAGTGAAACAGATTACAACTGTCTCTAATCGTAGAGGCGTTTATTTTTTTCCTTTTGAAAATTCAGGCTGATCTCTGGTCACAGAAAACCATGGTAAATTATCTCCCCAGCTTACAAATATGTTGTATTCAACGGAATAATATCCAGGTATGCTACAGGTCATCTAACTGCTATTCTAATTTAAAAATACGTCTGAAGGTTCAGCATATTATCTGTCCTGTTTAAAAATGAATTCTGAGTTCATTTTGGAAGATGGTGCTTCAGTATTCTTTGACAACACAACAATTAAATGTATATTAGAAAGCATTAATTATATTTAAATATAGCTCGTAGATAAACAAACAACAACAACAACAAAACACAGGTGGTAATTTACTAAAGCTATATTTGAATGGAAAAGGTGTAAATATTGGAAAAAAAATTCCAATGGTCAAGCTATTCTGGATAAACTTGTTGTGTAGTATTGTAGCAGAGTTATTGAAAATGTTATTTCACTTAAAAGAAAATTACTAATAGCTGCATGGACTATGAAATGTTAACCCTTGCTATCCTGATATATGGAAGATGCATAGCTTACTACTTATGTAAATGCTTCCATAAATCAGCAGAAAGTCCTGCATAGTGTTTCAGCTTGATGGAGAGAACACCTACTGACACAATCTGAACAGTAGACATCAGACTTAAATTCTTTGTTTTAGGGATAATACAAGAAAAAAAAAAATTATAGCTAACGTCTTTTTCTTTGCCTTTAAAAATAATTCAATTTCCATGTGCTGTGAGTGTCCTTTATTATCCTTTGGGTATCTACATAGACACCAAGCTATACAGAAATATCAAACTATATTAGCACATCATTCTTGTAAAATGTTGCAATATTATTAATAGAATTAACTATTGAAAAGCAAGGCTGAATGTCATATGAGCCCACATTACTGCTCGAACACATTAATACAGCAAATTACCTAGGTAAGCATTTTATATCCTTACGTAGGGTGGTAACATTCATTATTCACAGGCTAAAAGCACGCATGATCTTAGATTTTTACATGAATTAGATCTATGCAGATCATAATTTCTGTTTTTAGTGAATGCTGGAAGAAATGTGTTATATAAAGATAACTTCTAGAAAAATAATTATAAATTAGTTGTTATTCTGTCTGTCTGTATTTAATCGTCTTTTTGCTTACACTAAGATTGTACGTGCCTGCATGTTTTGGCCTGCAATGCATAGGCCCTGTTACATTAATTGCTAAGTCTGTGATTACAGCTTTTACATGACCACAGTTCATAACAACTGTTCATTCTGGGGAAAGACACTTGGCAGATGCATTTACCCACATCTTTACCTCATGAAACCTACTTAAAATGAGGTATTTGCCACAATTCCACTCAGAAACTGAAAATATGGTGGTTTCGTACTGAAAGTGCCAATCTCATTCCTGCATCCCATCTGTTACGCACCTACTTGTTACTTTCTTCCTGTGTTACAAATGTTTTTCTAAGCTCTTTGCCTGATTTCACTGTAAATGGCTGATTCCTGATGTCTCTCCTAAGCTGCTGGTTTCTTCTTTGATCAATGAAAATTATCTGTAGAACTGTACATTCAGCAATAGAAATTCAAGTAGATTACTGGAGAAAATGATTGAAAACCAGTCCAACTTTGTACTGCTGTAGCACTTTTGCTGAACGTGGTTGTAGATGTCATGCCCAGCTTCCCTGCTTACACCAGGCAGCTTTGTTACTCTGAAGGAAACATTTGTTCCAGAAGTGATCATGCTGACAGCAAGTCAGTTCAACGAGAGACTTGCCACACTTGAGATTTGTATGTGAGGTTAGCCTACAGCCCTTTGTTTAATTGATTATTGAGTGTATTTAAATAGAAGGCAACAGTCTGAGGAAAAAAACTTGAATTGATTATGATATTCTTCTATTTTCCATGCAAACCTCTGGTATCACAGTTTGGCTTTTTTCTTTAGAAGCATTAAGCTCTTGTCTGTACCAGGAATGATGTTTACAAGCATCGAGACTCTAAAATAGTGTCTTATTTTATTTAACGATGGAAAAAAAATCCATTGAGAGAGTATCCTGAGAAACAGTGAGTGGCACTATTGGTTTGCAGCTATGAAGCTACAAAGATGGAAGCAGAACTTTAATCAACATTTAAAACAACAACAACAACAAACAGTATTTGTTTTAAACAGATGGAGTTTTTCTCAGACTGTGTTGGAGCTCTTAGTATGGCTTGCAGAAATTCTCAGATAAAGACAACGTAAGATAATAAGAAGACTGAATTTGGTCATTTCTGTCTGTCAGCATGATGTTGTGGTTTGTCGCAGAAGGAAAAACGTCCATCTGACTGACTTTGGGGTTAATGGCAGTAAAATAATTCTGCAAAAGCCCTGGAAGAGCAATGGCTTCCTCACTCAAGGCAGGCCTGTTGGTATTTGTGGATTTCAAGGCAAGATCATAGCTATGGCAGAAGAGCGAAGAGAATGTGTTCAGACTCTTTGGCAACTGTTTAGAGATCATCTCTAGAAATCAGGTTGTAGTTATCAAGTCAATATTTTTGGGAGGTGAAGAAGTGATGCAGGCTTGGAGTTTAACAAGTAATAGCCTGGTTAATAACACCCCAGTGAAAGACACAATGAGACCTGTGGGATTCCTTTTGCTGATTGTAGAGAGCTTTGCATCAAGAGCTTAAATGCATTTGAATGTTTGCTTCTTTGTTTTTGAAAAGATGAAATGCATGCATGTTTAATCTAATTTTATTTTTAAAAACATGGTACACGTTTGACCATTCAATATGCCTGGGAGAAGACAAGTATGGATGTTGCTAGTCTCCTCCTAAATGTGCAGTAATCTGTCCAAATCATATGCAAAATTATTTTTTTTAATATTGAACCAAAAATTTAGTGTGCATGGGCTCAATACCTTTATGCTTGGTTGTCAAACATTGAAATTTAATTCCTATCATGTAAATGTCATTTAAAGAGAGAGCAATTCTTTAAAGAGGAAATATCAGCAAAAGATGAACACAACTGTCATTATCACCAATCCTTTTTTTTTTTTTTTTTTTTTTTTTTGTTTTCCTGATAATGGTAATGTGTCCAAAGAGGAAAATTACTTGTAGAAGTTTTACTTGATTTTAAAATTATGAATTCAATGTTACAACATTTCTACAATGCAGCAAATATCTAATCCCCTGTGAATCATATAGAAGCTTGATGGCTAGGAAACCTGCAGAGCTATATATTTGCTTCTTTCTTCACTAGATGGAAGATACCTGTTACAATTTCTAACAGTAATAACAGCCTATTTGAAATTATGAAACAGTATTGGTGGATTAATTTGGCACAAAAATAAACCCAGTAGCTGGAAAGAGTAGTAGTACTCTTGTGAATAATACTGAATAACAGAATTCAGACTGGTGTATGTAACAGTAAAGCAACTGTCATACTGAATAAGAGACAAGATATTGATGATAAACTTATTGTCAAATTTATTTTTTATTTTTTAATAATAATCATGTTTGTAAGAGGATTAGCTTCATGTCAGGGTAAGTATTTGATATTAGTGAGTTAAGTTCAACCTTTTCTTAATTTTGGCACAGGAAGAACCAATGGATTTAATGAGGGAATCTGCTTGTTGAAATGCTTGTTTAAATTCTTGCTTAAATGAGCCATTTTTTTTGATGAAGTTTGTGTCAGTATGTGGCAGTTTTGCTACTCAGATCACCTTATTTCTGATAAGTTGCTGCTCTTCCCTTTCTCCATGTTGATGAGGGATAGGAGGCTTAAGATGTAAAGGGTAATTCATTGTTATATGGGGGTTATTTTGTTCTTTTCTCATGAAGACTTCTGGTTGTGTTCATATAGATAAATATATTCTTGTAATTTAGATTTAGGTGGTTCCACAATATTGGGGGAAAGATTGATTTGGCTAGTTATAGATAAATAGTATTGTGATCAAAACTAGCAGCTTTAACTATTACTCCATTGCTGAGATGACTTCTGCCTAGATGCATACCTTTCTTTGAAAGGTATACCTCAAAATGAAATATTCATAAACTCCTATTTTAAAATGAACTAGGTACTCATCATTGGATGACAGTTGATTCTTTTTACAAAAAGTATGGGTACATCATCTGTGTTTGAGTTCTGTTTTAAGATTGCATGTGCTTTAAGAAGGGACTTGTTCTTAAATAACACTTTTTAATGCTACAGAAGTAGATAATATTGATCCCATGGCTACTTAATCTGCATCCTGTAGTCATTATGAAAGAATCTTGGTTTTTATTTACCTAAACATGTTCATAGTCTAATAATAAATTGCATTGGTAATGAAATTATACCACTCTGTGTTAATTTTGTGTCTCAGTTCCCTGCAACATCTTTGTAGCATTTGTGCCAGCTCCAGATATTTCATGTAATGGTCATCCTATCTACTTCTGTAGCATGTTTTTATTGCACTATGGTGTGACAAGGGATGTTTAGTACTTCACCTACAAGGAAGCACTGCCACTGTTGCATGCTGAGGCCATGAAGTGATCAGTTGAGCATACTTCTGACTACTTGTGTGGATCCTTATTGGTTGTATAAGACAGATCAGCAATTATGCTGATCTGTTTTAACTAGCAGAACTTAACTAGCCATTTCCAGCCAGGATGCAAGAGGAACAGTAATTGTCTACACCAGCCTAATTCAGGATTAGATACTACAGAGCATTGCAACGGACAAATCCTAAACTAATGTTAGTTTTCTTCAGGGTTTCATAGAAAACAAAACAAAACTGGGCTTTCAGTGTAAGGTAGGAACTCCTTTGTTTTTCCTTTTTTTTTTTTTTTTTTTTTTTAACTACAAAACAAGGTGTTCTCTAACACAGAAACTAAGGACTGTGATAATAAAAGTGACTTGCCTTAGATTAGAATCCTTTGAGATGATGAATATGGTTGCCAATTAAAATAGTGTGGGAGGAAATGAAACAATTTAGTCATGAAGAGGAATAGGAAAAGTGCAGTGGTGCAATTCAAAGAAGGAGGGGAGAAGGATAACGATGAAATCGCTAGCTGAATCTAGCTTCAAAATTTAAGAAGAATGTAGAGCCGATCCCTTTTTCTGCTCAGATTCTCTGAGAGGAAATTGAATGCAGCCCTCTGAAATGTGAGGGGAATTAGGCTGTGCTGATAGAAAAACCTCAACATGGATATCAGCCAGCAGTATAGTAGAAAAATAAGGTTTTGTGCCAAAAATCAGACCAGATATTGAGTAAAAAGGCAACTTCAGCATTGCACCTGTCCAGCTTGTTGACCGTATGCATCTTGTTTCTAAAAATGCTTTTTTATCATTAATTTACTAGTATTTTATGATTGGCATTTATTATTTAATTTGTTACAAGCATATTATCTTGGGGAAGGGCTGTGATATACGTAGGAAATCTGCAAACATTCTTGATAGACTGAGAAGAGGCTTTATACAACTTGATGATTCCAGATAATTAAATATGCATTATTATATTTGCCCAGAGGAGTTGTGGATGCCTCATCCCTTGAGGTGTTCAAGACCAGGTTGGATGGGGTTCTTGGCCAACCTGATCTAGTGGGTGACATCCCTGCCTATGGGAGGGGGATTGGAACTAGATGATTTTTAGGTCCCTTACAACCCAACCGTTCTATGATATGCTACTTAAGTATTATTGCGTAGTATGCTCAGTCTGGGTAGATAACAATGACTCAGTCATTTGCTGTTTGTTTTTTGAAATATAAATAACATTTTTAGTTCTGAAATTATAAAAGTTGTTCTTAATGAAATTTTTCCTTCCCATACCCTGTTTCTTGGACATCTGGATGACATAATGGGTTTTATCGTCACATAAAGGCATTTTACCATGAAGGCCATTCCTTGGCTGGGGTCAATTTGAAAAATAACACATTTAGTCCTAAAACTCAGCACTGAATTTTCTGTTCACCTAGATACACACAGTATTGCTGAGCATCCAAAGCTTTAAAAATACTCCATTTTGCACTAAGCCAGCATAAAACCTCTTTTTTTTTTTGAAACTTCTTTTGCAAGTCTTTGGAGTAAGATCCCACCCATGTAATGGAAATATGCCAAGTTCTAGAGAACTTTTACAATACTTAGTACAAAATGTAAAGATATATTTTGATATATACAGCTGAATACCAGGAGGTGGCAGTAGTGCTTGCTGAATCCCAAAATAAGAATACTGGGGAGAAAACCCTAGAGGTTAAAATAAGCAATTTTGTAAGTGTGCCAAAGCAGATAGCAATATCCTGATTTATTAGAACCATATAAAACCATCTTATTAAATTGAGACTTTCATTGACTATTTGATATGGTTATTAAATAATTTATCATTTCTATTTAAAAACATTGTAAACTATGATGTTTGTTTATTCATAAAATGTTATCATCATCTGAATTTGAAAGACTTTCTAGAACAAATACAGGATTTAGTACTTGGCCAAATTTATCATTTTTGTCTCTTGAAAGGTGAAAACATCAGTCTTATTCAGGTTATAAGCTTTTAGCAGATACAACATAAAATAGCAATCGCTCCTTAGAAGTAAAAGTATATGACTTTATAGTCATTTAATTTTACTGAATTTGTGTGTCTCAAATATGTACATGAACTCATTCTATACAAAACAGTGAAAAGAGAAGCTTTTCTTTTGCGTACAGAGTATCCATGTATGATCTTTGCATTGTAAAGTGCTTTTGGCTTCCCTCAGAATGTCTGATATTTGGAATTTATTTTGGAGTCTAATCACAATTTAAATGCTTTGAAATGCCCCGAAGGGGGAAAGAAATCTCCTTATGAAGTTAAAGGAAGCAAGTTTTACATAAAGTGGAGTTACGTTTTATTAGTGAAATATAATTCAATAAGTGTTGAACAGTACTGTATAATGTGTAGCTAAAGAATAAATGAGGCTATACCATTTTTTATGCATTTATGGAAGATAAAATATTGAAAGTAGAGCTCAAAGTATTGTGACTCTGGTGAAAGTATGTTCTCCTTAATTGCTCATTATTCTACAAATACTAAATGTGTCCTTAAGGCCATAAACAGCCTTGGATTTTAAAGTAAAAACATACCCACTATATTAGAAACTAACATTATTGAATAACAGTCCATGCAAAATATGCATTGGTGTTGCTGATCATGAGGATAACATGCTGACGAAGCCTTTGTGCAAAACGCGCAGCAGTCCGACCAGTCTGCCACCAGCAGAAGTCATTTAAACCACTACAGGATCAGTGCTGTCTGGGGTTGATCCCATGACTGCATGGTGATCCAGAACAGGAAATGGATCCTTGAAAGCTGAAAACTGAATATGTGGATTTATGTTTTGTTTTGTTTATTTTTTAGACAGAGTAGGATGTTGAGAAAAAGGTGACCTTTCCTTTCCAGAGGCAGACTGCACTTGGGTTGCCTTAAATCTGTCAGCAAGGCTCACTCAGCTATGGCAGGTCTTGAAACATGTGGGCTGAGCCCTATGTGCTGTTGTTTTGTCCCAGGACTGAACATTGCTCTTCCAGTTGTGCTGCTTCAGCTGTTGAGGGACAATGCCTGAAGCTGTACTGTGGCAAATACAGAGGACTAGCTCTAAGGAAAAAAATGGATATCAGAAAAAAATAGTAATCAAATCCCCAAAATATGACGTAATTTTTGGCAGGCTGCAGGTTGGAGGCTTCCTAAACTGGAGGAGGTCACACGCAGCCTGTCATGTTGATCATCTTTGAATCTGTGTAACCAGTTTTTAAATCCATTTTTATTGTTGGCAGTGGCAATTGATCAAGCAGTTTATTTACATGTGTGTGAAAAACATTTTCCTTTTGTTCTAAACCTGCTGTCTGAAAAATTCATTTGGTGCCCATTTTCTCTTGCTTTATGAGGGGTACTGACTAATCATTCCCTATTCACTCTGTGTTATTCATCCTTTCTCACTCATCCTTTTTCCCCAGATGAGGAGTCTCACTATTTAAACTCTCTTGATATTGAAGCCATTATATACCTTTGATCCTTGCTGCTCTTCCCTTTTATCATGTCCTTTCTGAGATGGAGCAATCAGAACTACATGTGCTATTCAGGATGCAGGAACAATGTGAATTTACATAGTGGAATAATGATATTATTTTTGTCCTTTTCTCTATTCTTTTATTAAGAATTCCTGGCATTTTGGTCATCATCTTTCTGGCTTCTGAATGATGCCCTAATGTTTCATGGAACTATCCACAAGACACCCTTCCTGAGCAGTATGAGCTAGCATAAAGCCAAACAGTGTGTGGGCATAGCACGGTTACTTTCTTCTCCATTTACAGTGTTTTGTATATGTCAACACTGAATTTCATTTGCTATTTTATCACCCAGTCTCTCAATACTATAAAATCCCATTGCCATCCTTTGTAGTCTATTTTTTTTTTTTTTTTTTTTTTTTTTACTACCCTGAATAATTTTGTATCATCAGCAGATATTATCACCTCCCTCTTCGTTCTCTTTCCAAAGCCCTTCCCTGTGCCTCAAATAGCACAGGTTCCTCTACAAGGCTGTGAATGTGACCTCCAGGTTTTGTAACATCTTTTACTCCTGCTGTTCTCTTCAGCTACTGTTGTTTATCCTTGCCAGCTTTTGAAGGGATGAGGAAAAAGAAAAAGGCTTTTAAAGCCATAGCTGTTAAAGTAGTTTGTTTACTCTCTCTGTTGTGTTTCATTCAGCTCACAATATTTCACTCTTTTGTCTACTTGTAATTTTCTTTTGATAAATTTTGATGCTACCATGCACTGCCTCCTTTTGAAATGAGACACTTGGGTAGATTTTTCTTTTCTTTTATTTGAAAGATGTTGAATTTGAATACTGTGTACCTACATGGTATCAGAATGGTACTCCATGGTGAATTGTCTTGCACATTGCTTATGTCTAAATACAGAATTGCTTCAATTTACAGGATTTTTGGACTTGTTGCTTCAAAATAATGATTATTTGTGCCTAAAGACGTTTCTTCTGTGATCTCTAACGTTTCACACTCTGTACACCGGTTGGTTGCATTTCACTTGCATGATTGTTTTTCTTTATGTAGGTAACTGAAATCCGTGAGAGCTCTGCAGTACTCATTACACTCTATTTTGTTTGGTTGTATGCTTTCTTTCACAGTAAGGCTTTTGTCTGGCACAACCAACTCTGTCATTCCCACCATTCCCACCGAGTCTGTTTTGAAATATTAGAGAAAATAATTTTGTGGTATTTTCATTGTTAGCTTATAACATAGTTGCTGAAAGCATTACTAATTTTTAAATGTTAAGACCTGACATATCGGTGTCATGTCTCTTTGAAAATTGACATTTGGGAAGTTGTATGTGATGTCTGAAAGCTGTTTTATGTGTCCGTTTTCAGCTCATGTCTGTCAGACTTTTATTGACATCAGATGAACTGAAAAAAATTTGATTTAACTTTGGCACGTGGCTGGTATTTTTTGCTTAGGAGAAAATATTACTGCTATGTCCACTCCTGCCATTCACCACATTTCTCAAGGATACTTTTCCTAGGCTAAGCTCTTCATTTTTTAATGCTTCTATTTACAGTAAATGAAGCTGGGAGAGTTTGGAGAATGTAAAATATGTGTTGGGCTGTGCTTGAGAGTGCGGCTAATGAAGGCAACCAACAGACAGCAATTTGCTGTGCATGCAGAGAGGAGCCAAAATCTTGTCCAAGGACATAGTGTACACGTGTACAGAGCAAGGTGGTGGCAGGGCACAGAGCATACAGGCCAGCAACCACCTGAGCACATCAGGGGCTGTGTCAGTTGTCAGTGAGCTGCCAACCCCTCCTGTCTGGGACGCAGACCCTCAGGACAGGGACAGGGGGAGGTGACCTCCTTGAAGAGTCCTGTGGCAATGAAGGCTGGAAGCTGCTGTCTTCTGGCACCAGGAGGAAGAGTTACACTCCTTGGAATGAACACTTAGTTCCTATTATTATTATGAATGTTACTTGATGCTGAGAGTAATGACAGTAATTTCAAATATCGTCTTGTTTCTGATTTACTTTTAGGGAACACTGTTGAAAAAATCACGACGAAATGTTATACAGAAGTCTGTTTTCCTGAAATCTTTTCAAATTCAGTCTAATTTTGAATTGTGATGGGACATGGGTCTGTTTAAGCGTTGCATTGCTCAGTGTTCTTCTTGGGGCAGTGGCAGATAATGTCAGATATTCCTGCTGAATAGTATTATTGGACATGTTCTATCAATAAACATATTGCTCTGCTAAACTAATTACAATGTTAGCAATGTGGAGGGTTTTGAACACAAGTCATCAACAAATGGTTCTCCAACTAAGTTACAATCCAGTAAACAAAACCCAGTAAACAAAATACTGAAAAACTATTTTCACTGCAGTATTGGGAATAAACAAAAGCCTGAACCTGAATAAAAATTAAGATTATAAGTATATCTTCAGTAGGCTTTTCATCTTCTTTTCTGATCTCATTTCATAATTGCTTACCACTCTGAGGATATTCACTTAGAGGGTATCTCTTGTTCTCTTGCTTAATTGTATAATATGCCACTGCAGGTAGATAAGAAAATTGTATCACTAGTAATGGTTTATAAAGATTGCTGAATGCTTTCTCACATGTCATTTTTTGTACAGGCCCTGAATTCACATTCAGCCTTGACTGAGCGCAGTCGTTAAAGATCTAACACCTTTCTCATAACATTTTCATGAATATGAAAATGAGGAATGCATTTCAAGTGATGAATAGTAGTGCAACTATTAGGATTAGTAGTGTGACTGCATTGTATGTGCAGTGATATTGTCAAGGTGAGTAAACCTTTTTTAGTGTATTGACTTGATTGGCATGTAACCATGGTTTTCAGACTTCCTTCCTCCTGCTGTCCATTCACACACTTTCATTTAGTGGATGAATACACTTGACTACTGGAAAGAAACAGTTTTTATACTTAAAGGAAAGAGACCCAAAACAAAGCATTCCAGGAGACTGAATGGCTAAGTGAATCATGGAAGAGTTGCAAAAAATACCGTATTATTCAAAGGAGTTTTTATCACATCTAAGATTGGGGTGACATTACCAATGGCAAGACTGGCAAGTACACAGGCATCTGACATTTAAATAGTGCCAGAAATCTAAAGTTTTAAAGATGAATCTTGAGCTGTATGTTAACTATCAAGGACTATGTGTATGCCCTAGAGGCATTCATTATTCCTTTCTGTTCTCTTGTTGAATTGTGTCTAATGGAAAGAGAAGTTTCAGTTTTCATTTCTAAATAAGACCACAACAAATACATTTTTTTTTGTAATCTCTAAATCATAAGTTGTGTCCACTTTATATTAAATAACAAATAATTTTGTAAACTTTTTTTTTTTTTTTTTTTTTTTTTTTTTTTTACTATTAGGTGCTGTTCTTCCTTTTCTTTCTCTTTGAAGTACAGCTAAGATCTGATTACTTTCAAGTCTAGGTGAGAATAAAAATAAAATCCACAAAAAGAAAAAAAATTCCACTTTTAACTAAAACGCTGAAGCATAGGCAATTCTCAGAATTCAACACCACAGCTTTTGAAGTCTGTGATAAACATCTATTTGGTCTTAATAGAATTTTATCAGGTACTTACAGTAAAATTTTTACTTTGCAGTAATAAATATCATAGCATGATACATATTAGCCATTTTTTTTTTTCTCATGTGCTCTCTACTTTTCTGTTATCCGTTTTTAACTTTGATAGACAAAATAATTCTTGATTTCATGAGATTTCTGTGTTAAGAATTATAAATATGTGAAAACTGCAATAGTATTCTCAATAGTAACACTAAAATCTTCAACCAGTATTTAAAATTGATCTGGTAAACATTTTAAGTTCAGATTTTCACAATAGAAATAATGGGCTGTATTTCATACTCTTTCTTAGATACTAGCCTTTAAGCTGTCAGTTAAAATAATCTAAACATTCAGAGCTTTTAGAGTTGATTCTTTCAATAAGATAAAGCAAAGATCTGACATCTAGAAAGAATCATTTCTTTGGGGTATGTTGAGCTTTGTCTGTCTCAAACCTCTTGAAAATGTTAATTAGCACTACATAAAGAACAATGAAAAATGTCTGCGATCTTCCTTGGAGACTAAGATTTGGGACAAGTAATTTTGCACGTGAGTTGAATATGCAAGTGTAAAGAGATTTAAATATCTGATTTTAATAGGTTTCATCCCACTGGGAGAGACACTTTTGATTATCTATGACCTATACCAATTATTGTGATTCTCCCTGTAGGCCAGCCATAATTTTAATAACTAATCAAACTAAGCCTTGAAGGTTCTGTAAAATGCCAAATATGTACTTGCACTCTTGCTAGTTACAGAGCTCATACTTGCTACCTGACCTTATTTTAGTTTCTAAAACTACTTATTCTCAATTATTTGAAATATTTACCTTTTGAAGTAGAACTTCTTGAAAATCAAATGAAGTTGACAAATACTTACTTCTTTACTTGTAGCTTCTGATCAAGCATAGTCATAAAATAATGTTAGACTCCAATTAAATGAAAATTGGTATGATGGACGCTGAGACACAAAGCACCACTGGTATGATGGTATAAATTAAGTCAAATTCTAAAGTGCTAACCCCATTAAAATCTGTATGCAGGGGAACAGCACCAGCCTCACGTTGCTTGTCAGGTCAATAAAATATCTTGTCTATTAGTACTAAGGACTTTCTCCTGCAATATAGGCTTCAGGAAGCCCCGTAGGATCAGAACTCTGTTGATCTGAGAATCGGGACTGTTCTTCCAAAAATGCACTTGCTAAGCCAAAATAGGATTTTTTTGCGGTTATTCATCAGACAGTGGTGTAATGCTCAATTCAGAAAAAGCTGTTGGGATGTTTAGGCAGTCTAAATACCAGCTACATTTCTCTGTTCAGTCTCTGTGGCACACTGTGCTTAGTAGTATGAATTGAAGATTTTAATGCCTCAATGTAAGAGATTGTGTTGAGCTCAAGTCAGTGTAGATCAAGTTGTTACATTTTATAAAAGTGAGATATAGTTGAGAATTTTAACTCTGTATGCAGCGTTGCATACGAATCTTAAAATCAAACCCACTTTTTGAGGTGAAACGTTTTAAGGAAGTCCCTAATAGTTACATATAAGGTGAATGCTTGTAAAACTCATAACAGAAGCTATATATAGTAAAAACAGCTTTTAAAGGAAGGAAATAATTGTCTTGTTATTCTGTGAAGCATAATGCATATTAAGAATACCTAAAATATGTGTTTACAAGCATGTGTAAACATCAATGTTGGGTGTGGAGAAAGGAGCTCCATTTTCTGTCATTTGTGGATAGTTGTATATGAAAGAGTATATGACAGTTTGATATGAAACTAATAAGGTGAGTGCTGGGGAGCTGACGCTAATCCCTGATTTTTTAGCATCTCTTGGTTGGAAGATGACTTAATCCCACCGTAATTAATACCTCTGAAGAAGTCTTTTCCCAATTGCAGTTCTCCATTGTTTCAGTTGTTCTTGATCTTTCTGACCAGGCTACAAGACTATGTATAAATCGCATTTTTTTCCTCAGTTGCTCTCTTTTACATGATTCTTTATCCTTTCTGTAGATGCCACTCCCATTCCCATGCTTACTTCAAATCTTCCTGTCTTCCTGTCAGCTTTCTTCTACTCCCTTCACAGGATCCTGTTGTCTCTTGTTCTGATACCAGAGATCGTGTTCATGCCTGTTATTTCTAATACTTCTCTTAACCGTTTTCATCTTTTCTACCTGTCCTATGTCAAGCCACAGCTCCTCATGGCCCATTGTGCATGCTGCTTTGCATGACTACAACAGCACCAGACTGTGTCCTGTTGTAAAACACTTGCTGCCAAAAGTCATGTGCTCAGAGAATGCAGACCTTGAAAGGGGATCTAGGTCTATAAAAGTAAAATCAAGTCCATAAAGTTTTACAAGCTTCAAATTTACTTTCATGCATGTTCTCTTCCATTAAAATAAATAAATAAATAAATAAATAGGTAATGCTTCTATCTCAGTTAGAGGTGTTTAGGAATGTAGCATTTTTTATTGTTAGTATTTCAGGCAGTAAAATTTTGCCAGCTATTTTTTTGTTACTCTGCAATGGATTTCAACATGTTTCTTACTGACTTCTTCTTGAAAATTGGGGACAGACCACTGAGATTTCTTTTCCTCCCTTCACACGTTTCAAGATATAGTCTATGTTCTCTGCCAAATGCAAGTCCTCTCCTTGTTCTGGGGCCCAAAAGTAAATTCTAGGTTTAAAGACTTTTGAGGAAAAATAGGAACTGTCAGTGCTGGAGTGAATAATGTAACTTAATGTAGGGAACCTTATGTTTACATTGTCTTTGCCTGTCAAAAAAACAAAGCACCTTGAAACTAGTTCTTTTGTCCTTTTTCTTGTTGAAATGGTGTTTCCAGATCTGTGCCGAATGTGTGCATATCTTGATCCATTCATCCACGTGAATAGCACCATTGATAAATCCAGCACAACTCAGTAAAATCAGTGAAAACCAATTTAATAGTTGCATTTTCAGAACACTAACCTCCAAAACGCCACAGCGATGCTCCTAATGCAGAGCTGGCTTGCTGCTGACTAACTTGGAGTACAGGCAGAGGAGATCCAACAGCTCGTACCTGCATCACTATAAATTCTGTATTAACTATTGCCATCTGTAGTTTAATATTTCCTAGCTGATTCCTTATAAAATACTGTCCTGAAATCTAGAGAGATTATATCTACTGTATGCTTTTTATTAGGCAAGTCAATTATCCTTCAAAGAGCATATAAAGTTTATCTGGCAAGTCTACATTTGTTAAATCTGTATCGGCTTTTATCTCACTTTCTGTTTACTTTCTTCAGTTGCTTATTCCTATCAATGTCTCCTAAATTCTATGGGCTATCAAAGTCAGACTAATGGATATGCAGTTGGTTGATCATACCATCTTCATTTGTGAACTTATTACTTGTGCCATTCCCTGATCTGCAGCTGGCTTGGTCAACTCCATTTAGGGTCAGACTGATCCAAGGTCATAAATCAGGGTTTCCAGGGTTTGTGTTATCATGTCTCAAGTATTAGAATTCAGTCTCTGAGATAGAATTATGTATCAGTAAAACAAAATGTTTTTTTTAATTAGATTTTTTTTGTTGTTGTAGTTGCTGTTGTTTTTATACCTTGTTCCAAGAGAATCTTGAAAATGTCTGTTCCTTAATGCACAACAGAGCATCGTAATTTGGGTTCACCCTCTTCCTTCCTGAAAGTCTGATCTATTATTCTTGATTAATAGAAAATGAAATAGAAAATTAATAGAAAAATCTCTGACTCAGAAGCTGTGATTTTCTTTAATGTGGCAGGCAAGAGGATGTATGCCATATATACATGTATAGTCCAGAATTTTGAATTACTGTGAATTAATCAATTGTAAATATTGTAGTAAGATACAACAGAAAGGAATGTGCTGTAGAATTATGTGGAAGAATATATGTAGTAAGTGATGTAATACATTTTACTAGACCAACTAAGGTATCCTGGAAAATTTACTTTCTTCAAAAGCATAGGACAAGCAGCCTCAAAAGATCTCAGTGATCCAGGATATTTACACTTAAATGTAAGAGAACTAATTTGAAAATAGCAGAGTGAACAAAGGAAAAGAGGGTAATAGGAGCTCTCAAACACCGTACAATGTCCAGCTGAGTACTTCTCTTCTAAAGTCATTTGAGGAAAGTATTTTCTTAGAAGTGGTAGTATTATAATGATGATCAAATTTAGTCTGAAAGGAAAATAATGTTTTTTATTGCTTTATAGACCAATTTGATTTGAAAATTGCACTCCAAATATTTGTCCACAGGGTAAACATGTTGCCTATATCTATATAATTAGTGCTTCAAAATCAGCACAAAGTAGAATCGTATGACATCTACAAAAATCATTCAGTAGATTTTCCAATATATTTAGCTGCTTATATATTTTAATTCTACCCTTCATAAGCTAGAGTTGGAGTTTTAGCTCCAAAAGTAACTTAACAGCCCATAACAATGTCATGAATAAAAGGGGCACATAGGTTCTTATAAATTGAATGCTATGTAGTTGATATTTTCTAAGAGAGGTTCAGAATGATTGAACTATCAGTAAACCCTTTTTCACCAAGCATTATAGCAACAATACAGAGAGATTCCGAAGTGCTGTTCTTTATTAAGAATGTATTGAGCTGAATATTTCTGAAATTGAGTCACCAATACTGGGCCAGAGCCAGTATCGGCTGCCATCACTCTGTGAAGTCAATCAATAGCCTCACCTGCTTATCTTTGTTTTGCCAGAACTTGACTGACAGATGGTCAGAAACAAAAATGCCTTGGTTCACAGTTCTTCATCCTTCCTAATCAGCCCAGTTTCAGTAATATGGAATAAAATGATACGTAGAAGTGCAGTTGGGGATTGGTTTGGTGTCATGATATCCAGAATAGATGGCAGTAATCAAACATAATATTGGTAGTTTGATTTAAGGTCCTCTCCCTTTAATGAGTCTCTTCTACTCTCTTTTGTTATATTTATACTGCTAAATGGAAGAGAATTGGGGATTGATCCATGCAGCTATATGGCAAGGCATGGTTGTACCTGTGCCTTGCCATTTGGGCTAGCCCGCTTTGCAGATTTGTACTGGAGAGAGGGAGTTGGAACTGTTGAAACAAAATTAGGGAGTAAGCTAAGAGTTAAGCAGTATGGATGATTGGAGATCTGGTGATTATGTTTGCTAACTGAAATCTTTTTTATTTATCAATATAGGTATAGCTAATGGCATCACCTATTAAGTAAGTAGTGTATGCATGCATTTCATGCAGTAACCATAGCCATGTTTTCGTAATCTTAATTTGGAGACTGATTGTGCTCTGGAGTTGTAGATTGCTTGATATTTATGGCCAAGGGCTTTGTATCTTAATTGACCTTAATGAATGTTAAGGTCAGTGTTAATGAATCTTAATGCTTCTGTCTCAAACACAGCTCTCCAGCCCCTTCCACAGCTTTTTTGTCAATAACACTACCCTTTCAAGGACACCTGATCAGATGCCTCAAGTTGTTCGAGGCACTGAATCAGAGGCCTGCCAGTAATCTATAAAATGTGCTGTGCAGAGCTTATGAAATCCAGTTATTTTCTTAGAAAGCAGTCTCAAGGTGAAGTGTAGGTCAATACTAGAATGACCGGGTTTAAATCTGCCCTGAACATCCCATCTGTTGCCACAGAGTGCATCATCGATTTGAGACTTCACTACAGGATAAAAAGGCAACTCTCTTCTTTGGGACCAAGAGCAAAGTATCACTGCTAAGGCTGCTGTACTTGACGTTATCAGCCAGGGGCTTGGGACTGATGATAGATTACTATATGGTCTCCTACTGAAGAATATACCTCTATACCAACAGAGATAATCCTACAGTAAATGAAGATTGTGTATCTCAAGCAAATAGCAGCCCCACCTAAGAATAGTTGACTCCTTGTGCAATTACGCAAACACCTCCATGCAGTTAGGACTGTGTTAAAGAAATGTGTGATCCGACATTAGAGTACTCAATACTTAATTAGTGCTGTGCCTGAAAAATAAGGTAAATTTCAGAGTTTTTCTATTATAATTGTGTGCAAGTATAACATTTTTTTTTTTAATTGAATTATTTTGAGAGGAAAAGGGGAGAGGAATAGAAATCAGACAATTTTTCAGTTCATATTAGCAAGGAAAAGTGAAGTTCTCTCCTCACCAGTATTTTTAACTCATATATGGTAATTACTGATTCTAAAATGCTGTCTGTTGACTATTCCTTGTAGGTTAGGATTTTTTTTATATATTTTTTTAATTTTTTTATTTTTTTTTCAGTGAGACAACTAAGAAGTTATAATACTTATAACATTTGGTTTTACGGGGTTACTTGTAATACTTGGTTTTAGGGGATTACGCAGAATTTAGGTATTTTCCAGAACAAAATATTTGTAGTAATCATTGAAACACATTAGAACTTGAAGTTTTATTCTAAAATTTACCCTGCAATAAAGGCATTGCTGTATAACTGAAGTAAAGAAACATTTCTCTATTTCAATATGGCTGTTCTTGTTTTGTTGCACTATGTGAGAGGCAAAAGTCTGATTTATGCAGGTTGTTTTCTTGGATGTTATTTAAAAGTATCTTTTCCTGTTAAGTCTTTACTGAGTGAAAACAAATTATGAATGATACTCCTTTTAACTTAAAATGATTTGTGTTTTCATGTATTTGTCACTGTAGTGCTTGGAATATCTGAAATATTTGGTTTTGGTTTAGATTTTCTTCCTAACTGTTAAATATCTGTCTCAAACACGTTTGTTTTTCAAATTTTAAGATGTTTGTGAATGCTGCTCTGGCTTGCTTAGCCCTGTCACTGTGAATCTTTCCTATTAAAAGACACATTCTTATTTTCACTACTTACAGTGGGGAAAGAACTCTCCAAAACACAAACAATTCACCTGCAACCTTCCCATTTGTAACTGATTGAATGTTTCCATATACCACAGAGTGTGCTCCTACCTATGTGCACATGAATACTGCACAAGAGGATAAGATCCAAAATCCTGGATCAAGTTCTGTAATTGACAGTGGAATATCTGTATCAATTCTTGGATGTCTGTGTATGCGTATTTGGACTCAAGATTAATGGAAAGTTAAATAAAACTTATAATGGGGATTGAAACACATACTCAAACACTTGATTTTGTTGTTCCCAATTCAATAATCATTCATATTAAGTAGTAAGTGAATTATAAAGGAGTAAATGTTCCTACATTAAAAAAAAAAAAAAAAAAAGAAAAAAAAGAAAAAAAAAAGAAGTTGGTTTGTCCAGTATGTGAGCCTAAGAAACAATTATTCTGGCTGCAAATCAGGCACCTTCCATCACTTCAGTGGTGGGAATTTGGAATAGTGTAACTCTAAGGACGCTGTGTACTCTCTACAGGGCAATACATGCAATAGGTATCTCAAGAGGATGAGTCAGTGATACAGATGTCTGAACTGTCTTTCTGAGCTCTGGGTCTCACTTACAGCAAGACTCCTAACTTAAATGTCTTAATCAAATATCTGAATTTAAGTGGGTGGCATCTGTTTTTAGGTTTGCATCATTATCCATGTTCTGTTTGTTAGTATATCTATTTAAATGAACGTGTTCACTAGAAATTGTAAACTTTCAAGTATTCTTGAGCTGTTTATTTCCAGGATAAGATAGAACTTCAAGTAATTTCTAGCATTCTCATCATCTTATAAGGCCTTGACATTGGTGAGTTGCCTTTCATCATAGTGACAGGCTAACTCATTGGAGGCCAGCAGTCTAGGTCATGAAACAGAATGGATGGGAAGTGCTCCTTAAATTGTTTGAAATGATAGATATCTGTTACTGTACAGCGAGTTCAATATGAAATTACATTGTGGGTAGTGCATACACATTTTGTTTTTGAACTTACTGGGACTTTGTGCGTTAGTGCCTCCAAACACTTTGTGTCACCTGCTGTAATACATGTAACTACAAATCAGAAATAATTGTGCTCAACTTGGTGGAGTTGCACCACATGAATCTCATTCTAGATGACTGTAAAGTTGCTTCCCTCTACTTCTTAAATTAGAATAATGATCATTCTTTTCTAAGTTACTGTATTCAGATAATGTAATCTGAAAAATTAGATTCCATGAATGGGACATTTTAAAAAATATTTTATTTCTTATTTTGTTTTTAATATGTATGTTTGAGAACTGAAAAACCCTAGCCCTTCCTTGTGGACAGTATTTTTCTGTGCTCAATTCATACCAGTCATGTTACCCAAAAACAGCTTAGAACAGGGGAAATGACTGGTAATAATTAAGGAAGGATTATTGTCTATCCTGCTGTTCCTTGCTATCAAAAATGTTTTAAATATTTGATAATTAAAAAGGAAGAAAGGGTGGGGGAGAGGAATGCAGAAATATCATTTAAAGTAGCCCTAATTCTATAATGTTGTTGTAGACCTTTTGAACAGATCTATTTTTCGTGTCTATATGCACACTCTAAATATACCCATTTACTTCAGATTTTTTTCTTTACATTAGGTCCTGGGATTCCTCATTTGAGACTGCTCAGTTCTATCTTTTGCTTCCACAATACATCCCCAAACTCCCTAATATCTGGGTAGAATAACTTAAAGTTAGATTACTTCATTGGTTTCTGTACAACATATAAATTGCTTTTTGTATTTTGGAAAGATTAGAGCAAGATAGATTTAAAGTTAGTATTGCTCCACTTTCCTCAGTTCTGGATGGACAGATCCTCTGGCTTCTCTATAAAGATCTTCTAAGGCAGAGGTCAGAAATATTCTGACTTATAACTCTAGAATCTATCTGAAGTCAATAGGATGGAAATAGCACTGAGAGAACAAAATTTATTTTTTTCTGTGTTTATTATGCTTGTCATATTTTAATATAATTTTTGCATAGCCTTGAAATTAAGCTTTTTATGTAAAAGAATTGCATTTTTGTGAAGTTTTGGCTACTGTAATATAAATGTGAGTGTAGTTTTCTGACGTTTTTAGTTTTCAGATACCTGCACAGATAATGTGTAGTGCCACACAAAAGCATTATTAACACACTATGCAGCAGCTCTTCTATTCTGAGATATTTCCTTCTGTATCTAGTCCTGAAATCCTCTGAAAATTTTTGTTTCCCTTTATTTTCTTTCCTCCAGCCTCCATAGATGTTATATGAAAGGGATGTGCTTGTTTATTTTGTAATACTTAGTATACTTTGTGCACATGAAGTGAGATAGAACCTGTGAATCAACACATGCTATTATGTTGAGTCATATCAGTAAACTTGTTATAGAGCAAGTAAGTCTGCCATTTAAGTACAGGCAAGTAATATATAAGTAATATTTGACTAATGTATAAGCATCATAGCAAAATGAAAATTTATTAAATTTGGCTTTGGTTATTAAACAGCTCCAGACATCTGCAGTTGAGAAAGCTACCATGAATACTTAAGAAGTAAGACAAACGTTTAGCTGGTGTTTCAGTGAAAACCATGAGCAGAAAAAGACAGAGATGGGAACTTTAGATTATTGCTCTTTGTAACAGAATGCAGATTTAGGGCATACACAGAAGACAAACCTGTCTCACTGCATACCTGTCTTACTGAAACACTTTATTATCACGGGAGTAGTTAGAAGTATGCCTTTTTTTTTGCAGTAGGACTTTGTTCTTCTGTATTCTGTATGAAACATAGAGAGTGAGGATAGTGTCTCAGTAATTCTATAAATGTCCCAGAATGTACATAGACAAATTTTTTAGTGATACCTACATGTTCGTATACTCATACTGAAACTGGTTTGAAAATGTGCAGTGTTGCACAGTCTCACATTTTTATTTTTATTTTTTAATGGCATAGGACTGTATAAACTGTGCATGTTGAGGAATATTGCCTCAAAAAAATCCTTAAATTATCTCAAGGATTATCTATAGACTGTGCACATTACCCCTGGAAAACTTATTCTTCAGCCTCTCTGTTGTACTTAGAGGCATTACCCTTGAAATATCAATCAGCATTTCATTGCACTACCACATGAAATAATACAAAACCTTGCTTATGTCTCAGCCCCATGCCATGACTGTTTTCAGCAGTATGTCCATGGTTACAATATAAAATGAAAATACATGATGGCAGAAGAAAAATTTCGTAGGATCTTCAGATATTCCAAACCGATAAGAGAAGTATGAAGTGCATTTTTCCAAAATGTTTGCTAAATATGCTGTAATTGTATTTAGTCCCTCCCCTGTTGCTTTTGAACAGAAATATTCAGAAGCATTCAGCAGTGAGAATAACTGAACTCTTAAACTTTCATAAAAAGATCAACATATGTGCAGTGAATGTAAAAAACTGATCACTGGGAATTTAGAATACTTTTGTTAATATCAGGTAAGTTAATAATAACGTGAAATAAATACAAATATTTACGATGTGATAGGCTGTCTAACTTATGCTATATTCAAGTACCCATCAGTCACTTTTGGCGTGTAGTTGGAGATTTGTCTCTGGATATCTCCATGGCAGAGAAGGATGTCTGACTGTAGATCATTATTTTGCTCATCAGTTCTCTGTCACTCTTTTCACTTGCAAGAATCCTCTCAGGATGACCTATCCACATAATAACAATTGACTTGATAAAGACAGCAGGCTATTTGTAGCTTCCTTCTATATTGCAAGACGGGCTTTAAAAGTGAAATGCTCTTTTGATGAAAGAAACAGCGTCTCAGTGTGTGATGTCACGTACATGTCAGTGCATACGTGGGCATATGAAACATGGAAAAATGTAAGCTTGCTTCAATTTCATTCTTGAAAGGTAACAAAATATCACTTGCTTTGGCAAGATGTTATAGCAATAATACTCAATCTTTTGTTTTTGGCTTTTTTTTTTTTTCTGTTGTATGTGGGAGATAAGTGTCATGAATGAGTTAACCCTCTGTTTTTATTGATGTGGCCTCATAACTACTTAAAGTTCCTACAATAAATTATTCAGCAGAAACAAGGATTTTCAGATTTAAATATAGATTATTTACTTCTTCAGTAAGCATTGGGTATCAAGGCTGGGAGAACCTCAAGGAGACTTGCTCATAGTTGCAGCACTGAGCTCTCAGGTGACTTTGATCTGAGTTGCCTATGTTTTCAGTAAAGCAATCAGGAAGAGTTATTCTAAGAACGAGACTTGTGAAGGTCTGAATAGTTGGTAGGGAAATGGCAAACAACTAGCTGTTAACTAATTAACACAACTAATTTCATCTTATCTTGTTATGCTGACATTTATCTTCAACGGAGATGCTTAATTACTTTCTATTCAGTTCCTGCCTTTCACTTCCTCTGCACATGCAAGGAGAAGCAGCTGGACGAAGATTGTCTTAAGTAGGGATGTGTGAGATGCCTGTGATCATGTTCAAATTTGGAATAAAATATTCCATAGCTCCTCAAATCCTCAGAGCTGGGATTTATTATTTTTCTCAATATCATAGGGTATTTAAGTTTTAATAGCAACATATCTATTTGGATTGTGGGAAATAAGTGAACTTCTCACTTCTTATAATTGTAGTAGAGATCTTTGAACATTCCTTTTCTGCCAGAGTAATTCAGCACAATTATAATTGCAATCAATAAAATTACCGGTTTATAATAGAAAAAAAGGCATCTAGGAAAAAAAGGAAATGGACTGATTTACAACTTAAAATGTATCTGATATTTTTTGAGTAAAGTCATTTTATGATGGTGAATAAAATTCAGCATTTTAAAACCTAGTTTGGTTGTATTAGGTCTTAGCAATAAACAGGAAGCCAAGAACAATAAATATTTAATTGCCTTATCTATATCAGATGAATGCAGATATTTTGCTGTATGGTATATTTCAGAGCTGTTATCGAATTTTCTTTGTAGCGAGAAGAATCGAATATCTGAGAAGTTTCAATACTGGATTTTTAATACCAACTTTAGTAAATGAAGCGTTCAGCAAAATGCACAGTAAATCAAGAAAGCTTGATTTAACTGCTTGAGCATGTTGTAACTACAGTAATCAAGGAAATGAGGTAATATTTCTGGTATGAACAGTAATATTTCTTTAGAAAAGTGTAGGACTACAATACGCACTGGTATTTCTGCTTTTTGGAATATCAGATAACACTGATCCTTCACTAGTGGTCTGTCTTCTTCCTTCTTTTTCTAAGAAAGCTTTCAGATAAGTTGTATGTTATGAGGAAGAATGTGTCTCTTGCAGGGACATTTTGGTTTCTGAGTATGATTGTTTTGGCCAAAATGCCTTCAGATGTTCTTGTAGTTGATCTACTGTGTAAGGTTTGATTCTGATCATAGAATGGAAAAGGTGAAACTCCACTTTCCTAGGACTGTAAAGTCTTTGTTTTGCATTGAGACTTTGTCTTCAACTTGAAATGTCATATACATGTCATATACAGTAATTATAGGTATTTATTAAAAATGAGGTACTGAGGTAAGCTGCTGTTAACAAGGTCTGTATTAAACCTACCTAGTTCTTAAGGTTTAGTTCTTAAAAACTAGTATGAAAAATCTACAGCATTTAACATGCATAATCAAATATCTGTAGACTTTCTAGTATGGGAAAGCATGGGTAGGGGTACAATTCCAGCAGTTTACTGATCCAGTACCAATTTCCAGAGAGATCTTGAGCACTGAAAACTTCACAAAGGGAAAATGGTATTCAAAGGGATCAATGCTTTGGACAGCAAAAACATCTGCCTATGTTAGGCAATCATGGATGAAATCACTGGCCGTGCTTATAACAATCTCAAATGCCAATACAAATAAGTGGGTCTTATTATGAACATTTTCCAAAAGGGTTTAACCCGATTCTGATCTCTAACCCCTAAGAAAAATTACTTATTTGTTTAATCATCATCAAATTTGTGTGACATGGAACTGATGTCTCATGTTTTGAGGGGAAAAAATAATTAAACTGTCAAATTAGTTAATTGAAGATACAGGGGAAAAATTCTGTGAATCTTCTCTGGAAGACATTAGCTTTCTTTGTCTAGGAGCTAAAATCAATGCAAAAAAACAAAAACAAAAACCAAACCAAAACAAACAAACAAACAAAACAACAAAACAAACAAACAAAGTTCACAATGGAAGTGTTCTGTCCTCATCCTCATTCACATACCGAAAATAAAGATCAGCTTTGAATTTGCATGTTGAAAACTTCAGATTGACTTCTGGAATGGAGAGTACATGATAAATTACAAAATTTTAGCTAAAAAATCTAACTGTCCTGCTCTTCCACTGAGAAGCTTAAAGGTTAGTTTAGTTACTTGAATTACACTATCCTCAAATACTCTGAAAGTTAGAATTAATTTTTTCTACATCCCCTGGAGAGCTGGAGACAATTCTTAGGCCAGTTTCACTAAAAGGAATGATATTCGATTACCGTTAAATGTCAGTCCAGCCATGGTGTACTAATATGTGAAATATTGTGCTACATAACACCTCCTGAGGAAGTAATGTTGGAAGAGTCATTAACTTGCTTCAGTGCCGCACTGTGCCTGATGGGGGAGCTGAAAGATAAAAAGGCATAGGTGCACACAAGCTGTGAACTTAGATGCTGGGGTACAATAAAGCTGCTACATGCAGAAGTTCAGGGACTACAAGTCTAAAGATACTAAGTTTTCCTACCAAATCTCTGTTGTAGCTGTGCTGCATATTAATAGCTAAATGTAGAATTTAGCTTCCTTCTTGTATTGGTTATGAAGTTAAATGGACAGTGTTCTTTGAATGAGAAGAGACTGAGTGCTCTGGTTTACATATAGGAAGATCATAGTTTATATTGGAACAGTCACCTTGCTCTACTCTTGACCACTTTGAAAACTGTGACTGATTAATTCTCTTCCAATGCTCTTAGGTTTGGTATGGGTTAACTAAACTCTTGTTGTTGTCAAAATGTCAACTACAGTATCTTATTTTCTTGAGTTCTTATTCATATTGTGATCTATAAAGCAGAATAAATATTTGGAAAACAAAAATTACAAAACCAAAACAAAAAAAAAAAAAAAAAACAAACCACACCTTGGTATGGAACTTGAATCATAAACAGGAGCTATGTGGGGAGTGATGTTGAATGAATTAGGGATACCAAATGAATGAAAAATCAAATTTCTCTCTTAGGATCTGTTTATATATATATATATATATACACACACACTGCTCTTATGGATTTTGAAAAGTTTAAACTGTTTGTTATGTAAAATCCTATTCCTTCCCTCAAATTACCTTAATTCATTGCCTTCTTGCTATGATAGTTTAATTGAGTGAAGGGTATAAAGCTAATTTATTTCTCTTTCACCATCCTAATAGTTCTCACTTTCTTTATTGAAAAAGTAATTACTGCCTTTCAATACAATAACTGGGAAATTACCTTTTCTAATAACTGAGGTTATCATATCATCATCATAGTAAAAATCATCAATGCACCAAAAAGAGGGTGCTATGACTAAAAATTTGTTTAAAATAATTGATAAAAAGTGACATTTCTGTTTTTACCATTTAGCCTTCTGCAACAGACTTTAATGTTTGCTATATAAGGTAATAATGTGGGGAAATGTCAGATTTACTTTTCTGATATTTCAAAGTTGATGGGGTAAAAAAATATACATACTGTTTTTACGTGTTAAGGAATGTATGCAATTTGTTGAGACTAAATTTGATGTTTTCACAACATTTATCCCTCTACCCAACATCTCTGAATGATGCAAGTTAATGAAACAAAGATTTAGAGATCTAAAAGCAGATCTCTTTTTGCAATTACATAGATATATGTCATAAAAGAAGTTTTAAGTGTTAAAAAAAGAACAATGCAGTGTTGATAATGGCTTAAAATGATTGTGGGGTCTATGTTAACTGCTTTAAAAAAAATGAGAAATCTGACACTTTTAAAATCTGTATCAGAAGAATTACTATGTACGCATTTATGCACTGGAAGTGTGAGCAATTAAAGCTGATGCAAGGATTTTTGATTGCTCAGCTTTTGCAAATTGAAGGCACAATAAGTGGTATAGAAAATAAAATGGTGACTTCTAGTGTATTTAGAATATACAACCGAATTTTCCGCTTGTGCTTGCTTAATTAGGAAATTCGATATAATGTCTTTTTATTAACATGTTTATCAGACAAAATAAGCTATAAATGGGGTTGTTTTCCTTCCTTTGGTTCTGTTGTCAATAATTATTTTGTGTGATAATTAAATAGCTTTCTTTAGAGGTCTATGTGTCTCAGGGTAACCTTGAAAGAGTCATTACATGGCAAGATGGGAAGGGGCTGCGCAGAACAGGTGGAGCGTGACAGGCTCCAAGTGTTGGATCTGAGGCACTTCATGTAAAGTGTGTTAAATGGAGAGTACCAGGTGATGATAAAGTTCTATAAATAATAAAAAGTCTTCACCTATGTTTAAGATTCAGTTCATGATCTAGAGCTGTCTTTCCATGGGCCAGAGTCTGAAAGACTGAGTTTTTAGGTGTCATGGAACAACATACACAATCTTACACCTGGCATTGTGTGAGTACACTTCTCCAGAAAGACACCCGTTTTCCAGGAGATCTGTGAAGTGAAGTATCATTTCATCAGATAATTACAGACCACTGGTAAGCTTGCTTTATTATTTCTATTATCAGGTAGGTCACCTGGCTGATAGGCACTATTCTAACAAGAGATGTATTAGTAACAGCAAGAACAGTGATGCCATGCCAGGGAGATGAAACATCTTTAGGATTTCATTGTTGAAGGCAATTTTTTTCTTGGAAATCGGTCACAATCTAAAATTAAGAACAAACAAATTAAACGCTGATTTTTATTTTTTTTTGTGTGTGACAAAAGCCTTCAGAAAGTTAACTCATATGCTTATGGGTGACAATTCAATTGAATATCTATTTCTATAACGTTTTGTTAGATTGGTGTGCTTGTTTAAAAAGAGTATGGAAAAAGATCAGCTGAATGTCCCAAAATGTGAAAGATTTCAGAGACCTAAGATGTAATAATCTTCCCATTTTCTTTTTTTATAAAGCTTAGTCCAAGACCAAATTGCAAGTAGCTAATAGAGAAGAGTCAGTTAACGTCATCTGCATTTAAACATGCTCTCTGGCCAGATCCCAGCACTTGGAAAAGATATTTCCTTTATCTCCATTGAATGACTAGATGACAAGACAAAATAAAAATGTTATTTTTAGCATTTGATTTTCTTTCTCCATGATTTATATCAGTCATGAAACTTGTGCTTCTTGGGGACAGTTGCTAGTACTGGTTTGGGGTCTGCTGTGCTGCTGTTGAGTCTCCAGCTTAACATTTGTATCTCAAGGAGCTGCTATCTGACTTACTTTTATAGTGCATACATAGTCTTATAGTCCTGCTGGACTGGTTGAGAAGGAGGTTTCCAAATAGCACACAGCATATGTGTTTAAGTTGTAGTTGCAGTTCAGGTAAACAGCGTTGTCCTTCAGTCTGTACTGAAGCTCGGTGCCCATGACATCGTTAGCCTCTATTTCAAGGATGCTCTCTTAGCACAGGCAGAAAACTTAGCTCTTGGTGCTCCTTATCATTGAGTGTCTCTCCATGGCTTTCCACAGGTATTGATTTGATTTTCTGTCCTTCACTGCCATTTGTAATCTCATATTCAGCGTGGAAGTGCATTTGTGTTAAAACCTGTGTCTCAATATTGAACATGTGCTCTCTCTCATGTGTATATGTTGGCTTCCTACACAATCAATTGCACAGAAAGATGAGGCCAGACAGTGTGAACACAGGCGTTTCCTGCTGCTCTGAGCTCTGTAACTTGTCTCTGTCACCTTTCAGTGGCCTCCAGCATAAAGGATCCCCTATGCAAGGAATGGAGGATTTGGAAGAGGTGTCTTGGGACTCAAAATTCCATTATCCAGCTGGGGCTGTTCAGCAAATGCCATGTGTCTATTACTAACAAACAGATTTGAGATGCAGCACCACTGGGCCAGTGGGTCCAAGCCTCTGTTATATCAACACAGCTTCTGTGCAATTGCTGTGTTTTGTCCCAGAGATCTGTTTAAAACATGTTAGGATCGAGGTAGTTTGAACCTGGTGCTTCAGGAACTGTTGTAAAACATGAAGTACAGTGGATGTTGCCTTGTATTGGCCACTGTAAATTGGTCTATGTCTTTCCATATGGCAAGATTAGTAGAACTGAGCAAAAAATTATAGTCATTTTATTGTCATGTGGCCACCTAACACCTAACTTTTCCCTGTATTGTGATTTCTCAAAATACCAGAATAAAGTCACAGAATATCTCTTCTTTCTGACAGTTTCATCTCTCTGGAGACATTAAATTTAGAATTATGATCTTTAGTTGTAGTATGGCTTCTCAAGACTTAAATTGATCATAATCAACCATTTGCACAGAATGCTATACAATTATTTATTGCTATATTGTGATACAATCTTAAATAATATTGTGTACATGTTATTCCTTGTCCTCATCTTTTCTTATTTTCACTCTAAAATTCCAGCCTTTCTATTTTTTTCTGCCCTTCTCTGCAGCAGAACATATCAATACCAGTGGTAGAAAAGAAATTATGATGCTACCACATGCTTCCCAGGAGATTTGGCTTAGTTAATGCTATAAGTGTATTTTTCTACTGTGCAAGGTCATTCTCTCTTCTTTTAGTGGTAAAAGGCACCAAACCCTATATGCAGCTTTTTGCCTGGCGTATTGGTTAGGAAATATGAGACACCTCAGCTCACAGATTTCCCAGTAATAAACTGTATGTTTTCAATATTTCCTAAGTGAGGAAGATGGCAATAACTTTGAATCAAAGACCCTGTAGATATAGAGGTCTTTCCCTGAAGACGTATGTATCAGACATTTAAAATGGAATAGGAAAAGACAGTAGAGAGAGTCCCGTCTGAAACATTTTGCAGCGGACACAGTTTACCTCCGTAAAGAACAGTGCACTGCATACCAGAGAGACAAGCTAAAGTCTTGCGCTGTAATGACATCAGTTGTAAAATATCAGCAGGGTAATTTGTCCCTGGCATAACTCTTTTGACTTCAATAGCCTTATGTATTTTGCACCAGAGTTCTAATTTTCCAGAAAGGAAGGAGTATATGTTGTGACAGTTATATTATTCCAGTATAGTTCTGGCTTCAAACTATAAAGAAAAATGGCAGAGATGAAAGAAGCTTTGATGCTGTTCATTACAAATAACAGCAGAAGAAAAAAGACTTGACCGTGCCTGAACAATGTAGTTCCTGCTTTGAGATTTAGCTAGTAAGAAGGCTTATAACTTTATTAGGCACCTTTAATAACAGGTGTACAAAGGTGTGTGATCTCTGTACAATCACTTTGGTGGTTCTTCAGCGCTAGAAGAGCTGGAGTCAGTATCTTACAAACAGAGGTCTGAGTTGGCAGAGTTTTCAGATCCCTTGAAGGATAGAGCAAGACTTCCCTGTAGAAGTAAAAGGATCTTAAATACCTGTTGTAAATTGGTTCTTGTTCATTTGAATGTGTGTTGGAGTAAGTCAGCTCAATGAGGATTTTTTTCCACGTTAACATACTGCAGACTATGTGTTCTCTGGGGTGTTGTTTTGTACTGTGAGATTTTAACCAACATCCTTAAATTTTTAGGAGGATGTGGGAAAATAAATCACAGAGAGCCATGCTTGCTTCTGAGTTTATTGGTGGGATCATCTCGAGATGTATAACTGCTTTGAAGTAAAAACGCAGTTTGCTTTTTCCAGATAGTGTTCTTAATGCTATTTACCTAACTGCATGTGCATGAGTTGATGAATCTGTTGGCTTTTAAATGTGGTGAGCTGATCTGTTTTTAGAATAGGATGTCTGATAATGAGACCTGTTATGTTATTGTTTTATCCTTATTCTTAATAATGGGTTTTATAATTGCCAAAGGGCATATTAATCAAGCTTCAGCCTCTGTTATGCTAAACAGGAACCAGACTCTGACCAGCATTTTTATAACCGGCTAAGGCAGCTTTTGAAGTTGACTTGCCATCTAAAAAACATGAAAGATCCATTGGGACAGAGAGAACTTAAAATGAATAGTAAGACCATAGCCTAATGTTCACCTGAAAGTAAATTCCTGGGTACTACCAGTGTACATGTACATTACATTCAGGTCCCCAGCAATCACATCTACCTATGAAGTTAGACCTGCTTCGAGGAGGAGGTTGCACTAGGTGACCTCCAGAGGTCCCTTTCAATCTAAATTTTCCTGTGATTTTTTATTTAAACATTTGTTAGGTTGGGTTATTCTTTATTTCATTTCTTCGGTACTCTGACCTGAGTTCCTGGAGTATGCTCTGCAGCTGATATTGTTAATAACTTGGAATGTAAGCTGAAAGAGTGCAACAAATTGCATTTATTGGATATTTTTTATAATAAAGGTTCCCCATCTCTTAGCATGTTTTACAGAAGCAAGCAGGTTTTAAATGTTTAAAAACTGGGAAAATTTGAGAAGTTCTTTAAATATTTAGCTTGAAAATATAATTATATGCTATATCATTTCATCTTTGTAGAGTCTAAATAATAGTTCAGTGTCCAGCAGAGTCTGTCTTTGAAGTCGACCTCCTAAACATTTGAGCAGGCTCGTTTGACTCTGAAGTACAAAAGCAGATGTCAAGAAATAAGGACAAATAAATCTCAGTCATGGGCCAAGCAGAAAGCCTGGAACAAAAAATCTTGCTTGTGTGAGATTTGGCTGCAAAACACACAGATAACCATCTCACCTGCTGTGACTTTACAAACAGGAAAGAAATGATAAAGCTGGCATGTTACATCATCAAACACAATATTCTTTATGGTTATATTCATGAATTTTGTTTCCCTATAGGGAAATTTTCATGATAAGAGCACAAACTTCAAGTGCTTGGGAAGTATATTTTCTACATGTGCACCTTTAATCAACAAAGAGAAAGGAATATAGAATCTATGTTTATATTAGGATTGTTACGCTGGCAGAAAAGAGAAGTCCCTTCCTAGCCTTTGTTCTTTCTGACTTAATATTTTATAACCAGCCTTAATGCTACTGCTTTGTAAAAGACGAAGGTTCAAGGTTTAATGTTATTGAAAAGCTGGACTTAAGGTATTCCCCAGATAACTATTGCAAGAATTTTAGCTGTACTGAAATCCAAAGTATTTTAGGTGAGTTTACTATTTAAACTGTTTCCTTCTGTTCAACCTTTTAAACAAATGATCTTATACAAAATATTTACCCTGTTTGCCTCAAAGTGGATTTATGATCTGTGCTGCTCCTGAGAATGTCTTCTTCACAGCAAAAAATTGTTTTTCTCTAATTGTGTCCAAAAGCATTTTTCTGTGGTGACACAAGAAATGTGCTGAATGGTAATGGCTAAGGCGAGACACAGTTTGGTGAGGTTGATATTATTCATTGAGTTAGAAGACTAAAAGATATAAATGGTATGGAAATAATTGGAGTGATCAAAGACTTGACGTTATGCCCATTCAAGCAGGGAGAATCTTCCTGCTGATTTCTTTCTACTTTTGTTTGGGCTCCTCACTAGCTGTTGGGACCTTGCTTTTACATTGTGTTTACAGTTGCTGCTGCCATCTGCTCTACTCCCTATCATGAGTCATGTTTTTCATTAGATGTGTGAAGGTGACCATATCTTCTCTTGCTTTTTCCTTGTGAAAGGACCCTTAATTGGACTAAGGAGTTTGAGTCCTACAGAGATAATAATTAACATAATTTTATATATTCAAGTGTGCTCACTTGCATGTCAGCTGTAACTATTTTAAACACATATGTGTATCTGTTCAGGCATGTACAGGGCACATCCCGTTGCTTACCAAACAGAAGGCTCCAATACAATGGAATTCTGTAGCTCCTTTGACACACAAGTTGTGTAATTCAGCTTCACCCAATTCCAAGAATTCTTGGCAGAGCCTCAATGCGTACTATTCAAAATTAAGCCATGTAACCAGTCTTAGCAAGGACTTAACAAAGGCTGCAATTGTACATTTTCTAGTTAGGGTAAAAATGTTGTTATGGGAATAGACTGATGTCCTACCATTTTCTGTCCTTGTTATAGTATTTTTTCCAAAGAGTGTCATATCAGAATTTTAATGTCTTGTATAATCTGAATTATATAATTGTGCTCTACTGCTTTGACCTTTTCTACATACTGTAATTTGATTGAGTAGCCATTCCACTGTTCTCTTTTTTGACTGCTTTATTATCCAATAGGGAATGTGTAGGTTAGGCAGACATTCAGAATACACTCCACCCTCATTTTGACATCAACTGTCAGCCTTTTCATTGCTTTACAGGGCTGTTACTCAGCCTTCATATTCATTAATTGGTATCTAAAAGGGAAGTAGGAATCAAGGAATATGTTATAAAGAGAGAGCTTTGAAGGAACGACGTGTACCAGAATATTGAAAAGTCATTGTAGTGTTGCATAGGTAACATTTTGTAAGGCAGCATAGCTATACATGTTCCCAGATGACACGGAATTAATCTCTGCTGTGATAAAGGTGATAACAAAGTGGAAAAAGAAATAATTTTCCCCAGTTCTCATTATGATCTGGAGATAGCAATCTCGTGGTCTTTCTCACTGCTGTAATAACAGCAAAAGGTATGATGAATGTGAGATCGTGCCACCCATTACATTTCAAAGGGATACAGAAATAATGTTACAATGTTATCTATACTGCATTTGTGGCTGAATGAGATATAAGTATTAAAACTTTAGAAACAATTATTTGATTTTATACTCTTTTACAGAGTTTTCATTTGAAGGTTCATCATGAGAGTGAATTATTTCACTTTCTGATGCCATGGCAGACTGATATTATATGCTTTGCGAATGCTTGTTCTCTGGCATGCATTAAGAGTGCTTTAGGTATGCTTTCTCCTACTGTTTTGTTCAATTTACTCCAGCTTGTTTACTTTACATAAAATAATTTCATGAACTCTTGTATTTACTTTGAAGCTGAAGAAAGAATGATAGTATTATGTAATTGCAACATGCTTTGCAAAGAAGAATCAGTTATGGCTAAGGAGAGACTGGTTTTGAAATATGGATAGACTATAAGCAGAAGTTATCTGCTGTGTACACAATAATGCTTATCAATGAAGTTGACTCAATCAAAATTCTTAAATCCTACAAGTACTGCACTCTCACTTAAAAAGCTTGTAACAACTTTTAACTTTACCTCACAATTAATAAAAATGTTTATGGAGAACCATCTCCTTTCACTTCCATTGCTGAATGACTTTTGAAAAGACAACTTCTAGGCTTTTTCTTCCCCTTGTGCTTTGTATCTTTCCTTTCCTACCTTGGAAGCCCTTGTGTGCAATGTTTTCTTGTATTCTGGCTCATTTAAGTATGTGTTTAGGCTGTGCCATAATACATACAATTAATATAATCAAAATTTAAGTAGACTTGTATCAGAAAACAACTTTGATATGGAAGTCTTGTCTGGAGAATTGACAGAGTGTATGTTGAATGCAATTGTGTTCAAATGTATTATGCATATAGTCATCCTTCCAGTTTATTTATTATTGCACTGCATAAACTAGTTGTCTTTCTGTAACGAACTATACAAAAGTTGACTTCCTTGCTATATTCTGTAATAGTTCCTGATTAAATGTATTCTATAACATCAAAAATTCTATTGAAACATTACTAGGTGATGCTGGCCCTATTGTGCTAAGTAATACACAGTTTTGTGAAAAGGCAATTGCTGCTCTGAAAATTTTACAAACAAAAAACTTATATAAGTAAAAAAGTAAACGTGGTTAGGTTACCAAGCTGAGTTTTTCAGTAAAAGGTGTATACACACACACACACAGACATATATATATACTTTTGATTTTAAGGTGAATCAGAAAATAACACTTCTACTTTCAAATTCAGTCTGTCTTAAGAGATTGTACTCTTCTCTTCTGACCATACTATTCTAATGAACTTGCATGTGCTGCCTGGGAGCTAGAAGTCCATTAAATTCAGAATAAATTGGCTGAAGCTAATCTTCTGTTAAATTTTAGTGAAGATCTCTTAATGGCCACGTCAAAGTTGTGTATTAGTAAATGAGAATATAATATGTGATGATGCAAAGAGGTATTTGAGAAGAGATATGAAACTGGTAAAAATGAATGGGAAGTTCCAAAAAGTTGTAAAATTGAGGAGAATGCTTACATTCCAGAAACCATCCATCTTTAATCTTCAAAGCAAAACAAACAAACAAAAAAATCAGTTACTTTTCATCAACTCCTTTTACAGATAAGGAACAGAAACAATGGTTGCAAAGCTGTCCTTGTTCATGTATGTTGGGACTGTGAAAGAACTGCTAATTTTTGGCTCTTAGGCTAGCAACCGTGTGCCTCTAAGCCAGAGCATCCCAAACCCTGCTTTGCCTTTCAGTTTATTAATGTATGAGGAAGCTGTGTTAGGATCCAGTCCTAACAAGGTCCCATTTCCCCTCCCTACACAGTACATGTAATGCATCACGTCCAACATAGATGTTGTGACCCAACTTTGTGAGATCAGATCATCCTGCAGTTAATTACTATTTGCTGCCACTGTAGTCTGAACGTAGATGACAATTCCCATTACACACCTATGTCTTTTATTTCCATGGGGTTTATGGACACAATGTTTGAAATGATTTGAAAAAGAATCAACCCCACTGATGGATGCACAAGGACTTTTCCTGTCATCACTGGGACTCCTTCCATTAATTTCCACTGGAAGTTATGTTCAGAACTCTTGTTTGCAGAGACCAAGTCAGAGGAGAGGGGGAGAGAGGCTTTTTACTTTTAATTATAAAACAAAAATATATTCCTGGGGTAAGAAGGATATCTTACAGTTTCCTCCATTTCTTAGGATTAATGTTAAACAAAAGAAAATTTAGGAGCTTTGTCTGCCTTCAGTTTATTCTTTCTTTCTTTCTTTCTTTCTTTCTTTTTTTTTTTTTTTTTAAATGTATTCCCTCTCTTTATTGCTATTCATTTTCTGTGTTTTCCGCATCTTTTGTACACTTACTAACCAATCAATCTCTCTCTCGAAACTTCCCTAGAAGATTGTCTTTTACAATAATTTGCTATAATCACCCATCTTAGTGATACACTGCAGAAGGCAAAATAGCTCCAAGAACAGACAGACAATTGGTGCTTATTTTCAGACAATTTTCATTTATGTGATTTTTTTTTTCCTCTTTCAAATGCCCATAAGTAACTACTTGACTTTTTCAAGGTCTCTTCGATGTGACTCTGCCTTAGGAAGATGAATCACTGCTCTGACCTTCATTTCTTTCTCCTCATTTTGACGAGGCAACTTTCCATTTTGTAAAACAAAAAGCTGTTTTCACTTGCAAAATCATTTTATTGTGCCAGTCAAATTGCATAAGTTGTACCAGAATGAATCTCTTTGATTTACCATGAAGGCTGAGGGAACATTTAAAGAATCTTGCTTTGTTTGCATGTGCATTGGGCTTTTCTTGTTTGTTTTTGAAAAAATTCAAAATTATATATATATTTTTTAAGTAGTTTGGTAAATTTGGTGTAGATAGCTTTTAGTAGTAAGGTAAGTGTAGAAGTCTTGAATATGCACAATCACTTTCTTTGGTATGAAGGAGATGTTCTAACAAACATATAAGAGTTTATTTAAGATTAATGGAAAATACAGTTACTGTTTCTAAAAAAATAATTTGCTTGATAGAACTTACTAGAAAATGTACATATTCTACACATCAGACAATTTGAATTGTGATTACTATAAATTACTGGTATGAAAGTTTGTTATCTTAGGAGATCTTATCCATTCCTCTCCAGCCTTCACAAGTGAGGAGCTACTTCTCTTTTCTCTTTCTCTCTCTTCTCTTCTCCTTTCCTAAGAAGAGAGAAAAACAATTCTTAAGTTGTATTCTATTAAATCATAATTACTGGCATTCTGATGTGCAGTGGGTTCAAAACATCTGCTGTTGAAAACAAACACCCTCGTTTATTGCAAAGATCTCCAGTATTTTTCAATCTCTTCTATATATTATTTTCGTAACTTTCCTTGTTGGAAGCTATTCATAGTGCATTTTATTAGCTATATGTTAGGTAGCAAACACAAATGCAGATATCATTCTTTGCCATATACACAGTGTTCCAGTATTTCAAATTTTATGAAACTTGTTTTAAACCTGCTTTTTCATTTTCAGGCTTACAGCATGCTCTGATTTATATAACTGTTGCGACTTATGTAATAGGCACCTAATGTGAAGGAACTGTATTCCTCTGAAAAGTGTAGCACATTTCCCATTTTAAGAGAATTCCTCTCACACACTTGGTTTTAATTGTCAGTTCCATGTTCCTGATAGAAACAGGACTGCTGCTTTTTGAGTGCCTTTCATAATTTTAAAAGTCAGGAGGGAAAACTCTGGAAGATTAAAAGAAATAAAAAAGTATTAGTTATTCTGTGCATATGCGTTCTCCAAAAACATTGAGGCACAAGATTTCATCAAAGAACAAAATCATAATGCTACTTAATGGAAGAGGAAATTATGTTAGAGAAATAAAAAGTCACTAAAATACTGAATGCCACTTCAAGTAATTTATCAGAGAAAGCTCTAAAATTGGGCTAATGGCAAGTCTTGATAAAGTTTTTAGAATGATGTTATATCTTCTAGAAAACTTCAGTGCCAAGAAGTGCCTATGTCCTTTATGCCGTTCCTGTGATTGCGTTGCTTCTCATTGTCTATTTTACCTCTGGATTCTTTAACTTTTTAAAAAGAAGCTGTATGGGAAGTTTGTTTTAGAAGCCTTTTCAGTTTAAATTCATTGCTCTCTTATGCTTTAATGATGGTGGTAATGTATTTATTTGCACGTAGACCCTCTGGATCTCATAGTTTACGAATGTTTAAAACATTTAAATGGATCAATTTTATCTTGTTTCATTATTTTAATTAAATTATTTGAGCTCTCTTCTTCCCAGTGACAATAATATTCACATGCACTCAGTTTTTTCTTTTCCTGTTTTCTCAGTTCAAGTATACAAATCCAGATCCTGCCATATGCCACATCTTTAAAAACTGACTTAACGATCATTGCCTTTCAGACTGAAATCAGAGGACATTAAGAGAAAATGAAGCCTCTTCCTATTTCAAACCCTTCCTTCTCCTTCATTCCCTTCAGCTGATGCCATTCTGTGTGCTAGAGTTGCCATGTGCCAGAAGGAGGTTGTAGGTCTTTTGATTTATCCAACAGTAACATCAGTGTACCCAATCCTGGCCTCATACCAGAGAAAATGTCACGTTGTCTGTCCTGTTGTTTCTCTCTAAAACTCTTAAGTTTCTGCAGTATCTTAGCATGGTTTTCAAATGAGCTAAGACATGTATGGTTGTAGTCAGTGTCCTGTACTCGCTAAGCTTTTAAACCTGTCATATAATTTCAGATGAATTTGACAAAGTCTTGATGACATTCAATCCCTATAAATTCTGTGAAAAATATCAGCGGCTGCTAGGAGGTAAAGACTGGGTTAGTGCTGTGGTGGGAGAGGGAGGTGGTGCTCTGTGTGTTCAGGGACTGAAGCTGTGGCCATCAGCCAGCGTGGCTGCAACCCTGCCTGCCTGTCTTCAACTTGTAGTGCTGTCTGTGGAAATGTTAGTTAACTGGAGATCTTTGCAAATTGGGTGTTAACTTTACAGTCATAGAATGTGTTTCTTTGTGGGTGCTGAGGTCCGTGTGAGTGTATAATGGTTATCATTTTTCCAGTGTTACCTAGTTCAGGGATGTGCTTCCAAATTCACCAACCAATTCAATCATTTATTATTTTTTTCTGTGATACTCGAAGACGTGGGGGGGTGCACTAATAGTTACATGTACCTGGTGCTGTATGAACACTGAAATGCTCAGGCTGTGTCAGTATGGGTCAGTGAGAAAATCAACAGTGTCTGACCTTGGAGAACATGGGATACTTGCATTAGGATTTGAATTTTCCTATTAAGGCATGTGACTTGAATTCATAGTTATTCTGTGCTGATTTCTTACCTCTTCCTAGATATAACAACCCTTGAAACATTTCAAGGACAAAATCTGTAGGAATAGGTCCCCTTTTTCTTTTGTCTAAATTACCTCAGATAAGAGGATTTCCAAGGATTGAGGTATGGTGAAATGAAGAGTCTTGGGAGCAACTTTTGATACCTGAATATCTTATTAGATGATCCTTACCTGCCTCTGGAGATTTGCTTCCAGTGTTTCCTTTCCTCTGGAATTGATAAGCGTCTTTGGTTGTCATTGATTTCAGTAGAAGTGGAGTTCCAAATTTTAACAACAAAAAAATATGTAAAATTGTGCAAAAGTAAGGAAAGATTATTGAATAATGTTGGGATTTTTTTTTTCTTTTTTACATTTTTTCTATTACAACTCTCATGGAAACTACTTATCTGACATCTATAGCTGTTTATTTTCCAATAGACAAAATTTTTCAGTCAAAATATAAAAGTCTGTGCAAAGCAGACAGATCCTCCCCACCATTGTTCTGTCAGAGTTCGGTTTAAAAAATCTTCACCCAGAGCTGTAAAACCTCTCATGGGAGTTAGGTATAGAAGTCTTACGTTTCAGTACTAATTTGCTGTTTACTTTCAATCTCTCTCTCTCTCTCTCTCTCTTTTTTTTTTTTTTTTTTAATTTAATCTTATTTTTCATTATGTCTGCTATGAAACTAACCCCAGTAAAATCTGGAGGGATGGAGAGGGACTGTAGCAAATGGTAGAAAATATTAGGTAATACTGAAGAGAGTAAAGCCCTATAAATGGTACATAGGAAGAGAGTAAGGCTTCTATTTCTCCTGAATTACTTAGCTATCCAGTAGTAGGTGCATTCTGTTTGAATTTAGGAAACACAGTTTGTACTTCATTAAATAATTACTTGATGTCGGCTCTGGAGATGTAACTTTTAATATTGCATTTGGTGCCACTTCAGTGGAAAGGAAGGCAACTTGGTTTAAGTGGAAAATAAGAGGCAAAAAAAGGAAAAGAAAAAAAAAAAAAGAGATGGTAAGATGGTAATTACTGAAAACCACTCTCTTTCTGCAGGAATGTTAGAAATAAGTTACCCTGAGTATGCAAAATAAGCTTTTTAAAAATGGTGCATTTGCCAAGTTATCTAATGCATAGCAATGTTCCCGCTCTTGCTACTGACCCATAGCAAATTAGTCAGGTTGTATAGGAATTTATATGTCTAATACTGCTGCCTAACCTGTGATGAATTTTTGAAATCTCTGCATGAATTTTCCATCTAGTAACTTTTGTGAAAAAAATCAATGTATCCTTTTGTTCGGTGTATGTATCTGACAAGTTATCATTTCTGGTGTTCCAAGCGGCAGTGCAGGATGCTAATCTTACACCCATTTTCTATCAAAAGCAGCTTAAAAATAACTAAAAATGATTTTGACTTCTGGTTCAAATCACACACATTTTCTGGGTGAGGAGAACATTTCACAAAGGCAGAAACTCCAGCTTCCAGTGAGATTGAATTGTTGAGTTACTTCTGGCCTTTTAGTAAAGGTGTTCCAAAAAGGATGACTTAATGGGGAATGTTCTTGCAGTTTCCTCCTGTGTAATTGAAATTCAGGCTCTGTAAAGTCAGTAGGAATGCAAACTATTTGCAGAACTGTAATATAACCTAACTGTATTGCCATACTTCACAGTTGGATTTAATCATATGCTTTTTTACTTTAATTCTAGCTGAGTCTGTTGAAGGACCTTGACTTTTTCTAGTCTGAGGAAAGACGACTGAAAATAGTTTTGAAGGGAAAACTGAAATTCTGTTAGTGATTGTAATTTAGTTTAAAGTTCAGTTTTCTTCTTTTGTTTGTTTCAGTTCCTTTTGGCACTCCTCTAAGTTGTAAACCAGTGTAGCATGTCTGTGAGTCTGATGTGGTATGGAAAACCATCTTTGCTATTGGGATAATTCATTACTACCTTGTGACGTTGCATTAAAAACGAAACAAGCAACGACAAAAAAAAACACAAAACAAAAACAAAAACAGAAGCCACCAGTCTTTTCTTCCCGTGATGTAATTCTGAAAAAGAAGTGTCACAACACTGTGTTCTGCAGAAGTCTTTGTCCTGAGATGTTTTCTGGTCCCATCAATAATGATATTCTGATATGGATGTGTAAGTTTATGAAATGTGCATTCCCCTGCCCCTCCTGCCAGAGGTTATGTTTTCAAGTTGCTTTCCAGAAAGCTTGATTCCAGTCAGGGATTGGAATTTGATGAAAAGAAAACAAGTGGCCTCCATCCTGAGGGTTAGGTGGCATTAAAATCCAATGGGGTGTTTATGTAATGAACATCTCAAGTTTACTATGTTCTTTCCTGTTTTTAATACACTTCAGTTTGATTGGGATCTGTAACAGAAATGGTGTGCGATGCCATGCATAATGTGAATGCCTATTTGCCATGATCGTGTTGGACTTCTCTACTGAAATCAGCCCTCCTGGATATTCCCTCTAGTTTGGATAGTGGCTTACTACGTGAACTTAACTGCTAATCTCCTGATCTATTCATTTTTCTGACTGTAAAGTGAGAAGTCCAATATAATCATCTCCGTGGAAGAGCTGTGCTTCTCTAATGAGGGTTTTCCAAGTTATTATAGGCTTTTCATATACACTGAATGTTTTTTGTGCCTACTTAAATACCCAGGCATTGATTGATTGAATTTTTTCCCATTATTTTCTCAAATTAAAAATTCTCACTGAAAAATATCCTGGGTGCTCTCCTGCACAAAATACATAGCTATATGAAGAAACAGAATAGAACACAACTCCATAAAAGGAGCATAATAGCTCTGCAATATGCAGCAACACATCTCTTCTTAATGGCAGCAGCCTATGGTTTGTGAAGTGTCCCGAGTTTCACTAGCTTCTTTCTTTGTGGTCTTAGTCTTTCAGATACTGTGATAACACTTAAAGGATTTGTTGAAGCATGTCAGAGCCTCATCTCCTTTTGATGCCTTCCTGAAGATCCTTGGCTCAAATTAAAACAGAATCTGGGAGAATAGAGAGGCTTAGGAAGAAATCTGTCGGGTCATTTAACCCTCTTGTTTTTACCTGTTTTAAAGGCAGGATTTATTTATTTTTTTAATTTTCACTTATGAGTGTTTGCATTCCTTTGTCTTTTTTCCTCCAATAATGCAAATCCAAAGCAGAGAAACCTAAAAAAACAGAGGCCTGTTTGTCACTTTTGGGACCAGATATCCACGTGAGTTTCAAAGCATTTAATATAGTGCTTGTAAATACTAAGACAGAAGATTGCTTTGATTCAGAGTATTTAGGTATTCAGAGTGCTGTAGCTGTAGCCCTGCTGGTGACAAATGATGGGAACAGAGTTTGATAAAAATATCAAAGACCTAATTTATGGATTTCTGTTAAATTTTGATGAAGCAGAGAGAGATGCACACTTAGTGGGAATATTACAATCAAGTCTTCATTAATTCATAAATAGTAATTTGAAGCTCAGCCCTTAAGGACATAGAGATAGCATTCCTTGAACAACAGCTGTAGTTAAAAGTATTTTTTTGTGCACTTGTTGAGATCTGATGATTTATATTGATTTAGAATTTTTCCTTTTGTTATAAAAAGCAGAAAATCTAGAATATAGTCAGAAACCTACATGTATATGGGGCTTTGGGTAACCTCGTCTAGTGGGTTGGAAGGAGATGATCTTTAAAGTCCTTTCCAACCCAAACCATTCTATCATTCTACAAGTTTATGTCCTGATTTCAGCTAGGACAGAATTATTTTTCCCCCTTGCAGCTGGTATGGTGCTGTGTTTTAGATTTAGGATGAGAATAATGGTGATTATTAATGGTGTGTGGTATAACACAGCAATGTTTCAGTTGCTGCAGTGCAACACCGAGGCAAGGACTGTTCAGCTTCTCATGCTGCCCTGCCAGTGAGGAGGCTGGGGTTGTACCAGATTAAACCACAATAGCTTAGAACTTTGACATTGTAGGAACTGGAGCTCATTTTTCGACCTAGTGAAGATGGAATAAATCACTTCTCTTTAGCTCAAAATAAACTTTCCTGGAGCTTTCTCATGCCCCATCAGATACAGTGCATGTCCACCAAAGGGATGCTCTATAGTTGCATAACGTTGCATAGCCTTTAAAGTCAATTTGTCGGTATAGAGAAATAGAAAATCATGGTAGGAAAGTCCCAAAACCTCTTTTTTTTTTTTTTTGGCATCCATGTTCTTACCTGGAGGGGCTTCATTGTTGCCTGCTTGCAGCTGCTGCAACAGGAGCTGGGTATGGAGCAGGACTGAGCAGTGCCAGCCTATTCTGCTTCCTAGGAGCCTATGAAGAATTAAGTCAAGAGAATAGAAATGAATTGGAAATACATGGTCATTTTTCATCCAAAATGCTCTGTCTTAATATTCTTGTTAAACACCCTTGTTAATATCCTCATTAAACTTTTAATTACCCAGTGCAGCTTTTTATGCAGTCACACAACAGTGGAGGAGGCAAACTAGGTGACGAGTTTTAAGGCAGCTGCTCCATGAATGTTTACTTTGGTCTCTTTCTTGTGCAGAACTGAAACTACCTACCTGGCAATGGTTGCCATGTTTTCTCATGGAAATTCTCTTTATTTCAAGTGACTGATACTGGCATTTGTAGAAGAGGATATATATTCAGTCCTTGATGTCTGAGTGAAATTCCAAGTAGCCATGGTGTGATAAATGTGAAACTTGGGTGTCCATAGCTGTTGCCCTGTGTAAAACTAAATAAATATCCCCAAAGCTTTCAGTATGCTGTGGAGTTGTGGAGTGTGTGTAGAAATGGCTGTAAATGTGCAGAGACTGCACCTAAGTCAATTAAAGATGGAAAAAAATTTACATAGCTGCATTGATTGGATGCATTCACCTAAAGCATGGGAAAAAATAAAAACCAGCCACAGTTAGCATTTTATGCTTAATTGCAACAAGTAGTCATTTCAGTTTTATTTTAGAATATCCAGTGTTGTTCAGTGTACAAAAATTATTTGTCTATTTGTCTACTGTGAGATCAGTCAAGTGAGACAAGAACACCAGTGTAACTAAATAAAGTGATACTGGAGACCATCAAGACAAATATGAGTTTTTATGTTGGATATCTTTTATTTTCTCCGTCTCTCTAAATTCAGAGTTAATTTATAAAAAGATAACTTCTTTTTTTTTTTTTTTTATCATTAATTAGGTTGCAGACTAGAGCTGTGTTGTGAAATTTGCAGAGCAATTGAAGTTAATGAGTTTTCTTACAAATGCAGCTGTGTCCTCCAAATACACCACATCAGTATAGTCTAGCCACAAGCAGGCACTGTAATCAGCCAAAGGAATTACTTGCTTTGTAGAAAATAGCTATTGGCAGGTACTTACATATAAAATATGTAATTTATGTGTATATATAATGTGTGTGTGTATGCACCAGCATTTACATATACACTGAAATGAATATTTTATGCATTAACAATATATACATTTAAGTATTTGCCAATACTTTATATATAAACGTGAATCAGAGAATCAAAGAAACGGATGGTTCTGGGTGATTCAGAGAAAAGGATGTTTTGCTCATTCAGTAGCTGCACTCAAGAAATAAAGCAATTTTGTAGGTCAAGAACAGTGTTATGTACATGTAGATACTGATTTTGCCTTCTGGCCTCATTGCTATTGCCATCTTGTTAGAACTACAGAGCTTCGAGTTTGAAAAGAAACTGCTTCATCTCAATGTTTCAGAAGATTGCACAAACTAACTTTTGCAACTACTTTTAATACCAGTACATATTTTTTTTCAGTAACAGACTCTATCTTTTCAAGGAAAAATCATGTCGCATGAGATAGTATCTCATATAGTATATGTTACTTCTATATGAAGTGATGGAAAGGACAGGAATCTAACCCTAAATATTGTAAGCATTCTAATAACCTTGTGAAATCATTCTAATTCTGTTATTACCTAAGACCATACAATGAAAAACAAGTAATTAAAAAAAAATCAAATTTAACGTAGAACAAATAACAGGAAATTTATTTTGAAAGCTCACAAAGGGAGATCTACTTAAACAAAGCAAGTATAATTGAAAAGTATAATCTTCCTGAAAAGGAAGATCATAGGTTTAATTATAGCAGTCTGTGGTAGTAGTTCACTTTAGAATATATCACTATATTACAGAAATATCTTGTAGCAGTTGAAAAATTGAAAGAGTGGTAGTTATATTGATCCCAGATTTTAAAAAGGAGAATAGTGATGTGTATTAGGAAGCTGCAAAATATAGCTAGCTTAGGAGAACTCAGTTAATTTATGACATCTTAAATGCTACAGGTAATGCCTTTTCAAGTTAGCGTTTCCAGTCTAATGCAGATAATAGGATAATGAGGCATTTATATAAATTATATTTTAAAAGTTACAAATGAACTAGTTTCTAGCCAGCAAGATTGCACACACAAACAGTAGGGTCATTCAGGAAATCATTAGAGGTGTTCGTAGTGCAGAACAAAAGGAATTGAGCTTTGCTGGGCATAATGGCTTCTACTTGTGTCCTAAAGGCCTCTTACATCCTTTTTAAAAATAGCTCTCCTTTCTATAGAGTTTAAAAACACTGTGTTTTTAAAATGTATTCTTCATCTCCTCTATCACAGGGACCAGAATTTCACATGTTTTCAAATTCTTTGAAGTCTTGTAGCTCCTCAAAAGCCATAGTTATTTGACATACTCATTCAGCTGTGTAGTGGCAGGGTCGCTTTCCAGATATAATTTTCCCCATCAGCTGGTACCTCAAATGGTGTAGCCTGGAGTGTGGTCCTACATGTGCAGGAGCCTCACATCGTTACACTAGGTTGGAGTCCCTCTGACTTGTTTACTTAGCTCTGCAAACACATGATGCAGTTTTAATTTCCTTTCAGAAAGCTATTGCATGACAGGAAACTGAATTTCTTTCAGATAAATAAAGAAGTAAGAATTAGAGAAGTTTGCGGATTTATCCTCTTTAGTAGCTGCTGGAGTTTGGTGACACAGTAGTTGTGGTTTTCTGCCATGAATTTGAAGAGATAAGCCTGCAGTTTGTCCCATGTCGTGAGCATTAAGGGAAAAAAATATTATTGTGTGGGATGGCATCGATCTTAAATTTACTAATCATTTAGTAAACCTTTTTAAAAAGATCAACAGGTAGCTGTTTTTACTGTGTGGACCATTTTTTTTTTTTTTTTTAGCTGTGGAAGTTTATTACCTGTCATGATATAAACTTTGTTCTGTAAAGTCTGCTTTCTATGACCAGCGTGTTTGCTTGTGCTTTGTTTATCATCCTGTAACTTTTATAATATTCAACCTAAAACTAGCTTTTCCATAATTTTGAGTGGAACTGCAATAAATTTAGCATTAGTTACCAGGCAATTGCTTTTAACTTTCTGAATACTTACTTGTAGTTTAGCAGTCTGTAATCTTAATACTGCAGTACAATTTATCCTAAAAAAAAAAAAAAAAAAAAAAAAAAAAGTAAAGACTTGAGGATGAAGACTCGAGTCTTGAACTATTATCCAGACCAGATTATTTTGAAATATTTAGCCTATTTGATATGGTAAAACATTTGCACTATTTGTGCAGTGTGCTACTTCTTAGCAAAGAAGGAATATATTTGAATTTGACGATGATTGTTTGAATATGAATTTCTTGCTATCATTTCTACCTTTTTTCTGTGGCTGGTAAAACATTTCCCTGCTCTGAGAATCCATCACTTTCTCAGGAAAAGAAAACCTGTCCACCTATGGACACCTATGGACAATCACTTATCCACCTTGTCCAACTATGTCCACCATATGTCTACGTGGTTCTTCATTAGCGTTCTGGATGTCTCTCCCATAGTGGTTCCGTGTGATTCTCTTTCCTGTTCTTTGGATGAAAGAAATGCAGATGAAGCTCACCAGAAGCTGAGCAGCCTAAGGCTCAGTGAAAATACTTAAAGCATGCACTTAAAAAAAACACTACTGGCAAAAAAAAAATAAATCTAGATAATCTGTATTGACACCAGAGACAGTTTCATTATATAAAGGAATTATTAATTCTTTGCAATGTAAGTCAAGCTGTAGAAATTTAATGCAGAACTGCTCTTCTCTGTTTTCTTTTTGAATAACAAATATTAAGATATTTAAGGTGATGCATACTTTTCCCTTTTCTTCTCTCTTTGATGGCTTTATTTCAAGTGTAGGATTTAAGGTTTTAATCCTTTCAGCTGATGGTGTGCTGACATTAATGTTCAAAGTATCATTAAGGACATATCATTACAATAATATATTGAGTATAACATATTACCAATGTAATGTTCTTATCATATATCAATGAATTAATCATTATTCTGAACTGTTTGATGTATCAACGAAATGCATCATTACTTTGAACCATCTGAATTTTTTGCACTGTAATACATCATTGATATGGTATAACCTTAATGATAAACTAGCATACTACCAGGCTTCATTATGTTAAATTATCTAAAACAAGATTCTTTATCTTGATAAATATATCATGTAAACAATCTCATTAGCTGGGAACTGAGAGATAGAAAAGACTGGTGAATTACCATATGTCTGCATGTAACAGGAGAGTAAACAGCACAATTTGATGTGTTTTGGAAACAAAATAAGTCTTAACATGGCTGTGGAAATAATTAGATAAACCAGCACTTACTTCAAACATGAAACTTGTCACTATATAATTACCTGTTGAGCTTAGCATTATCATTTTGGCCTGTCAAATAAAATGGAATGATAGCTGAAAACAGTAACTGAATATGAGTATCTGAAAAAAGTTGGTATTTCCCTATATAGTACATGATCATTGAGAAGGGTCAAGCCTCTGAGGTACAGACTCCTGTATTTTCTAGAAAACAGGTGACATTTCTAGTCACAGAGAAAAGAAAAATTTATATGAAATATAAACTATACCCATAAATTTGCTACATTTTAAACTGGTACCATGAATTCTAACATCCTAGAATTCTAACATTCTAGCATCAAAAATGTAACTCCATCTGACTAAAATCATCCACTAAATGAAGAAAGTCTCAGATAGTACCTTAAAAGTAGCAAATTACATGTAAAATAGTTGTTGACAGCAGACTATTAAGAGAGACAGTTGTGTAGTATTAGACATGTATATAAATAACAATGTTTATCTAAAAGAATAAAGCAAACATTTTCTCATTGGAACATGATTTGGCAAAAAAAAAAAAAGTTTCTCCCAGAAAAATTGATTTTATTTTTTATACAAAACTGACATTTTTATTTCTCGTATCAATTAAAATTTTGAATGAAAAAATCCAAAGGAAAATTTTCCTTTTATTATTAATGGAGTAAGGAATCATTAATGGAGTAAGGAACCACTTTTAAGTTAGACCTAATTATAATAACCATGACATTCTATTTACATGGACCTGTTGAAATATAGCAAGATGAGGATTACAATTCATTTAGATTGCTAGTAAAATATATTCTTCCCTCAACCTGGAAGCACTCTCTTTTGCTGTTTAATTGTTTTCATATAAATGTTTATTAGATTATGTGAAACAACAATGTGATCTCAGAGTTTTAAATACTGTTTATTTCAGTGGAATCTATCTACAAGAAAATGGATCTATTTGCAAAGAGAAAACTTAATTCTGAGGATGAACACATGCTTGTTTGTAAACATGGGCTGATACTTCAAAATGCTGATTAACATTGGTAAAGTTAAAGCAATGTAAATGATCATTTGGAAGGGCAATAGTCACTTGTGCTATGCACCATGTGGACAGGTGAAAAAATCTGGCTTGTTAGCAAGCAGGGTTTCCCGTTAAATGTTAAAAAATTTTGTTAAAAATTTCACGTGGTGGTATGCTGTATGAATGAAACTGGAAATCCTTTCTCATTTTATTTATATTTTTTAATGTAGATTGGAAAGCCATTTCTTGATTGATGTGAGAATATGTCAAAGACCTGTTTGTGTTTAGAGATCTAAAAATTGACATATATCCTCCAGAAAAGCTTAATGGCAAGGTAGCATCCAGCAAAGTGCATCATTTTGATTGTGTCCTTGTTTATTTCCTGAATTTAAATTTGAATATTAATAGGATTTGCAGAAAGTAGTTAACTAAGAAATGAAATCTAATTTAAAAATTCATGGCCTAAATAAGCAAAAGAATGTGTAGGATATAGTTAAATATTCAAACCTAATTAAAAATATCATACTAAATTAAAAATGAGAAAAATGTTTTCATGATAACTATACTACTGCAGATAAATTAACTTTTCCATTAATACTATTTGTTTAATGCTCACCATAAAGTTAATGAAATGCTGGGAGATAATTTAGGATACATAGTTTTGCAAATTTTTCTTTTTAGCTTAATCCCGTGTGTATTTTCAAGTTCCACACTGATTACTTTTCAGTAGTCTGTAAAGTTTATGCAGTAAAAGTTTGTGGAGTAAAAAGCTCCACAAAAGATGATTTGCAGCAGCTATGTAAATATATTTGAAATTTAGCTCTTGGTTAAAAATTGATACAAGTGCCGACTACTCTTGATATTTATTCACATATATTTCTACATCTACAAGCAAATAAAAGAAGTTACCAGATTCAGAACTGATGAGCAAAGTGTGTGTATATATATATTTGTAGATATATAAACATCAACAATACAGATATTTGATATAAAATATATTTATGTATACCATTTATATATAATATGTATTATATATATATACACACACACACACATATATATATTATATAAGCATATTTGCCTTGTCCTGATGTTTCTTTTACCTGCTGCCAATGAGAACAGAAGTTTTTGAAAAAGAAGTTTTTGGAAAGGATCACACTTGACATCTGGTTCCATGGAGACCTGAGCAATTAAACATCTTGACAAATCTCTCACTTTTCTATTTCTGCTATTACTGTTTACTTACAGTAAGGCTCAGAAACTTCAGGCAAAGATGAGTATTATTTTTTTTTAGATTGGCACAGGCAGGATTTGTAGTAGAGTACCAATGCCTGGTGCCACATCTCTCTCTCACTACCATATAAGAAAATATACGAAAAATGAGGTCAGTGGTTCAGTCTTAAACTGCTGACTCCAGGATGTCAATTTGACCAGTCAAAATAATACACCTTTTTTTTTCACTGTGAGGTAGCAACCTGTCTTAAACACACACATTCAAACAAAATAAATAAATAAATAAATAAAACAAAAACAGTACAGAGACCACTAATGCGTTAGCTATCTCACATTAAATTAAGGTTGTTAGGCAACAGTTTAATTACAAATTTGTAAGGTATTTGAACTACCAAGGAAATAAGCATTAGAAACAGTAGACATATTCTGTGTAATTATGAAGTGTGCCAGCTGTTGGTTAGGTTGTTAACATTAAGCTAAAAAAGGGAGCCAGAGAATTTTGACACTATTTTAACCCTATTACTTTTTGATATTTTTATAAATTTTCCACAAAATAGAAACTCTTGCCACTCCTGAAAAAGATCCAGAACACATTTTTTAAAAACCTTGCAAATCTTATAAATGTAACTCTGAATATCAACAGTCTAAATTATATATATTCATACATAAAAATAATAATAATATAATAAAAAATAATAAAAAAACAACTGAATAGAAAGTTATAGTGCTTGGTGTCCTGTAGCACCATCTCTCTTTGTTTGCTCTGGCAATACCTGGAGAATGAAATGTAAGAAGTATTGAATGTGAGAAGAATGAAATGTGGAGGGTGAGTGAAGAGCCCATAGGGCTTTGTGTATGTGATGTGTTGAATGTATGTCTGCATACACATAGAAAAAGAGGCAACATACACTCTGGGCTGGAGCGGTTGTACTTAGTTAAATGGAGTCATTGGATTTTTTTTTTTTTTTTTCTGATGCCATTTTTCCCCTTTACTAAATTTCTTTCCCTTCTCTGTGAAATCTCATCAAGAAACTAATCGACAGAGTAAAACAGCATTGGCTTAGAGTACCTTTCATACAGCTTTTTTAATCAATCTTCAGTCATGTATTTGGATTCATACAAGACCTTCAATTAACTTGCACATTAACATTGGTAAAACAAATTTAGATCCTTAACTTATCAGGAATGCTGTATGCAAGGAATTCAAATAACTGAGCAGAATTTGTCATCACCTTTCTTCACCATGCCCATACAATGATGGTCACCAAACAGAAAAGGTAACAAATGGACTGAGGATGTTGCTTTTCTGAGATTTTCAGTTCTTGAAGCATAAATGCTCTCTGTATGTCTCATGGGATAAAACAGGTTTTCTGAAGGGAGAAATTCTTGCTGTTCCTGTTGACTTCATTTAGGTATTCTTTACCTAAAGAAACATATCTCATTTGGTTTTGTAATGGTTTGTAACATTTGATTTTCTTTCTATATTAGACATCATCATACATTAACAGTAAAGTATGTTATCAGTAAACTTCAGTTCTAAGACAATGCTTAACTTTGCCCATTGGAGTGGTGTTATCAAAGTCAATGCAGCATCTCATACAGGAAACCTCAACCCATGCTGTGTCTCTCACTCTCTTGGGAATAAAAGCTCTTTCCTAGGCATGCCCATGAAATGGCTAATGCATCTGATTTTGGTTTTTGCAAGTTATCTGACAAGATTAGATTAGATGCATTGATCACTACTCAACATTTAGACATCTATTTTAAAATTGTATGCATCTCAGAAAATCTGCTAGAAAAAGTGAGTTAATTTTGTGCTTTCCTGTTGATTTTAAGACATATGGTTGTTTTTAGGGTCTGCTAAGAAACAGGAACTTACTATAATATAGATAGTAAAAATGCACAGTCCTTACCATGAAGGACATGGATCATTTTAAAATCCATTTTAGTCATTTGATGTCAAATTCCACTTTCAGAGTTTGCAAGGTGAATCTAAACCCCGTGAATAGAAAGCATTTCCCTGTGTTGAATATTATCTGATGTTTCTAATTATTCAAAGGTGCTTACAGTATTTTAACCTGCAGTACATTAACTTGTCCAAATTATTTTGTGTACTATCCAAAATGAGATAATAGTTCTTTACCTAGTCAGAAAGATAACAATGAGTGAGTTTCATATCTAATTATTTTGTTACCTGCTCAAAATTTTTAATGACCAGATGACATTATTTTTATGCAATTTGGCTGGATAACTATTGGGGTTGCTGTGATTGTAGCAATGAGAGGTTGCCTGGTGTTTTGGAGGCATATGGAGGTCCTTCATGTAGTACTCACTGGTGACCCTGTTGGTTTTGAAACTAATTTAGCTTTGAAGTGTGTGGTCAGGTCCACTCAAGCGAAGCATGTTAGACATGGACTTGGCACCTGAGGTTGGAGCAAATCTTTTTTCATTTGACCTAGTGGAACAATTATATGTAATTGTAATAACCGTACAATTGTACTCATTGTAACCATACAATGAGAACCAATGAATATGAGTGAAGTTTATAAATTTATGAGAAAACTGTATGGCATCCCAAAGCATCTCTTGGTGGAACTGTTTTTGTGATATTTATTTCTTGACTTTAGTCTTTTCAGAACTAAGGAAAAATAATTTGATATAATTTTTGCATCATTTTGCTGATGGGTCACTGTAAGGTTGTATTATGTGCATTAAACTGAACCCATGTTATCGCTGTCACATGTGAGCTTGAACATTTAATGCAATTACCAGACACAAAAAGAACAATGCAATTAAAGTAGTGCATTCCCAACAAAGAAATGTGTAATGACCAATTAAAGATGTGAGCACACAGATCACTAGGAATTGCCCAAAAATAAAGGTTCACTTGAAAATAAGGTAATTAAGTTAATCTTCTGATAGTGGAATTTTGCAGTAAGTGCATGTATCAAATATGAAAGTAAGGAACTTAAGAGGTAATTAAAATTAATTCAGGCGTTAAATTAAGCTCCTAGCTATATGAAGTGGTAGTAATTACAGACATCAGAATTAGAACCATATTGTAATCAGAGTAACTACAGTGTAATTAATGTGATGACACCACAAAATATCTACAAAAATAAAATGTAAGGTGTTGGTTTCACAGAAAATGTTACTGTTTTAACTGGAGAGCAAGTCAGTCAAAACTTGGAACAGACATCAGTACTCAAAATATGAACAAAGCTGCCTGCACACAGGATATGTGCCATTTTCCAGGTGCTGAACCCAAACTGCTCTTGAGTTTATAGAAAGTATAGCAATCTGGCTTCCTCACCTAACTTTACTGTCCAGAGATATACCTGTAGGGTGCACAAACTTTGCAGACTACCTGGTACATCAGGAGTTACAGGCAGGCAGAGGCTCTGCAGTTGCTTTCTGCAATTAAACTTGTCAACATCTCTCTCAGGAAAGTACTACTGGCTCATTAGGGCTAATTGCTGGCAGACACCTGATTCCCTTTGAGGAGAAGAGCCAGGCTGTGGGGAGGTTTGCAATGGGTGAAGTGAGGATTGCCTGCCAGGCAGGTGGATGCCCCTTTAATCATTCCTACAATTGACTTACAGCTACAGGAAACTTGACCTTTTCTTTGATTAGAAACCGAGCTGATGAAATTCCTCTCCTTCCTTCTCTGCAATCAGTTGCCATGTGAATTAGGCCATTACATATGTGTATCTACCTGTCTGCCTTAGGCATGTTGTTAACGCTGCTGTGATTAATTTATTACAAATTATTGGGTCTGAAGAGGGGTCTGATAGTAAAAAGTAATATGTCAAAATAAGCATTCTAAAAGGTACAGCCAGTGTCATGCTGTGTTTTTGATTATTTTATATGGCAATCTTGATGTTTTTATCTCTGGCATGGACAGTAGATTACCCATTACAGGTCTTGCATTATAAGGCAACTTTTACATGATCTGTGAAGCACATGGAACTAAAAATCCTAATTACAACTCAGTCTGAAGAGAGAATGGACCATTTTCTATGCAGTAGAAACAGATTAAGGTTAGCTTTCTATGTAGTACTTTAAGCATAACCCATTTTGAGTTTTGGGAAAGGTTTCTTGCATATTATTTATCTCTCTCCCTTTTCTTCTGTGTCCTAATTTATTTAATGTATTTGCCTGGAAGGTGTTCAAGTTCTGTTTTATGACTGAGTGTTAAATTCCAGCAATTTGCCTGCAAAAAGTCTGGTATTTGTCCTACCGCTTCCATTTCAAAGAGGTTTTCCTTTGGACTGGCCAAATTTTTGGCCCAACACAGTTATCGTGCAGCTAGATATACCGAAAAGACTAGGATGTTGCAGGTGTACAGGAGACTTCATAGCATCAATCATGCATCTGAAGGTTGATTTTTGGAACTCGAAGTGTTTGGAGATTTCTGTGGGAGTGTTCAGACACACCACTACTCTGTGCCGAGGGTCAGAGGCACGGGGACTCTCAGTAACACCTCCATGCTTCTAGGACTTTATGTAACTGCTCATTATTGACTCTAGCTGAAAAGATGTGAATTGCTTTGTGTAATTACCCAATTGAGCTACTGGAATTGCCTGAAGGATAAACTGTATATTGCGTTCATGGCATTTATTAATTTTTCATCTGACTAATAAAAAACAGCAGATTGCTGTGTAAGTCTTATCAAAATAAGGACAAGACTGTATTTATCGATAGTCATGAGTTAACACCGTGTAAACAAGATTCATAGGATAGTCTGAATTTTATGTTAAAACCTGTTTGCTTACTGCATAGTGATGCATCAATGAAAAATATTGTCTTTTCTGTAATTGTGGATAACCTGGATTAGGATGAGGGTAAGAGGAAGGAATAAGAAAACACCCTAGATTTAGAGATGCAGTTAATTCAGTGAATTGTGAACCTCCAATATTTTCCAAAAGAAAATCAGAGCTATTTTTTCACTTGAATTGTAAGTAACTTTTTGGAGTTGGACATCTGTCCAACAAAACTGGAAAGAAGCTATTAACTATGAATTTTTTTTTCCTGAGGGACCTTTTTTTTTTTTTTTTTTTTTTTTTTTTCCTGTAGTTCCTTCAAAATTCTTAGAAATAAACAAATCTGTCATGTTATTTTTGTATTACTTAGGGATCCACTTCTAGTGAATGAAAATCAGAAATAATGCTTTGATCACCAGGACTGATAATCTCTTCTGTTTCTGATCTGAAAATGCACACGTGCTCCTTTATTGTCTAAATGTTTTAATTCCACCTCTTTTTCCAATTTGCAGCTGACCATTCCAGTTTTTACTTGCAAAATTGTGGCCCAAATTTTGTGAGTGCAATAAAGTGCTGGGACTTGAAGCCAACATTAGATATGCAGGCATAAAGGGCAATGGAATTTCCACCTGTGACTGAGTGCTTTTGCAATATTATAGGTACTAAAGGGAAAACCAGGTTGGAAATTGTTGAGAATGCTAAATACAGGTGTCACCGTGGAAAAGGAATTGAGATTTCTTGGTATTCTCTATGCTGTGCAGAGGTTTGGAAATGCCACTAATATGCTTCATGTTTATGCTTTACTCTGTATATCTGGGCCATTGCAAGAGGATGGTTTGCAACCTGTACTATTCTTATCTTTTTCAAGCAGTTTGTTCCAAAAAATTGTAAGGATAATTCCACTGGCAGGTATTCTGGAGTTTGCTAAGCAGGCAGTTAGAGCTGTAGGAACAAAACATTCCTTAAACCAAGTTCTAGGGAGTCAAAATGCCATCCAGAGGACTTCAACATGTGAAACAAAAGCAGGTATCATCATTTATTTCTCAATGAGCAGAGGCAGTGGCATAGTCTCTCTATTTTATTTCCTTTACCATCTTACTACAACAGTGAAGGAAACTTTAGTATATCTGTGTGCTGCAATTTGGAAGGATGGATACTCAGTTTTTGATAGTCCTGATTTCTGCATGGGAGCTAACACAATTGGATACTTCTGGATGTGTTTGTCTCAGTAACAGCTGCTCCCATTGAGAATTAGATTATTCCTGTGTGTCCTTGGAAGCTCTGTGGGTGTAAATTCTTTGAGTTCTGAATAACAGGAAATCAAGAGTTATGCTTTCTTATTTTCAGAGACTTTAAGGTCCACAATGCAGAAGTTTCTCTAAAATTTTGATTGTGAAATGTCTAATATATGTGTGTGTGTATATATATATACACACAAATTCTGGGTTTTGATGACATCATAAACCTGAGGTTTATGTTCATAACTTCATAACTAGAAGCATTACATTTTCACTTCCATCTTAGATTTAGCTGATGCAGAGGGCATGAAGCCATGGGAGCATGGGCTGCATATAAACCGTGGTGCCAGAGTGGGTCTAAAGTTAGAACCAAACCCAATTTTGCTAATCCTCTATTGTGGGTCCTTAATAGTGTCTTTAGGGCTCCAGAGCAAACAAAGCAGTACTTAAGAGCTTGTCTCAGAGCTTGTTTATCTGCAGTGTTGGCAACTCTCATATAATCCATCTCAGTCCTTTTGTGATGGCATGTGAATGACACTGTGCAGAAGAAACCATCTTGTGGATCCACAAGGGCCTCCAAATCACCTGCTATAAGGAATGAAGAAATTTATAAGCAGTTTGAAGCTCTGAGTTGAGACTCCATAAGTGGACGATATGGATGCATGGAACCAAGTTTTATGATTGCTATGGGCTGGCAGCCACTCCAGGAAGACAGCAATTCAGTCTGGATTACCTCCTTATGTGTGATTCTTGCTTATCACCATCTGGAACGTGGTACAATAGGACAGCTGGGGGCACTCTTTGTCTGACACAAAAGTGAGTTGACTACCTTAGCTTCATACAGTAATGAATAGCGATCTCATTCCTAAATACTATCCTATGTACAGTTGTTAGGTGAGCCCCACTGATATAAATAAGGTAGCAACCACTGAGTCTATTTAATTTTAACACTGTACCATGTGCATTATAAGCTGCCTCTTGAGCAAGAGCTTTGGATGCAATGTTAGAGTGCAGTCAGATTTCTTTTCTGCTTCCCATACGGCATGACCTGATCAACAGGACAGGTCAGCCAGAACAGAACTTCAAATTGGGTTGGATGTACCTTGAATTTAACTAGCTCCTGCTGTTTAGGCCACTTCGACCTACCTCGCTTTCCGAGCTGAATGGTTTACTCGTCTACTTTCATCACTTCAAGATGAGATGCTGGGTCCAAAGACAAGTGAATTGAAAGGACCTCAGGAAACTTTGTAGGCCATTACAATAATAATGGGGGGAGGGATGGCAGAAGCTACCTTTTGAGCTGCCACGTACCAGGTGAGAGCAAGCTCTCTAAAGTGGAGGGCAAGACTACTGGAGTGCGCCATTCCTTAACTTTGTTCCTGGAGCTGGCGATGAATAGGGCCAGCTCCTGCTGTCTGCTCCTTGCACAGCCAGGAGTTTTCAGTAGGGAGCAGGGGAATGGGCCAGAATTAATGGCAGTTCTCCAGGTTAGTCAAGGCCCTCGTGATTCATCTTTGTTTTGTTCCTTACTAGAGTCACGGCTCAACAAACCTGTGTAACCAGTGGTGCTTTTAAAGTCTCTAACAGTAGCAGGCTGCCCTCCTGCCCCCAAATAAAAGGCCGTGTTAGATCCTTAGAAGTTCATATTCATATATGTCTGGAGAACTATACTCGCAGTTCACTCTATCATCAACCTGTCATTTGTAATGCTATCAGATGCATTTGAAAGGTGACCAGGCCTGCCCTTACAAGGTATTAAGGGCCATGCTGATGTGAATAGAAGAGAGAACAGAGCTGTAGGATGGGATGGGGAACAATGAGGTGGATGGTGAGGTGTGTAAGGTTGGATGAAGAATGGAAAAGTGTTAATGGACAATTTGTGTACAAAGAAAGCAGAAGAAGGAAAAGCAATAGCAGAGAATATTGAAGGACAACACAACTGAAAAGCAGTTTTATAGAATGGAAACTTTATAGAAAAATAGTATGAATAGACTTAATGAGTAAAGGGATATGTAAACAATGCCAGAAAAGTCTGATTCTAAGATTAAGGGTAAGAAAGTAACATAGAAAAAGAGGAAAATTCCATATATGTTTATAAGAGCAAGAGAACTGTATTTCGTGGAGAGCTTGCTTTAATCCTTAATTTGAATATTTAATTTAATTATGGCTGTGTTACTTTCACTAATGCTTTCAGTAGCAAAACTGGCGCCCCTTGTGTTTTCATATGGATGTTGATTTTCTCTTGAGTAGTGACCAATTTTGAGTGCCTCAACAACTCAGATAAACTGTAATTATTGGTTCATGTATTGCTGCAATGCACTGGAAGTGAAAGTCATGATGATGTAGAGTCCACAGTGGAAATGAGAGTTACGACAAGATCTCCTTTATCCAAGTTTTGCTCTACCACTGTGGCACGGAGCTCTACTGGTTACCGCCCCAAACCGGTATTCAGTTAAGACATCTTAACTGAACACAGATCAGTTAAGGGATTTGTGCCATGCATACAACACAGAGTAGGTCTGCAGCACCCCAGTCATCTCTGCAGTGGACCTCGATAAACCATACGGGCATGTTGGTGGGCATCTGTCCACAGCCAGCTCCTCAGTCTGTAAACCAGGAGTCCTACCACTGCATTTGCTCAGAGTAATGTTATAGTGCTAAATGATTTAATAGTTGCAGAATCACTTTTGCAATCCCTTTAAAATCTGTTATTTTACAGTGTAAATATCTCTGTTGGTGGTAGTGGTGGCAAATAGGTTGTTGCAAGAGATTAAGAAAGCATTTCCATTATATGGCAGTTGTATCCAGGTGGTGTAATCTGACATTTCTGGTTTTATGTACTCTTTGAACTTGTCACTGATGTAATTTGATGAAATATTTTTTTCATTTGGAAAATAAAGCAGTAGAAACCAATTACTATATGGGGTAAGAAAACAGAATACATCTGCAAAATTGCTGGGTGTTACTTACAGAGGGTCTCTTTATAAAGTTTAATTTGTTAGGTATCCAGCTTTAGGTACAGAAAATAGGTTCTCAGAGTACTAATAAAGAAATAGATAATTTGTGTACTTTGCATGCTTGTCTATCTAAGGAGGTGTCTCTGAAATAAGAATACATATTTCCATTTAAAATATCGAACAGTCAATTTGCAGATTGATATAACATTTCTGTAGTTTATGATTCCATATGTTTACAAATCTATGAATCATTTAAGAAATGACATACTTCTATAGTTAGTATTAGCAGCCTTTTACAGACAGAAAAAGATAACTTTCTGGCTGATACAGTGTTTGGCTAACTCTGGAAAAAAGATTTGCATTCATTAAAATAGAAAAAAAAATATGTAAAGGAAAAACAACTTAGATGAAAAACTGAGTATTTAGATTTCAAAATCTTGACTTATTTTGTGGAACCAATAAATAAATACTATGCTTCATGCTTACCTGACTACACTCTAATGTTGCATCCATGATCTTTCTGCCTGGGTAGGACTTGCTGGTGGTCAAAAATCCCTGTAATGCACCCTGTAATGTTTGTTTTTGTGCCTAGCACCTCTAGGTGCTAGGCAGCATCTGCAGGCGAGGCTTCAGATTTCCATCCTAGCTCCATAAAATGGGTCAGACCTGGGTCAGCCTGTTTCTGTCACAATGCTCCAGGGAGATCTTCCAAAATTTTCTCTTTCCAAACCCATTTTTCAGCAACTGTGATCCAAAAAAGGAAGGGGTTCAGGCTTGAGCAGAGCCTGAATGCTCTCACCTGCCCAGAGTGTTTAGTGCCACAATCAACCGAGCCCACATAAAGCTGATAATTCATTGTAAGGGACAGTGCTCCTTCTGGTGAATAAATAGGTATCTATATTATGCCTTCAAAAATTAGTCAGTCTTCCATCTCCGTAGATCTTTTTACATGTTTTACATGATTTATTTTTTGTGCTACACATTTGTTTTGTGCCATATGTCTATTTCTTCCTCAGAATAAATGTTTCAACAGTCACTTTAAAAGTACAAAAAAAAAATTAGTGTCTGCAGCTGAGCTCTCAAGGGCAATGATCTAATGTGTGGATGAAAGGGAAAAATACTTGATTATGCATTTTGAAACCATTATGATGGACAACAACGGTGGAGAAACGTTTTTAACCTATAAAACTTAATTAAATTTTATCTTCCCCTGTAAAATATTCTGGCTGTGTTCCAAGAAGTTTTTGGGCAGGAATGGCTCCCTCCTCGGTCCCTGTCTTCTCAAACGGCTTGCATGACCCTGTGTTTGGCTCCCTAAGCACACCATGAGAAGGGCTGGGAAGAATCAGGCTGTAGCAGAACAATACTTTCAAGTGTTGTGCTGCTTTAAGTAACCTTGTTGGTGCTGTTTGCTGCTGCCTCTCTCCCTATCACCTTTAATCTGTGTCAGCTCCTGATCAGGTTCATGATGTGTCTGTCTACAGGCAACGCTGTACATGCACATCTTGGTGAGGTGCATGGGGCATGAGTGCAGGAGGAGCAGAGCAGCTCTCCCTCTGAAGGAAAGCGTAAGCAGGACTTTGTCTTTGCTGTACATAGAGCTGGAGATAAAAGACAATGTGGTCTTCCTTGTAAAAAGGACTTTGTAGACCTTTCCTAGCCATGTTCTTGCTACTCGCCTTGTAACCCTCTGTCTTTGAACAGCAATTTACTAGAATCCTTCACTTACCACTATGTAACGTGTATTTATGTCTCGTTCCTTTCACATATTTTGCAGACACGTCACAGATAGGTGATATCTGTTTCTAATGATTTCATATTAAAAGAAATATGGGAAATAGGGAAAAAAAGTACATTCTTCTAATGGAGTTCCCATGCCATAGCAGGCATGGGGAGGAAACCAAAAGGGTGGGTGAAGAGTATTTCAGAATTAATGGCAGGAGATTTTGGCTCAGTATCTATGATAACACTTTGTCATCTCATCCTTCTGACACAACCCTCCAGAGTCACATTGGAGCAATGAATGGAGGAAAATGAATCACAGAAGCCCTTGGCAATTCTTCCTTGCACAAGGCAAACATCAGCTAACAGAAATAAAAGACAAGAATAGATACTCTGATAGAAATTAGAGCAGATGGGAGCTGACTAGGCCTAACTGTATTCTCCCAACATTATAAAACACTCAAATTGTTTTCCTGGTTATTGTCTGATCATTGAAATGCCTATGTAGGCGTGGTTTCTCTCTAAAAATGATTAGCTGTAGTAAATTTCTTTCATTTATATTATTGAGGCATTGAGTGGGAAATCTGTTAAACATTCTTCTGTGATGCTCTGAGAAAAACGTTTGCATTTTGCTTTATGTTACATACCCATTGATATAATACGCAGACCTGAACTGTGTCTGTTTTGAAGAGAGATGTTCATAGACAGTCTGTTCACTGTGCATGAACCTTGCATTTTCCTATCCTTCTGGAATGTAAGTTGTCTTTCTATACAGAATTCCATTTTTCAAAAAATGTTATTTCCACATTTTTCCCCCATCTCTATGAGATTCTCAGACAGCACAGTGAAAATGTAAATAAAATAAGGATGTAGCAATTGTGTTGTCTGATTTTCAAGGACTGTAAAAGGCTACTTCTTTAATCTGAATTCAAGTTAGTCTCACTCTAAATTCAAGGCCAAATAATTTGTCAGCCACAATTTTCAATGTATTCTGTAGCTAGTGGGTAAGTACCGTTATCCTCAGTTCACGTGCATGCCTTAAAGATAGGAACTGAATTTAATATTAGAAAGTGAGTCAGGACCAGAACTAGAACACAAATTTTGTGCATTTAGGTTTGACATTTGAATACAGATGCTGAAACCAAAGCCCTGAGATGCTTCTACAACTACTTCTGTTTCAAGCGTACCACTGAGATGATCCCTGCAATACAAAGATCTTTATATCTGTATTTTTGTGCTAATTTAATGTCTGAGTGAACATCAATGTTGTGTTAGAGAAGACAAAAGTTAAAGAAATTAATTAAAAATAGGGCAAAATTCTGCTATAAATGTAACTCCCTGTAAATCTTGAGGGCAGATGAAATTCTGCCATGTGTGCACAAGGTGTGCTTAGTGCTTGAAGGAAGTTAATCTTAAAATAATTTTATATCTGACAAAAGCAGGTTCTGAAGTGTGTTAGGAGCATTTTTCTTTTCTGGTTCCAGGGTTGCATGTTGTAACTCCAGAACAAACTGAGAAGCAGTTGCATAGCATTTGATACATTTTAGGACATACTTTATCTTCCAGCAAGTTTCATTTGTCATTAGAAAGTCATTTAAAGACTGAATAAGAGCATTTTAAATTCAATTTAATAGCTCAGCTGCTGCACTGAAAAATTCAGAAAAGGTTTTAGTTGAAACCTAGTTGTATTTTTTTACAGTTTGCATTTGATTCTCACTAGACTACAAATTTTCGTTGTTTACTTTAGAGACAGAATAGCTAGAAATATTTTTCTGTTCAAACAAAAGCTCATATTTTGTAGAAACTTTATGGGAATGCATAAAAACATGCAAACGATCTATTTCTGCAGGTCGGCTACTGATGTACTGAAGTTCAGTCTCTGAATTAAGTAGTACTGCATAAGGCAGGGCAAGAGCACAGCAAATAAATGCAACAAGCAATGGAAGAACAGCTGTTTCAGAAGATGGATGTTTTGCTGTAATGATGCTGCTAAGATTATTAATTTATTTAATAGAATTCAGAAAGGATTCATCTGTTAACTGTCACGATTTTATCACTGGGAGCCTGCGGGTTGCCATAGGCTATGGGCATGCTGTTTGCCTGTTAACAACATCCAAGGGGGGTCAACTGACAAATAGCTTTGTTTATTACCGTTTGGTTTATAGTTCAGGATTCGTTTGGAACGTCCCAGCTAACATTTGATCCCTCAGTTTCTTAAGATTGCTGACACCAGCTGTAACAGTAGTCTTTCTTTCCCAGCAAATCTTTCGTCCTTTGATGAGCTTGTTCCTGTAATTGGCCTTACCCCCCTTAGACTTTATTGCTGTTTGTATTGCAAGGGTACCTGCAGAAAACATGACCTTTCTGGTTTAGCCACTGTCCATACACATCACAAAAACATATGTTCTTCAAATGTGTTAGAGGCTGTTTAATACAGTGCAATAGGAGGGTAAAATCCACCATGCAAGGAGCACAAGGTAACAATGATAACAATTAATGTAATAAGCCATCTGCCTCTAGTCACTATCAAGGAGTTTAATAGTAAGCTTATTTTCAAACATTGTGAGAAAAGAGATGAGATTTTTTCTTACATATTTGATGACATTCATATGATGTGATTTTTTTTCTCCACTACACCTTCGCTGTCTTTTTGTTTTGGTCTTCTCATTCTTTCAATGCCATGTACTAAACAGCTTTTTCCACAGTAGTGACAACTGCCTTAAAATATGCTGGTATCATTTGGAGGCAGAGGGCTGAAGGTGACAGTAATTTATCCTGCCACATGTACTGATGGCATCCATATATAATCTCAGTTGCAAGCAGTTATTGATTGTAATCTGGGGCTGTAATTCAAGAGGTCTGATTGAATACAAGTGGTGATAATTATTATTATGAAGAAAAATATTATTATTATGAAGAAGAAAAAAATACCAGAAAGTGTCAACAGAGTCATGATTCCTGTATCACCTGAAAACTGTGTCAGCTAGCACCCTGTGATTTGATTTCTGAGAAGCTAATGGAAAAAGAAGTGGTAATTTCTTGTTCATTATTCTTTATTTTTCTCTTTCCTGTTCATATAAAATTTTGTTGGAAATATAGGAGCTTTGAATGTCTATCCTTCACCTCTCCTATCATAAATCTGTCATGCCTTTAGAGAATAATTTTATTTTAATTTCAAGTGTTTTGTTTGTAAAAATTCTGTGGAATGTAAGTAGCATGGCAATGCAAGCCACGTCATTAGGATCAGCTTTCCATTGAGTCTCAGGCAGATATTCAGCCAGCTGAATTCTCTTTGTGCTTGTTGAAATAAGGTACGGTGATTCATAAAACTAAAAAGCCATGAGTTGTGGGAATCACGCATATATATGAACTTAGCAATTAAGAAAGAGAATTAAACTTAAGTTTAGTGAATTCCTGAAAGAAAAACAAAGAAAGCGGGAGTGCTGGAAAAAAATAATAAATAAAATAAAAATGGCAGCTTCATATTTGTGAAAGAAAACATTTTAGGCAGATTTTTCAGATTTTCTAAATCTGATACCCATGCCTTTACAAGGTTCAAACCCGTTATCACAAGCAAAAATACCTGGTGTCACAGTCCCAAGACAGGGTTGAATTTTAACCTATAGCTTGAGCACCCATTGTTGGGCAGCTCTGCCGATGTCCTTGTCATTGCTCATCTTCTCTTCCATCTTCCCATATTCCCTGCAAAGTAAATAGCACAAAACTGCGACAAAGGAATTTATTCTGACTTACATATTGCAAACTAGTGAAAGAAACGTAGCAGAATTTAAAAGCAGTGACAAGTACTGTGTCAGCCTGAAAAACAGCTGTACCCATGAAAATTAATCAGAACTCAAATGACCTCTTAGCACTGTGCCTTGAAAAGCGGAGTAAAATCTGTCAGTCTTAGGTCTTAGAAGACCTCTGCTGCAGGTGGCAAGGCATATGATCCTATCCCTGTGAACTAGCTTTTTGGATACACCTTTGTGTGGAAAGTTAAGCTTGCAGAAAATGGCAGCTAGTTTGTCAGTAGGGTCAAAGAGCATAATTTAGCCATTCAAAGCTATTGTTACAAATGTACTAGGAAGAAATAAATGCATTTAAGCAATGGTCAGTATACTACAATATTTTTACTCTTATTGAAGTGAATGGCTTTTATTATAAACATTGTGTGGATGCTAATTACAAAGCTAAAAGAAGACCTGTGTATTTTTTTTCAGACCCACGTATGTTTTCTTGTGCTGCACTGGCTCTTCCAGAGCAGTTCAGTGAGGAAACACTTGACTGGTCAGGGTGAAACCCATTTTTATTTTTTATTTTTATTTATTATTATTTTTTTAAAATTCCTTCATCTCTCCTGTGGCATTTTGCATTCATTGGGTTATGAAGTAACTTAAAATAGTTTTTCCTCTATCAAAAATTGGAAAAAAAATAAATAAAATAAAACAAATCTGTTCAAATGATTGGGGGACAAAGTCGTGTTGTTTAACACAGTAAGGAACATGGCACATTTGAACATTAACTGTATTCTTGGGAATTTTCTGTAGATACTCCCTTTAAGTAAATAGCCTTATCTGTGTATATATGTGCATGCACACACAAAAATATTGACCTATATTTCACTGTTGTTGTGTCTTTTCCCTGTTAAATGACAGTGTTCTGTGAAAGTCCTATAAAACACCTGGCAGTTAGAGTGTTAGCATGTACTCTGTATTTCTAAACTTTTTTTTTTTTTTTTTTTTTTTTACAGATATTTAGAACACAGACGAGGTGATAGATAAAGCATTAGGGTCCAATATCTTTTGCTTCCTTTGTCTTAAAAAAAGGTAGGTTTAGAGAGCCCTCTCAACCTCTAGAATATCATGATATCATTTAAAATAACACCGTGAGAGCATTGAGCTCTCCTAAAAATGAGAGATGCAGGACTGTACCTTAAACTTGGTGTGGTGGAGGTGGGTGCAGTCAGCTCTACACCTGGATTTCTGGTGTGTCCCTCAGGCTGATCTGTGCTATGCTTATTACTGCAGGCTGAGTCTTTCTGAATAAGAAAAATGTTACTTATTTTGTAATGTATTTGATATAATAGATTAACTACAGTAATGAAATCCTACTCTGAATTTGCCAAAGCATTATGGATGTTCAGGTCCTATGCTTCAGTGTGGGCTTGTTTCTGCTTGTCACTCCTTAGGGAGATCTGGCTTATTTACTGGACAGATGGGGGAAAAACCATGAAGGGGTGCTTAAGGAAAGGTTAAGGGTGGAGAGAGAGCAAATCTACAATGTGAGTCCAGGAGTCAATGGTATCAGCCTGTTACTTACTTATTCTGTCTTCTGATTCTCTACCTAGATTAAGAAAATGATAATATCTGAAGAGAGTTTTGTTTTGTTTTGTTGTTTGTGAAGGATGAGAGGAGAAGACTCATCTGCATAAATTTCATCTATAGTGTAATACAGCAGAGCCTAGTTTAAGTGTTAATCATGTTTTTGTATTATTTGTAAAATTTTGTCTGAGACAACATAAAGAATATTGTCTCATTAAGAAATCTGGCATTATTACTGTGACAGTAATCACATTTTCATTCTATTTTCATAACGAAATCTTCAAAGTAGCTCGAGAAATATTCATTACTGATTCAGGCCTCAACATGCAAGTGAATAGCTGTATCAGCACTGTCATATATAATTTCAGCAATGCTATCAAGCACAAGAGAAGTTTAGCTAACTGCAGAATGAAAACAATGGAACGCTGGATAAGATTAATGCAAATGTTCCTTTAGAAGAAAATAAGCATCTTAGAAACCAAACAAAGCAAATGGTAATTTTTTATTAAAGTAGTAAATGCTGCTGTTTTATTGTTTGCTATTGATAAATTCTTTCCTTAAGGCTTGTAGTCCCATGGATTTTAAAGATTATTTTTAATATATTTTTGCTCAGAGGGATTTCTCTAGGAACAATGCAAAGGAAACAAATTCAATAATTTGGTTACAGTTTCCATGTTTAAAAACAATTTTGGATTCTATCTTTATTTCTGTTATCCGTTTGGAAGTTTCTTTTTATCAGTATTAGATGATGACTCCAAACTCTGAAACCTTTGCCTACAGTGAGAGTCTTTTTGTGTTGCTTCCACTTCCTCATGTGCCAGACCTAAACACACACACACACATCTCATATATAATAAGTATATATAATATATATATAATATATATATATACATATGTATATATGTGTAGTTTTTTTTTCCTTTTTTTTTTTTTTTTTCATGGTATGAGCTTCATCAGTAGTGAAACAGAATGACGTTTCCAAAGTGTTCCTGTTTTTGAGTACACAAGTGCTTTTAAAGATACCTATCTTGCTTTGTTCCACTTTCATCGGCTTAGGTGACATTGCCCTCATCATCCCTGTTGGTCTGCAGTTAGATAAGGAGCAATGGTTAAGCATGTGACACAGTCTACCTTGTCCTTGTGTTAATTAGTGAAAATGAGGCAGACTACAGCCCCTGCTGTAAAAATTCATTTTTATCCATTAGTGAAGGGCAAACTTCAAAGGAGATCGAGGTTTTGCCAATTCAGGAATAAAAATGTGATACTCCAGGGTATTACAACTCAGTGGCGAACTGTTTGGCAGAGATGTGGAATGGCACAACTGCAAACTGAGAAGCATAATGAGGGGGTGACCACAGTCACTTGTGAAGAGCTGGGGAAGCATACGGCTGCCCTAGGAGTGGAGCACCCAGTCATTCTCTGAGACTTGCTGGAAGAAGGTGGTGAGATCATGGTGATGATGAGCAGCTTGAATTGGCTCAAGCAATGGGGAGAAAATTTGTTTTTCCCTCTACAGTTCCACCGGGTTGTTTTTTGTTAGTTTTCCATTTCTTTCATTAACCCAGGAGCAGCAGTTTTTCTACTGAAGTTAGAAATACAATTTTAAACTTATCAGATACTGTGGAGTTGCAAAGAGAATGAAGAAAACTGGGAAATGAGTCCTCTTTCTTTAATTTTCATACCCAAAGGATAAAAGAGGGGCAGGAGAAGGAAGGTAAAATGTATCCCCACCATGTCATTCATTACCCACTCCAGGCTGCATAGTGGTTATGCAACCCTGAGTCCTGACATGCCTGCATATTATTCCACCTTTTCAGTGTTATTTTTTATCAGGATAGAATTTAACCTTAAGCTACTGGGTTGGGATTCAGTAAACTGCTTGAAGGGGGAGAAAGAGGCAATGGTGGATATGTCCTGTTTTTTTCCTGATGGAGCCACCAAATAAAGGAGTTGGAATTGGCAGTACTAACATTTTAAAACCTGAGATGAAATGTACCTTCACAAAAAGTAGTTAAAATATTTTCATACTAAATCCTTTTTCTGGTATTGTTCCAAGTTAAGCTTTTGCTGTCACTTCAGTGACAATACAGCAATGCAAATCAGCATATGGTTTTGGAATGTGAAGGAGAGGAGTATTGCTTTCTAAATCATATTTATTGTTGTCAAAGATCACCTTGATAAGTACAGCTATACCCATAATATATAAATCCATAATACAAATCTGCTATGCAAGCTAAAACTATGCTTTTGATTACTCACATGGGGATCAACCAAGTTTTACTTCAGAATGCAGTAATTTTTTTTGAATATTGAAATTCATACACAACACCATGGTATGTCCTGATTGTAACCTTGTCTGGCAAAAAAAAACACACAACAATTACAACTTGTTCTTGTTTGTTGTCCTGCAGTTATCACCATGGTCTAATGTGATGTTACATTCTTAGCAGCTGATTGTGCAGCCTGGAGACCTGGTGGTCTTCCAACAGAGCAGGCACAAATTTTCTATGACTCTCCACGTCTCTGCTGTTTTCCCTCTGGAATCTTAGTCTTCTGTGGGTTGTGGTTTTAGGGTTTTTGTCTACTTAATATTTAATGATAGTTACAGCAAATGGAAAAACTTGTGACACTTCTTGTTACTGAAGAAATGGTTGCAGATTTACTCTGCAATGTAGTGAGGTGATATTTAGAGCTGCTGTAAAGATTTATCTGCTTTTTGCCCTTAAAATTAATTTTTCATGATGACTGCAGTACTATTTCTTTTACAAATATTTAAAGAAGTCAAATTAAATAGGTGGAGTGGGAAGAAACAGTGAAGTGTGTTTAGCAACAAAACCCCACGTTGGAATGCTGGAGATTTCATAAATCATATTGTATGCTCAGCTGTTTGTGATAGCAAAATAGTCCTAGGCTAAAATAAACATTATGGGGTTCTGTAAAGCAAAGAAATATAAGGAACTGTTACAAGCACTAATAGGGATTGTGTTTAGAAAGGTATGAAAAAAGAGAAGGAAAGTTTAGGAATCAAAACTTGTTCTGTTGTTTGTATGAAAAGCTTCACTTTTTTTGAGATAAATAATTTTACCTTAGCGCCAGTTTATTTTTTCTGACATTACTTCTGAAACTGTAGTAAAGCAGCAGTTTTCGTGTAACATTCTCCATGCATCAGAGCCTGCTGGTGGTCCAGCTCAAGAGGCTTTGTCAAGTTTTACATTACTTCCCAGCTCAGTGCCAACAGACGAAATAGTTGCTTTCCCAGTGTTTAAGTTTTGGTGAATTTACTGCACACATTGCACAGGAAAGCTGTATCTTTGTTATTCAAATGCTGTACTTGATTTTGACTGGGAAGTACGAAATACACGAGAGACTCTGTTCAGTTGCAGATATACTGCAGCTCTCATGATGAGATGCTGGGCAGGAGCTAATGGAAGACCCTTTCTTTTGGATCAGAGCTTGGAAGATGCACACTGGGTGACTTCAAAAAGAAAAAAAACAGAGACCTCATTTATTCTGTATCTGTTGTGCTGAGTATTGTTGAATGTTTCTCCTCAGATCTTCAGGTTCTTTGGCTTCTTTTTAAGTTCCTTCTTCAACCATTGCCAGCGCACCCGAGCACCTGTGCAGCAGCCTTGGATTTTGTTTCCAGCTTGTAGGGCTTGTGCTGGGCTTGCACATCAGCTGGGTGAGGAGGACACAGCCACACGTGGCTGCCTGTGCTGCTGCAAGGTGCTGGGTGCTCTGCCCTGCCAGAAATGGCCCCAGTGCTGGATGGCCCCAGTGTGTGCCGTATTTTGGGCACTGGTGTGCATAGTTTCCTGAACCAATAACTGAAGCAGTACCTTCCTGTTTTCTTAGTGCAGGCTTCCTTGAACACAGAAAGCTCTGAGCTTTAAAAATCCTTTTTATTTTTTTTCCCCATCTTTCTAAATTTAGTTCTCCAAGAGCCTGTGTTGTGCCACGTCTGTGTGCTGACTGGAGCAGTGTTTCTCCACATCTGTCAGCTACTGAGCTCCTTTTTGTTTCAAGGCTGACCTCTAGAAAGGAACAGATCCCACTTCACTCCTCACACTGTTTTAAACAATTTAGGGAAGAGCAAACATTACTTTGCCTCCTGAATCTTCTGCCAAGTTTCACTACTGCCAGTCACTCCTAGGTTTTGTTATTCCTGATTTCTTTCCTTTCCTCAGGGTAGGGCTTTCAAAAACAGTGCAGGGCTGTGATGTTTCTGAGTTGATTTTTTTAGGGAAGCACACACGATACAATGGCTATGTAGGGCTGTTTGAAATTGCAGGGATCACTGGGAAACATTCATAGAGGAAAATTGTTCTTGCTACCTCTTTTTTTTTCTAAGAAAGCCATGGTTTGCCTCTGTTTATCCTCTGTGTTTGTTTTTTTTTTTTCCCCCATGGTATGTTTTGTAATGATCCCTTAAAATAAAGCTGTTGGTAACAGAAAAAGAAAGGATTAAACAACGCTAAGTAGGACCTCAGTTAAGAGTTGAAAAGGAAAAATTAGAAGAGCAGAATATCAAAACAAGTGAATTGTAACAAAATTTCAACAAACATGGTGCACAGGAAGAGATGAAAGGTTTGTGTATGTGTGCGTGTATGTCTTTCTGGTATATTTGTCACATACTGAAAATCCAGCATTGCTCAAAAGGAAGCAGTCCCACATAATGAAAGCATAAAGATATAACTAAAATGCCTTGCAAATAGTTGTATGAATAATGGCACCAAGAGTACGGGAAAGAGGGGCTGGTGAGTCTGAAGTAACAAGAACTGTGGCAGTGCTTAGAAAACTGAGAAACTGAGATGTCCATGTAAACATAATGGCAACTGAAGAAAGCACATCAGTGGTAGGGCCCAGTAGGAAATTATTTGGCTGTTAATTAATTTATTTATTTTTGGTAATTCAGTTTCTAAAATTGGGAAGTATTTAAGTGCCTACACACTTGATTAAATGGTGGGAGGAAAAAAAAAATCACAAAAAATGAATTAGCTTTAAATAGGACAGAAAATCGATCTGTTACCTGGTAAGATATTGTGTTAACTAGTAAAATAGTGTGATACATGTCAGAAAATAAGGAATATAATGTAGGAGAAATATACTATGAGGAACAAACCACTTGAGTACAATTAAAGGTGATTTGATAAGAAAAACATAATTGTTTTGTACTCAATAAGAGTCTTGGCTAGTATATTCTCAGCCAGTGAAAGGAATGTGTGTTGCCTTCAGGCAATCCCAGCCTCTCCTGTAATTTGAAACTAATCTGGACAAAGCACAGAGACATTTGTCACATGGCCTAGTTCAGTTCCAGAAGTGATGGAGGATGGCTTAGGTGACCTGAATATGCTTACTGTATCTCAAACTTTTATAATTCCATTAAAAGTGTTTTCCTCCCTGTGATTGAGCAATGTAGACATGTCTCTAATCTGTATTCCTCCATCTTGTCCTGAAGGAAGTAGAGATGCTGTCTGGGAAGTAAGTACACTCGTGGTCATGCTCCCTCACAGCAGTTCTATTTCTAGGACCTCCAGTTAGTTTTCCCCAATATCATTTGTTCAAACATGACATTTGTCTGCTATCTCCAGAGCCCAGCTTTCACATTTGCAGAGACTTTAGCATTAAGGACTATGCCAAGGCTCGTATCAGTCTGATTCCGTGCTTATCAACACAGCCCATCCCTTATCCATGACTGTAAACTGTTGCAGATGTCTGGCACACAGTGGAACAATCCTGAAATATTACCGGGTAAAGGCACTTTTATCTGCTTGCCTTATACATTTTCTGATAAACACATAGGATGTGTCATTTTATTATTTTAACTAATTATAATGCATGTATATTAGAAAGTAGAGTTACACATTATGAGGTGAACACTGTACTGCATGAGCAAATAATTTATGCTGTTTCTTGAGAAGTGAAAATGTTGTACCTTCAGATTTAACAGTGAACTTCTTCATCTTCTGATTTTATCTGATTAGTTTGTTATGTCTAATGCTTTTATCTGAATTTTACTATTAGTCAGCTTTCTGACATCCCGTCCTATGACTTTTCTTTTAAAATTCTGTAACCAAGCAGCTGTAATTACAGCAACAAATGCAGCACACAAATTACACTTGATAAGAGAGTAGGGAGGCAGGGCAGTTTGGCCAAACTACCTGGTTTTCCTGTGAACTGTCATGCTTTTCCAGATTTCATCATAACAAAATTACAAAATTTGCTCAGTTGTTGTTAGCACAATGGCCTTAAAATTAATTATTGATGTAATAATTATTCATTTCCCTGAGGTGCAGGTTAAATGCTGTAAACAGTAGAAATATGAGCCAATATTAGCATTGACACATGTTTAGAGCATTGATTTTACATCTCCTCAGCCCAGTTTGCAATATATTTGTTCAGAGTAGTTAACCCGGCAAAGTGCAAGTATTTCTTTTCTGCCTTAATGTTGAGCTAAAACGTTAGTGGGAAAGTCACTGAGAAGCTTCTTTTTTCAGCTTTCTCTCCTACATCATTTTCCTCCTTTCCTTTCTAATCTGCAGTTGGCTTCTTTTACTGCCTGCTTCTTCCCTACTGGCTCTGAGTGCAGGCACCCTGGAACAGACTAATGGTCCATCAGGTCCATTATCCATCACTGGTGGTGACCTGTACCTGGGATCTGGTGCACTTTGTGATTTTTTTGTTTTGTTTTGTTTTGTTATTTTGGCCTTGATGCTTGCCAGAGAATCGTTTTGCTATACAAAAGCATTAAGAATTCACAGCTTTTGATTTAGGAAAAAAAAAAGAAAAAGAAAAGGTTTAGACCTTCCTGTTAAATAGAAATCATTTTGAATACCAACTGAAGGTGAATTGTAGCAGCTCTGTGTGCCTGAGTCTGCTGGTATTGTAATGCTGTAAAAACATCTTTACAGTTCTGGTAGGTTTGACTTCAAAATGTAGAGGTCACATTATAAATAACACTGTGACCACAACATCTGATTCCTTCCTTTGACTTTTAATATCAAATTTCTCCTGCTGAAGAATCTTACACCTACTGTAGTGCCGGTGTCCAAGGGACCAGAAATCCCAGTTTTGTTTTGGACACTTTTGTTTCACGTGCACATGATCTGTGTGCAGGTACTTTGCAAGCTGCTGCTGACAAAAGCTTTATTTTTCCCTATCATATGTGGTTGTGGTGTTGCATCTCACAGGTTAAAGGGGTGCTACATTTGGAGAAATTTATTTTTTATTGAGACTGATATTTTATGACCTTATCTCTGTGAAGGCAGATTTCTTGATTATCACCACACCTTTTTACCAAACATTATATACAAGTTGGAAGTGAACAAATACAAAATGGTCTCCTCTACCCCTAGAAATGCGATGATTGTAAAGAACAATGTCTCATGTTCCTCCCTGTGAGGAACCTCATGGAGGTACTGGGTTCCTTGGGACAATTTGGCTTCTTGGGAAGCTCTTAAATACAGCTCTTGAGCTGTATTTGACTGGTTTGCTTGGAAGCTTGTTCTCCACAAAAAGCAGTGTTCCCAGAGAGCTGTCCTAGAGGTTGAATAATTTAACCCAAATCTCCAGAGAACAAAGCCTGCCCCCCTAATAGCTGAGCTGAGCAGTTGGGTGTTGGTGTGGGCTGTGAAAGAGTTTAGCTCTCTTTTGCACAGGTACTTAAAAGGGATGGTTCCTGCTTTTCTCCAAGGAGGATGAGTTGATTGTGCATATCTGAGAGAGATGTATGTACAAAGCACAGAAAATAGCATTTTTTATACTTTTCTGCTAACTATTTTTGTGCTAGAGCAAGGTCTGTGTGTAGTGCACAAAGTCGGTCATTTAGCCGGCACATATTGCAAAGTATTTCTTTCTGTTTAGGATGATGTATGCTGAGTCCTGAATGGATTGTCCCTTTTCTTGATGAAACAAATGGAGACTGTCAATAAGTGAAGCAGAGATAAGATAGATAGTGGCTTGTTAGTGATTTGGGAGTGAGGTGATATGGCACAATAGATTAATGCTTTGCCTTCATTTGTTGACATTTAATCTCTAGATTTTGGTTTGTATTCAGTGCACAGAGTAACTGAAAATCTCCCATTTGATACTTGTGAAGTTGATATTGGACTCTGACTTGGAATCAGCTTACTTGATCTTTAGTATTTCATTTTTCTTAATAGGTGTTTTAATCTTTGCTTCTGAAAATGGACATAATTTCACCATTTTCCCTCCGGGGGATTCAGTAGTTATGGCTCCATACTATATCCTCTCTTTTTTGACCTTCTTCCTCCTTTCTCTTGTGAGTCTGGTCAGGGCCCCTGTGGTTTTGCTGCATTTCCTAGGTCCTTCCTTGCATCAGTCCTGCATCTAAAGAGAGTAAGGACCCTGAAGCAAGGGGGCAGTTCCATTTCTGGCCATAAGATGGATGAGAGTGCCGATGGATGAGAAGCAGGCATAAGAAGAGCTAAGTGGTATCAGTGGTGTGGGTATGAATCTCAGAAGGATATAGGGTTGTACTATTTTACTGAAATGCTCTTTGTAACAATGTGTTGCTGAGCTGATCATGAATTCAAGTTGGGAGACACAGCACTTCTACTTACAACTGCTGCCAGAAGCATCCATGGCAGGCTCTTTGCATAAGATAACCATTACACATGCAGCTTGCATTTGAGAGAAGCCATCTTACAATCACTGATGATCAAAGTTGTTTTTATGCAAAGAATTTGTGCAGTTTGGGCAGTAATAACTGTGAGTGCAGCCTCCTCGTTTCTGTTCCAACAAGCTTCATTAAGCTCCAGGGAATCTACATCCAATACTGAACTAGAAAGAGCAATTAACTCTGCAGATGTGGTGAAGGCTGCCAGCCCTGTTGATGCATTTGATGATGACCCTTCTCTTCTGGGAACTGCCCCTGCCTTTAAGAAATTTCCTACTTGCCAATGACTAGATGACCTCTTCCACCACAGGAGGACAAACTGGATGGCAGAGAGTGAGGCTGAGCATGGGCTGTGACCGCATGCAGAGAGGGAGAGGGAGCTGTATAATGCTTCCTCTTCCCAGCACATCTTTTGTGCACAAACGATGGTGGTAGTCACAATTGTTCCTATCCAGCACACAATTGTCTTTACCATTGCCAAGGGTTTACAGGCACAATAGATCTCTTATAAAAGAAACGGAGTGGCAAAATCAGGAAACTGATCTCTACTGGCACGGAGCAGCATACCGACGAGCCCTGTGCAGCATGTTGCTGCAGCGTGTCGTGCTTAGAGCTGATGTTCTTATTAACCTAGAAAACATCAGCTGAGGCAAAGAGCCAGTTTGTTCTTATATTTTCTGTGATGAAAACAGACTCCTAGATATTATCTTCTCATAATACAAAATAAATGAATAACTATTTCATGCTCTGGATCAATGTACAAATAACATCTTGCAAGGATGACCCCTTTCCTTTGAAAACAACCAGCACTTATATCTTTTTTATTTCAACCAAACTTTCCTAACCATGTGTATGTCTTCTGCAGCAGATTTTTCTGATGTTAATATGCATTACTATATCTGAAGATTAATTCTTCTAGTCTCCCCTAAATCAACCTTTTGTGTGCAGAAGAATGCTAATAGATTTTGTTTCTAAATCTTCTAATGTACCATGAAAAACTCTGCTATGTGGCTGACTTCTGCCTGTTAAATATTCAGATTAGTGTATTTGTCTGCACAGCTGATTTGCAGTTGTATAGGATATGTAGCTACACAGCTATTGTAAATACTGCAAAATCCCATAATCACTAGAAAAAGCCTGAAAAATCTCTTAAAAGACTACTTAAAATAAAACTTCATGAGGTTTCCACTCAGTTCTGCTTGATTTGTTTTTAAAAAACATAGGTCACATTCCTTGTTGTGTGTAGAGCTATATATACACCATATCTTCAACAGCCTCAGATTTATTTTGACCTCCCTAAGATCAAAATCTATTATTGTTCTCCTAGGCTGCCATTCTTCTAGTTCTTAGGAAGGTCAGTTAGGATAGTTGTCTCCATACATCATCTCTTAGGAGTTTAAGTTTTAAGTTCAGCACTGTTTTCTCCATTCCCAGAACCACTTGTAATGATGATTTCCATGGGCTATCTGAAAAACTGTGTGGAGATCAGCAGTCTGTCTTCCTCGCTGCTGTCTGCTACATTCTCTCTTTTCCAGCCTCTCCTTGGGAGCCTACCATGTCCTGGGCATCCACCCTCAGGGAGCTGGGGGATGAGTGGCTCTAATGTTGCCTTCTTGATCGTTTCCTCAGGTTAATGAATATGTTTGTGGCTTTGGTGCTGGTAATCTTCTCTGGTCCTTGCTATTGCCAGGGAAGGAGAGGCCACCTCTTGGCGGCTAGGTGCTTATCTGCGTTTTTCCTCTGCAGATCCTGGATCCAGCACCAAGATTTTATCAGAGTTTATAGAAATGTTTCTAGTCCCAAATCATAACCTCCTTATGTCTGATGCTACTGGGTTTCTTATAATGGCTGATCCATAAAATGTGATAACGACATTAGAGGGCTGATAATGACATTCTAGCTGCTGAAACTCCCCAATAGCAAATCACGAGCTCAACCTTAGACATAGAGACCTTGACTTATGTGTTTTGATTCCAAAAATATATATGAAACCTTGAGCAATACCATTTAGCAGTATGCATTTAACACTTTGTAGAGGATCCTCCTTTGAGGACTTCCTTTCTCCATTAGCCACAGTACAATCTGGAAAGCAGGATAAGCAGAGATGCTTTTCTTGTATTCTGTATCATAATTTTTATTTCTGTACTAGCTATTTGCAGTGTTGTAATTCTTTGTAGCACTATCTGAAAAAAAAAAAAATCCTACATTAAATTGCTTTATTTAAAAGTTCTTTAATTATATCTCTTTTGGGTTTTGGTTTCTGAGTTTTATTATTTTTTTCCCCAGTATTTTTGCACTCCACTCCTTAAGATTATTTTTTTTCCCCTGCAATCCTTGCCCTAATCTAATGTGCAGTTTGAATTAAGGCACACAGCTATGAGAGTCTAGACTCCTATAACAATATGGCATTGCCTGTAGAAGGACCAAAATGGGAAGAAAACAGGATTCTAAAACAGATTTTGCTCCAGTGCAGATTTGATAAACAAAGTCTGCCAAAATATTTGTAATGCTGATTACAGGAAGGCTTGCAGAAATGAGCAAAAAAAGGTCATTTGCTGCTTTCTTGTGATGTTCATGACTCATTAATCAGAATGCAGAGTTTGCATTCATAATTTCTCTAATCAGATAGTGAAGTTGTGAAGGAGCAGGGAGCATAAAACTATATCACAGTTTTAATACTAAAATGGTTGGATATGTGTCAATTTGGCATAAATCGGAGATTTGTAGAGGTCATGCTTTTCTCCAGCAGGGTGGAGAGGCAGTACTCCCCTACACTCCCTAGCAGTTGATTTAAAGTTGAATTACTGCTACAGTGAAAACTGTAAGTCCTTTGGTCTTTGAGGTCAGTGCCGTGATGCAGCAGAATATAGATAAGGAAGAGAGGAAAAACTTAAAGGAATGTGGGTATTCTTTTAAAGTTTCAAAAATCCCTTTCTGCAAAAGAAGGTAAATCCCATGCAGATGGCATTTTTTATTTAAAGGCTTAATCTATTAACTAAGAATTTGGAAGCCACTTAGACGATGCTTTGCCTAGGTCCTTTGACATGGAGAAGCATATGGCTGTGATTTAGTTTTGAACATGCAGAGAGCAGGTAAGTAAACCTGTTTACTTTATTTATTTATTTTCTCCTATGACTACGTTAACTGTATTGACATCAGCCTAACAAGTCCCTGTCCAGCTTCTGGACATTCACGCCAACCTAAATTATTGTATGATTCTGTGACAATGCTTTTATTTCACCTTAAAAGCAAGGCAAGCATTTTAGGGAGAAAAAAAAAAAAGTCATTGCAAAATGTGAATTGGTTAAGAATTCATGTTTGAATAAAATACATCTACAGAGAATTAATGCTGTTGACCTTTTAACGTAAACCCTCTGTTCCCTACAGTCAGTTCAGAGTGCACATTTAGTAGGCTACATGTCTTTATGTGATTCATTAATCTTATGGCTGCATAGGTAAGACAACACCAATAAAATTTTAGGAGACTCTTGGGAGTACCAAATTAATATGTCTGAGTGCTGCCAATTTTAATTTATATAATACATTCTCTTTTATATAGTAGATCTTCAGTTTATTTCTGGTTATTTTGAATAGAAAATTCTCCTTTTCAGAGTGAGGAGAGCCCATGAGGACCTGTTGGACTTCTAGTCCACTATGAGGTTATAGGTTGAATGGCAGTTAGTGAAGATACTGCCATAGGTGGCCACTTGTATGTGTTTTCTCAATTCAGTTTGGCCTGTTCTTTTGATTTTTGCTGCTTGCTGTCCTAAATATTTTATTGAATATTTGTACAGATCCTTTAAAGAAATACTAAAGTCCAGCTAGCTTAGATACAATGACAACAGGAGCCTGCTGCTGGTCCAGTATATTTGTTTCAAAACTATAGAAATAAAATGAACAACAAAAAAATACATATAAAACTGATTTTTACATTAATGAATCTATATACATGTACACAGTTTGAAAAAAAGAAATCCAGGTAGCAGGAAAGGCCTCAGTGCGTCCCTCTTCTTTTGCCTTGTCCACCACCTTACTGTGTGGTGAGCACACAGTGAAATTTCATTGCTAGCTGTGGAGGGGAGCCTGCTAAATCATTAGGGAGCTCTGTCTACATTGCTCTCTGTCCTTTCCTGCTGCCTTTTGAACTTCAGTTAATGTGTGAATGTGTGCAGCTGCTGACTTCCTCCCTTTCTGACATTAAATTGAATGAGGGCAATTTTTCTGAGGAAACCTGGGTGATTGAGAGGTTTGCAGATGTCAGGTCTGCTCATGGCAACATTGCTCCCAGGTGCAGGCTGCTGGTGTCTGTATTTCCCCTGTGTGCTTGGGGTGCCGCCTGCTAACAGGTCCTGCTGGCAGTGTCATGTGCGTTTTGTAAGATTTATTTAAAATGGGAAGTAATTTTTCCTTTGAAGCTTCTGACAGCTGGGGAGATAGTTTGCAAGCTTTCCACAAACAGTTGATAAGCTATTGGAGCTGTTATGTGCATTATTTCAAGCCAATATTGTTTACACCTAATGGATACAATTCAGTGTTTCATAATAATGAATATTTAGAGTGACTCTGCTATGCATTTTAAGAAAGATTTTTTTTTTAAATTATTTTCAATACTGTGAAGGAATGCATAATATTTGCAAGAGAAATTACTAAATTTAGTCTTTTATGTCAAGAGATTTATAAAAATTATGGAAATCAATTTAATAAATGAAAATGATACTTCAACCTCATTATTAATAATCATTTTTTGCTCTATCTTTCACTCGGATTCTGACCTCAAGTTTTATCATAGCTGTGTTCTGATTTCAGCAGTAATTACTCTTGACTCTAGACAGTACAGAAAGATTCAGAACTGGCTCTCAGTTCCATAACCCAAGACAAAATGCCAGCCTGAAAACCAACTCTTTTTTTTTTTTTTTTTTTAATCAGGATCAAGCAGGAATACTTCTCATCTCACACAGTGAATCTAGCCATTCAAAAAGCTAAGCAGGATAGGGGCAATTTTAAGCACTTCTGAAAATGTCTGGGTTTTATGGTGTTCACCAGGAATGCCCAGGGCAACACACTGCGATGGTGACTGTTCTGAACAGCAACTTCCTGAGATGAATCCCTGGCATGAGCATAGCAGGGCTTTGTGCTGCCCCACCATGATGAAGAGATCCATGTAGTGAAGAGCTATTGCTGTGCGTGTTGACTAAATGTTCTTTGTCTTTGTATAGATATGGAGCGTTATGGATGTTTTTGCATCTTTTTTTTTTTTTTTTTTTTTCTCTTTAATGTGAGTATAATAATTCTAAACTTCTTTACATGTTTTAAGAATCAAGTTTGATGACAGAAATTTGTAGAAAAGACAGAAAGGTAAAGATTTGACCTGCACAGTAAGCAAGAATTTTGTAGACAAAGATGCATATCTAGACCACTTGTATGCACTAATTATGCATCAACAACCTCTTCTGGCTTCATCCATTTGCAGTGTTGAGGTTTTAACAAATCACATTCATTTCACAAGGCTGCTTAATGTTCTCCTTGATGTGCAAACCTTTGGAAACATTGAATATCTTCTCATGTTCTCATTGATGCGCTAATCAGCTAAAGGACACACACATGTTTTGTTATAAGAACAAACAAAGTGCATCTGCTTGAGGGATCAGAGAAAGATACAAGGTTTGACAGCTGTAGCCTTCTAAAACAGACTGGACTAAAATGAAATTTTACAGAACGAGCTGTTACTGTTGTGATAATCGTTTTTCATCTAAATAACATTTGCACCAAAGACATCTCTGAAACAGTGACATTTTAATAAGATATCTGCATGTTTGCATTTGTGTAGTAATATAGTGGAGCTACAAATGCTCCATCAAGATCTAAAAATTGATTTTGCGATATGTCAGGAGAATATAAATGAGATAAACTAGAAATTAAAATGCTAAGGCTCAATAATAAAAAATAATAAGCTAAAGCACAGAGGTGAGAAAGCAATTATGGTATCATATTTACTTTGTATCAACTTAAGCCCCACAAAGCTAAAATGTTACTCTTATCCAGAGGTTTCAGAAATTTCACTACGTTTTTTTTTCCAAGAACCATGATTTTTCCCTGAAAAATGTTCTTTGAAGTAACAAACATTTTGTTTTTAAATGTCTCATTCCAGTGGTAATTAACTCCATTCTTAATAAAACATTATAAATCCCCCCTTCCAATACAGTCGATCTTAGCCATAGTTTAATTTCTAATAAGTGAAGGATATTTTTTTAACATAAAAATATCATTTCCATGATTAAAGGGTCCCTAATATCCATGTATTCTTACCAAGATGTGAATGTACTCTTGCTTTTTTTGCCTAGCCTCCCTTCCTATCTTTTTGTATCTAATCTTGAATGCTGTCTCATGCTTTCCCATCAAATTCTTCTGTCATCTGCTCTTCCATCGTGGTTTCTTCCCCTAATATTCATTTATATCAGCAGCCACTGAATTTTAGCAGTGCCATGGAGATACAAAACAAATCTGTAGGCCAACGTTTGGGCAGCAATGCTATATAGCAACTGACCTTTGGGTGAGAAAAACAATACATATATTCTTTTGTAGTTTCCAAAACTCATCAGAGTGTCTAAGACGGGATTTCTGATGGAATCTGGCAGAACAAACTCCTGCACTTCCATGCCATATATGCATTCAACTTAAATACAATATAGTGTGTTGGGCTTTTTTGAAAGAGTGGGTTAGAATACATTGTTCTGCAGTATGATTTTTTTTTAAATGTCCTATGTATTTCTGAAATATGCTGTCAATCAACTCATGCACATCCAGAAAAAGACCTAATAAAAAGTGGCAGCTGAAAACTAATACTCCAAACTGTCACCAGCTAATTAATTTTCTCATTCATATTCTAACTACACTTCCAACTTCCATGAACCTCTGCCAGGGAACTTGACAATAAAATGTTCATTTAAAATTCTTAACAATAAAGAAAATATTGCAAGGTTGGGAATAAACAGAATAACCTTGGATGACACTGGTGTCTTTAGTCTGCACATTTTATATTTGCAAGTATACAAGAATATTGTCATCCCTTTGAAACAGTGGTAAAATCATAGCAACTGAGAAGCTTGTCTTATTCTGGGACAAATGGAATTGGCCCATATTGGCCGAATATTAGAACTTCTCAGAACCACTCTTTTTTCTTCTCCCCATGTCTTTAAGGATATCAGACAAACCAATGGTTCATCATGCTCTTACAATGTTATACTACTTATATTAAATGATTTATTTAGAGACTGGCCTGCAAGCTTGGTATCCACCTACAAGTCATTACTTTTAGTTGCAGTTACTGAATTCAACAACAAGATTTTTGAATGTACTAATGTACCTAAAGGTGCAGCTAATGAGATGTATTAGAAAACATCTAAGGACCTAAATCCCTAAATACTAAAGCACTGTAGAAACAACTTGAGACATTATCTGCATTGCTAAGTATCTGTAAAACTCCAGCACAACTACACACATAATTGTAGATTGCTGGAGTCTGGCTGTGTTCTTACTTCCCCTGTGAAAGCCTATTCATTTAATTACATAGTGTATAAAATTTATAGTTGTTTACGTACACCATACCTGGAATTATGCACTGGTGTTCATCAGGAAACCTGTGTATAGAATTTCTGCACTGGTAACTTTGCACCCTGGTTTCTTGTGTTGTTTTGCTGTCTGGTTAAACGATGTGTTTGTGGGAGCTCTGTTGTGCTGGGATCCAATCTGACACCATAAAAACATTCCAGACAACAATGTATTTTCTGACACAGCAAGTAAAAAAAAAATCACCTAACTTTCTCTAAGATGCTGCTTGGTTTGGAAATTGAAAAATTGCTTGAAACTATGCTAAGAATTGAAAGTAAATGAAATGGAAATACAATATATTATAATGAGACAGATGTGAGCTTGTTTTCCCTAGCGCAGGTTCATGGACTGCTCATTCACTTGGTCTGCCTGACATTTAAATTTGAGTAAATTCAGTGGTTTATAAGAAAAGCATCTGTTGTTGAAATGACAATAGCAAGATACAATACCAAGGAAAAGGAATCTAATTGTTATTAGGTATTACACCAGAATGTCAATGAAGGGGCTTTCATTGTGTTGAGATTCTGGCATCAGCCTGGATATTAAATTGGCCAGCTCATCAGGGAATATAGCACATTAGTGAGTGATTCAGCTGTGACTGAGTGTGTGCATTAAAATGTGTGACTTAGAAAGTTTCTAATGCTATAAATCAAAAAGAGATTTAATACACAACACATTCATGGAGGGAGTATAATATAAATGTGTGCTTTAATTCTACTAACTTTAACCTTTAATGACATTAGGCTCACTCTTTATTTATTTTATTATTTGTTTATTTCTTTTTAACAGAGATCATCACGTTATTGTCATGTTTACTGTCCACTCTGTAGCACAGATAAAAGCTTAATTTTTTGCCTTAGTCAACCTGAACCAGCTGTAAAGCCTACAGATTATAGCTTTTGGTTTAAAGCTCTGTATTTGGGCACGTTCAGCAACTGAATAGTGGGGGTTGCTGTTAATGACTTTTAATTAAATCAAAAAGCTCTGAGATCATAAACCTGCTGACTTCATTTCCTTTTTCCAGTGCACTTCAAAAAAGTAATTACTGTACTGCACATATAGGCAAATCTTGTAAAATACCCTCAAGATGCAACTCAAAATTAAGACTACTGGTAATGAACAAAGTCTGTAATGTTTTTCGGTAAAGAAGTGAAGCAAAAGTTAGGATATTCTTCACAGCACATTTGGGAATGATTTTATTTCTGTTCTATTTTTTAAATAAGAATTCACAAGAGCCTGCATGTTCAAGCTTGGAGAAGGTTAAATGTAAGTCTAATTTTCTATTTTTTTTTTTTTTCCATGATTAGTTTCTTATCACTGAAGCAAATGTAAGGCCAGTACTGTACAAGTCTTTACATTTGATATTCTTAGTTTTCATCACTAAAATTAGGCCAAAAACCTTATCACAAAATACTGAGAATGTATAGAAAATGAACACAACTTTTGTCACAGGAGTGTCAGAAAAGTGACAGGCCACAAAGATGAACAACAATATAAAAATATATTTTATTTTACTCAAAATATTTGAATCTATTTTTCAGGTGATTTAACATCACCTCCATCTTCTCCTGTCTATCTCGTTCACCAACTTTTTTAGTTTCTTCTTTTTGGGCCAAAAAGACATTTTGAAGTAAAAGATCTGAAAATATAAATTACCTATCAGATTTTCTTTTCTGAAATGAATTTTGTGCTAATTCCATTATTTCCTGATTTTGGGAAGCATTTGTAGTCATGGCATGCCTGCTTTTTTGGGCAGGCAAAGGTAGTTTTAATGCAAAATATTCCTGACTTTGTATTTTCTCAGGGAGTAATTCTTGGTACAAATTAATTTATATGCCCTGTTTTCCCTCATACTTATTTTTTTTAATCATATTTATTCATTTATTTATTTATTTTTACTGCAGTGGTGGGTGCAGGACATACACAGCAGAGCCCTGTTAGCCCAGTTCTGCACATGACCTGAAATCTCCTAAGCACAGGATTCTTGTTTTGATTTAATTGTAGTATTTTTTTGTTACTTCATCTATGTTTTCAGCCAGATGTCTTGTGCCCTTTATTCTTCTGATATAATCAACAAATACGTGCCTTATTTTATTTTTCAGCCCTATTCTAAACAGGGGACAAACTGGTGCTTTTTACTCTCCTGCTGTTTTACAGCAGTGTTTTACCCTGGCCTTGTACAGAGTGAAAAAACATGACAATTTCTTCTGAATTTTAAGAACATTAAAAAGTGTTCAGTCCATGAAGTCAAGGAAGTCTTGGTAGCTGAATGTTCACTCTAATTGTGTTTCACTTTTTCTCACTCCTTGAAAATCCAGTAGGTATTTTCCTTAGCAGTCAAGGACCCTGCTGTTTCTATAAAATGCTTTAATCTGCATATACGCTGCTTTCAGGGTTTGTGTAAAGCTTTAACATTAATTTGAATAGAAGGAACAGTTTTGTGCATGGTTGCTTTTGAATTAAGACAACAGTATTTTGGAGGTAGAGGTGTGAAATACTTCATTACCACCTAGCAGCTAAAAAGCAGTATCTATACAAGGTCAGGAACCAATACAGTTGTTGCTGGAAAGAGTAAATATTTTTATTTTATTTTATTTTATTTTATTTTTTTACTTTTGTGCTATTTTTATCATTTTATTTTTCAAGTAGCCTAAAGTAAATATGTGAAAAATCATGAAACAGACAAAGCCAACTGCTCCTCCCAGGTCTCCCAGCCTCTACCTCTGGTGGCTTCCTGTGACAGAAGTCACATCTTTAGAAACCTCTGAGGATTTTTCTTCCCTGACCAGGCCACCTTCTCTATGAACCGCTATAAAGCATTGACATTTACAGTGTCTTGTGGCAAGGATTTCCACAGTCTAACTACAGCTGTCTGAAGGACAAAACCTCATTTTATTTGTTTACTGCCTTCCCTTCCTGTGTGTATTGGTAGAGGCAGTGAACAGTGGCCATCCAACCCCTTCGTCCTAGGCTGTATCTGCATTTGAGATGCATACAGAAGCTTGAGGGAGAGCTGTTCAGAGATGTCTCTGGTAAACAAATATGTAACATGGCAAGATACGCAGGATAGGCTCCGATCCTTTCATGAAAATCTGATCAGGAGTCTTGCAACAGCCAGGGACTGTCCTTCAGAAACGTTACCCCTACCCTTAGGCATTGCCTTCACTATAAACACCACATGGACTGTTTTTTGTTGGACTCGGGATAGTATGTCCTGAAAGACAGCAATTTTTTTTTTTTTTCAGAGTCTCAGGGTCAGCATTCTGCATCCCTTCAAGATGTTAATTTCCAACACAGGAACTAGCACGGAGGAAGAGCTCAAAGGCTATGTCTCCCAGCTCAGAAAATGTTTCTAACCTCTGGATTATGCTATCTGCTTGTACCAGTACTGTGTTACATCTTTAGCTGTAAGAAATTCTTCACAGCACAGAGGAAATTCTGTTTGCTTCATTACAATTCCAAAAAAAATATATATAATTATCTACACAGAACAGACACAGTGTCCCAGTTTTATAGCTTCTATTTGCACAGATAAATGTAAATGTGAACATCTCATACCTATCAGTACCCTGCTAAGTTTGGCAGCCACTTGAGGTTTTGTTTTGTTTTTCTGTATTTTTAAGAGAGTGGAATTAGTTGTCTAAAATGCAGGTGTGAAGGTAAAAGATGTAACTATGCTGTTAATATTCAATTTATAACATTAGTTCGTGAGGAGATTAATAATTTACTTGGTATTAGGAAGGCACTACAATGTACTGAAGTAAGAAGAACATTTAGAAAATGACAATGTAGGTGGAGTACTGTTTATCTTGTTTTTTCAATCCTTCCTCAATTTCAATCGTGACTTAATTTAAAAATTGACAATGTGTAGCCTCAGATGAAGGAGTCATCTATAGATTAGTGCTGTTGCATTGCCTCACAGCATAACCTTTTTTAACACAGGAATTTGGAAATACGTTTTACCTTGAGGAAGGTAAAATACCATTATTTTATTCCAATGTAGCTTAGTCAGTGTATGCTTCAGAAATGCAGCCTGTGGAGAGTGGGCAGGACTACAGAGGTCTCTCTGCTTTGAGATTGCATGTTGCTGGATGCCAGGAAGATTGGTCCACGGCTGGGGACTGTGGAAGTGACTATAATTTATTGTAATTGCTATCTGACTAACACAGCTAACTTCCAAGACCGCATCTTTGTTTCCTTGCAGTACTGCTGATAACCACACTTCATCTTTCAGCTAAGTCTTGATTTATTGAAAGTATTTAGGTGGTATTGGACTTCAGTTAGGTGGTAATTACTGGAAGAATACTGCTCTTTTAAAAGACATTTAAATACAGGCATTTTATATCTGATTACTGATCATTACCTTCTGAACTGAATTACAGGCATTCACAAAGACCTTTACTAGACCACAGCAGGTGAAATTATCTGAAAATTTAAGTATTTTAACTAAAATATACCTATATTGTGTGGTTTCCCAAAAAAAAAAAAAAAAAAGTAAAAATAATGTTTCAATTACTTGCTCAAACCTAGGCTCTCACATGTTCATGCTCTATGGAAATGTCATGGAAATGACATTTTTTTTCTGGTATGTTCATAGTTTTTAATAAATTAGATTTTTGTTTTAACCTGAAAATATGGTTTTGGGTTCCATGGATTAGTTTTTTACTTTTGCTACCTTTCCTTTCTGTCCCAACCCCATCCCAGGGAATAATATGGGGACATTTATGACATAGCGTGACATTTCATACCAGTACAACGTGGATATTTTATTTTTTATCTGGTGAGAACAGCTCAGTAGTAGAAACATTTTAGTCATGGTGTTTGGCTCCTTTCATCTGTCTGCATTGAAAACATTTTGCTCAGCTGGACTACATTTTAGAAATGCAAAATACAGGATAATAGATATAGGCTGTTTACATATAAGGACTAATCTGAGCTCTCTGGAAACTCACCAGTACTACTTACAGTAACATCTGAGGAATAAACACATCGTTATTAATTATTTTAAATGGATATTAATAGTAATGATTTATAAACATCTTTTAAAGAACAAGAGGACACCAAAGACTAATATTAGCAATTGCATTCTTAGCTTTCCAGTAGCACATATCATAGACCAAAAACTTCTTTACATAAATGTCACAGTTTAGTAGGTGTTTTGCTTGTAGTTCTCCCTAGAAAGTTCATTTTTTTTCAGGAGGTAATATGACTAACAAAAGATTACTATTTAAAGAATTAAGATACTGCATTCTTTGGGAGGAAAGGAAATGTTAAAACTGCCTTTTTGTATATAAATATTTCCATGGAAATTCAGTAACAATTCTAGCCTTGTAAAATGGAAACTTCTCTCCTCTGTATTTGTGTGCAGAGGTGATGGTTCCACATGCTCTGTTTGCAGTGAGCCTCATGCCTCACTAGCATGGTCCATCTATTTTTGTTGATAAAGAAGGTTACACTTTTCATACCGGATCCTTGCTCCTTCTGGGAAGCACCATCCAGAAGAGCATTTTTGTATGGAAGAGTGCACAGACATCAGCAAGGCAGTGCTTCTCTGTAGTCACTGTACCATAGGGGTGGCACTATATAGAATTGAAGAAACATTGCTTTGGATGGACATCATAGCAGCATCCTTTCCAAGCAGCAATGTATGTATATAGAAAGAACTTTCCGGTGCAGGCAAAATCTTGATCTGTGATGCATTTCAATTGACTCCTATGCTAATTTTCACTAGAGCATGAGTCTGTTCAAATCAGTTTGCAACAAATGGGATCAACAAATAGTAAAGAAGAATGAGGTTTATACAAGAATAGCCATTTATTCATTTGGCATGTAACCTTTGCGTATTAAGATTTTTCATATACTTTCTTCCCAAAATTCCCTGTTTCAAAGTAAATTATGCAGTGCTCAGTCTCATTAAGTGCTCACTGCTTTGCTTCCATGGAAAGCAGGCTCCATTAAACATCTAATGGTGTTCACGGGAAGCAGAGGTAAAAACAGGCTGACAGGAGGTGTTCTCTTCTTGACTGGAAAAGCTATATGAGCTTCAATGACTGTAATAAAGTTGGCTAGGGTCAGATTAAAAAATAAAATAAATAATAATTCCATCACCTATTTACTCTGTGTTTTAATCAATGACTAATGACTTTCTAGTGCCTTTTAGTAAGAAATGAATATCCATATTGGATAGTATTTGGCAAGATAAGGAGTGTAATTACTAGAAAAAAAATAGATCACCTGTCTATAACATCATTTTCTAGAGTTTTATGTGTAATGAAGAAGTAGCGATATTTGCAGCTGTCCTTTCTTTAAGAAAATAAAGCAGTTGCAGGTGTGTAGTCAGGTGCAATATTGGCTGGAATGTCAAGCACTGGGAGAAGGTACTACTGACATTCTTCCAAATATCATTTAAAGGGATTTATAAATGTGTCATAGACCATAAGAATAAATTTCAAGTTACTTCACTAAAATTAAAAAGCTGGATTTAGCAATTATATTTTATATTAGACAAACTGTGTTGCTTCATTTGTTCCAAGAGAAAGTTGTCATTATCTGAGAGAGAAGTAATGTATTACGAAATCATGCTAGGTTTGAAACAGTGAAGCACAATTGACAGTATTCTAATTTTAAAAGTAATTAGAAAAGTCAATACTAATAGGAAGAATAATTGCAAATGAAATTTTACTGAGTAAAGGGCTGTTCTGTGGAGGTTTTTTCTAAAAGATGACACCTTGGATAAATAATTGACCAAATGAGCAATTTGCAGCTTGAGAACGTAAAATGTGAATGCCAGTTCAATAAAGGGGAAAAAACCAAACCATAGCCATCACAATATCTTTACTGGCAAGGTTATTCCATATGGCAGCAAGCTACTAAATCTAGCATTTTTAGCCCCACCAGTATACTGGAATTAAAGGAAGATCTCATCATACTTTGCTGGAAACATAACTGAGAAAATCACTAAATTAGAGAGGCCTGATTTGAAAGCTCTTAACCAAGCTGTCAAAGAATGTGACCTTTCCTACTCTCTGAACCCTGAAAGTACTGTGAAATGGAAGGGTGTTTATAATGAGTGAAAGTTGACCCAAAACAGTGAGTGCTGTCTGTCTGTTTTCCCAGTAGTAGAAATAACAGATGCCTTCTCCAGGACAAAGCAGGAAATGTTGCCAGCTGTTTCTTGGCAAATGCTAACACATGCAGATCCTGGGTATTAGATGGTATCTGTCAGTGGTTTGTAATCAGCAGGGCCTTGGGTATGGAGTGGAGGCAGAGCCTATTGTCCTAACTTGAGCTCTTTCTGGTAAGGGCAAGGACACACTTTTCAAGTTCTTTAAGATGTAAATGGTGAGAACTAGGAGCAGAGTGCTTTCAGCTGGTGAAGACAAAACAGGTGGAGGTAGCTGCTCGGACTCCCTTCTTTTCCTTCTTTCCTTCAGCTGGGTGGCTGAAGATCAGGTGAGAGCTCACCCTTGCTCGTTTGGGTAGAAGGAGCACCATCACCTTGTGCCTTGGCCATGAAGGTATGCAGCTGTGTGTGCTTAGCAGCAACCAGAGCTAATTAAAGAAAGCATGTCAGGAAGAAGGAGGGAGAGTAGGATATCAGAAAGAACCTGAGAGTACATGCTTAAGCAGTAGTGAAAGCAGCATGATTTCCAGTTGAAGTAAATGAGACAGTGCAAGGAAGCTTTTAAAAGAAGTGAGAGGAAAATGTTGTGGTTTGACATACAGAAAATGACTGGTGCTGGAACTGGAGGCTATTTGGAATCAGACGGAAGGTAAAGTGAGTAGAGAGTTGAATTTGTCAGTGTGTGATACTAAGATAGTACTGTAAATATAACACCATGTGTGAATGAAGTTACCAAGTGAACGAGGAGGGTTGAAGTATCAAATAGCACTGAATAATATTAGAAGAGACTCCAGGTGAACTGGAAGATAGCAATAAATGTCAAAGGAGTGTTGAGATGGAAGAGAGGAATAATAGACAGTGAGGTGGATGCCTGACCAAGAGAAATTGGAGTAGCAAAGAAGGAGATAAATTTTTAGGGTTAAACAGAAAAATAAGTCCCCTCAAAATGTTTCATTGCTCCAAACTCTAATTTTGGCCGATAGATTCGATTCACGTGATGCTGCATGTTCTATTTCTAGTGAATGAGGAATGATTGCACAGCTTGCAGTAAACTATCAGCACTCACACAATACAAATACAAAGTTCCTCAATTGTTTGATGGAGGCTCTCTGGGCACTTAATACAGCTCTCAAAAAAAAAAATCAGAGAAAAGGCAGATGTGGTCTGCTCCTTCCCTGCTCTTTCTCTCCACAAAAATTTGCACATAGGAAGAATTTTCTGCATGATCTTCTCTGTTTGTTTTAGGATCAAACTATTTATTTCATGAAATTGAAGTTTAAATACCCATCAGTTGCTAATGCAGAAGTTTTTCATGTTCATAGTTATATAAACATAACAGCTTATCTAATTTTTGTCTTAATATTGATGTTTTGTTCACATATTTGTCTTGGTCTTTTGTTCTCATAATGATTTCTAAAGTGTTCTTATTTCTTAAAATCAGCAAAACTAAAATGAAATAAAAATGCATCAGTCCTCCCTTTAGTTTCACCAGTATAATTAAAGGACATTAGATAAAGACTGATACTGTATCCTGTAGCTGAGAGGTAAGTAGATGTTTTACAGCTATAATAATTTGACTTATGCCAAGAAAAATGGTATTGCTTGATAAATGTGGCCTTAGTTATAAAAACTATGAACAGCTGTATTATCCCCTGAAATATATGCAGATAAATCCCTGCTGTTGAGACAATGATCAAAGGAAAGTTTTCTGCTGAAGATCCTGTGAAGTGTTTAGGAAAAAAGATATTTTGGAAAACAAAGTGTTGCATTATGTGATCTCTTGTTGGGAAGGTGTTTTCTATGGAACATATCTGAATATTTCAGGCTGCTACTGCCTAATACTACTTCTACTGATCACCTGAGACAGTCCATATATTCCATACATATATTCACATACACAAATATATGTGAAACTGTGGGTTGTGGGGAAAGAGGAAAAAGTGATTTATGTTGGTCTGAATAGTATTAAGTTAAACCTACTTAGTGTGATTTTTCTTTTTTTTTTTTTTTTTTTTTTTTTTTTGCGGCATTGAATTAAACACATTGGTTGGGAATCTGTGATATTTTTTTAATATGCTTGATAGCTAAGATTGTGTTGTAATTAGGTGTCACATCGTGAAAGCTCTTCTGCCACACACCTTGACTATTATTATCAGATTTAAAAATTAATTTACAGAAACTAATGCTAACCAGGCTTTTGAGTACTCTTAAAATTCCAAAGAGTAAACAATTCTCATGATAACACTTCTGCTGTCATAATATTCATTAATTTTTAAGCAATACACAACATGTTGCAACATTAAAAAAAAAAAAAAAATGATCTAGTGTTGTAAAGAACATAAATACAGGTTCAAAAAACATTGCAGATAGTGTATATTTTAAATAACCCAAACGTGCCACTAAAATAAGTTATGATGCTTGTCATCAAAAGAAACTCAGATTTAGCATGTGGATATAATGCAATTAAAATAGAAAAATAGATTTTTAAGTAAATGCTAGCATTCAGAGGCAATTGGGAAGTTGACACTTAATCTGGAAGCCCTGATCCTTATTGTCAGATCAGCTAAAGAGATGCTGTATGAAGTGGCTGTCAAATTACATGCTTTAGCAGTTTTTGTAATTGAAATGGTTGCACATAATAACTGTATCATGTCTGGGTACTCTGTATCTAATGCAGCACTGGAATGAATTTTGATTATTTTTTTTTTCCTGTATGTTTCCTTTTTCTTTCCTTGGATACCGGAATAATCACAAAAAGGTGGATCGTTACACCTCTGATGAGCGTCAGAAAGTTCTGCTGTTGTTACTGTTACTTGGTTGGCTTTGATTTTTTTTTGAGGGGAAATTTATTTTTCTTTCAAGTCTAGAGACATCTATTCCAAATCAGTAAATGGATGAAAGACTATGGAGGTGGATCAGGGGCAGCTGTGATAACTGAAATAAATAGTTCTTACTGGGCTTACTGGGTAGTCCTTGGCCTCTAATGGTAAGTGGAGCATTAATTAAGTATAAAAGAACCCAGGTGGTTTTGTGGCTTCAGCGGGGACTCCAGTGCTGGGGTGTTTCAGATTTTGTGGGCATACAGAACCCTCTGACCTGCCACGTGGCAATAGATGAGAGAAAAGAATGAGCAAAGGCAGAGATGAGCTTCATTCACATGTGTGCCAACATAATTTGTGTGTGTCTGTTAATCCATGTGCCTGGCTCTGTCCCTAAAGCTCAATCTTTTGCAGTGTAGAAGGAGCAAGTAAAGCGTTAATCACAAGCACATGCAACAAAGGAAAATGTCTCTTAGCTCTGCAAAGAATGCTACAGTTGCATGTGCCAGTTTAACAGGCTGCATAGTGCTTGGGTTTTCATAAACACAGCTTGCATCAACTGAAGAGTAAGCCTGCTTCATAGATATGGCAGTCTAAGGAAACAGGACTTGTGGATTGTGTTAATCTCAGCTTTGATCCTAATTTTTTAGTCTGTTTTGTCTCTATGCTTATTTCTGTTGAGTGTACCTTGTTGTGTTCTACTTTATCTGCTTGTTGTTTCTTTCTTGTTTCTGTGTTTGTTTGTTCGTCTTTGACCTCAGTTATTTTGGAACAAACTCTTCCTATCCTGTATTGTTAGAAAGTGGAATATTGGAGCAAAAGAGAAAGCATGTGCAGGAATTTATTTTCACTGAATTTGTGTGTCATAGCAGTAAATAGTTGATATTCACCTGTTGGATGACATTAGTTTCTATTTGCTGATTTTCCCCTAACTGTCAATGTAAAGTGATGGTACACAATTACCAAAATTTCCCTTGAAAATGTATCCTAGTGACTAACTATATTATATGCTGAACTCATAATCCTAGTATTAGTTATCTCTTTGTAAATATAACAAAGGCAGTGTTCAGTATCACTGTACTGGAACACTTTATGGTTTTGCATGGTATAACCATGGGAGAGCAATTGAAGAAACTTTTTAGTATTGCATTTCTGTCCTGAAATTATTTCTGCATGTTTCTAAGAAATTAATGATTTTAGGAGGGAAAAATATCTAACCTGGTAGTGTGTATGTGCATTGCATGTTAGCACAGCTGGTTGTAGGGTATTTGGCATTGCCATGGGAGAATGAATGTTAACGTGGGAGTAAAAGAGCAACTCTGTTTAGATGCCTGCAAATCACCCTGGCATATTGGTTTGCGGGTTGTGTGGACTAGGTGAGGTAAATAGAACATCCAGCATGTGATTTTTTTTTTTTTTTCTACACTGTGGAGATGTAATTATTTAGGAAGCCAATACATAACAAGAACTCTTTATTAATAAAGATTTGCAAGATCAGTGTGCAAGTGTAGTGGCAACACCTGATCTGACGAGCATGGAGAGAATGGGAGATACATATAGGTAGATATCATAGTTCATACTTGTCTGTGATATAAACATGGTCTAGGCTATATTTTTTTTTTACAAAGGTTGCCTTAAGAAGATTTTTGTCATCATTTAAATAAGTCTCATGAAGATAACAGATAATGTTGACGTGAAATTTCTTTGGAAATAATAATGTGAAGCTTTATTGGGTCAAGTACCTTAACTTTTTGTGTGTGTGTATGTTAAATCCTTCCATTTGTGTTTATCCTGTTTGTATGTAAATATAAATGTAAACAATCAAAATTCTTCAAAAAAACAGCTGAAGAAACCTTTCTGCTTTCTTCAGCTGACAAGATCAAAGTTATTCCTTTTCTCCATTTTCGTTGCAAGACGTTTTCAGTTTGATCAAACTAACATCTTTTATGGAAAATTATTCAGTTCATTTTTCTTCTAATTCCAGTCTCCCTATGAATACTGCAAAAGCATTGAGATACTCCACCATATGAAATCTCTTCCATATCTAACACTATTTTAATATATGGGATATTAGAGCTGCAAATAGTTTTGTTTTGAATGATTGAGCAAGAATATGAGAAAAATACAAGGTCACTGGCGAAGCTTTTCCAAATCAGAAATGAATACACAGTTTTGTTGGAATACTATGAAGTTAAAGTTAATTTAGATTTATTGTTCTGCATTGCAGTCAGGGTTATTGTGCACTGTGTGGTTCTTTGGTTTGCTGATTTCATGAGCACACTCTTCCTCAGGTCATCCACAGGGAATGAATTTAGAAGGTTAAGACAGAGGCATGCATTATATTTTTTGAACAAAAAGAGCAGCTGCATAATCTGGCAATACCAGCTGGTTATGTCCTCCTGGGTATGTGACAGATATAAATAAGTTTTTGAATATTTTATTTTAGTAGATATACTTTTTTATTTTCCTTGTTATAAACAATCCTGTGCTCAACTTTGGGGAAATTTGTGTGTAGTGCTATCCCTGATTTGATTAACGCTGGTGAGGACCTTCTTGAATAAACATTTTCCAGTGGAAAGTAAAGTTATCAGCTCATTTTCCTAGTTCCAGAGTGGAATCTGTGGTCAGAGAGGGAAAAAAAAACACTACCAGAATAACACAGTCCAGCAGTTGCTGACAGAGAACCAGTCATTCTTTGTTTGCTCAACTGTCTAATCCCTCACTTTTAAAATATGTGCATCATTTCAGTTTCTCTGGCTTAGCTTTCAAGAACTGGTTATTACGCTGGCTTCACAACTGGATTAGGCAGTCTTTCAGTACCAACAGTTTTTCTTCTGGAGCAATACGTGCACCCTCTAATGAAGTCTCCTTCCACTTGTCTTTTTGTAAGTTTAAAATCCTCTGCCTTCAACTGTAAGGTGTTCTTTCTTGCCTGAAGTGTATAGCTTTTAAAATTTTTAATGTAAAAATAGTTAATATCAGATCTATAACCAGTTTTTTCCAGAATCAAAAATACCTTCTTATTCATATACATTTAGTAATTACCATTTTTTAACAACTATTATCATGGTGGCTGCTCGCATTGACTTGTTAGCACAGTATAAATTTCCCCCTGCTCCCTTTCAGGGATCTAACCCCTTATTTTGTGAAGATAATCATTGCATATGACACAACATTCAGCTATGTTAAGATGAATCTTCCCTAAATACTGCCAGCTTATCAAGCTGTTTACTCTTATGACTGCCCTGCCCTTGATGTTTACCTGTTTGTTCTTTGCATCATCGGTGGATTTTACCAGCATTGACCCTGTTTCTAAATTGTTTAAGAACATCTTGCTTACAAACAACTTCTGCTTTTCCTTATAATGCCTTTTTTTTTTTTTTTTCTTCCAATTCCCTCCCCTCAATCTGCTTCTGGTACAGAATTCAAAAAGAAGTTATCTCATATAGCCAGCCAGTTCTTTGTCTTTGGGTTATTTCCTACTAAGAATGTCTAGGTCAGATATTTTACAAAACTATTGCAACTACATGGCTTTCTAGTCTTCTGGAGTACATGTGAAGCCTCAAGATTTATTGAGCTATAAGTTTTGAGTACAAGTGACTCAGAAGCCATCCCAAGTAGATGTCTGCTGTGTACTTTGATTGCTAGTGAAGTGAGAGGTGTGCTCATCTTCTTTCCAAATACAGATGGGAAATATAGAATTCTTCATCCCTCTCTGTTATTATTCAAAGTGTTACCGTTCTGCTTCATCATAGACCTGTATTATTGCAATGTGTTTAGGAAACACATTTAGGAAACAAAAACAAATCCCAGTGTCTTTCTTGGCAGGTTTTTCCTCCTGTCTCCTCAGTTTTTCTTCTGTTGGTTTTCTACATTTAGAAATTTCTGTACCTTTTGTCAGCGTTCCTGCTAGTCCCTGAAAGCTGACAGCCTGTCTCACTGACTTGCTCTCTTATGAGGTCTCAGCCAAATTTTGGTGCATTGTGTTCAAAGAAGAAACAACATGGGGTTACCTCTGGAGATTGTTTCTCACTCATATCTTCATCACCTCTTTTAGACAATGGTGTCTTAATAACAGGGCTTCTGCAATAAAAAGAGGTTTCTTGTTGGTGCAGGTCATTGGAAAGAACTTTACATCATCTTCATGTGTTCCAGCCATGCTGAGAGGCAAAAAAAAAAAACAGCATTTAATATGTGTGAGCAGTCTGATTTTGATACTGGTTTCACTGAGAGGACATGGATAAGTCAGAAGGGTTTATTTTCAGGGAGTGCTGCTGGAATTTCTTGTTCTGTTTGTGCACACTGTCTTGCTGTGCCAGACAGTGTTTGCAGTGCATGACTTCTTAATATTGGTGTACCAGTCTTCCTGACACAGGGCAGCTCCCAGAGATAAAGTGTCTCATAACAGAGGAAAAAAATTGTTTTACAGCCAAGATTGTAATGAAAGGGGTTTTACTGTCATCGCACTTCTTTGGACCCTATCTATTCTGTGCTGGGATATGGTAGTTGGGGCAAAATCTGTGAGTTATCAGCCTACATAAGTGATCTTTTGACTGGGAAATACATGTAGGTTGTGCTTTGAAATTGTTCTAACACAGTAGTGTTGACAGGCTCAACCAGTTGCCTTCATGTCTGTGTATTTTACCTCCTTGGCAAAAAAATTGGTAGGCAATACATAATTATGCTTTCCTCCTCTGATGAAACTGATTTTGTGTGGGAGGATGCCAGCATGGGCACACAGCTGTAAGGGGCAGGCATACCCCACACATTTGTGCATGGGTAGAAACGATGGACTTGTGTCCCCCACGTAGGAAACCATGACCATAGTTATTTTACTCCTACATAAAGGAGAAGAGAGAGAGCCCTGATGAATGTTCTCCCCTCCCTATGGGTGAGTTTTTTCATAAGCTCTCCTTTCCTAAACTTCCCTAATGATGTCAGGTGTCTGTATGACCTCTAACAGATGGCTGCACACAAACTGCACTTCTTGGGCTCTGATGTACTTTCTTCAGTATTTAAAGTGCAGTTCTTAATAGTTGCTGTCATAATTTTGGGGTTGCTTTTTTCTTTCCTTTTTAAAAGCGGAAAACAAGTGCATTTAACCATGAAAGCAGGTACAAATGTATTCCGGTTAGTGGATAATAATGAAAAGTCAGAGAGATTAATGTGCTGTTACTGTTTATTCAGTACTGCATTACTTGTGACTAACTACAATGGATGAGACCTTCTTTCTGCCTCATTAAATAAGTTAATCATGTAAATCAGAAGCAAAAACACTTTGGATAGTGTGAGTATAGGTTGAGCATCAGATAAGCACTTTTTACCACTGGGTATTAAAGGAAAATTGACAACATACAGGTGTCCAGCTACAAAACATTAACATTGGTCTTCCGTTATCTCTAAAGTAAATGAAAACAAAATTAAAAGGTCAGACTGGTGCATGTTTCAATCAGGACTACATGGCCACTGACTGGAGAAAGAGAAAAGAGGTGTGCTCAAAAGGAAATAGAAGTGCATGAAGAGGATGATCAAATTATAATGGGCATCCCAATATATTCAGGTGGAAAAAAAAGTCTTTATGGATTTTGAGCTGTAAATCAAAAGCATATTTTTTTTATGAAGTAGATTCTACTAAAAGTTCTAGGTACTGCTTTGCTGGCTTACTTGGGGATAAAACAAACAAAGTGCAACAACAAAACACAACAATGTACTATGGGCTCAAAGCTAAAAGAATGAAAATGTAAATTAGGACATAATCTGGACAACCAGGGAAGGAATAAGAATAACATTTTTAGATGAAGCTAGCACTACAGTGATAAAGAAATACAGCTTTTAGTATTACAAGATAGAAATAGGAAAAAATAACTCACCATATCTGAACACTTGTCCAAAACATTTTTAAGCCAACGCTGAGCTGCAGAGACTCAAGAAACTTCAGGGTTTGATATTTGATTTTTAATCAGGCTTAGTGCTTACATTTTCTGTTTGCAGATGAAATTGGAGGAAAAAAAAAAAAGTGGTGTTCCAAGTTTTTCTTCTGTTTTCTAAACCTGAGTATTGCTAGAACTTTTTTTTTTTTTCTTTTTTTTGTCATCATGGTATTTCTAATCTACAGGTATCAGACGAAGAAATCTTAAAGACTGGCTACTTCATTACAACAATAAAATGACAGTGTAGGTAACTGTCAGAAATTGGATTAAAGGATACAGAAGTATTGCAAAAGTATTATCTTTCTTCCTTTTTTTTTTTATCTTTTATTTTACTTTTGCAGCCTTCCTTGTTTGCTTCCCCTGTGATCACTACAATCTCTAAAAGAATATTGAGAAAATGCCACCACTTTATTGGTCGGAAGGAAATGAGTATGGATGTAATGCAGAACTTTCTAAAATCAATGGAAGGTGCTCGTTAGTTTCAGCGGTATTTGGTCAAGGCTGAATGTGAGTGTGAATGTTACATAATTAGGCTTCCGGCTGCTATTTCACACAACAAATTGTACTTATACTGAACTCCTTTGAAAAATAGGTTATGTCTTTGCAATAGACATAATCTATAATTCAAACCACTAGTATTTAGCTTTAATATCAAAACTTCTTCAATTTCTGGACGACAGTGTAGTAGCTAGTGTTTAGTTTTTGTTTGTGTGGCTTTTTGTGTATTTTTTTTGTGTGCAATGCCTATATAAGTTTGGTAGTAAAACCTTATATAAAATTGTCATTGAAATGTACGAATATATGGCTTAAATCAATTTCATAACAATAATAGATCTACATGATTTGTGCAAGAGAGTAGTAATGAAAAAATGTATAACAGTTTTAAAGCTGCATTCTAGTTGGGAGTTGGTAAATCCCTGAAGGCTTGAGTTTCATTACAACTGACTTAGTTTGTCCTGGAAAGCCTGGATGTGGGGGTAGGTGGAGTTTTTTTTTTATTTTTGTTTTTGTTGTTGTCAATGCATTCGGTTACAGTACGGGAAAAGTCAAAAGTAGCATCAGATCACCTTCCACTTTGTGATCAAATGAATCCAACTCTTAATCTAACTTTTGTAGCAGATTTGTCCTAAAAGAGGACCTACAACTAAAATAAATATAAGGTAGGAATGTGTAAGGACTGCTCTCGTGATGACATTTCTATTCAAGGTAATAGAAAACAGGCCAAAATGTCTCAATTTGATACTTATACCATTACATGTAGAAATGTTTTCAGAATAGTTAATGATATTTTGATACTCTTGAAACTAGTCCTTAGATTTATTTTGTTTGTAGTGATGTTCTTTTTATTGATGATAGAAAGAATATACAACATTTTTTTTTTTTTTTTTACAGTAAAATTAAGTACAGGTTTATTTTTTTCCCATTTGTATTCTGTAGCAGTGCAAGTAGGAATACAATATATAGCTTACAATGACAAAAAAATCAATTTAATAAGTCAGTTTCAATTGAAAATATAATATTTCCTGCATAAGACACTGCAATGTGGCAGACTGTAAATATTAGGGAAGGTCTACTATAAATGAAACAACATAATTAACACTCTTTGTTCATGATAGGCAAATAAACAACCAAGGCAGGTCTTTTTCAGTGATGGATAACATCTTTATTAAAGAATTAATCTAGATCTCAAACCAGGATCTATCTAGTACATAAATCAGGGTCTTGTGGTTCCATTTACAATTCCTTTTACAACCTAAGTGCTAGGTTTATTGCCATATAGCCCTATAATTCATTGTTGAGGGATGCCAAGCCCCTTTCTCCCTTTTTTTCTATTCTCACTGAAAATGGAGATACATTTAGTACCCAATAACATCACTGACTTGTTCTATTCTTAGCCAGTAGCTTAAATTCTGAATGTCTAATGATAACGATATAGCTTTATTAAGAATTTTGCAGTTCTGGTGATAAAATGTATTTATATATGCTAAGTGTTTAGTTTCCTCAATGGGTTTGTGAGGTCAGGGTTGCCCTGCTTGGGACACTTGTAAAAGCTCTTAGTCCCACTTCTTTCTGGTTTAGAATACTGCTTGGGATAAGGTTTCTAGGTTGTTTGGACGTAATGGATTTATTATATTTGTCTGTGAGCAGGCTTCTAGACTGATTACTTAAGAACTTTCTGAGATTTTTGTACTTTGATGTGCAATGGATTAGCTGATGATGTTGTTTAAACAATTAACAGATTTGGGAGATTGCTGCTACTGAATGGTCTCAGCAACTGTTGTTTCAGGTTTCCAGCTAATGCACGAAGATATGTTTTCAGGGATTATACTCTTCAGACTCTAGAACTTCCAAAGCAAACACGGTAGTATTTTAACTTTGAGAAAACAAGTCTAATCACCAAGTCTCAAAAAAAAAAATCAAAAAAAAAAAAAAATCATGGTTTAGGTTGAGCTGTTACTAATAAAAATAGTATTTCAGAAAAAGCAGGGGATTTTGAAAACACCCCGGTACTAGTGACCCTGTGTTTTGGTGTGAAGTCACCTAAGTTTCATTTCCTATCTGGATACATTTATATTTTAGCTTTTCTTAATCTTATTTTTTTTTTTTTTTTAAATTTTTGTTACATTGCTAGTTAAATGTCTGGTGTTTCAAGTGCCTTACCTGGATACTGTTGGTAGCAGCATCGTACCTTTAGTGAGTATTTGTATAGCAACAGCTCTGCTACTGGGTGATAAAAGAAAAAAAAATCTCAGTATATTAAAATATAGCTAAATATGAAAAATAAAGAACCTCCTGTCTTGGAGAACTTCAGTATTTAAACAAAAGGATGTATGGTACAAATGTGATATGCCACAAAACCTTGCTGTATTGAAACTAGAGAGCACTGAAGTTGTAATAAGATTACCCACATGGGTATTTTTAAAAAGTTCAATAATGTGTTTCTTTGCCTAGTTGAGAAAAATAAATCTCTTGTTTCAGAGCACCTTACTTACATTAGTTGGTTAAAGGTACGTCATAGCTCAGGCACGTTATCTTCAATCAAGAAAGCAATAACCTTTTTCTTATAAATTTAAAAAAAAGTGGAAAAGCATTCCTGATGAAAACTGTTTCAGCTAAACTGAAATCAGCAAATCACAGCTGTCTAAACTGGTGTTAAGATGTTATATGCCCAAATTATGGTTCACCCAGGTTTGTGATCAAAGTTCATCATGATTTTAGTACCAAGTGTAAATAATATATTATTATGCAACATAACTGGCATTAACAGTGGAGAAAACAGGTGGTGCAAGTCAAATGGAAAAAGAAAACTTGAGTAATGATGAAGGCTAGCAAATAAGTTACTCCCAGATTAGCAGTTAAAAAAATAAATAATAAAATTCTTGGGATTAAATAAATGGACTACAGTTCTTCTGTAGGAAGCTGCTTTAATTGCTATTTTGTTCCCATAAGTCACTGCATAAATTATACCTTCTCTGTAAATTCTCTTTGTTTTTGGCTTTGCCTCCTGGGGTTTTAATTTATCAGAGTTGTCATCTCTTGAATATTATCACAGATTGAAATGTACAGTAGACACCTGGAGGCTTTTACGTTTTTCCATCCTTGGGCTCTGTAGAAATAGGACCATCTGGCCAGTAGGTCTGGAAGCATCAACATTCCCTCATTAAATGTGTCTGAAGTCCTCACTTTCAATCTGCCTCATTTAGCTACCTTTAGGACTGTAGTTAGGTGGTTTGCTGTTTTCACCTGTTCACAAGTGATTTCAATGTGTGCTCCAAACTGATGCTAACATCTCAAACACCCACCTCCATTGTTAGGCTTTGTTAGCTCTTGGCTACTCCTGGAATAAGAACCTGGGGGTTACAAGTGGTCTTTTTCCCCAAATTCTTGTTACTGATTCAGAAATAGTTTTCTAGCACAGAGCCTAAAGGGGACCCTGCTGGGTAATCTGGTGGGTGTTTCTTGTAACACAATCAGCAGGGAAGTGCCTGCTTCCAGGAACAGCTGCTGCTCAAAATCTCCGAGGGGGGAGCAGTGCAAACCTTTCCCAAGTCAAACAGAGCTCGGGATCCCCAGTGTTACTTGTCAGCCTTGGAAAAAAGAGTCTGAAGGAGAGCTCAGCTTCTGGTAGTCTCTGGGAAGGTGCTCAATTTTTACGCTGGGAGAAAAAAACATCATCTAGTTGTGAACTAGCTGAAGACTGTCATCTTGTAGTGTATCCTGGGGAGAAATTAGAGCCCAGAAAGGAGTCTTGTTTTGATTATTACAAGTGCCTTAACTGCCTGTCAGGAGATGGTGACAGGCTGTAAAACCCACTTCTATTTTGTGTGCTCTGCAAGAGTTGACAGCAGCTTATTGTGAGCTCAGAAATGATGTTGTTGCACTGTCTTGCTAATCGAGAATATTTTTTTCCTCTCTGTAGCTAATAAATACCTTTTAAAACTTTCAAATAAAAGTGGAAAGTCTGCAACTCTAAACAGAATCCTGTACCAATTAGCTCAGTCGTATGCATGTGTCACCAGATGTGAATGGCTTTGCGTTCACTGAGACTAGTTACAGGATCAATCATTACAGGTATTTGGCCCAACCTCGCTTCTATTGAAGACTGAAAAAAATCTCCTGTGTAAAAGAAAAACAGCCTGAAAATGTGCTGCTGTGATATGAACATAAATAAGGGCTTACTCCAAGGACCATCAGGTTGAATGAGAAATCTCAATGTGAGCTTTTCCACTGGCTTCTCCAGGACTTAGATTAGAGTGGATTTACTGACGTGAGGCTTTATTTTCAAGCCAGCCAGACTGCTGCGGGTTGTATGTCTTAGGTCCAGCCTGTATGCAAGATGTTGGGACCTGGGGAGCCTCACTGAACTGTATGCAACTGCAGTTATGCACAAGTATATGCCTATGAAAGGCTGAGCTGATCATCTCTAATTAGCATTTGTGGACTGTTTTTCTTCCTTCACTTCTACTGCCTATGATTAAAAGTTGTGCCCACACTGCACAGATTGCTTTCCACAGTGACTCCAGCAGTTCACTGTCTCCTTTCTGTTTCACTCCAAGTTTTAATTTATCATAGGGAAAGCAGATTTGTAAACTTGAATTTGCACAAATAAGACTTGAACCTGTGATTGACAGACAGAGCACTAACTTTAATAACCAGGAATTCTTGGAGAAGCAAAATAAATATTGATGTTCTCTCCTTTTTTCTTGTTTTGCCTGAAATATATGCAGGTCTATCATTTACTCAGAATAAACGTACATCTGCCAAAGCTTTGGAAGATATAAACCATTCCTGTGTGTTTGCATACTTCAGGTTTGTTTTGATATAATTTCTCTTCTTGTTTATCCCATTTTCATTGTAGGGAGATATCTCAAGCAATGCTAATTTTGAGAGCTGTTTTCATCAGAAGGTAAAATGTACCATGATTCAGTAGAATAACTATTATGTTTAGTTTTAAGTTGCTGGCAAGTGCGGACCTGAATCATGCACTTGTCAGGCAGAGGAAGTCAGAGAAAGTCAGGGAGAAGGTAAAGCTGGAGACTTTTACCCCTGTCTCCAGATACTGCAACAGCAACAGCATGTAACACCATATGGGGCAGCTCTGCAGGCTTTGCCCAGGCCAGTCCCATCACCATCATCAAGAATGTACACAAGCATGAGATGTTCATGATGTTGAATCTGGTGTTCATTGACCCCGCTGTGAAACATCTCTACCCTCCTGTGAGGGAATCACTGTGCCCTCAAACCTCTCACAATCTGACTGTTGGTGGTTCGTGCTGATTTTTATGTGAACAGAGGAATGTACAATGTGGTGACCTCATCCATTTGTCTAGAAATACTGTTTGAGCCTGAGTTGCCAGCCCCTTCTTGATGATTCTGCCTCTTGCAGCTGTGGTACACCTGTTTTTGTTGTTGTTGTTGTTTTTTTTTTTTTTTTTCCCTGATATAACCTGTCTTCATTGCAAGGATGTGTATGCAAGTGCTGAGTGGAGGTTGTGAAAAGGTGCCACTCCTCCTGGTGTGCTGGATGTCAGAAGCCTCTGTCCCTTACTTCCAGCTTCAGGGAAATCTTTCTACAAGTTGCCTCCAACTCCAGCAGCCATCTCTACACAAGAAATACCTGTGCTGACTGCCAACATGCAAAAGGTTGGGGTCTGGCCTCCTTGTCTACTGACCCAGACCATAACTTGCTCTGGGAAGGGTACAAATGAGCCCTTCTGCAGAGAAAGGGTTAGTTCTCGTGCATCAGCCACAGGTGCTCGCAAGACTTGGCTGTATCCTAACTCCCAAATGTGGGGTCAGAAATTAGAAAGGCTCAGCTGATGGGAACATAGAGTTATTTCTTCTCTTCTACCATTATTAGTATTTGGCTTTGTCTATCTTTCTGAGTTAAATCTCATGGAGTAGGATGAGACGTTGCTTTCTGCCAGTCGGTAGGTGCGTCACGGCATGAGCCATGCATCACTGCTGCCAGAGCCCACGGCAAGGTCCCTGGTGGATCAAAGCAACGAACTGAACAAAAGTGCTCATTTAACCCCCTGTGCTATCCTTGAGGGCTTCCTGGCTTCATAAAATGCATTTTGGTCTCTGTTATGATGATTTGATATGTGAATGATTTATGCACCTCAGGCAACAACAGTGAAAGAAAAAATACTGAAATAGAAACCAGGGGCAAGATACCTGCCTCAGTCTGAAAGAGCAGTGCCATTGTCTCCTTTCCAACTATTCAACTGGAGTTTGAAAATGAAGGGATGAAACTAATTTACTGCATTCCTCATACTTATAAGAAATAACCTCTCACTGAAGTTAGGCATGAGTGGCTATTTATAGGGTTCAATCAAGAAGAAAGTTTTGTAGTCAGTTGAGAGAGAAAGCATAAATAAAGCATTAGCCCTTATCTCTAAATAGGGGTCTGCACTAAGGGAATCTGCTTTATAAATGGCAAAATCGAGGCACAAAATGATGCATGTGCTTCTGTGGAAACTTCCACCAGCCATAACCACCGTGCTGGAGGAGCACAGAGCTTGTTCTGCCTGTGCTGTGTAGCTGTGCGAGTGCTGTGCATCTGACGTCTTTGGGATGTGATAGATTGGGAGAAAGTCTGTGGAGTCAACTTGCACATTTTCAAATGAATCCGTGAGGCTGGGGATTCAGCTGGGAAGCATAAAAAATGAGTAAAAAAATAACCTGATTTTTCTGCATCAGGTTTCTCAGTTATTCTGGGAAAAAAAAAAAAGTATGAAAAATCATTTTAATCACATCAGTAATTTGTGTGAGAACAGACGTGGGACTCTTACAAAGAAAGCATTGTTTCAGATATGAATAAATTTAAAATTAACAGTAATACCTACTTTCAGGAATACACAATCCATCTTCTATTGGAGCTTGTTACTGTAAACGTGCATGAGTTTAATATATGATTTTAGCTGCTTAGCTGCATATATATGTATTTAGCTGCTTTAGCTGCATATATATATATATACACATATATACAAAGAAGGTTAAGTTAATAGAGATGTTATCTAAACTCCTATACTTATAGGAAATATCTGAAATACAGTGAACGACTGGGGTGAGCTCATTCAGTCTTGCAGGCAATAACAAGGGCTGTCTGCTGAAGCCATTCATTATATTGCAAACTGTTTTGTGCACGCTCCATCCAGCTTCAGCTGAGAGAGATCCCAGAAGTTGGTATCCTACTTGCAGTACAAAAGGGTAAGTTAGAAGTCACTGTACTAGTGCCAAGTTATACCAGCCTGGACCTGGTGAGGGTGGGCAGAATAGAGCCCTCTCTGTTCACTCACAGTTTATGAATGTGAGCAAAGTCTCTTGCTCTGTTTTCAAACAGAGAAAGAAAAATGGCCTGTTCGGTGTTAATCTGCAAAACAGTATGAAGTGAAAGCTGCCAATTCTTTTCATAAAACTGAACAAGATAAAGGTCCACTGAATGTAAGCCTGAGACTTCAAGTAATAGTGGACTGCTCATTGCTATATAGAAAACTAATCCAGAGTGTAAAGTTAATTAGCATTAATCACAGAGAAATTGTTGTCTGAAACAAATGTATTCCTTGTGGATGAAGCAGACTTAGGAGCATCTACTCATCCTAATATTCATAATTTCAGATCAAACTTTTTCTTACTATGCAAAGTTGATAGTGTGAATGCTTTAAAATGGGAGACATCTTATTGTAGTGTGCATAAATTCTGATAGCACTGATTTATATCAAATCCAATCTGAACTGCGTACATGTGATTAACATTTTAAGCTAATATCCAAATCAGGTTGTTATTTTTATAACCTATCAAATGAAAATTATGAGACACTTAAAAATGAAAAAAAAAAAACCCTCAACAGATTCATGAAGGGGATAATGAGGGAGACATTAGCTGTTTATAAAAGATAATATCTCATGCAAATTTGACATTACATGTCTTACTGAATATTATTAGATGTTCATTGGCTATGCAAATATTATTCATTTTTTGTAAATGTTGTCTGCTCTTCAATCAGCATAAGGAAACATGAACTTCAGTGCTATGGTTTAGCATTTTTCAATGGAAATATAAAAGAGCTACGCTACACACTTGTCTTTGATCAATGCTTAGAATAAAAACAAAATATTAATAGAGTGAACACTGTAAATAACTAAGGGGACAGTCGGTTGTTTGACTACATAAAATACTTAAAATTTTTATAAGAATAAATGAAATGTATTCATAAATTCTAAAATTGTCATCTATTCATATTTATTGTGTAGCACAAATATTTCTGAGATCTGTAGGTTGACAGGCATGTGGAAGACCTCACACTTCATCTGTTGGGTTTCAACAAGATGATGATTTTAAGGGTAGCTTGCAATAGTATTTTTCGGCTGAGGAAAATGTAAAGTGTTTTATTCTTTCTTCATAAAAATTGACATGGCTACATAGTGTGGACTGGAAAAGAATTGGACATGAATTTTCTTATGATTGAGCAGGTCTTTTTAAATTTTTCTAATTTAAAGATGAAATATAAGTCATGATTTAAAATACAGCTGCCAGTGAACAGTGGAGACAGGATTCCTGGAGCTTCTGGGTCGTCAGAAGCAGTCCTCTGCTGTGACTTGTGAATATATCATATAATCCTTTTCATGAATTAGATAAATCCTGTCTTCAAGCTGTTCTGTGTTTTTTGCCCCAGGAGGCCATTCCAGGCCATTCCAGGATCTCTCTCTTCTGATAGTTTGAAATTGTCCTCTAATGTCCTGGCTAAATGTATTCAAGGCAACTTATACCCATTTGTTCCTGTGCCAGTATTACTTTTTTTTTTTTTTTTTTTTTTTTTTTTTTAAGCTAAAGTATATTTTCCCTTCCTGGTGTGTCCCTGAAGTGTTTTCTGAGAGCAATCATTAGCCTAAACAAGCTAGGCTTTTAGCCTTTTCTCCTAAGATTGAAGCCTTTTCCCTAATTACAATGCCTCTCTGCATCTCCTCAGGTTTTAATTCTTCTGTATATTTTAACCCAGGTGAACATGAATGTTCAAAGCCTTCAAAACAAAACTGGTGCCTTGTACAGTGCTGATTAGTACTTACCGTCTCTTCTTGGCAATATCTCTGCCCACACAGGAATTCAGGAATTTACCTTTTTTTTTCTTTCTTTTTTTTTTTTTTTTTTTCCCTACTTCCTCCACAGAAGACAAGTGCATTTTGATCCCTTACCCACTAGGCAATTTCTAATTTCAGGATGCTCAGTTTATAGCCATAATTCTTGCTCATCATTATATGCGTGACCTTGTACCTAGTAGCATTAAATTACATCAATTGTCTATTTCCTCTGTTTCCAGTCATGCAATTCGTCCTGTTTGATATCCCAGCTGACTTTGATATCAATGTTACTGCAAAATTTGTGTCACCAGTAGACTCCACTAGGGCTCCTCTTTCTGTGCCAATCATTAATGAGAAAAAAAGCTGTCCTCTGGTTCTCCATGTGATCTCCATCCAGTCAATCCTTATCTGCTATAAAGGTCTCTACTTTAGATGGTTCCATCCATCCATAGTCCTGCAAATCCCTTTCACCTTCAGTTTAATTAACATATGACATGCAAGTGAATTACTGAAGGTCTGAAAAGTGAGATCAAATCTGTCTATCCTGTTAAGAAAATCTACCAGGGACAAGCAGGAGTTTTTGTATTTAGCTGCTCCAGAAGACACATGTTGGTGCTTTGTCTTGGATTTGTGACTTTTTCTGCTAAGATCTTCTGTAAATAACTTTTTTTTTTTCCATGAAACCTTGTCTTTCACTGATCCTAAACCAACATATCTGAAGTTGTCTATATTACTGTACTTTGGTAAATTGTTTTTGTAATGTCTTAATAGTAAGGAACCGAAACTGCTAAAACCAAAGTCATGCAAGAGTGAAGTGCCACTTGTGGAAACTGATTTATACTGATGGTATGTCCACACTAGAAGGCAGAGCTGTCATTTTTGCATGTGTTAGTTTCTCCACTCTTTAATTTATCAGCTGTAAAAATTCATGTGCAGTATGTAGGTCATGTAAGTATACCCTGTGGACACATTCTGGGTGGTAGCAAGCATCCTGGCACTGCTTTCCTACCTGTGCTGACCTGCAGGTGCCTCTGCTGCCTTTGCTATATGGACACCCACAGGGCCATTCCAAACTCAGCTGCCCTTCAGCATCTCCACCTAGGTAGCCAGTCTTAACTTGTGTGCTGCTGCTGCCTGGGACTGGATTTTGTAAATCCAGTGATCCCGCAGCTCCAGCTACACTTCACCCATGTGCTTTAGACATCCCTAATATGTGTAGTAGATGTACTGAGCAAGAGCCAGGTAACTTAAAGAAAAACAAATGTGTTAGCTAGCACAGAACACAGGCTGGAGCAAATCACCAGTTTTTCGGACTCTAGCACAGACAGATCCCTTTCTTTTAGAAACAACCTTGGGTATATTTTATTCATAGAGATATTCCCTACATCATTGCCTTGCATGATTCCTGCTGCGTACAGATGCGAATATAGTGGCTTTAAATCCACCTGACTGCTGCATATGTCCTTGAATCAGCAGTCTGTAGCGCACTTAGCAGCATTATGATAGCTATTATTTTCCTGCTTCCCAGTGGGCTACCGTTCGTTCCAATCCTGACAAAGCCTCCAAGTGCCAAATCCAGAATTTTAACATTCAATTAACGCTCTGTTTTGTTCAGGGAGCATTTTACAATGGCAATATGCTGCTTGTGTATCATTATAAGAGTAGTCTTTGCAAACACCTTGCTGGAATCTGTGTCACAAAGGACAACAGAAATGGAGCTGTAATTACATATCTTGATAAAGCACAACTGTGTTGGTAGTTTGCCCTAAATTTCAGCAATTCATGATTAAAAACAGTCTCTTCCATCATATTTTTCTTATATACTACTTATCCATGACAGGATTTTCTTTGCCTGCTTTTTTTTTTTTTTGAGAGTTGCTGTGATGATCTGTTAGTGAGGTTGTGTGACTTGGCCTTTGCACCAACCATTATTTTCTTTGGCAGACTCCCTCTTCCTTTGGGAGGATTTAGGATACCTAATATATGTGTCTAAAATATAAAGAATGTCAGTGTCTTTGGGTTAAACAGAGCTTCAGAAAGTATCGGAGAAAAACTTCAGCAGCTGTCCAAATTTGAATTACAATCTATATTTGGTTCATATATATTAGTAGTGAGCATAAGGAGTTCCAAGGTAGAGGATGAATTTGGGCTTACTCAGGCTGTGAGTACTCTCAGCAGACCTAAGATAAAATAGAATTTGATTTGGCCACTTTGCTTTGCTTATTTTCCAATATCCAATTTGTGTTTCCTGAACCTGGTTTGGTCAGTTAAATGCTTAATAAATACTAGCTCTACATTATTTGAGGAAGATGCAGTTCCCAGCTGGGGTGAGCAAACCAGGAGAGAAAACAGGTAATTAACAGGCCTAGGAAAGTGTGGACAACCAAATTATTTTCCTGTCTTGTCTTGTAAGAGAGTTATACATGGATATGCAAAACCACTGCAACGCTACAGGGACTGGTGCAGACTGACAGGGGATTTATGGTCTGCTCAGCACTGCTACTGTAGGACAAAAAGGACTTCAGGAAATGATGCCAACATTTCACCTGAAGTTTCAGATTTGCTTGAAGCTTAAATCCAACTTTTAGAAACATCACCGTTTTTCCACCTATTCAGCTTGAATCTGTCAGTGCTTATGTAGGCTTTAACTTACTATCTAGCAAGACAGAGAATAGTAAAGAAGATGACTGAGGTTTATTAGCTGGTACTGTTGAAATAAATAAGAAGAGCACGTAGTAAAAAAATGTTGTAAGCATTGTGAGCTGTACAAGAGTGGGTGGTATGAAATGCCCTGAAAGTCCATCAATTTTTCTTTCCCCACCACTGCTCATCTGTTCTTGGTTCCTACAAGCAGATAAATGGAACCAGAGTGCCCAAATGCTTTTCTCATCTCTGAAAAGGAATAAGATTTGCTGTATTTCTTATGAAAGCAGTGACTCACTTAAATTATTCTCATTTAAAAGGTTTCTTTCCTTCATTTACTCCTTCACCTGGCCTAATACTTAAAGAGGGGAAATATATTCTTCCCCGTTGAAATAAAGCAGCTCAAATATCATATTTGTATGAAGATATTCTGCTTGGAATTCTTTTGACTAAGTCTTTCAAATGCTCCCTCCTAAGTTTGTCCAAAATTGAGAAACTGAGCATTTTTATCTAATGTTCTTTATATTGGATAATGGAAACTATCTGTTTGGCTTACTCAAAATGCAAACTGTATTGAAGGAAGGAATCATAAATCATTTTTCTGTCATTTTTGATACATTTGTGTGCAAATGTTAGACCTTGGGAAGCTGAGAGATACATATGCTTCCTAGCAGGTGAGAAGAGATAGGGAAATTGGCATCAAGGAGACTTCAGTAATGGAGAGAAACAGGAACAGTCACTCTGATCCTAAATTTCAAAGGAAGCTTTTCCTCCCTTCTGTGTCTTATGTTTCTGATGATTTTCTCTTATTTCCACTGAGTTTCCTTTAGTGGGTAAAGTATATATATGTGTTCAAAACTGTAAAGGATTGTGAAAAATATTCCTAATTTTGAGTGCTGTAGACTAAGTAGGGAAGCGCTATTTGAATTATTTGTTAAGGCTAGACGGAGAGTTCCATCTCTGTATGGAACTTTGATGGATCCATGAGATCCATCTTTAAATTTGTTTAACAACAATAAAAACGAAAAAGAAAATCTACTTCTCTCTGCACTATACCAGAATATTCTGGAACTTCTGTGGGTGCCCAGAAAAGGTTTATTTTACAAAATTTATGCATCTTGTGTGGATTTTCCAAACACACGTTAATATAAATGAATATGGCTAGCAAACATCATACTAAACAAAAGTTGTGTGTATAAGGGTGCTGAGAAAAATATGTTATAATGGAGATCTTGAATAATGATTATGATCTTGAATATAGATTTTTTTTTGCTTTAATTCTAATAACAGGCCTTGTAGTAATTTTCAGTTGATGTTGTCTATTAGTAAGTAGAACAAAGCAAGTAATTCAAAACAAAGCAAGCAAATAAATGAAGATATAACTTGAGCTATGGTCCAATCATTTCATGGAAATGTGAGTTCAATATTTAATTGAAGTGACTCATGCCAAACTATTTGGGTGAATTAAAAAATAATATTTTTGATCAAGACTGAATTTATTCAAAATTAATATTTCCATATTCTTTGTCTTCCAGAGGGAAAACCAAATACTCTGAACTTGTACCTATTTTTTTAGCAGTTGTCATAAATATATTATTATATTTCATGCTAAAGTTATAGAATTGTAACTTTCGACCAATAACCTAAAAACTAGACTAGAAGGAGAAAAAAAAGTTTTAGAACAATGAACAGAAACAAAATGAGCTGTTTTGATGAGAAACAGGCATAATTCATAATGCATGGTTATACCTATTTTTCAATTGAGAATGAAGGACAGAAAGCTCAGGGGAGGTGGATGAGAAAATCTTGGAGATGGACCATACTGGGAAAAGGAATGAAAATGGTAAATGGCTCTAAATTATTAGTATCCAGTGAGGATTAATACTGAATCACGATCAGACTGTATTTGCAAATATAGGATTCATGCTTTGAAATATTAAGATTGCTCAGCATCATCTCATCTCTTTAAACTATTACCTCTGTAAGTTAAGGCTGAACAAGGCCATCGGAAAGAAACCAACTCCTATTACTGTCCCCTTAATATCTCATTAGGAGAGGAGGAGGAATCAAGGGCATAAGGATTACTTCAGTATTTCTCTTTACTTTCCTAAGGCAGAGAGCACAATGTATTGAATGCAATATTTTCAAGTGCCTAACATGTCTTGTTAAAACTCAAAGACAAAGAAAGATGGCTTTAAATAGCCAAATTATTAGTTACATTAGGTGTAGGATATGTTCCCAAGTAAGAGCAGAAAGATCTTCCAAAGATTCAAAATCACTGTAAATGTTGCAGTGTGAGAAAGACTGGGAACCTTTGAGATTACAGATGTTCATAGAATCTATGCTTCTTGAAGGGATGAGTCTGGTTTTTCTTTTTCCTTTTTTATTTTTTTTATTTTTTTATTTCCTTTAAGGACAAATAAACAGATGCGCCATTAACCTCTTCTTTTTACTAGCAATTTATTCTTCCCAAGTGGTGAAAGAGAATTGTACCCAGAGGAACAAGATTGAACATTTTCTCCACACCCCTCATCATTTATATACTGGAATGGATTAAATGTTAATCTCTTAATAATCCTTAATGAAGCAAGAAAGATCTTCAGAAATTAGCATGGTTTAATTGTCAGATGCCACCTCCAAGGAAATACTATTTGTTAGTCAGGGCAGTTCCTACTCATTGCTGGTTTTGAAAATCAATTGTTTATTTCTCCAGGACAAAACTCTGCTGCAACAGCTGGAATCTATATGGTTTAATGCCTGCTGATAAATGATATGTGAGTTATAAGGCTGTGTATCAGAGACAGGTAAATCAGCAATTTGGAAACTGTTGATAACTATTTTCCCCATCTGAAAAATGGGGTCAAGGAAAAAACAACTTGTAGGATTAATAAAAACAGTGAAATTGGAGTATAGGAGGAGGATTGAGTGCAGAAATTACAGCCTCCCTTCTGGGGAGTCCTCTGGTGTGTGTTGTAAGTGAACAAAGAAAGGGCAGTGATAAGGTCTGACTCCAGACTGATAAGGTCTTCAAATGCAACAGGGATTTAGCAACAACAACAACAAAAAAAAAAATCAGTGAACCGTTTACTATTTCTGTTAAAATGCACTAAACTTGAGAATGAGCTCTGAAGTCACTTAAAAAAAAATAAAAAAATCTGGAAACAGCGATCTTGCCAAAATAGGTGAAATTGCCTAAAAACTTTTTGATTAAGTAATTTAAAAATTCTTAGAGTTAATCCTAACAGAAAGAAAGAAACTTGGAATGAGATGTCCATGGTCTACTTCATTTACCTTATCAATAATGGAGCCTTTTGCACAGAGAATAAGGAATAATAAATCTGTCAGAGAAGTAATCTTGAAGAAACACATCCAAAAGAGTCTGCTATGTTTATCATGTTTTTATCTAACCCTGAGCAAATTTTTAAGTTGTTATCTAAAGAAACTGTCTGTGTCTGTCTTCAGATTAATACATGTCAAATGTGAAGTGTTAGCTGTATGCTTGCTTGAATTAGAGAACCTTTTTTTTTTTTTTTCTTTTATCAAATATGCTTTGGTAAAGATGGGTAAAATATTTTTGCATCTATAAATGAAGAGGAATTGGAGTTTCCTGGAGCTGACTGTGTAACCTTGCTATTAAAAAACAAACAAATGAACAACAACAACAGAATAACATAATAGCCAGAGGATTATTTAATGTAGGGTGTTTTTACTACTCCAAAGTCTCTATCTTCTCAGCCTGATTGTAGTAGGAATACTGAAAACATTGCTAGAAATTGTTTGGCATAAGAATAATAAAAGATCTCCAAAGTATAACCATAAATACACTGTCTGTCTAAATAGTGATATGTCCATCTTTAAATATTGCATCACTTTATGCCACTTGAATAGGCATGTGAAAAAGAAGCAGGGTCAACCTAATACTCTATATCAGCCTGTATTTGCTGAAATAGAATAAATTACTTTCCTTCCCTAGCAATGCATAATGCAAATAGTTAAGTCTATAACCTGACCCCTTCTGTAATGAGGAGGGTGAGGAGAGACCTCCCTGGTCTCTATAGGTACCTGAAAGGAGGTTGCAATGAGGAGGGTGTTTGTCTTTCACAGGTGGCAAGTGACAGGATGAGAGGAAACAGCTTGATATTGTGCCAGGGGAGGTTTAGATTGGACATCAAGAAAAATCTCTTAATGGGGAGTTTGGTTAGTTATTGGAACTGGCTGCTTAGAGAAGTGGTGGGGTCCCCACCCCTGGAGGTATTTAAGAGACATATGGATGCAGCACTAAGGGATGTGGTTTAGTCATGGTGCTTGATGATCTGAAGGTCTTTTCCAACCATGATAATTTTATGATTCTCTAACTGGAAGTTTCAGAGACTAGAAAGCAGTGGGATGTGTACACCTGGCTGTCTTTTATCTCTGTTTCTAAAAATATCATAGGCAACTTGGTCTCCCTCTTCTTTGTCCCCATCAAGCTAAACACCGTTCTTCTGAATTTTTCATGTATACAGCTAGGTTTAGTAGACAGAATTGTCTCTGTCATAAATAGGTTTTGCTAATTATCTTTTTAAAAAGAAAATAATTACAGCCATGTGGCTTCTAATGTTTCTGTATCTTTCATTATTTCTATACCTCCCTAAAATTCCTGGATAAGCCATACCAGTAATAAATAAATAAATAAATAAAAAGTCCTGTACTGGCATCAAAGTAACAAAATAAGCAGCATATAAGACTAATCAAATCACATATATATGAAAAGAGGTAAGGAAAGCAAAGAATGTGAAGCAGGGAAGTTTCTTATGAATAATGCTGATAAACAGGAGAAGAAAAAAAAGTAAGGTACGTGGTAAATGTTATTTATTAATTTTTGTTGCCTGTTCCTCATGACTTGAACAAAAACCTGTTTGTTATCTCAGAAATATTCCCATACTGCAGTTTAAAAAATCCATTGCACAATGAGTTATATATTCATAAACAGAGAGTTCATGAGCTTGTTCTGCCACTCACTCAGACCTGTCAGTTTTCCACCTTTCAAAGACCTAATAGCATCAGGATCATTTTTCTTCAGTTGCAATGTGTCTGTGGAAGAACAGCAGATATAATTTAAGCCAGAAGAGAAGTGTACTTATTTAAGTGTAGGAGATGTTGAACACCAACGTTGTACTGTTGCGTAATGCACCGTATCAATCCCTATGTAATCCAGAAGTGAAAAGTAACAATTGCCTTGCAGAACCTGAGGGATGGGAAATGCTTTACACGAGGTGCTCTTAACTCAGATAAACCCTTGTGTATTTAAATGTTTGTTTTGGACTCCTTATTACTTGTTTTCTGTAGTGGACAAAGAAAACAAGATCTTCTCACATCTTGCTAACAAGTTCAGTAACTCCTCTAAATTAAAATGTAGTGCTTTTCTTGAGTGTTTAATGCAGTATTGCGCAACATTAGTCATTGGGATCACTGTATTGGGATCTGTCGGTGCATGGAAGGTTTGCTTGTGGAAGAGGATGCCATTACTCTACGATATAGCAAACAGATTTTCTGCCCCAGGACTGTACGGTCAGAAGTGTTGGACACAAAATCATGCAATCTCTCAATCAGCATGACTGGTGCTGAGAGATTCTAGGCATGATATTTTGTGTCTCTATATATACAAAGAAGGGACTTGAGGTGCACTTTGAAAAATATGGGACCTTGTTTTTATGGTAGATAAAAATAAGTTTTCATGTCTTATTAAATATATAAATAATAAATCTTAAAGGAAATGTTTCTATGAAATTCAAAATTTCTGCTGCAATGTTGACTTTTTCATTCTCATTATGATATGGTAGACAAATAGAATTTTATTCTGATTGAGCTGTAGGTTTCTCTTAAAAAGGTCATCAATACACGTGCATTATATGTGCACTAAAATAAAATTTACAGGGCAATGAGCTCTGTTTCAAACTTAAATGAGAAAATTAAGATTTAAAAAGTTATCTCTATCCGCAGATGTAATTAATGATCAAAGATGTAATTAAACATTAAAAGATTTTTAAACTTTATTGAAGAGTTTCCTTAATGAGTTTCTAATAATAAGATAATAAATAACTTAGAAAAATATTTTAAATAGGCTGTTGATTTTGGCAAATGTAACGCTTTAACACATTTTATTTTAAATCAGAGAATAAAATGTATATACTAATGGAAGGTGTCCAAAACTCATCCAAAGCATATTTTCAGTATCTGTTAACTGTTGCTAAAATGCTAGAACTAGAAATATGTAAGTGTTACTGGTATGAATACCAACACTTTTTCAATATAATTGGCATAGTAAATTAAACCTTATTTTGTTGCTGGGGGACATTCCTATGACAAACTTTGCTCAATAAAATGGTATGTGAACAGAATAAGTAGATGGAGCATTTAGAAGATGGTGAAGTAGAAGCTGCTTTATTTATTTATTTATTTATTTTGAACTAGGGATGATTGGTTGAACTGTTTCCAAATTACAATTTTTAATCAAAGAATGAAGTTTTGCAAAAATGAATCATTCAGATGAAAGTGTATCCGTTTCTATAACAATTATCTGAGATAAACTGTTAAATTTGAAACTATTTCTTCACATTTTCCAGCATAAGTTTAAAAAAAAAAAAAAAAAAAAGCATTTTTTTATTTTAGTTTTTGTTCCACCTGTTTGGGTCCTTACATTTACAGAATCCACTTGTATTTCTTATTTTTAAATGTCCTGATAAGATTGCATCTTGAAATTCTTTTGAAACATTTTTTAGTGACAGAACTCTGTCACTCAATTTAGTTCCTTTTCTCATTTGTCTAACAAAAATTAGCAAGGATTTTCATGTTTCTGGGAAGAATGCATGGATTCATTTATTTATTTTTTTTTAAAAGGGACTTATCATGATAAATATGACTGAAAGATTACACAGGATGTGTAGATATGATGGTGAGTTTTACACACATCTCCTTTATCTCATCTTATGCTATCGGTTAAAATGTTGGATCTGAGTTTCTGTGTTAGGGTAGGTGTTAAAACTTTGGTTTTGAAAACGAAAGAAAAGTGCGTTAGATTGAGGGCTTGTGCTTTATTGTATAAAAAAGGCAAAAAGAAGAGTGTTTGGTTTCTAATGCCTATTTTCATGGTTTCGGGGATGTGACATTTGCTTTGATGACACAAACGGTTTTGAAACACTAATTTTTCACTAGTTTAAATTTGGAGCTAGAAGTTTCACCTTAGTGAGTGTGACACAGTGAGTGTTGTTCTAAATGTTTTCCTTGAAAAGTAAAATTTGTGAGATGCTAGTTTTTATTCTGCCACTTTGGTTGAACCATTCTGTTCTGAATTGAGAAATCTTAATCAGTTCATTGAAATGATTACATTTAAAAAGATAATAAATACTTTATATTGTTAATGGCTGCTTGAAAACTACTGTAATAGAGTGGTTTAAGCTTCTTACTGGATCTTTGTTTTCACCATACAACATCAGAACTGTATCTGATGTTAATATAGTGTGAAAGTAGTTATATTTGTGGTGCTGGGTTCATGGGGATGCTCTGTTTAACCTTCTATTAAATGATCTCTGATGTCTTCTTTCCTTTCACATCAGGATGATATAAATGGGTGTGATTTGTTTATGGCTTACCTAATCTATCTGGAGATAAATACTAAACAATATTTAATGAAGCACAACTAAAAACATTACACACCCAATTAGCCATTTCCTGTAACTTTAATAAAAACATATTAAATTATACTGATGAAGAATTGCAGTGTGTTTATGACCAATTTATATGATGATAATTGGGGGGAAATTGCTGCTTTCATTTTCTCTTTCAAAAATGGAGCCTACAAGCAAAGTAGCCAGTGTGATGAGTCTTGGAAGGGTTTACTCAGAGTAGAGGAGAAAGCAAATGTCTGTGGAATTGCCATGTTGTGCTCAGGTACAAAAATTACAGTGCTTAGCTCAGGCTCTTCCATTGCCTGAATTACTTGTCGATCTGTGCTGTCTAATGATGGGTTTTTCCTTCTTGATTTCGGTATTGTGGTATGTTGAGCTGGGATTTCTTCCAAGAGGAATGAGGTTTGCTATCTGTGATCAGTCTTACGTACAAAAGTATCATTTCATTGAAAAGGTAATATAGTACAAATGCTACAAATATTTTTTGGCTGTATCTGAAGAACTGCTGTGTGTTGTGATTATTTTTCTCCCTTAGTCTAAAAAAAATGCAGAAATTATTCCTGATATCAGTAGTTCTATTAAAGGTGTCTTTTTTTTTTTAGATGTAGCAATACATTTAAAAACCTTATAAACCATATAAAACCTTAGAATATCTGTTTGTTTAGCCATATGAAAGACTATTTTCCTTCACAAAAGGAAAATCAGCTTGCACGTGTAAATTTTGGACATCATATAGTGTGTGATATGCCGTATCTTCAGGGCTTAGAGCAAGAAAACCAAATGGAACTTTTTATTTCTTCTCCCGTGATTTGTGTACCCAGTAACTATTTAAAGAGTCACTATCTATAGATGAAGACCTCTTCTGTTTTGGCCATAGACAAACTTGTAGCTTTTTTGGAGGGCAGAAGCAGTTACAGGCTGATTTCCTGCAGTAGCTTCACTCATCCAGAAGTCCACTGTTGTCAGTATTTTGAAATGAAATAATGGCTCATCAGATGCGTTGTTTTATCTCCAATTCTAGTTTTCAATTTCTGTTTTCTATTTTTTCCCCTGGTCAATTGAAGCTTGGCATGAAAATGTAAGACTATTAACTATTTATTTATTTATTTGGAAGCAGAAAGGAAGGTTAAAAACCACACCATTTTGGGATGTGACACATAACGCATCTGTGTCCATAATGATGTCCACAGAGTGCTGTTGGCATTAAACTTCAGGGGGAAAAAAAAACAAAAAACACGTTGCACATCATATATATCCCTAAGGACATTTCTTCATGCAGTAATACTAGAAGCTTGTGGTTGTTTGTCAGGTTTATTTAAATGCAGTGCTACATAGTGTTCATTTCATCTTATTGTCAAATGAACTTTTGCTAATTTTTCTCTGGGAAGTTAGAATTGCTTTCAGATTAAGTATTTTAGTGCTGTGATTCTTTTTTTAGGATGTAATGGTGTTTTAATGTCCTTTTTTTTTTTTTTTTTTTGAGTGACTCATATTGACTCATTGTTTCTACACAAGCTACCTCAGCAGATGCTTTGCAAATTTTCAGGGTCTCTACATATTTATGCATTCAATCCAGTTGTACCCTGTCTTGGCAGGATCAATCCCTTTGCTATGATGATTTTGGGGACTGATTACCGATTATATGGAATTATTGGTCAAGTTAGCTGGTAAAGACAAGGAGAAAAAAAAAGTATGAACATGCAGAAAACAAGGAGTGTGCTAAGAAGAATAAAGCATGAGCAAGGGCAGGACAGGTTCTGTTTTTCTCAGTATTTAGGGCTGAGTGTCATAACCATGTTGTGTTAACTCAACCATACAATGGTACACCACGTGGCACAGATTTGAGCGTATAAGGAGGTGCACACATGCTTTTTGGCTTTTTTGGCAGTTCTGAGGAGCAGTTTGCCTTGTGCGTACTGGACACTGAAGCATGTGGTTGCTGTGCCAGATGCCAGTGTCTGTCCTGGAGAAAAGCACTGAGCTGTGTTGGCTGTTAGCACTAGGGTAGCTAACGTGCCTGGGGAGCAGATGTTATAGGTGAGACCTGACATTATTAAAATAGTTAAGCAGGCAAACACAGCAATGCCAGCTTACTCCAGCTCCCCCATTTTTACAAGGATAGCAAGTCCACATGGAGGCTACTCCTTGTGGCAAATGTCTACGCTACAAAGCCCCAGGCTGAAGTCAGAGGTTTGTGGATTTCCAGCAGGATTTTGAGCAAAGAAAAAATGTATACAGGAAGTGTAAAAGATGTGGGGGGGTAGGGAAATGTGGAGTGGATTATTAATGCAAGTGATAAAAAAAAAAAAAAAAAAGCATATTAACTGAATTATTTCAAAAATGGAAAAGTTACTGCAGTATATATACATATACGTACAAATATTAAGTCTTTCCTACTGGTATTAAGAAGTACTGTATCTTCAGTGGAGGGGTTTCTCTAATAACATAACAAGTGTTGAAGTGCTAGAGAGGGAACTTATATGTCTGACCTTCATAACAGTGTCTGCATCTGCTGCTGGTTTGGGAACATTTTCAGTTTTTGTTAAAATCCAGTTCAGTTGTGTACTGTTTTGTGGAACATGGGCTGGTACACAGGAGTGAAAGCACATTATCTCATTTTCTGATTTCTTTTTAGAAAATTATTTAGCATCTGCAGCTATCAGGTGTTTAGATCACTCAGTGTATATACACAAAATTCATGATCTTTAATGACTCACTTTTTTTTTGTTTGTTTGTTTGAAGACTTTGATTTTTATTTATTTTTATTTTCTGTACGCTTAGTTCTATCTGGTTTAAGGGATCAGTTCCTGGGCATGACAGCTTCATTGCCATGACAAGATGTTACTAGTGCTCACTTTCAATTAATGGAAGGCTTTCTTTGTAGATAGTGGACATTATTTTCAATATTACACTTGCAGCTTGGAATGGATTTTTCCTATTAAACAATAAGTAGGGAAATCAAATTAGAATACTCCCAGGATAGAAAGGATGTCTCATTTATACCAAAAGGGTGTCTCATTTACAGAAAGGGGGGGTGGGGGAGGAACAAGGTTGTAGTTCACCATTCCTAGGATTGTCTTTTTGTACCAATTCTGAAAGCTCCTGTATAGGAGTCCAGAAGCATCTGAGATGCTGTCTTTGCTCTAGCACCAGCTAAAAACTCAGCGTAGTGCCATGCTGAAGGACTGAACTATCAGCTTGGTTTCAGCTTCAGTAGCAGAGGCTTTCCTCAGAAAAGCTATAAGTCAGGGGCAGAGCAAGAGACTGATAGCAGGGTAATATAAATCTCTATTTACTAATCGTTGTTTTCCCTTTTTATGTATCTACTGCTATAAGACTCAAAGACTGGTAAAACTGTTTAACATTTGAGTTTTTCTGACTTTTCAAGGGAACTCAGTGAGTCTGAGGTTTGGCACACTGCTTTTCCATTATATACAAATCTGTAGCATAAATCTTCTATGGACAACCCTTCTGAGTTTACCTAGACCATATAATTGCTGCTGTATGGCCATAGGTTGGAGTTCCTGTGAATCAGCAGGTAAAATATATTTTGTTACAATAACGCTGATGGGTTTCATCCTCCTGATGCTGATTTGTTTGTTGTCCTTTGGCTTGGATATTGCTTAGAAAATAATTGTTCTTTTTTATGCTCTCTATAGTTTGTCCTGTATTCAAGCTATTAGCTGTATTCTACATTAGAAATTAATGTTTTTCTTGTGATAGATCCTGGTTTCTCAAAGGCAAGCGTACTTTCCTAAAGCTTGAACTCTGTTAATCAGTCCTTTATATAGAAATATAAAATGATTGACCTTTTCAACATGCTCCCCAAAGAATGTCTTCTCTTCTGTTCTCCTTTTTCTATTTGGAAATGACATTCTCTACCAGTGAACAATAATTTTCGAGGATAGAAAAAATATAGAAGTTAACAGAGCATTTTAGAAGGAATAATAATTATACCTTGTGGGCTTGATTATCCACTGGTTTTCACCTCTTGTAATTTGCCCAGTGTGATAATGTAAGAGTATATCTTGCTTGGTTTGCACAGATGTAGATGATTGCTAGAAACACACAAGAACAGCAAAGCAGGCTCAATATTTGGCATTTGTAATACTACAGAATAAATACACTGCATATAGCTTGAAGAGGAGCCTAGCTTGTTTTCTTTTTTTTTTCTCCAGAAGTGAGAAATAACAATTTTAACAGAAATGTGCTACCTTCTGTCACCACAGGGGCAAATCCAACAGACAACTTCTCATGTTAGGACAGGGCAAAGCTTGAATGGTTGCTTCTGAACTGTGCAGCCTCCTTTTCTCAGTTGAATATTGCTCCAGTTGACAAGCTCTTAAGACGGGTTTGAAATGTAGGTGGTCTTTCGGTCGTTCTGGATTTCTCCCTCTTTTTGTTCTCTTGTTACGAAGGACAGGCACTCTCACATGAAGATTGAGAAGACAAAACAGTTTCGTGTTTTCTTCCCTGAGAGCTCCAACAGGGAGGTATTTCTAGATGTCCGGGTGTAAAACCTACACTGCTATCAGCTGTTCTGCAAACATGTTATGACTTAACAACACTTCAAGCATTCTAATCAAAAGTGTTTCTGTTATCACTTATAACTAATCTGGCTTTGAAGTGGCTGTCAGCTCAATCCTGTCCTACAGCAAGTCCTCTTTTATAACTCTAAGTAAGCAATTAATGATTTTCCTCACGATGGCAAATCACTGCATTTTACACCACCTGTTCTGTCCTATAGGTATAAAAATCAAAGATGTGGCCCAAAGGGATGGCTGGTAGAAGGTACTCATGCAGTAGTAGTTGTATATGCGTGACAGCATGTTAACACTGTGAAATGCTTTCAGCATCCTGGAAATGCCAGTGCTGCCAGAGGTCACAAAGGCAGTTCTGTCCTCCATACTTAATGGCTACTGAACTACACTTGAAGGCCAAGCCTAAAGTCTTATCTTTCACTTCAAACCATCCAGATATTTCACATCTGACATGTACTTCATGGCAAATGGTTTCAGTTTAACTGCTATGAATTAATGCTTCAGTCATATACATTGACATGCTGAATTGCTAAATCAAACCTGTGGGGAGTTGGAGGCCCTGCCAGTCTGAAGTTTCAGTCCATTAACGTTTGTAGCCTTACAGTTTCTGTTGGAAATAGAGAACCTGGTTCTGCATTTGGAGGCTAAGATCAAAACTGATGCAGCAAAACACCTGCTGCTGGTGGATTTGGAGGCTTCCTTCAGGTGCCAGTGTCTGAACCGAGTCTGGAAGCCTTGCTGCTTCCTGAGCTGTGCTGAACAAAGTTGGGGCTATCTCAGTTACTCTAAAGAAATGCAGGGGTCTGGAAAAGGCTTTAACTTCAGTGAACGTTGTCCAGAGTGGACACTAGGAACAGTTATTCCTCAATGTCCAAGCAGCCACAATTTTATTTCTCATATTAAGCAGAAAACGTGAGCATCGACTGCTACTACTAGATAAGGCAGTGTAAGCCCTAATGAAGCTGTTTCATTAATCACCTCCAAAATGTGCATTCAAGCTGCTATTTTTTAATGAAACAGTGAAGGGTTATTTTTCGTTTCCTTCAGCTAGAGCCCTGATTTTTTTAATTTATTTTTAATTAAAGGGCAAGAAGCAACAAACAAGGACAAATTGTTGGTGGGAGTAAAGGCATGTTTTCAGATGTGTTATCAAACATTTTCTTTTTTTTTTTTTTTAATCTTAAACTGAACTGTCCTTAATGCATTAAAAAAGACGTCAAGTTATGGCATGACCCCAGTGGTTAAGTGCCATTTCAGAGAGTTTAATACATGAACGTACACAATTTCTATCACTTAAACCTATCTTGGCATCATTGTGATGGCCTACTGTACTTATGCAAATTACTTTGTCTTCTTTGTGGCTTTGCAATTCTTCTTCTCGATGACATGTCACTGACAATGCTACTTTTAACAGTGACTGTATGAACCAAAAAATTACTAATAATTTTCTGATGCTGTGTTTTTAGATAAAGAGTTTCCTGTCCTCTTATTTCCTATCTTTTTTTTTTTGTTCTTTCCATGATAGTATATTGCTGATAGATTTTACTAAGGAATAATATTTAAATCTTTGGGTTTAAATATGACTTTCTTTAATGGAAGACTGTGCTTCAAGATTAGGCAGATACTAAGACATGTCATTCTTTAAAGTTGAGTTGAAAGGTGCAATATGGAATACCCTTGTAAAGATTTCATTCTGCAACAAGTAATTAAGTACAGCTTAAGCATACCATAAAATATGCAATAAAAAAAAGACTATGCACCCTGACAGATAATATACTAAACTGCAGTCTTTCAGGTTCTTTTGCCTGCTGCCATATCAGAAAACACAGGTATTAACTTCTGTTGAAGGTCTTTTGATCAGATGGCTACATATTGACTGAACTGAGGTGGCTGTCGATGTTGGAACCCAAGGGTCAAGATAAGTATATGTTTACTAGGTGTAAAACAGGGAGCCAGGAAAAGAAAGATGAAAAGCATTTGGATTGTCACAGTTTTTTTCCTTTCTTTCTCTCTCTCTCTCTATATATATATATTATATATGTATATACATTTAAGGCCCTCAAATATTCAGAAAGTCCTCACTTTCCTTCTGCTTTAAAATAATATTTTATTGTGTTGGGTCAAGCTGCTTTGACCAAGTACATGCCTTGATCTGAGATTCACATGCATGTACTGCAGTGCTGTGGCCTGCCATCATCTGTGAGAAATTCAGGTAACTTAAAATTTGCAATGCATTTCAGAAAATACCTCTCTGACAACAGGGTTATGCAGAAGGCTATCATTTTCATCATTTTACTCCGGAAAAAAAAAAATAATGTGAACACGCTGAATGAAGATTAGTGGTATTCATTTGCATTCTTCTTTCCTTTTCTAGGTCTCTTTCTTACATTAGACAATTACATTCCCATGCAGCAATAACTTAGACCCATGTCACCGTTGTAATGACTTTGGAAAGCTATAAAGACACAGTTTGCAGAGTTTTAAAGTATGTGCTTAAAGTATATTGCTGTTGAACAAAGCACTTAAGCATGTGCTTAATTTCAGGTATGTGGTAAAGTGTCATTGGATTTATTTATGCTGCAGTCTAAGGATGGATGAAAAGTTAATTTGCAGCTGTATTCACCTGTTGTGTGGATCCAAGCGTGGGAGGGGAGGGAAGGGAAGGGGATGCCAGGGATCAGGAAAACTGAGGGGACTAAGGAACACCTTAAAATCTGGTCCATTCCTGAAGTGCCTGTAAACCACCCTTGACAGTACTACTCAGCCAAGATCTGGTTGTTGACAAGGGAAGTACGTTATTGTTGGAGGCATGCTCCTGAACCATGCCTGTGGTTCTTGGGCTGAAGATGCTTGCGTTTCCACACAGTAGACTTTACAAATCCAACTTATTTAACTACTCTTCAGAAGTTTCTGTAACTGCTTTGTAACTGCTTGCCTTATTGCTCCTATTGCTCCCTTCCTTTGCTCCCTTCCTTTTTTTTTTTTTTTTTTTTTTTTTTTTTTTTTTTTGTGCAGTGTAGAATGAGTCACAGACCCATAAGACTGGTACTGAGAAGAGCAAATAATTTTTTTGCAGGCATGTATATGAGCCCTGCTCTTCATTTCTCCCAGAACTGAAATGTGTTTTTTTTTTTTTTTTTTTGGGGGGGGGGGGAGGGGGAACAGCATCTCACTTCTGAGTCATGTTTATCTCGTAGCACACTGCAGAATGGAGCATGGAACAACCTTGCTGTGCTGCTTTTGGACTGCACTTCTGCCTCTTGTAGCTTTTGTGCACCTGATTGTGGCTCTGTATGGGTAGCACTTTGCACGCATTTTGATTGAATTTCACATTGTTGATTTTGGATCATTTCTCCAGTTCATTAAGCCTATTTTGAATGCTGATCCTGTTCTTGACGTTATTTGTAATGCACTTTCTATATGTTCCCAAGTCTGAATGTACCAGCAAATATCTGTAAAAGTACTCTTTAATGACTGAAATAATGATGGATTTGCACACAAATCTCTGAAAGGCCCTAATTGAAAATACTTCCCCCTTTGGCAATTAAATGTTAAGAAGTAACATTTTGTGTAGTTTATAAACCTTATGTGCAATAACAATTTTATCTAAATCTTGTTTTCTTATGAAAAGATCACATGATACAGTTTCTGAACTCTTGAAGTGCTTTCTCTTAATTGTTCACAGATGATTAAAGAAATAAACTAGATTAACTGGATATTAACTAGTCTAGGTAAATCAGTGCTGTCTGTTCTTTTTATCACCTTTTCTTCTGTAAGCTTAAGCTGTTTAGATTTTTTTTATTTTTATTTTTATTTTTGGAGAACTAAAGTCTCAGCTGCCTGTGTATACTTTGCCTCTTCTTTCTTGTTAAAAGTCACTGTTCTTACCATTTCTCCAGAATTATTCTGTCCCTCTCAAGTTCTCAGCTCTCAAATAGTTCAGAGATTGCTTGATGCTTCAGATGTTTTTCAGTAGGATTGATTTGCTTATTTTGAATGTACTTGATTTGATTATTAATTTACCTGGTTTATTTATTTATTTTTATATTCTGGCCTTCACAATAGTTAGGGCATAGTTAACCAAGTATCTGGTCTCATTTATTTTTTTTTTGTATGAAAAGTAATAGAAATATCAGCCTTGTTTCTTCTGTCTTCTTTTTGAAGTGTGCCTGTGCTCAAGTCTTTTATTTTTTTTAACCTTTTTCTTATTTTTTCATACTAATCTCATCTGAATAACTTTCCAACTTCAGATTTGTAACCAGGTTTTTATATTAATGCATTTCCCTAGTGGTTTATTCTTTCTTTTAGAAACATAAAATATGGTCCCCGATGAATACAGAACGTTGGCACGTCATCTTTGTACACCTATATTGCTCTTCCATCAGACTCATATAATAAAAATCCTCCTTGATGTCTGATCCTTCTTTGGATTTTTCTGCATTTTACTTGCTTAAATGTAGGAATGTGGATCTTGGGATATTTGTGAAGATTCAGGTTTCCTCTTGATTTTAAGGTAAAGAACGACTCCAATAGTATAGTACTTTTATTCGTAGTCCCTTTTATCTTTACTCAGTCATTCAAGAAGACAGTAACTCCTTCTGACTTGTTGAACTGCAGACTTCAGGACCAGGATGTGTGTTACGGATGCAGAAGCCAGGACAGCTTTCTATCTGTTCATTCTTCTGAGCAGTTTATTACACTTTTGTAACAAAACCAAATGCTGCAATGTATCCTATTAATTCTATAGTGCTGTTTACATTTTGTCTGTGCAAAAACGTCAGCTTCTTGCAGCTGTTTTTTCCTTTTCCTGACATTTACATGTCACTACCTTAGATTCTTAATTATTTTCTTTTCTATAATTTAATTTCAGTTTCTCAACCAAGTAGTCTGCCTGAAAGTTTCATGCTTTCATAATATTAACTTTTTGCTTGTGTGATTTTTAACTTTTTTTTTTCTTTTTCTTTTTTTTTTTTTTAACTGTATGCTCAGTTTAGCTTATGAGAGTGATGTGAAGGATAGCTTGTCTCCTCAATAGCATTTTTTCCCAAACCCACTGGATTCTGCAGGGTTAGAAGCATCAGCAATTCTTTATCTGCCTCTCCTGCCCGATAGCCTGTCAAAATCCTCAAGAGGGTTTCTGAATGTAGCTCCCAGATGAGTAATGATGCTAAGGCTGGATTTTAGATGGTTATTTAGAATCAAAGTACTGCTGTGTCAATATTTGGTCCTCTGTAAGCCTTCTGAGAGGACAGTATCAACACGATAGGGAAGTCTGAGGTTTGTGTCCAATTCTCAAGGTTAAAAATAGTCCCAGAGTTTCTGTAACACTTCTTAAAGCGTCCTCCTAATACTCCAGTGCTATTAACTTTCCCACTGTCTGCATTTTTCTTACGAAGTTTGCTTCTAATTAGAGATTCTTGATAATTATATTGAAAGAGAAAGCGCTCTCTTTCGCCTCAAATCACATTCTATGACTTCTGTAAGCACCCTTAAGTATCTCTGCTACCTTCTTTACTGAGCAAAAGTGCTAAAATGACTGCCAAGCTGAAAATGCTGTGAAGATATTAGAGACTGTTTTCCAAAGGAAATGTCTGGTCACTGAGATCAGAACTCAGAGTGAAGTGGGAGCTCAGCCACTTGAAGTTCAAATGGCAGTGTTGTATGGGGGTTACTTTTGTTTTTCAAATACTTTGTTGTGTAAGCAGGGAAATAATATGAAATTATGCTTGGATAAACCCTCTGGTATGTGTAGCTTATCCAGGCCCTCCACCAGTGTTTGACTTCTCAACCATCCTCTTAAATTTACCTGCTTAGTGTCCCCCAAATGTGGTCTGTTTCATTGTCTGGAGATGATAGAGTGCTTCTTTCTGAGCCAGTTCTCCAGTATGAGGCTGGATTCATTGCACTGCTGTGTTTTAATAATATTCTTATAAATTCTTAATATTTAATATTAGGATTATAACTATTATTACTGCACTAAACATTGTTAAGAGGATACTTACACTTAATATTGTGATGGCCAATGTGACATCCTGCTGTATTTTTTTTTTTAAAGAACTAGGATGTTAAAAGCAAGGTTCTTCCTAAATCTCATGCATTTACATGCTGTTTACTTAATGTCTTCCTTGTGCTCTTGACTGGAGAAGACTTTCTTCATTTACTGAAGATTTTGCTTGTATTATGCAGTTGCCCTTCTTTGCCTTGGGCTGTAGTTGTGCTTCCCTGATGGATGAATAACTTTCTGCATGGATAATTTGTATGTCAGTTTGTAAAACAATTTCAGATCCTTTTTAGGGAAAAAAAAAAAAAAAAAGGTATTATATAAATCTTCAATAATATATACGTGTGTTATGATACAAATGCTTGATACCTTCCATTATATAATGTGTGTTATGGATGAATAGGCTCTTATCATATAGTTCTGTGACAGCTCCATTTCTTATTGTACTATCATTATGGAAAAAAGCTCAGTGCTATAATTGTGTACAAAATCTTTTATCCTTCCCTTCGACCTAGGAATAAGTCTTCCAGGATTATAAAACCTACACTATTCAATGCCTCCTAATCAGAATTAAAGGTACTGAATAGAAAACAGGCCTCACTGATTTGCAGTTCCTTCTGCCAGTATTTTAAGAGATCGTAGTAGAATTATGGTGGCCAGGCACAGTTACTGCTTTTAGAAACAAACTGTGTTAGATGCTTTTTAGAAATTTCAGCATAAAATGCACAGAATGTCTCTGTTTTAAAGGAAAATACAGTTCTCAATAGAAAATTGGTTTGTAATCGTTAGCATCATAATGCTCGTTGATTTATTTGTTGAGAGAATTAGAGCTGGTTGGAAAATATTTAACAGCACAATTGTCATGCAAGAATGAAGTCTGATCAAAAAGGTCTGTGGGGTTATGCAGATTTTTACAGTGTTTTACAAAGGGGGAAGAAAGTAAAGGGCATGGGTATTGAAGTATTTTCTTTGATTTTCTGGCTTCAATTATTTTTTACGTCTGTTATTATCAGCATATACTGTTATATGTATTATATACTGTTATTATCAGCATATACTTACTACATTGTTTTTCACTTCATAGTTAAGTTTTGCAATTTTCCTCCTTGCAACATTGGTAAGGAGGAATGTTTCCTGAATATAATCAAGAAAGTTGACTAGAACTGTGGCAAGCCAAAACGTTTCTTCTGAGTGTATGAGATCTCTCTGGATCACAGTAAGGATGTGCTCTGTAATGACACCTGGCTTCTGGCTGCTACCCCCAGTGAGGTCGGGGTGGAAGGTCCTGCAGGACTCTCTGCAGGTCTGGATACCTCTGGACACCTACAGTGGTACATCACAGAATCACAGAATTTCTAGGTTGGAAGAGACCTCAAGATCATGGTGACTGTCGTAGTCACCTGCATTTCAGACAGTGGTGTTGGATGTACGTATTTGAATGTCCCCATTTCTCTTGGAAAGCGCTGTGGTTTATGATTCTATACATCATTAAGTAATCGGAGGTGGTGAAATCATGGTTCCTGTGCTCTTCTGCTATGAACCATTTCTTCAACCGTTCCTGAATGCTGACTGTGCATTTTACCGGTTAGTGAGAGATATTTTTGGAAATATGGCCCTGTTCAGTATAGTTTAGCTGAAATATTTGCACGTGTGTTTTAATAAGTCCTGTAACTACCTTGCTGGAATATATTTGCATTTATTTGTATTAATTCAGTGTTTGCACCGATTGTTTTTCTAAAACAAGACAAGAAGAGAAAAACACAAGTACAATTTATTCACAAAGAAAATAACCTTTCATTGAAACAGACACTAGAATATAAGGTGTTCCTGAATGCAGAAGGTGACTGGAATTTTCCCCTCTAAAAGAATTTAAGTGGGAAATTTCAGATATTCTGTCATTTAAAACCAAAGCCCTCTGTACAAACCCACATCCTGTCTGTTTGTCAGGTTTGTGTACTTCTGAGTGGTTCCCCTCAAGTATTTTTAGTTTTGGAAGCCCGCAGCTCCACTTACAACACCAGCAAAGAGCAATCAGCCTAACTTTTCCTGGGTTTGATTACATTAGTTTGATTTTTAAGTTCACCTTTATAACTTCAAGGATTTTTTTTTTTTTTTTAGGCTGGTTGCTACAGATTTAAGAGGAATCAGAAATCCATAATCAGAGTATATTCATAAGATCTGATTTTAAAAAAGCCACAGAGAAACTCTCAAGCCTTGACCTTACAGATTTCAGAAACTCCTCAGCGCCAGGATGCATGGAGGGTGTGGGTAGGGTGACTGCAGCCTTGTCTTAGGTGGCACGATGCTGAGGTGAAAAAGAGATGAAAAAACACCTGAAGTTCCTGGCTGGTGCAGGTTGTGAAACCCTTTTGATCTCACTCAATTGGCTTAATGGCAAAAAAGCAGAAGCTGTTTGTAGGAATGGGTCAATTGGATGTAGAAGATTTAATGGGCTTTTTATTTTTATGGCAATGCTTATAATTAGCGGTCAAGTAGTATTTACATCTTCACTGAGCTGTACAGATCTCAATTACTCAGTGCAGAGTGCCATCGAATATAAGCAGAAAACAAAACAACCAGTTCCACTCATCCTGGTTTTGTCCTTGTAAAATGCCCCATAAGCAGACTTACCAAAAGATAAACCCCTTCCCTGAGGAAGGGACGAGACCTTCAGTGTGCCAGATGCTCTGCAGGTAAATCTCTGGAGAGATAGGACTCCATTTAACAGCAGATTTTGTGTCCTTATATCAGCACCTCCCAACTCACCTCGTGGGGCACTGAGCGGTGAGCACATGGCACCCATGGGTGCTCTCGGTGACTGCTCTCCCCTGAGCTGGTTGCCAGTCAGGAACCCAGAGAGCCATGTGGGCTAATGGGTTTCTTAAGACAGAATTTCCCTTGTTCAGAGCATCCTTCGCTTTGCGCGTATGTCCTGCCCTTTTACACCCCTACCAGGCTCACCTGGATGTCCAAAATCAGCACTGTGCATGAGCCTGCTCTGCCAATGAAAAGTCTGTGGTATTGAGTTGGCACACAATGCATGCTGTGATTAGTGAGGAACGCTCCAATGGATTCCATATTCTATTTGTGTGGATTGTAAAATACTCATGTTACATCTTGGTTTGTGCATCCAGATCTTGTGTATGATGAGGAAAATGGAGAAAATAACAAGCAGGTTGTAGGATAGCAGGTCAGTTGGTAACTTATATGAATTAATGCAATGGCTCTCTAAAGAACTTAATGAGAACACAATTCCATTTCATTCCACAGCTATTTCGCCCAGGCCTTTAGAAGGCATGTAAATGATTTTCCTGCTGATACAATGAGGCGTTTTGGTGCAAATGGTACAAGAAACTGCCATAAATACTGTACACCTTAATGGCTTTTACCCATATGGCATTAGTTTTAGTACCAGGCTCCTGTTTCAAAGATGTGTCCCATTACTGGCTATAAAACAACTGTTCTTTTAAACAATCCAGTCAAATGACTTTGAACAGTAATTAAAAGGGAGAAGAAGAGAAAAAAAAAAAAAAAAAAGACCCAAATAAAATTTTGTGCGGGCATTACTGAAAAGTACTGAATTAATTTGTTATCCCCAAGCCAGTGATACTACTAACCAAAGAGCTGGCACTCAAAAACAATGATAAAAGGGATGATTGAGTGTTATTAACGAGATTGAGACTGTTAATTAATTATTAAATAGTGATTAATAATTAGGTATTGATTTCAAGAAGCTTTAGATTCCTCTGTGTGTATAGAGCCACTCCCCAAACTCCTAGCCCCCAAATACTTGTTTCAAATAGTTCAGATTTATTTCTGAATACCCAACAAGCAGCACGCATGACCTTTAATGAAACCAGTGCTGCAGATCCCATCCCATTATAGTGAGAAAACTCACTGTGAATATAGCGAATAACCAAACTTCAGCTAAACTGACTGCTAATGTCTTTTTCCTTCTTGATTAATAGTGGAGCTCCAACACAATGGATCTCATCAAAACCAAGCTGAAAGCAATCTCTCTTTGAAACATATCCATTCAAACCCTAAATCATTAGAATTCTTTAGCTCCGATAGGGGCTTGGTAATTAGTAGAGTTACAATAGACCTGTGCCATAAACAGCATGAATCAGAACATGTCTGTTTCTGAGGCTTATTATTTGTATTACTGTAGCACCTACAGGCCACAGGCAAAATCTAAGTCTCTGCCTGTTATGCACTGCCCAGAAAAAATAATATCCTGAGTCCTGCAGCACACAGCCAGCAGAAATGAAGGATTGACAGCAAAGGCTGATCTAGAGAAGTAAAGCAGAGCAGGGGGAATCGATGTGCAAAAGATGCTGTCTTGGTTGCCCTTTTTGCTTTTTCTTCACATGGCACAATTGTTATACAAAAAGAAACAGCAGCAGAAGGCAAGAATGTAAAGGGACAGGGCTGACAGCAGCAGCGATAGAGAAGTTTGTTAGGTAAGGAACTGAGAGAGAGAAAATAAGGATGTGAAATGGAGGGGTAACGGCAGGGATGGTGTCGAGGTAAGTGCAGGAATGGCTGATTCCTGGGCTGAGAGAAAGCAACCTCACAGACTGACAACTGGGGTCAGTAATGTGTGTCCTCGCTGTGAGCTCCTGAAGGTGGGTTGCATGCAATGGGCTGCAGGTGAGCTTTGGCGTCATACTGGAAAGAAAGAGATCATTGCTAAATTTAGACAGTTCTTCTACCTTAGATGGCACCATCTGTACTCCTCATGCTCTGGGGAGATGTTTTTATCCAGCTTCCAGGGCTGGGGGTCCCCAGAGGCAGCCCATGCCACTGCTTTGCTCCTGCCCCACCCTTTGGAAATGTGTGTTTTTTTTTTTTTTTCCTCATATTCCACATGTATCTTTCTTCCTGTTTTTTAAACCTACTATTTATTCCATACACTTTGTACACAAGAGATTCTTTTCATTTTTTCACAGTACCTTTTAAGCATTCAACCAGTATTTCTGTATCTGCCATCAATTTTCTCTCCTTTATGCTAACTGAAGAAAAGCTGAAAACTGTTGGAATCAGAGGGTGTGTTTGCCAGCCCTCTGCTTATCTTTGCTACACATCTGTGTCATGGTGCATTTGCTGACTCTGTCCCTATATGTGCTGTCCTGCGCTCTGCCAGCACTGACAAGGTCAGGATTTCTTCCTGTGTCACAGGATACTGTCATGTTCATGATAGATCTGAATGTAAGGCAGTGTCCTGCTGAGATCCTCCATAACTCCCTGATTCTCCTCCAAAAAAGTGCTCCAGCCTGCTGTTCTCCATCCCTTGCACACACCCTTTCTGACTCAATTGTGAGTCTTTGAGCCCAGGTTCAGTTCCTTTCAGCTCTGCTGGTGTTCTCCAAGATGCTGCTCATCCTCCTCAGCTTCGCACTGCTCATGAATCCATTTCAACATGCTCCACCACCCTGGTACTGGTGGGAACATGGGCAGCTCCCCTTCTGGGGGTCATTGGGGGCCCCTTGCTGCTTGCCTTGTGGCTGGTAGTTGCGGGAGATGATCAGATACTCAGTTTTATGCACATGATGTTTCTCTATCTTGCTAAACTGTCCTGGAAGGCAGTGCTGGAAGCCCTTCTAAATCAAGATAGATGACATTTACTGCTCTCCTATCCACAGGCCTGTTACCCTATTAAGGAAAGAAATTAGATTTGTTTGACATGGTCTGCGCTTGACAAATTAATGGTGGCTATTAGTCAGCATCTAGTTTTCGGCTAGGTGCTTGAAAAGTTCATCTGATTATTTTCTCTAGAACTTTTATTGGAGCTTGAAACGAAATTGCGTCTGTTCTTGGTGGAGGAGTCGATGCAGTGGTGGGTGATGCGGAAATAATGCTCAGTGCTCTGTGTTGTGGGGCTGACTGGGCTGTAATTCCTAAGTCCTGTGTTTCTACTGTAGGCTAAAATCTTGGTCATTGTCACTGCTATTAATTGCTTGTGCCACCCAGTTGGAACTGACCTTTCTTCTCAATTCGGTGGAAAACAGTGTGACCCACCACTTGTCATGGTATGTGCTCTAAGCTTCCCTTCCACCTGGCACTTGGAGGGACCTATGCTTGCTGGGGCTGTCCCCGCCAGCCCTACGCTGCCACCCCAGCACACCCCCCTCCTGCACAGTGACAGTTCTGTTTGTCAGGATCACCAACCAGCCCCCCCCCAATCCTCCATGCTCTGACTCTCTCCTTCCTTTACAATGCTCACGGACTCGTGGCCACCATCCCTTGGGCTACCACCTACCTTCACCTTTCCCGTGCTTTCCTTCTCCCTGCTTAGAAACAAACCTCCCCCGTTATCAACCCTTCCAAAAAAAAAAAAAAAAAAAACCCTTGGAACCGGCTGCGGGCTCAGGGGACCAGCGCACTGCCCCCGGGACCGCGGTCTGTGTGCACCGTGCGGCGCCTCCCGGGGCACCGGGGCCGGGGGCTGCGGGGCCAGGGGCGGTGCGGCGGGGCCGGGGGCGGTGGGGCTGCACCGCCCCCGTGCCGTGCTGCCGGAATGGTCTCTCCCAGGCCGGCGGGCACCGCTGTGACACCTGCTGGCTGCTCGGCGGCGGGACGAGGCAGGCCGGCCCCCGGCGGGCGGAGCGGAGCGGCGCGGGAGGAGCGGGACGCTCCGTGGCCGGCGCCCGGCGGTGATGCTCGGGCAGCCCCCGTTGCGGGGCACGGCGGTGCTGGGCGCCCCCTAAGCAGCGGAGGCGCTGCGGTAGAGGCAGCCCCGCGCCCCCCTTCTTATTTCTCCTCCTTCCTCCTCTTCTCCCTCCTCCTCCATCCGCCGCCGCGCCACTTCCAGGGGAGGCTGGTGACATGCGGCTGGCGCCCGGGGAGGGCTGCCCGGGGCCGTAGCGGCAGCAAGAGGCGGCGAGAGCAGCCCAGGCGAGCCGAGCCGAGCCCCCTGCGATGACAGCCATGAAGGAGCAGCCGGCGCACCCCGGCAGGGGGAACCCGCCGCCGCCGCAGCCCGACCAGGTGGGACCCGAGGCGCCGAGGGAACGGGGAGGGGGCGGCCGCTGTCCCGGCGAAGTTGCGCCGAGACGGGCGCAAGTGATGGGGTGATAGAGGGCGACCCTCGGGGCGGAGGGGCCGGAGCCCCGCTTAGCATCCCTGGGGGGCTGGAGACGGGAGGCAGCTGTGCGGGGACCCCAGCGAGGGGCAGAACCGTCGGGGGCTGCCGGGAAGCTCCTGGGGTCCTGCAGGAGTTTGTGCTCCGCTTTATTAGGGTGGGGGGAGCCGTGAGCGGTGGGGTCCTGTCCCGCAGAGCCGGGTGCTGCTGAGCGCCGGGGGAAGCGGGGTGCCAGTGGCGAAGCCACCGTGGGGCCGGCTCCGCACCGCAGCCGGGGGCGAGATGGATCGGAAGCGGCCCCGCTCGGCTCGGGGAGGGATTCCCGGGGGGGGTTTGCCCGCACCCCGGCGGCAGCCGAGCCTCTGGAAGCGGGGACCGGGACCGCCGGGCATCCCCTCTCCTCTCGGCACCGGGGCGCTGCGGATCGAGATCGGCTCGGGCAACTCAGCGTGAGGAGGGCGGCTGGCGGGGGCAGCGCTGAGCTGGGCTCTCAGCACCGCCAAAGCCAAGTTTTTCGCCACCACAGCCCTGCGGCTGCTGCTCCGGGGCGACGCAGCCGAGAGGGGTCGGGGGCAGCGGCCGGGCGCTGCCGATGCTGCAGGGGCGGCCCCGCGGGAGGCCCGGGTTGTGGAGCCATCCCCTGCCCGCAAACACCTGACGCGGGCTAGCTCGGACCGTATTTCTGACACCAGGGGTGGTGGTTTGTTTTTTTTCCCCCCTTTTTTAGTGTTTTGAACTCTGAACGCGGGCTTGCGGAGCATAGCTATCTGCATCCCACATTTTCAGTCTCTGTTGCGTGCCTTTGCACAGCTTAATTTTCCCCTGGTACGCTGATACCGGGTGAAAAACATCACCAAGACGAGCTGCTGTGCACGGCTGCGGTTCAGAAAGCCCATCTAGCCCGGTATCCAGTCCTGCAGAGGCTGCTCGTTCAGGCTGTGGGTAGTCCTTCCTATATCAAGGCACCCAGCGTCTGGCTATATTTAAAGACGGGTGCTCTTTGCTGGAAAGTATATGCCTTCTGACACATCTCTGTGTAATATTGATAACGTAATACATTTGAGTTTGAGAAGCGGTCTGGTATCTCAAATAAATTAATTGCATAAGTCATGTTATCTGGAAAAGGAAGATAGGCAATGCATCAGTACCTAAATTTCATGCAAATACTAGAATTTATGGAAAAGTCGAGATCACTTTGGGTAGCAGAGATTCACAGAACTCATAAATTTCATGAGCATTGTTTTGTTTTAGAGGGATACTGCTTCTAGACACAATAAAAAGTACTTGAACTTAACCAATCTTTATTTCTTCGTATTCAGCTCGGACATGCTGAATTGCCAGAATGGGTTTGTGTTGTTAGTGGGTGGAAATCTTTTCAGAGCAGTCCTAGTATTATATACCAAAATGACTCGTTTGACTGCTCTTTTAGGTCATAATGAGGAATGGCAGTAAGTACGCAATTTAAAACACTCCAAGCATTAAGAATTTATCCTAAGTATAGGAATGTTGTTATGAATTCTCAGCTTCTCCCAGTGGTGGATGGGGACACCACTGGGCTCTCTGCTGTGCCTGACTGTATGGAGCATGAGTACCAAGTCCTGTGTGTTTGCATCAGCTTCCTCCAGACCAAGTTTGGTTTTCCTGGTAAAAGTTGATATTAAATCAGTTTTGATTGCCTGTTGCCATAGATGCCAGGGATGTCATTTTGTGCAGCTGATAATGACGTCACTTAAAAAAAATAATGTTGCTTTCAGTGGATGGCAAATCTTCCTATGGGTTTAAATGGTAGCAGTAGGGGCGTGGGCCTAAATCCTGCTATGAGCTCACTGTTGAGTGAGGCACAAACACAACATTGAGTTTCTGGCCTGGGCATGGGTGGTATGATACCAGGTTTATGTTGGAAAATGTTCTTAGTACAGCAGGCTAAGGCTGTGACCTTAGCAGGGGGATATTATGGGCAGAAGAAGCTCTTTGTTAGCTTTTTGTGGTTGAGCTGGCTGCAGCTGTGGTGGGAATGGGCAGAAGAATGAACAGGGGCTTGTATGTCCTCCCCAGTTTTCCATAGCCCAAAGCACTGTCAGTGTCTGGTCCCTCTGGCAGATGTAGCTGTCTTAGGGCCTTCAAGAACTCCATCTCTGTCAGGGTACTCTTACTTGACATTTCATTTTGCTTGATGAACTTGTATAAACTTGTAGTGTCACTAGAGGTGATGACTGCAGTTCACCTACTTATTTCTAAGAATAAGCCACATTGGCATGGAGAGGGCTTCTTGAGATAGCATGAGCGGCAAAGCTTTGCTGGTATAGAAGTGGTTGGGCCTGCGGACAGTCTAAGAAGAAGTAAGGAATTGCACCAGGATTTTCTAAGAGTAAATCTCCTTTCTGATTTCAAAGTCTGGTATACAAACACTCCTGAGAACAGTCCTACTGAAGCTGATGCATTTGTGGTAAATTTATAGGCTTGGGACCTGAGCTGCAGTTTCAAATTATAGCAGGCTAATGCTGGGACTCTCCACTTAAATAAAAGCTTGGATCAACTGATTGAAGCATCCATAGCTATCAGCTTATAAATAACTTGGATACAACTTCATATCCAACACTTCCCTTGATGGTATTTTTAAAGCAACTCTCCCCTGGGTGAAGGCATCTAATAACAACTTCCATTAACAGCACTATCGATGTTTCAGCAATTGGTTTGATAAATTAGCCAGATTTATTCTCAACTCTTTGCTAAATGATGACTCATATTTATTGCTAAAATTACAGTTTTATATTCTGATGATATAACTGTAGAAGGGAAATAGCTGTAAATTACTTGTGTTTCTCCTCGTTTCTGGAAAGCTCTATCAAAGGGCTCAGACTTGTGTCACTTGAGCTGTGTCGGAAGCAAATTTGGCTCCTTCTGTACAAGAGGGAGTACAAAAAAGGGTGCTTTTAATCTCATAGCTTTTAGGAACTGACCCAGGGTCTTAGACAATGATGTTTAGTGATTGTTTTTAGAAAGAACAACCATTCAGTAGTCAGTGGACACAACATATTTGAGAAATATAATGTACCTCTATGACTTGCTGGTTGATGAATGTTGCTGTCTTTACAGATGAAAAACTAAAATAATTCCTCTAGGTACTACCTTTGTGAGGCTTCAGTCTGTTTACACAAAACCAGATGATCTACACCACCTGGTGCTGCTTGCTGTTCTTTGTGTATATAGAAGACAGACCTTTGAAATTTATAACCATCCTCTCCTGAGCTTCTCTTACTCAGCTTAAGGACTTTTAAAAATCAATTTTAAAATACAAAAAAAAAAGAAAAAAAAAAAAAGATCGTTTCTTTACTGTTTGTCACTTACAAACTACTGCATTCTTGTGCTTCAAAACAGGTGAGCAGAAATGAAATGAGACTACATTGTGTTGAATTAAATAGGGAAATAATTTGATAAGCATATGAATTACATATTCAGTATACATACAGGCACGTAGCTTCATGACTGTCCTGGTTAAGAGGTTGAATTTTTTCTGTCTCAGGACTACTTTCTGTCGTCACCAGGCAAAGGACATATTCTGAAAGTATATCTGAACAAAAGAGAACAATCTGTATTTTATTTTTCAGCGACTAAGGCTAGAATGGTTTATATTTTTAGGTCTTCCTTCACTGCATTTCCCCAGATTAGACTCTGGTCTTGCAGTGGGAAAGATGCTGATGGACTGTTGTGTTTGTCCAAAGCAGTATTTATCTTAAGGTGGTTTTACCAAAGTGAAAGGGCTCTTCCCTGCCCCACTGAGGTAATTCTGAGCTCAGTGGGTCAGGAAAAAGCTTGAAGTCTTAATTGTATATTTACAGCAGTTCCAGTAACATGAGAGATTATTTAGGTAGTCAGATCCATGTCCTCTGCTTTTTGATTGAGTTTAGAGTTAGCTTCAAGCTGGGATAAGAAATTCTGTTCTAGTACATAACCCAAAGTGACTTCGCATTTTTCTTTCTTACCCACCTAGCAGAATTTTGTACTTGTTATATTGTGGCAATATATCAAATGTGCTGGTGTGCAGGGTTCAACATAATGTCAAAAGCATCAGGTAAAAAAAAAAAGCCAATAAAAGGAGAGAAATAAGGTTATATTATTATGCCCATAATATTTCATAAAGAGTTAACATCTGAATCGTAGCTTTAACATTTACATTCTATTTCTTATACTATATATATGCCACGCTATTCCCATGCTTGATCCAGAAAGAAATATTAGAGACTTGCAGGATCTGTTTAATATATGACCGGTAGCACAAGAAGCTTATGTAGAAAGTATTAATAGTGGTGGTTTGGAATATCATTCAGGATCTAGGGGAGGGCAAGGAGTATGCATCTTTTAAATACTACACATGGTCTTGATGTGCTTTCTCTTTCCCATGTGGCTGTTGAGATGTAATTCAGTCACGTACCTGATTGTGGGGATCAGCACAAAAATCCTGAAGCTCATCTTCAGTCTTCATTACATTTCTGGTCTTCTAATGTGATCTCTGTGGAGAAGGGGCAAGTAGGATCTCAATTTCGGTGAAGTGCTTCTCATGTTAATTGAGAAACATCATTTCATGTGATATTTTATAAGTAGTCTATTTGCATGTAGGATCTTGTGTAGCTCAAGCAAGCAGCAATTTTTATTTATTTATTTATTTATAGGTGGCTGTATAGCGCATAAATGTGTTTCTCTGTACCTCTCAATTTCAGAAGTTACGAGTTTCTCCTAAGAAACTCTCTTTCCTAATGCAGAATGCTTTCCAAAGAATTGAAAGAATCCAAATGCTTGATCTGTCCAGGGCACCTGCAAGGAACACTACTGTGAAGAGGTCTCTTGGTGGACATAAACCAAGGCAATGGTATCCATGCTCTCTTGCTCCTTGCACTTTCCCGTCATGGCTCCCATGCCTTTATGCAGGTTCTCTGTGTCTCTCTGTGTCTTGCTTTCAAAATAGAGTGCAGGAATCAGTGTAGTATAGCTCAGCACCTGGTTACTCAGCATTTGGAGCCCTTCACTTTGCAGGTGGATTAAAGGGATTACTCACTGCAGGAATGCAAAAACTGGGAAATAGGGTAATCTTTTTGGCTATTCTGGGTTGCAGTGAGTTACAGACACACTGTAGGTTACGTAGTAGCCTCAGATATTTGAGCATAAGTACTGCATTAGTTATTTTAAAACCTACTTTCTGTGTTTCTTTCCAATATTTTCCAACTGAGGGTATTGCTTCAGGCAAGCTATTCTGATAATTAACAAGAGGGAGGAACTCTTAAAGCACGCTGAGATGTTGTTTGATGTTGTTGTAGAATTTGGAAGCCATCATCTTAGCATTTTTTAGTAACTTGAGGGCATTCAGAGATTAGACACATATGTTACTGACTCACAAACATGAACAAAGGCTTTCTTTCCATAGTGGTTGTAAGGATGCATTTAACTTGTGATCCCTAGAGAAGTAGCTTAGTTTTTTTTTTTTTTTTTTTTTTTTTAAACTATTAGAGCTTGAAATATGCTTCACTTATGGAAAACTTTAAGTGTACAAGTCTATACTTCTCATGTTATACTTTCTCTAACATTGCATTGGAAGACATGGACAGACTCTACTGCTGAGGCAAATGCCTGTGTCCTGCTAGTGGGTAGCTGCAGTTCTTTGATGCTGTGTTTGTAACTGTTAGAAGATCTATGTCATTTTTTCAAGTCCATGCATTAGCCACGAGATTTCAGCTGTCTCAAATTCTGTAGCTTTCCACTTTAATCATACACTTCTTTTGCGCTCCACTCAGCTGCATCAAATAATGTTCACGAATATATGATAGTAAAAAGAACAACACTGATGGTGACTGATGATGATAAATTACTGAATTTATCCATTAGGAAGGACAGTGGATGACCTACAGATCTGAGGCTGAAGCTAAAAGACCTTTTCTAATAGTTCTTAGCATTGTTGGCAACAGTCACATAACTTACTATGTATCATTTATGCAGAGAATCTGTAAATATTTTCAAATGATTCTCAACCAAGATAAAAGCCCTCTGATGTTTGGAGGATGATGTCTTAAGAAAACCAGTTAGGAAGTATTATGCAATGTTATGACTTAAAGAGAATAAAGATTCTTTAAGGGCTTTGGGGCATTATTTTAGACCACCTGGGGCAATATTTACAATTTACATTCCCTCAGGAATGGAAAAAACAAAACAAACCACATTTTGTAGCTTTCCAGAAAACAAACAGGGCAAATATTAGCTTGCTTTTTGACAATAAGAACAGAATTCTAAATGCTAGTGGGAAAACCATTAAACTTGTTTGGAATGCTGGCCGAGTGCTAGAAACTAAATCAAACACTGCCAGTGCAACTGATCGTTCAGCCTCAGTGTTTGTTCTTTCTGCTTCTGCCTGCACAGGGACTGCTGGCTTCCTTTCCCCCTTTCCTATCCTAAGGCTTCAGAGACTGCTTAAATCAATGCATTTAATATATATTAGGGGAGTCTTTCAGAGGAAGGATTTGAGCTTAAGTGCGCTTAATTAGGAGTAATGATGTGCTGCAGTTTTAAATTTTATGGTAGAACTGTTTAGATCGGATGGTCTAATGAAAGTTCTAAACAAACACAAGATGCCTGTAAGAGTTGGGTGGTATCAGTAAGAAAATGTGCAGAAAATCTTAGTTGTCCCTGCTGGAAATGTTGTTTTAGGCATTCTTACCTGATTTATGAAGAATCCTGCAACGTCCCTGTGTGAACTGCAAAACAACAAAATCCTACTGAAAAGTTTAGGCAAGGATTTATTATTCTAGGGCACAGATGATTGTATCAAGTAATTAGATGTCATCAAGCATAAATATAAATTTAAATCTTCTCAAGGTAATAAGCTCACAAAGTCAGAAACTTTGAAACGAATGGGTAGCTCTTATGCAAGGGCATTAGTTACAAAACGTTCCTTTTTATTTTTAATTCAGAGGTTCATTGTATTGTGGCACATTGAATACATGTTACCTTTCAGTCCTTTATATTTATATTTATACATCCTTGCCTGTTCCTAATGTACTTAATTACAAGAATATTCCCCTAGAAAGCTGTGGGACTACTTATATGAATAATGTCTACAGTACTAATCATATAATTTGCACTATAATCATTTATATTATATCCTGGGAAAAAAAAAAAAGATAAAAAAAAAAAGTCCTTTAGTATATGGTAAGATGGGTCAGGCTGCAGTACTCAATCTGCATGAAAGGTAGTTATCCAGATTTCCTCATTGGCATTTTCTCAAGGGTTTGGTAGCAAATGTTCCATGTAGCGGCACGTTTTCAGACTTAACGAACAGAACTACAATGCCAGTATTATAAGTCATGTTCTGAAAAGATTCCTGAAGTCAGCTGTCACTGTAAGCAAGGGGTTTGCTCACCCACTGCCAGAAAGACAGGGTTTCTACCTATATATAGCATATGCATCTTGTATTTCTTGAAGGGTTTCTACAAGCAATTCTGCGCTGAAGGTAGGATTTGCCCCTTTTTTTGTGTCCTGTCACTATGGATAGAAAAGGAGCTTGATGTTATAGTCGAAAGTAGCAGTGTTAATACCCTACACTTCTTATTTTGTGACTACTGACAACTGAGGGAAGGAAGATGAAAGCTGAGCTGGATGGGTTCACGAAGACTTCAGTGAAGTTTCTTTTTGTTGGTCACTATTTGGATTGCATCCTCAGCTGTTATTTTGGCCCCTTTATAATCTCTTTTTAGACATGTTTTTGATGCTGTAAACTGCTCTGTTCTGCATGAGCAGTTCTCAAAGCTGTCTCACTGTTTTCTACTTTCAGTTTTATTACATCTCTGCTGTATCATACCTTTTCCCCCCAGTTCCCCATCTTTAATCTTCTATACCTGGAGTTTTTTCTAATACTTTTATTCCAACAGTCCTGCCTTTCTTTACCAATGTTGTATTTCTCTTTGTAAGCTAAACACTGCCTTTGTCATCTTTGTCTCCTTACTCTTATTTCCTCATTGCTAATCATTTGAAGAATGTTGTCTCATTTGATTGAATGCAATGCTAGCTTTTGTAAACAGTGTAAGAGGAGTCTCTGAGTAGAGGACAATAACATATATAACAAGTGCATGTGTTTTGATACTTCCATCACAATCCAGTAATTTCATTATATACTGAGAAGTTGTTATCTTTGAGGATGTGGAAGAGAATATACTCATGCTAAACAGTGCCATTGTGGTAATCTGTCTCAGCTGACAGAAAGGTGTCTTTAGTGGAAACCGTGGCAAACAGACATTTCATAGATTTTTATTCTAGTAGAGTAATTCCCCATTCTAATTTCCTATCCCACAACATTAATGATGTTAATGTATATTAAGCTTGTAGCTTGAAGACTGCACTTGTCAGCAAATGAAAATGAAGTAATCCTCATCAGAGATATCAGAGGAAATCTAAATTCTTCTTATGTCTGGTCTCTGCTATTTTAATTCTTGTAAATATAACAAAATACTAGCAGAATGTCTTGTTTTTCATGGTAGATGGTATCATCTTTGAACAGGAATTTGGGAAAAGAAAGTTCCTTCTCTTCTTCCTCATAGAGTAATTGCTAGTAGCGCAGAACCACCCTGCTTATCCAAGAAGAGGAAGAATTGAAAGAAGGCTTAGCATACTAACTCGGTGAGCAGCACAGCACAGTCCTTTGTATCAGGTCAGAGTATATCTTATTGCTTTATTTACATCCTGAACACCAAAACCAAAAATCTGGAGTTTCAGTCCATACAATGCATACAGAGAGACAATAGATAATTTCAGAAAGAAGCATGTGTAGGGCCATATGTCATGACAGCGAGGGAATATATTCAGTGTGTAAAGGAAAAGTAAGTTTCTCAACTGAAAATGTTGTTTTCTTGAGCTTTGTTTATCTCCCTCATTCTGGTCACCTCCCTGCATGATTTTTTACTTGGGGATGGGGCACCCAGCTCATCTGGGAATCTAGGTCAAGGTAGGTCTTTTTATTCTAAATAACAAAAAAGAAGCAAGACAACAACAAAAAAGAACCAAAACCAGAGCAACCCTCCCCCTCCAAAACCAACTTTGTGAATTTTTCCCCTTTATCCTTTCCTTCATTCACGTTGTACTTTCTTAAATGTTTTGTTTGTATTTAGGAAACTGTCAATTATATTCTTCATAAATCTTTCCTCACTTCTGAGTGGGTAAAGGTTCCTTTCTAAAATGTAGGCTAGGCAAGTGCAATGCAATACAGTGTCTTCTTTTTCTTTAGTTCACCTCAGTTACGGCCCAAGTGGACTTAATACCACTTCTTGCCTGAGATGAAATGGTTCTTCAGTACAGAACCTTTTCTCTTCCCTTTAACTTTAGAAAGGAACAGCAGTTTCTGCCAAAATAAAGCATTGGAAGTGTAAAGTAAATGAATGTCCTTACCTGCTGCTGTTAATATCTTTTAAACCACTATAACTTACAAAGGTGTGATTCTCTTTACTCTTAATTACTTGCTCCATTTCTTTTTGTCAGGCATCTTTCTCCCATCTTCCCTGCAGTGGGTTGGGAGAGATGCTGAATGCATTTGGGCATTGCTTACCTCTAGGGAGGAAATACTTGCACTGACATAATCTCCAACTGTTTGCATGCCCTTTGGCCTTCCTTTGGTCTGCAGTAATTTCAGTGTTGCAGTGCAATAATGTTTACCAGTGCATACCAGTGAAACAAATCCTGCTTGTACTTATTGAACTTTGGCTTGCACCTCACGACAGTTTCTGTGTAAACTGGATTCCTTTAGGATGAAATTAAACAAGGTGATGTGCTCCAGAAGAACGCTTGGGGTGCTCCAGCTGCTAATGGGTATTTGTCTCCGGAATCAGACTAGAGCTGGCACATGCAAACCCCAGAAACATGCAGATTGTGGACATCAGGTCCTAAACATGAACAGTTTCTCTCTCCAGTTCTGCTCCTCTGCCTGCTAATATACACAGAGCTTTAGAAAACACAGAAGGTGATGCATAAATGCATAGATTTAAAAGCAATTGTGTGCTTTTTTTTTTTTTTCTCACCTGGTTGTAGGCCTGATACATTTGCTTTGTGAGACATTTTTCATTGTAGCACTGTTTTATTTTTCTTAAGTGTTTGGAGGTATTTGCCATTTTTGAAAAACACCAGTATCTATTGACTCCCTGGTTAAGATGGAAATACACTGGCAAAAATGAATGGGTTGCAGGTGCCGGGGAGTTCTCAGTTTCACAAGAGAGATGCTGATAAAAACAGCTCAGAATCTGGGCATGGGAGAGAGAATAGACACATGGAAAGATAATGAGTATAAATCTTGCTGGAGGTTTACAGAACGTATGATGTTTTGTAATTAAGTCTTTTTTTTGGTCTTTTTTTAGCATGAAAATTTCATGGTGGGGAGGCAGTATACAAGGTTTTCCATAATGCTGTGTAGGTGAATGTACCTGAAAGAGTACCACTAACTTGAAAGGGGATGTAGATTAGGGCATCAAAAACTGGCAAACCAGGAACAGAACAAGGGTTTTTGCAGGATTTCTGCATGACTTGGGTAGCTCGTTCCATTATTCTAGGAAAATACTCTTAAGCTGCAAATAATGAGAATACATTTGGAGTTCAGGTAGATCCAGTACATCTTTCAGTAATTGGCTATAGAGTGGTTAATAGGGCTAACTTTAAGGCAGCATTTTATGTCAGTAGTTTGGGGTAGAATTAGTATTCCCTTTTTGTCTAACCCCAGCAGATAAAGTCTGTAAGTTCATTGCCTGTTCTTGCTGTTAGCACAGTCCCATGTGGCTCAGCTGAGCAAGATGGAGTCTTAAACAGTCAACTGCTCTTCAGTAACCTGTAAGCATGAGTTTTTTGGTGCCCGTCTGTGTGCTCAGGGACAGTGTGCCCAAGTACAACATCGAGGAATGAGAGAGCAATAGTCGTATTGACATGGAAACCATTTCCCTTAATAAGGCGAATTGAGTTGTCCATTTTACTGTAGAGGATTGCCATTAAGAGCAGGGTGTCCAGCACATTCTCCATCTAAAATACAGGCTGGTCAGAGCTCAGTGGGAAGAAGTACATAAAATAAGAGTGATGGATGAGACAGAAGTCCCTCACTTTGACCTGCTGAGGTAGTGAACAGATACACAGTAAGTGTCCCCTTCCAGATCTGGGTCTGCACAACATTTCAGTTCCCCATCTTGCAGAAATCATAACAAGGACCAATAGCTATTTTTCTTTTTTCTTTTTTCTTTTTTCTTTTTTCTTTTTTCTTTTTTCTTTTTTCTTTTTTCTTTTTCTTTTTCTTTTTCTTTTTCTTTTTCTTTTTCTTTTTCTTTTTCTTTTTCTTTTTCTTTTTCTTTTTCTTTTTCTTTTTCTTTTTCTTTTTCTTTTTCTTTTTCTTTTTCTTTTTCTTTTTCTTTTTCTTTTTCTTTTTCTTTTCCTTTTTCTTTTTCTTTTTCTTTTTTTTTTTCTTTCTTTATCTATTTTTAAAAAGGTAAAATAAGGAGCATATTTGTTTTTTTAAGTGAGGCAATATAATGCTCATAATAGAACTGCTGAGGTAAGTTTTGAATTCTGCTGCATTCAATGTATTTAAACTAAAAATGGTTTCTGGAAACGTGCCCAAGGAAAGATTCTTGTCCTGCAGACAGAGGTATCTGAGTGAAATGTCATGGACTGGAGTCTACAGGAGACAGAATAATGGGGTTTCCTTTTGATGCCTTACAGGCTCTACAGAACGATTAGTATTCTTACCATGCTTGATAAATGAACTCTTAGTATTAAAAAAAAAACCCACACCTTCTTTACCAATCATCTTTCTTTTTTTCCCCTTCTGCTGCTTGACAATGATAGAAAGTTCCTCCTTCCCTTTTTACAGGCTATTGTAAATTTTTGTTGTAATAGCAAAGGAAGAATAGGCTTTCTTATATATGAGCTCAAGAGAACTACTAAAGAGCTGCAATTTGAAATATGAAATCCTACTCTTAGGAAAGTTTCCATGCAGCTTCGGACAAAACTTAATATATATTTATTCTTGGGTCTGAAAGCTGCAGCTGTGACTATGAAAAGAAGTTTGAAGTCTGCATTTTTGCTGTATTCAATGGTCGGTATTCATCCATGACCTAGTGTTAATTCTGGTTCTGGGACCCCATCTGGCTATCACTACAATGCAAACCTTCTTCTTCTTCTTCTTTTTTTTTTTTTTTTCCTTTTCCTTTCTCCTTTTTTCTGTCTGACAGTTCATGAGTTTTAATTTTACCAGATCTCATATTTTCTGCATATATGTTAAGGAAATTCTTCCTTTCTTTTCATTTCTTTGGCTAGTGTAGTGAAAGGGACTTCTTATGTGTCCTCTTGGTAAATATATTCAGTGTTGGTTCAGTAAAAGCAGGACTGAAAGCTACATTAGCACTTGTTTTGTGGCTTCAGCAGGTACAAGTTTGGCTGTGCAAATGGGTAATGTTCACCTAGCATCCATCTGCTTGGTTGTTCTGTACCTTGGGTGGTATTTCCCACCCAACAAGGAAAGCCTTGTTTTATATCTGCTATATTGGGACTTGCTTTCAAGACTGGCTCTATGGTGGTATTTTGCCATATTATATCTCTTTTCCCAACATTGTACACTGTATGTAGACAAGTTTTGTATTTAAAAGTAATTGCAGAAGTGATGTTTAGTCATTGAAAATGAGTTAACTGTTTCTTTGAAGGCTCTCGGATGTAGCTGATAGATTACTGTGAGGATTTTGCCCTTAAGGATTCTTGAGGTTCTTGGTATGGAGAAAACTGTGCTTTGAGATTAAATTATTCAGCAAGTGTTTTTCAAAGTAATTAAAGCTTCTAGCATTTAATGTTTTATGTATGCAGATTAAAAATGAAGGTTGATTAAATCACGACAAAGGGAAGTTTATTCACAAACAGCAGACGGTAATGCCTCCTTTGTGACTGGTGGAGCACTGTTGCGCCTACTTCATTATATTGAATGTTGGCTCCGTTCTGCTAGTGCGAGTTTTTCTAGGTGATGGTATGGTTAAAAAGTGGATGGTGGATTTTGATGCAGTATAGCCCTGGCTTTGCTCAGTAGTGCAGAATACTTTTATTTTTCTTTCGAGTATCTGATTTATAGGCAGCTTTTCAGCTCGTGTTTTTGAAATGGCCAGGTAAGGTATACAAAGCTCAACAAGATCAAGAAGCAGCCAGAGTAATGATTTTCTTGTTGAAAAGTAATAGACATGTCAATATAGCGTGTAATAACAGCAGGTTTTGCAGTGTGGTGCAGAACAGTAGGAATGTGAAATATGCATTACATAAATTATTTGAGCATGAGTTTCTGCTGAGTTTTGGGCTACACTAATGCATTTGTTCTTTTTGTTTTTATTTTTCTAGTCACTTAGAATTTCACTGTATAAAATCCTGCAACCCTTTAAAAATTGGACTTGGTTATCTTCTCTGGATTGAGTACCTCATCATTTGAATATATATACTAGCTGTTCAGGAATCAGTGAATGGTCTTAATTATTCCAAATCTGCTTTCTTGGGTGCTTTTGGGTGCTGCTGCACTAGTGATGGTGGGGCTTTTCTGAGAGTTTTCCTTGGTCAATGAGAATGCATGGAAGTAGATTTTAAAGCACACCTGCAGAGATGGTGTTTTGCCTTTGGTTTCACAATAAAGTCCTGCAACACTGTTACTCCTGAAACAAACTCATATGTGTTTACCAGTTCATGATTTTTATATATTTTACACACACACAGGGCTTTCTCCTGCAGTATGTCTTGTGTTTTCATTTCTGTACACATCAGCATATATAACGCATTGTAACAGCTTGCTCCTCTGTTTGTGATTTGTCCACAGCAGATCTCTTTTACAACATCCAGGGAGGTGCTCTGCATTTCCTAATCATCTCTGCAAAAAGTAGTCACCAGAGAGTGTTAGCCACAAATATTTGTGCATAGAATAAGGGATGTATTTTTCCAGGCCAGAAGTAAGAACCCTTATTGTTGAGGAGGGATGCATGTAGAGTGTAAATCCTTAAAATTTCATGAGCATTTGAGAGATTTCCAAGCCCAATTAAATAAACTAGTGAGCTCTGTGAAATATCTTAAGGGAATCATAAGTGTCCACCAGTCCTGCAGAAAGCACCTAATAGCTGTTTCTGAACCTGTAAAGGTTTCACATTTTCATTCCACTGGGATGGACTACTCCAGGTGAAATTGATGGATTCTTCCACATGGGAAAAGACTATACCTTTTGCATGGTTTTGTTCTACCTTTGAGAAAGGTTTTGTCATCAGGTTACATTGAAGAAGAGGAGTCTGGCGATGAAAATAATCTCTTCATATTATGAAGGTATTTTCCACACTGTTTTACAAATCCCACTTGATGAACTAGCAACACCACAAAATGTTTTCTGATTTGTTGTTATTTGCTATATTTCATGGCTATCCCTGTCCTTGTTACTCTTGTTGCTACTAAAAAATCCCTGCCCATTAGCAACTGAGCCGTTAGGGCTTAAGTTTAAAGTAATACTTAGGGAAAATGCCTCTATTTTCTGACCATGTTCCAGTCCTTTTCTGAGAATCAGAGGTGTCTGTACCTTACCTTGAAGAGTCTGAAAACAACTCCGTTATCAAGATTTGATATCACTGGAGAAAAATCAGAAGTTAGTTGGCTTTTAAGATATTGCCCAAAGGCATTGCGTTCTGTACGCAGCGTTCTCTGATGTTGATGAAGCATGGAATTTAAAACTCTCTAGAATTTCACCTTGAGTATAAGACTTCTAAGTAAAAACAGGATTTGGTGGCTGCCCAGAGGTTAATGTGGGTGAGTTGTTTTCACCACCAAAACCACATTCCATTATGGATCTCTGAACCAGGGCTTTTGGTACTGGGGCATGCAGCTCTGAGTCTGTCAAAATTGCTGCAATATCCCATCTTTTTTTAGTGATCAATGAAAGACTTTGTCCAAGGTTGTAGGGCCTGTCATTCTTTCTCTTCAGAGCGGCCACTGTTTTTCAGAAGGCTCCATTCTTCAACTACATGGCACCTATGACTTTATTTCTGCAGTTTTGTACTTCGACAGTTCCAGTTTAGTTCCAAGGGAGCAAATGGCTGCTCAGTGTTTTGGAAAGTTTTGTTTATATTGTGACAGGACTTCGATCCTCATCCAAGTTTGGATTGCTCTTCTAACATTTGGGGGAGACATTTTCCTTAAATCCTAATAGATAGGATGAGAATTGGGCAGATGACTGATAAAACTGTTATTTCAATTTTCCATTTTTCTATTTCAGTTTTTCTAAAATGGAAGTGAATTGCTATAGTGTGACAAACCTAACCCACCAGTTGTTTGCATTGACTGTCTCTGAAATGGAGACGGTGTCTTTCCATATAGAGGGAGACTATGGAGGGAAGAGTATTTCATTCACTTGAAGTGAAAATATTTTATTTTATATTTTAAAGTACTACATAAATAGAAAATTTTCAAACAATCACATCAAACTGGAAAAAGAGGCAGTATATTTGGAGAAAAAGGTAGCTGCAGGGTAGTTGAAAATCTTTAATTAAAATGGTAGGATCATTTTCATGGTGACCTTTCTTGCTCAAGAACCCTTGGTGAATACTAAAAATTTTATGCGTACAGTGAATGAATTTAAATGAATATCTTTAGCATACCATGTAATGGTAGCTATCTACTTTAACACTTTATCTGAGTTATAATTATTCATGCATACTGTTTCAGAAATTTTACTGTTTAGCCACCATTGGTACCTTGAACCCCAGGGTGAATGCTTGTCCTTTTTGGCCACGCTGTATGTTCAGCTCCTTCACGGTCCTAATTTCCTGTATGTCCAGAAACCTGGGGGTTTGGGTGGGGGTCCTCAGCTTGAGCCAATGAAGCTGGAGGTTGCAAAAGCCCTCTAAAAACAGAGACAAACCAACTGTCGCTTCTGAAAAGGATTTCACAGTTGTAATGCTTCTGAAAAGGATTGCACAGTTGTAATCTCATCCCTTTTGTGTGTGTGTGTTCCTCCTCAGCTCTTTCAAAGAGTCTAAACATTGTTTCTGGAAGAAACAGGGTGGTTTATTCTGTTTTGACGCTGACCAAAACTAGCCTTTTCATGCCTGGATTAATGGTATCTAGCATATATAACAGCTAGTGTCTATCCTTCCCGTCTTGATTCTTTTTATTTTTTCAGCATACACTCACATTCCTGGAAGATGTGCTAGTGCTTACAGTTCAGTCCGGACATGTGGAGGCACCAAATCATTTGTGATATTAAACTGAGCTGTAATTGGATGTAATGGTACCTACTTCCCAGGACAGTTTACATTCTAGGTAGTTAACATTTGTGAAGCAGTTTGAAATGCTACAATGAAAGGTGCTTTGAAAATGCAAAATGTTGTTATTATTCCCAAAAATACAGAGCTTCTCACCAGAAGTGCTCATAAACATGTAGCTCTTACTGTTGAGATTTACTTAAGTCTTCATCTTGGGACATGTGCTGTGTAAATTCAGTTGGAGATTTTATTGATATTTTTCTTAGAAATTAATGAAGCTACAAGTAGCCCTGCTGCTTGGAGAATAGCTGTATTCTCATTCAACGTGCTACAGCTTTGAAGAAACCAGCCTTCCCAAAGTGTCTCTGTTCATATAAGATACTGAATGGGTAAAGCTGAATGTGATCTGTATTAATGCTTTACTCTAAGCAATACAGCTTAGAACAAATAACCCTTTCCCCTAAGCAAAACCCCTTCCCCTCAGCAGAATAACCAATCTTGAGAGGAGTAACAGAACAGTGAGTAAAAAGCTTTAATCCAGTCATCAAATCCCTGAACATTAAGCTAAAGCTCCAAATCCCATTTTCCTGTTCAGAAATTGAACATAATGAAAACATTGGTTATCTGCATGTAATCTGCCTCTTGCTCCCCTGTTGCTGGCCATTGAGCAGGGCTCCAGCAGCAGCATGCAGGGGTGGGACATGGTACACCCATGATATATATATATTAAAAAAAAAAAAAAAAAGATATTGGAACAGCAATTGGTATTTTTATATTATTATAGCTGCAGATTTTGGACGAGGCGTTGGTGGTTTGAATACTGGAGAAGGGTTGCAATGTGGGTGGGTCAGGTGGCTCTGCTGTGCTCCATAATGCAGACCAATGCACACAGAAAGTTTCCCGTGAAGCTGTGGCTGTTTCCATGCCCAGTGGTGCTGCTGGCCTTTGGACCATGCATGTTCTGAATGGTTGTAATGGAAGAGGCCAGGGATGGAGATGGACACGTGGTGGCCAAGTGTGCAAAGAGGGGCAGCGTAGCACCTTGTCATTCTGGTATTGTCTGGTTCTATGCGTAGTCGCGATGCTGTTGTGGTATTATTACCTTGTTTCTCGTCACCAGCATGTCGCTGGCACAGTGATTTTTCTCATGTTTCCGAGTGTGAATGCAATGATTTGGGCACTGTTTGGAGCTACAGATGCTGAAGCATGGTTTGACCTCTCAGCCATTGGTAGAACTGAGAAGAAAGTCCGAGACTGATTTTGCAAACTCATTTCTCTGGAGAGGAACGTGACTGATCAATATTCAGAAGTGCCAAATGCTCACAACATTTAGCTGAAGCCTGGTGTGCTTGGGCTCCTGAAAGCCACTCTAGAGGCAGGAACGATTACAAAGTCAGTAACCAATTTTCATGCCATGGTGACAAAGCCTTTTCAAATAATTATTTGAAAATACAACTTTGAAATATGTATTTTCTGTATTTCTAGAATTATTTATTTGATAAGCATTGAGTTGCTAAAATTAATCTTCTTTTACAGACTTCTTTCAAACAAAATGCTACAGCTCTGACTGTATTAATCCCGTGAGTTTGCCAACATGTGGATATCTAAAGGGATGTTGTTTTGCTTTGATTGGGCTCTTGTGCAACTGATTCTATTTTTAAACATATTTTAATGCATTAAACACTTTGTGTGTTTAATTTTGTATATTTAGACCTTGAGTAGCCATATGGCTTTTAAAGCATGCAATCTCCTATGGTAGTTTCTGGGTTGCTTTTTGTTCTTCGGGGCTTATTTTAATTTCTTCTTAATTTGAAAGTCTTCTTACCTCACTTTTAGTCTTTATATGAAGTTCTTAAATCAGTAGAGAAGATGAGACAAGTTTTAGGTATTTCAGTGTAACAATTCAGGTCATCAGTCCTTTGCTGTTAATTATAGAGTAATCATGGGTGACTCTGCTCTTAAATTAGATATCTACAGTGATGCTGAAAAGATTTTGGATCTTAGCATGGTGAAATGACTTCAGGTCCCAGTATTTGCAGATTAAATCTAAAATACAAGAACTCTTTTTTGTTGGTTGCTATTAAAAATGCATTCTCAGAATCAATTTTTATGAACATTTCCTTTGCATCAAAAATAGCAATGTCTGAGCTGGCTTTTCTTCAGATGTTTCCCTGCATTTCCTTTTGAAATGGAGAGCAAACACAAGAAAACAGTTCAAAGAGGAATTATGCAAGACAGTCAGAGCCAGCTGGGTCTCCTCTGCAGTACCTTTGAGCCATTGCTGCAATGGTGTAAGAACAGTGCTGACTAAAATCACAGGAGGTACTTTGGGCCTCATTTATATCCAAACAGTTTTGTCATAATTATGGTGACTTATGAGAATTATGTCATTTATTTCATAGCTTCTGTATCCCAAGAGAGAAAGTGGCATTGTATCAGTGTGTTCTGGTGTCGTGACATGTAAACCTTATACAAAAGTGACTGGCAAAGATTAATGTTTTGTAATTGTGAACAAGAAAAGGAAGTTGAAGACCTTTGTACTGTGTGTTTTTTAAAAACAACCAGCAAGCTGTTTGGAAAAGAATATGTGTGGATCAGCATAGGAATTAATTTCTCTGTGCTAAGAGAGCCTTGATGAATGTTTAGTAAAAATCCACTTTGCTTAGGTTGTTTCCTGGCCTTACTCATGGGAGTGTTTGCAGTAGTGAGTGAGGAGAAGATACAGCACATGAACATCTCTGAGGCTTGTCCCAAGTCCTTGAATTTGCTTGGAGATCCACAGCTGGTAACCATCTTAACCATCGTGTTTTCTGTTTTAGCTGTCAGATGAATAGAGGGGAAATCATCACTGTAGCACTTCTGCAGATTTTAAAAGGGCAAGACAAAAGAGTTACAGTTCTCCTTGAAGCATCAGCTACTGGATGGGGTATTTTTTCCGGTGTTTTTATCAGCTTGTAGTAGAAAGTTCTCGGTTACATACATGCTTTATGTTGAGGCTCAAAGCCAGATCCCTCCTCAGGTGGAGTCAGTAAAACGGGTCCACATGGACCATGGCAAAGTGTAACTCACTGATGTGCAGAAAGAGATAGAATCAATCCTATCTACGTGACTGTCTGTGACTGAGCAGGCACATCATGGAATGAAAGCTGGCAGAGAACATAGCTCTGATACTGTAGACAGCAGGAAACAGTTAAGGAGTGATTTATTCTTCCCAGTAATGTGTTTTTATTTTATTTTATTTTTTTTTTTTTTATCATTGTTCAGTTGTGATGTGAGCACATCTTTGAGACACAACCTGTCTGTGTTTTTCCCTCAAAAGAAGAAGAAGAAAAAAAGACTTGTAATCAGATAAATGCTTGATTACTTTTCATGATTTATAGACTTCTCACCCATCTCTTAACACAAGGTTCTCTAATAAAGTGCGATAATAATCAAGCACAGTCCAATTTTATGAAGTTTTATACTGTCACGGGGAAAAACGTATCACAGATACTCTAAATGTCACCCAGTTAAACCAGAAGTCATTTTACCACAATAGCACCTTTATCTTTATGTGAGATAAAGGAAATTCTGATGGAAGATATTTGTAAAAAATGCATTTCTAGATCCTTTTTCAACAATGGAGCCTGCAGGAAATCCTCAGCTGATACAGCATGTTGTTGAATGAGCTTCAGACTGAAGCTGGAACAAGTTTTTGTTTTTTCACCAAGCGCTCTTTCAAAGTGGTCCTCTTTGGGCACTGTCTGACTGCTGGGTTAACGTATTCAGAAAGTGAAACGCTACAAAAATTGTCTTGGTTTTGGAAATTAAAAGCTCTTAAGCTTCTTAAGTTCTAGTTGTGTTGTTTTGCCTCTGGAAAAATTTCCATCTTTTCGAAGTACCAACGTTGGTTTCCTCAGTATCCTTCCCTCATGACTAGCACAGCACTTACTGATACCATACATCAACATTGGTCAGCATGCCTTTGGGCTGTGTGTAGAAAAGATATCTGTCTTCATGAAGAGAAGAGCCCTAAGGCCCAGGTGGTATCTGAAAAAAATATTAGGGAATTTGGGAATAACTTGGGAAAAATAACGACTTGTGTTCCTGAGCCATGTGAGGCCCCAGGCCTCAGGGCCTCTCCATCCCACATGCAGCCTGTCCAGCATGGTCCTGCTGTGGTAGTGGCACTTCTGTGTGGTGGTGCTGTGAAGGCCACAGATAACCATTTTCTGCTACACTGTACAGGAAAGTGAAAATCTCACTCTGTGGCACTTCAAGTACTAAGGACAAACCAGGAGGATTCACAGAAAATTACTTGAAGTGGAAAGGGAAATTGCTTAATATAAATTAAGCTCTGAATTTTTAATCTGTTCTTACAACTAGGATTGATGGAGGATTATTTATCTATAAATCTGCATCATCATGACATGGAAGAAGCCACACGGATTAAAAGTGACTGCCAATCTGGCACGTGCCCATGTGTGCCAGGCTGTGCCCTCACTGGCAGGCCTGTATCTGTTCAAATTAATGATGCTCCTAATTTACAAGTTTCTGGGGCATATTTAACCTAAAGCTGAAACACAGAGCTCAGTGATGAGTTTCCCTTGTGGGAGAGAGTATTTGAAGTCATACTGAAAGTGATCATAAACATAGTTAATAAATTATGGGGTGTTTCTGTCCTTAAAGATTTCTTGTACAAAAAGAGTAGACATATCTATATGCATGCAGCAGATTTTTCAATCAGCCCTTTTCTGGACACTCATGATTTCTTGTAGTTATTTCCTGTATTTATTTACATTCATTGAAAGCAACAAGGATTTGGCTGAGAAATCTTTGTGAATTTATGCTGGAAAGGAAAAAAGTGAAGAAGCCGGGTGAGGAGGAGGGAGATGCTGTTGAGACTCAGGGTTATTTTAGTGGATTGGAGGCACTTGCTAATGATTTCTACTCTCCGTGGATCTGGCTTAGTTGTTACTTTCAGCAGTGAAGAGGGCTATTTGCATGCACAATCTCTTGCTTCCTTCCCTGACTTTTTGCAGGCTGCTTTTTCCTGCGCCCTGTCAGTATTAGGAAGCACTTTTCCCTGAAAGGCTTGTCAAACCGTCCTCGGTTGTATCTCCACAGTACTTCTTTCATCTGTTTATATATAAGCAGTTTTTAAAGGGAACAAATGGCCTGTGTGATCATGCCCCTGTTCATTTTTTATGTATTTAATTCCTGATGCTGAGACTTTGTTTTTCAAAGTGGGATTAGAATTGATGAGGATAAACAGGGCCAGTGCTGCATACAGCAGTAGTGGGGCCTCTGCAAAGCTCAGCCAGGGTTCCTTATTGACAAAGCCTAATTAAAAATGAATGAAGGTAAAGATTTTGCTGTTGTTAGTCAAATGGCCTGCCACAAACTATCTCATGCAGCTCTTCGTTTGGTGGTAACACAAGGGAGCTTAAACCTCAGGTTGGTGGAAGGCTTTGATGCCAGGATCTGGTGTCTGTAGGGACTTGGAGAAATCCTGGGTTGGTGCACACCACTTCCCTGTGTTGTACCACTAACCCCGCATCACAGTTGCCTGCTCTGCAGGTATTCTATTTAAAAGTCTTAAATCCATTTCCTGGAGCAGTTCCTCAGTGCAGCCAGATCGAGCATCAAAGGATTGCCTGAAGCCCTGGGGTAGAGCTATTTATTAAGGCTGATTAACATGATGAACGTGCTGTGTGTGAATTAATGGCACCCTGTAAATACTGGACCTCTGAGAGTTTGCGGCATGGCTCTGGAGAAGCTAGGTAGGAAGCAGTGGTACAGCCACTGCTTTTGCATGTATTTTAGTGCTTTTTTGTGTTATCCTAATTTCTTGCCACTGCTACTACGTTTGACATTATATTCACTGGTTAAATGAATATCATCTTTATACCAGTTTAGGGGTGTACAGGTTGTGTTTATGAATTAAAATAATTTCTTTTTTCTTTTCTTTTTTTTTGGAGGGAGTGGGTGAAGACTTAGGAACAGCTTTGTGGTGTAGTGTGTTTTGCTTTCTGTTTACTGACGAATGGTGTTTTCTTCAACCAGCAAGCTGGCAGGGAATTGCAAACAGTGACCTCATTTATCCTACTAGCGCTCACTCTTCTTGACGGTTTCATCAGCCAGGGGGAAGGCGTTTACTGTTCAACTGCTGCCAGCAAATCTTGCACTTATTTTTATCTCAGTGAATACTCTGAACACTGTGTCAACTAAAACAGTGTTACACTCATCTTGCAGGGTACCAAATTTTGGTGAGATAGGAGCAGAAGCAGACCCACAGTTAGGGAAGCAGGTTAGTTCAATGGTGTATTTTATTTACAGTTTTTTTACAGCATGTGCTGTAAAGCTCTGCACTAATTTGAAGCTCACTAACTGGTAGCCTTTTGAAAATATAATGCAGTACACTGGTTCATTGAACCCTTTTGCAAAACTTGGAGGAAAATCTATAGAAATGCAATATTCTCTCACAAGAATGTTGTACAAAATTAAGTGTCAGTAAATGGAACAATAGTAAAATGACTTCATAAAAGAAAATATAATATATATATATCCCTGTTTTTTTAGAAGGAGTGGGAACTGTGAACAGTTTCCTGAAAGGTCATGTGCTCCAGATTAGTTGTCAATTTTTAAAATCACACTTGTTAGACTTTTTGTATAGTACATGACTTTTGTAAAGTGCAAAGTACTCTATTACTAAATAGTACAAGATAGTACTAGATATGAAGTATTTCTTTTAATTTTATTGCCAGGTATTTGCAATGCATAATCTCTACAGTATTTATTGTGGTAGTGAAGGACACGGTTGTCCTTGCTGCAAGCTGGCAAACATAAGCTTGTTGACTGCAGATTGGCAGGTTGCTTTTGTACATGTTTTGGCAGCGATTCTGATATTTACATAAAGGAACTTCTCAGGGCATTTTGAAGAATTCATTAGTGCTGTAAGAGTCCTTATCAATAATATGTATTCAATACTGTTTAGTATAAACCCAGGAATACTGATGAATAATCAGTATATAAATATTTTGCGCAAATTTTCAGCCTTTGTCCTTTTAGAGTCATAACTAAGATATATAGCATCTTTGCTGAACCATTTTGCACTAAGTTCCAGTGGGAAGAATGATCCAGATTTGGTCATTCAGAGGTGATTTGGATGTCAGCAGCTTGTTTTGGGTTATTGGATTAGTTTGCTTTGACACGTTGATGATGATTAGACTTCAACTTCGGTCTTCTTTTTTTTTTTTTTTTTGGTAGAAGGATTTGCGGTGTAATATCCAGCATGTACAAAGTCATATTTTAACATTTTGGATACATCCCAATGAATTTTCCTTCCTAGTGGCCTTTAAAGACAAAATGGCTTGATTTGTTTTTTATTCTGTGACTGTGGAGAAAGAAACATAATCCCAGAACAGGAAGACAGGCAGTCTGCCTCTGCTCAAATGCTTAGAGGGAGTTGTGATCTTGAGAGTGGAGGAGAGAAAAGGAACAGCATCCCAGTTGTATCAGGCCAAAGCTAAGCTGGATAGGAAGCCCATCTTTTGAGATGTTTCGTTAGCAGATCATATGTGAAAGAGAAAAATGACTGGTAAACTGAATGTAGGGGAGAAGAACTGGTAGATCACCAGGTGCCGAGCCTTCATCTGGAGTCCATGCTGGGAGGCTGCACAGTGTCGCAGGAGCCTTGCTTGTTTGTTGCACCGGCAATGAGGATAATAATGTGCAGGTGCAAGCCCTGAGGCACTCTGTTACCCTGTGTCAGGCGGGGAAGAGGGAGAGCACTGTCAGAGAGCTTCCCAGGGACCTTGCCGTAACAGGATATGGGAGAATGGAATGTCCCACAACTGGAACAGCCTTTGGCCAGTGTCACAAGCACGTACCTTACTGCGTTGTGTATAAGTTGTATATAAAAAAATCATGTAAAATGTATCAGATAGATGAATTGGTAGATTCATGTCACATCCTTGGCAAATTTGAGTAAATTTTTAGTGCCTTCTGAGTTAAAGATTACCAGTAGTAACTCAAATCTATTGAGTGTACTATCAAGAGTTTTCTGATCATGTAATGAATTAATAGCCAAAATTTTGGACACTGTTTCTATTCAGATTACTTTTCCTGACTTGAATATTTTTCTGAAATAGGTTGAACTTTGATATTTGTTCTACAGCACACAACTGGGAGCAGATACATCAATTCCAAAGACAAGAATAGCTGATTTGCTGTGGAGGCATAATGAACTCATACTGAATGCTCATTTATTCGGTATCTGCTATTTATATCATTGTGTCAGTGCTTTATCCTTAACAGAACTGCTTGTTACTGCTCTTATTTCCTGAGTCTCAAACAAGATGAAGGCAGCATAAAGTTCCCATACTGTCATCATATTGGACTTAAAAAATCATTTGCCTTACTGTCCTGAATTTCAAAAAAAAACAAACAGTACTTTCATTTAAGTTATTTTGATGAGCTTTTTTGTCATCTGCCTCAGGAAATGGTACTTGCATTTCTGACATATGAATTATGTCCTGTACTATACTCCTATGAGTAAAGCTATCATTAGTTTCTAATTTAAGCTGCTGGTTTTCTGTAGTGACCACAATAATTTTTTTATATACTTTTTTTTAAATTTTTTTTAAATATCCCTTTGTACCAAGGGGACAGGGATAAGGTTTCAGGACCTGACATTGCCGTGCTGTTAAAATAAGATTTTGGTAAAGCAACACAATCCTTGTCTTATTTTGGGTTCTTCATCAAAGGCTAGAAAAAAAACATATATTCTCTAATAGTTTGAAGACTGAGGAAGGCATATAAACCATATTTTCCAGAAACTAATGCATTATTAAAACATTAGAGGGAGGGTGTATGTTCATTAGAGAAATTACAGGCAAATAATATAGCCGAAGGAAAGAATTCAGGAGAGCTCTCTGTCTCTTGTCTTGGCTGAAGAAGTGGTGTGTGTCAGCAGCGGAGGGGGGCAAAATCATTGGCTTCCTGTCCTCAGTATCCTATAGAGGCTGTACTGAAACAGGCACAAGCTGGTTGTGTGCATTTGCTTCGGTGTAAAGCAGAGAACATGAACAGTTTCCATTAGTGTTTTATTTCAATACTTAGTTCTGGTCTTAGCAGAGGACTAGTGGACATGCAGATCTGAAGATGTTCATCGTGATTTATAAACACCGATAGCATGGGCAGTACCTAGGAAAGGTAAATCCTGATCAGGAAACCAAGACATATTTAAGAATTTGGGCAAATGTGGCATGTTCATAGGAAATAAAGGCTTTGCTAGGCAGTACTTTAAGACAGGTTTGTCTGCAAATATTTGGTGGAGAAGAATAGGAACAATTTGCCAAAGAAAAGTATATTAAGATACAGGAAAATGTAGAAAGTTACTACACTAAAGGATAGGTAAAAAGCAGAGAAGATTAGAATAAGAAAACACATAAGGAATGCATGCAGACACTAGCGTTGGAGGACCTTCCCTTCATGATATCTACACTGAAAAAAACTACATTTTCAAAATAGAATATTGATATTGAGTAATGCTTGGTTCATTATTGTGATGGGCACCTAGTAATCCAGATCTAGGTTTAGCACACAATAACAGTTATTTGTTCAAATGAGGGTGCATCAATTCTCAGAAGGATCGAAGAAATTGTAAGGCATTTTCTATTGTCTAAATTCCTGAGGGGTGGTTCATTTTTCTTGAGAGACCCACAGAATTTAAGAAGGGAGTGTTTTAGGATGTTTGGAGAAGTTGAGAAAGAATTGGCTACTTCAGAAACCTTTGTTCAAGTACTGTACGAAAAGTGTTTACAGAAGTGAAGGGTCTTCAATCCTAGAAGGTTTCAGGGCTTACTCAACCAAAGCTGTAGCAGCTTTGAGGATCGTCAAGGGCATAGCTTCAAAAAAATGAATTATATTGAGTCCTACCTTCAGATTCAATCCCTGCCTTCTGTGCCTGAAGCAATTAGTGTGTCTCACCATCGGCAAAGCCCTGGTTGAGGAGGGTACACAATCCTTTTTGTAATAACCCTTTCAGCAGGGCTTCTTCTATCTCTTCTTTATAATGTGCTGTTTTCAGTTGGAAAATTCTTGATATGGTTATGAGGTGTGGTTCTGCAGGGGAATTTGTCATTGTCCTGGAAATCTGTATTTGGGTGACCCCCTTACTTTAGCCTGGCAATACAGAGGGATATCCGCTCTACTCTGACCAAGTTAAAAATGGGCTCAGTTTGGGTTTCATCTGCACTGGAATTATCTCCTTTCGTTTTGGTATTGCTACTCAGAGTGGGAGTTGAAATCAGAATCTGGTCTACTGTATTGTTTATGAAGCTGTAAAAAAAAAAACACAACACACCAAACTCATTATTGTTGTGAAAATGTATGCTAAAATGTTCAGTTTTCTGCAGTGAGATAAACCTGAATCTTCAACTCTGTCTTCTTGTCTCTGTTTGCTGTCAAGAAGTGGCAGTTGACCCTGAAGTAGTGGACTGATTTATAGTAACCTGGGAAAAAAAAAAGAAGCCTTGCATCTTTCTCTCTCCCTCCCTCTCTCTCTCTCCCCCCAGTCAGAAGATAAAAAAAGTTCATTGTGAAAACTTCTACTTCTTATAATCTTTCTCAGAAGTCTGCTTCTTCATAATGTTTGGCAATATATGCAGTCTTAGGCATTTGTATGGAATACTAATTGAGATAGTTGTAAAATTAATGTTACCTCGAACATCTTTTTGAATCCAATTCCTGTGCCTTTAATTAATCATTACTTCTCTGGCAGTGCAAATTTACATACTTTTAAGGCTGGCTCTGATCCACATTGGCATCTGAAGCCCAGACAGCAGAGCTCTTCTGAGCAACACAGTGAGGCACCAAACAGAAATATTGAAACTCGAAATGCTGCGTGAATTGTTAACTTCTGCCTAATAATAAAACTTATAGTCTTGGCAGGGTAAAGAAAGGGTGGGCAGCTAGTGGAACATATTTCACTTCAAAACGTGCCATGTACTGCAGCACAGGCAGCGCTCTCGGGCTCTTTTTGCACAGGGAACTGGGATCAGGGGAAGTTCCCAGAAAATTTTCTTGAAACTCACTGCTTCAATGTGTTCAGAAAGTAATACATGACCATTCTCCCACTATTATCTTATTTCTGTCATCAAGGCTGTCCAAGAAAGACGTTTTTTTTTAGATAAGAACTAATGGAGAAAAAAACATTAATAAAAATAATCTGTTCAGGGAAGATATGTCACGATGGATACTTGTGGATGAATGGTATCTCTTGCTAAACTGAGGTTAAAGAAATATTTATAAAAAGAGCTTTCTTAGTGCGATAAAGATTTGAGAGGGGTGAGTTTGTTATGCTGACTCCAGTGCTGCACATACGGATGTGATGTGAGGTAGGTAACGTGTAGTTAGGAATTTTCTCTCCTGCTGCTGACATCAAGAGCATGAAGCTTTCCTACAGTAGAAACTTCTGGGGAAGACAAACGATCATTCTTCCTGGTAGACTGCTCCTGCATACATGGGTTTAAGATCTGAGGTGGCCTAACAGTCTGTGTGATGATGGTGGAACTTGCCCTATTTCTGGGAGCACATCAAAAGGAGCTGCTGGTGTGTAGTTTTTTTTTTTTTTTTTGCAAGATTACTGAGCAGATTCAGCGTGTGTACTCCTCACTCTGCTAGAAAAGCACACTTTTCCCCTTTCTTATCCCATTGCCTGGCTTCACAGGGCAGGAGCTCAGTGACTGAAAGGGAGCACTGCTCATCTCACATTGCTACAGCCACTGCACTGCATTGTTCTTGCTAAACGTGATGTTTGGAGAGGCGGGGTGCAGATATGGTGAAATCTCCAGGACACTTACTTGAAAAGGATGCAGCACTGGGAAGAGGCATGTGCTGTTGTTTCCTCCAAGGCTGCCTGTCCTCTGTTCCTCCTGTGGCAAGGCAGGAGCCTCCACGCCTCTCCTCCCCTCCAGAGCTTTTCCTCAGGACCAAGCATGGATGGTAACCTGCTCAGGTCTTCTCTCAGGCCAGACTCTGACCTGTTACATATCCTTTTATTTTGCTTTGTTCTGTCATACATTTCCACCCTGCTCTTTCTGTGAGGTTTATTGACTTTCTCACTTTTTTGAGGAGCTCACCTCTTGTAGGCACTGCTGTAGGCTATGTTGAAGGGTTACCTTTCCCTCCTGGCTCCAAGGCAGCTGCACTGTCAGCCTGGTTGTGCTTTCTTTGCCACTTATATATATTCTCTATAAATATATATATATATAAATATATATAAATATATATATATATATATAAATATATATATATAAATATAAATAAATATATATAAATATATATATATAAATATAAAATATTTATATTCTATATTTTATTTCCTCTGCAGCCCTGCCATTGACCGTGCTCCAAATTTTATTTTAGGATTGTTTGGGGTCGTGTTGTTTGGCATGTGGGAACTGTGATTGTTTAATCAAGTACCTGGCATTTTCTGTGAGCAGGTTTGTGAATCTGACAGCAAGGGGCAACCTGTCCCTTGAGACAGGCGTGGATCTCCTCGGTGGCTGGGGTACTGCGCAGCCTTGGCTGTTTGTGGCAATACTTTGGGGGACAGTGGTGCTTACCTGCCAGGCAGTCTGCTCCCTGCCTCCCAAAACTGTGCTGCTTTGTGCTTTAGATATTCTCTTGGAAGTGTTTTGGACCTCTCACCTGAGGGGCTGTCTATGACTCCCCTCGGTTGTCTATGACTTTAGTTTGTACCTCTGTGCCCAAGTTCAGCCCCAAAATGAATCAGTTTTTAGCTCGCTCCCATTGCAAGTAAGTATTACTTCTCTCTTGAGAATAAAATTGCATGTAACTTCAGCCATCACTTCTCTCTTTATAAAGTTTTAAGAGAATTGTATTTTCAGAGTTCTCAACTGCTGAAATATTTTTTTTAATGATCTGTTATATTTTAATTAAAAGGTCATATTTGAAGACGGGAGCCTATTTTTTGTATAATGGATCTGCTTCTGGAGTGCCTTTGTTCATTAAAATTTGAAAATTAAAATAGAAAAAATAGACAAGGGAAGTAAAGCATATTATACTATTACTTTCATGTTTGGTTTTGAAGGTAAAACTATGTCAAAGTTATAATTGGATTTTGTCCTCGAAATGGCCTTGCTAGAGTAAGTGCATTGATGTAGGCAGCTCTGGTACTTCTTCCTTTCAGGAATTACTGAGCAGGTTACTGAGCAGGGTGCCACTCCGCTACAACTAAATTATCACACCTAAAAGCAGCATGCCTGTACACTGGAAATACGTAGATGAGAAGTGGAAGCATTATTCTGATACAGACTCTGCAGAGTTGATTTTGCCTTGGAAAGATTTTTACTAAGAAAAATGGCTATATCTGCTAAAACTCTGGACTTAAGCATTTTGGCAACATGGCATCATTGCTAAGCTCTTTTGTTTAAATACTTTTACACACCATTTTATTTATTTTTTTTTTACGAGCTTACAATATGGAGACCTTTTCTAATGGAGACCTTTTCTCCATTAACACTAGTGACAGGACCCGCGGGAACGGGGTTAAGCTGAGGCAGGGGAAATTTAGGCTGGACGTCAGGAGGGGGTTCTTCACAGAGAGGGTGGTTGCACACTGGAACAGGCTCCCCAGGGAAGTGGTCACTGCACCGAGCCTGGCTGAATTTAAGAAGAGATTGGACTGTGCACTTAGTCACATGGTCTGAACTTTTGGGTAGACCTGTGCGGTGTCAAGAGTTGGACTTGATGATCCTTAAGGGTCCCTTCCAACTCAGGATATTCTATGATTCTATGATTCTATGAATATAGCTTTATCTTTGATATATAAAAAGTATTTATATGTCCATTAAATTAGTTTTGCTAAATTAAAAAAAAAAATACACTTCCTCCAGTGGAAGAAATGCAGCATCTGGATAACTTTCCACAGTGGAAAGGCACTTTTCATCCTTGAGTAGTTGTTCTTCATCTGAGTCTACCTTCAGAATGGATAAGCATCTTATCATCCCTTTTGGGGTCCTGGGGGCTTCCCATAAAGAAGTTGTCTTCCACTGCTGTGTTCATCCCTGCATCACTTAAGTTTTCTGCACTGTGATTTAATTACTGATGCCCAGATATGCAGAGCAGCTGAGCATCTTTAACTCCTCAGCTTGGCTTTGTAAATAAAGGATGGCTTTAGCCAGATAGAAGGATTTCCTTGCTGAATTTCATAAAAATAGAAATTAGTATTTTAGCTCAAAAACTATTTTTAGCTAATCCTTATGCTTTCATTTATTTATTTATTTGTTTATTTAAAGGGAGGATGTTCATGTGATACAGGTTTGCATGCTGCTATGTGTAAACAGTAAAGTACAGGAAAATTAAAATGCAGTGCTTTTCATTGCATTTTCACTTGGTTAATTGGAACTGTTTGTACTGGGGTAAAATCATCTCCATTGAAATCAAGAGTCTTAAATCAGGTGCCGTTAAAAGCCTGACCCTGAGAGACTGCTGAGGACTCCAGATCAGGTCCATGCTTTTGCATGATCGTTTCATAACAACTGAGCCCTTATAAAGTACGTTCAATACCAATACAATTACGGAGTAAACAGTGATTGCCTATAAACATGAATTGTTTTACCTCTTGTCTGATGATTATAAATTGAAGCAGCACTGGTGCTGTGGTAGCTCTTTTCTTTCTTTTTTTTTTTTTTTTTATACTTATTTTCCTCGTTTTCTTTCCCTCTCCTTTTTGCTTTCCATTTCCTTTTCCCCTGTCTCTCTCTCTCTCTCTCTTTTAGGGAGTAGTTTTGAATTGTTAAACCCCAAATTTTTAATCCTATTTTAGAAAAAAAAGCATATTTTTTAACACTCTCCTCAAACTCAGTCTGTCGTGATAATATAATTTTTTCTTCCTTGTACCTCTCAAGAATAAAATTTAAAATCAGTTTATAAAATCTTAGACTTCATTTGTGGTTTAGAGAGGAGTCCATGCCCAAACCTGATACATGGCAATAAAAAATGAACTCAAAATTCACATCATTTCAGTCATGTCTTTGATTTACCCTGTGACATCTGGTCAAGGTTGATTGACTATCGGTTATTTAATTTTTTATTTTTATGCTTTGCATCTTAATTTCTAACATTCTGAATTCTGCTTGTTGCTATGGGAAGATGTCATAATCTCATTGGCCTTCCAGGTTTGTTGTGCTGTATGTTAGTTACTCAGATGTTCATTATGTATGCGTAAAGTTACAATAGTGTTTCCCTGTAGGTACTGCAAACTCACATAATGTCCTACCTTCATTCAAAAATACAATACTAGTTCAAAAGAAAGAATTGACAGAAAAGATTCTTTTCTAAAATAGCAAAAAAAAAATTGCATTGATTTTCTTTGATTGGCAGTGCTACTTATTTTTGACAAATCCTTTTTGATGTGAGCTAATACATATTGCAGCAGTAAGTCCCTCAGATTACCAAGTATTTGGAGATGTTGCATACTGTCGTTGCATACTGTTGCATACATCGTATGCTCAAATCATGGTAGAAATACAGAAGGTTATGTATGCACTTCTGCGATAAACTCACAAATTCTGACACCCAAGGAGCCTTTTGGACACATCACAGTGAGCTGATTGTGAGGTCTCTCAAATGTGCTGAAGCATTTTCAAGAACAGGAGTGGTACATCAGTCTTCTTGTAGCAGTTGAAACAATCTTACCAGCTTCATAGTCTTGGAAGATGATTAAAAATATGGCTAAATATTACAAGATACTACTTCTAAAGTGTTTTTTTTTAATTGTTATTATATAATTAAAACCCAGTTTATTGTCAATAAACTAGCTTCACACTACAATATTGTTCATAAATATTTTTACTTAAATTTTACCTAACATTGATCTTTTCAAATAAAGCCCTAAGTGCTTATACTTGTTCAAAATGTTAGAAGTTGTTATTGTCACTGTGAACTTTTGATAAAGTGGAGTGATTTGATTTATCTTTCTTGCTATTAATAGTCACTGTAGGTAACACTGTAGACAGTAAAACAGTCAATGTAGAGAAAATGAGAGTTGTGGAAGGGAAAGGATAGAGTTCCATGGTGTCTGTAAAAAGCCTGTTCTGTAGAAAGGTAAAGATGAGAGAGACTGGAGCTTTTGAAGAAACAAACATAATTCAAACTCTCAATTCTCAGTGTTAGGGGCAACAAAAACAAGAGTAGGTAAGGAAGTGTAGTGACCTACATGGAAAGGAGAATCACATTGCAAACAATATTTACAGCAACAATCTCTACTTGAACTTGCTGTTATACAAAACAGAATAAGAAAAATAATTTTCCTATTCAGTTCAATGCCAATAATGAAGATTCTTTTGAAGAGATGTCTTCAAAAAGCAGTGGCTAAATTCAAAAGGTTTAAGTAGGCATACATGAAGACTGAATCTGGGTGCTATACTGCCAAGCAGCAAGAATTTTGAATTTTTGAGCTACCTGTTTTGTTTGAGATTTGTTTTTCCCCCACAGGGTTTTCCACTGTTTTGTGATAACAAATCTATGACACCAGTTTGAATATAGGCTTAGACAGAAAGCTGACAATTGAGACGGAAGACCTGGAAATAAGGGAAATAAAAGTGGATAAGCACTACACAGTCACATTTTAGAAAGCTCTTCAGGTATAAATTCTTATGTTTCTCTAAAGGAATTTTTTCATACTCTTTCTGAGTAATATATATATTTTTGACCTTGTGTCATCTGTGTTCCCTGGTTACTTGCAGTCAGACTCAGAACCCACTGAAATGGATAAAACGTCTCAGTTTTGGCAATGTTTATGGAATGATTTAGGTAGAATGCAAAATAAACTGAGGGAAAAATAATATAACTGATGTTATGGCTACTGCTGGTGCCCGCATTTCTGTCTAAGTTAGCGTAATGACAATCATTGTTTACTGCCTTGGAGTATGTGCCACAATTTACGGAGCATAATGAAGTTTTACCCATCCTGTGATTATCGTTCAAAAATAGGTATAAAAATAACTGTTGTAATCACAGAAGACAGTGATGCACAGAAGATGTACAATTGGAAATCACATATAATTGAAAATATGATCATTGTTTCTTTAAATACACATTTAAATGTTAGATCTATCTGGTAATATCTATATCTGCCCTTAATTTACCTGTCATTAGCTGGCTGCTCAGGTATAGCTGTCAGGATAGATGTGGGTCATGAAGATACTCTCCTCTGAGATGAGAGTGGCCTTGTAATGCTTTATATTTCTGTAAGAAGGAGTCTTTGGAAACACTGTCACAGAAGAGGGTGTTGCTGGGGAAGTCGAGCTGCACACGGCTGCTTGTGCTGTGTAAGATGAGCGAACTTCCACTTGTTTTTCCTTCTGGCTATCAGGTCAATTCTGACACGGATTTTCAGACGCAGTCTTTTGAGTTGCAATTAGTTTTACCAATGATTTCTTCCATTCATGTGCCTAATTACCCAATGGAGCCTGCAAATCAGCTTGGCTGCAGTCAGAACACAAGTAATTGCACCTTCAATTTAGAGCCCAAGTGGAGCACTAGTGAAGATTTGCAGCCTTAATGCATGGCCATGAAGGAAAGCACTGAGTATTGTTTGTGGGCACTTCCTGATAAAGCAGCTGTAGTCAAGGCATTGATTTGATTCTTCTCCTTTGTCCTATCACAATAGCTTGACTTGTAATCTGAGTAATATGTTCGTCTTTTCTTTGCAACTTTCACGTTAATGCAGTAATTATTGTGTGCCTGGCATATTACAGAACAAGAGCAGATCTCATTCTTTCAAGATTTTATGGCCTTTTCTTGCTTGCTGTGCTTAAATATTTGAAGTTGCAGTCTTAAAATAAATTGCTTGACAATAGTACCATGGGTTTCTTTCATTTTTCACTTGCAGGTTTACCTAAGTGTGCAACTAATAACCTCAGGGAATGCACAGAAAACAGAAAATAAAGCATTCTTATTGCGGTGTCTTGCAGCGCGTTGACTACTGACATGGATATACTCAGAGGGAGGAGGTTAAGGGGAAGGCTGCTGTATTTGTTGGTAGATGCTGAGTAGTATATAGGCAGCTTTTGGGTAAACAGCAATTTTTGATTGCCTCTTTGACAAAGGCACCCAGAAAAATTAATGTATATAGTTCTAGTAGCTTCTTGTTTCAGAAGCTGACATATACAATTACTGGTGGTGCAGCTGTATTTTGCAAAACTTTTCATTATTCTCTTGGATGTTTTCATATGTATAGTTTTTTAATTCATTTTTTCAATTCTTTCTTAAAGAACAATATATATTTTTGTTTGTAGTAAGATGTAAATTCTCTTTATAACTGTACACAGTAACAACACTCGTGCAATAAAGATACCAAATGAAAATGTTGTCCTAGTTTAATTTTGTTGCAAAATCCTGTTTTCATTATGCTTAAAGATTTTATCTAATATGATTATAACACTATGTATATATGTTCCTCTCCTAATGGAAAGAATTGAATTATTCCATAATTTATAATGGGTTATAATGGGTTATTATTAAATATATAATATTATTAATAATGTATCATTTATATTGCAGTATATAAATGGAATAATAACAACAGCTGGTAATTTGCTAAGTCAGAAAAATGACTGTTATAAAATGCCTCACCTACTACCTTTCAATAATATTACATGCAGCTGTTTTGATACATTTTAATTAAGAATAACATCAGCAATATGGATATTTAGTTATAATTATACTGGACTAGAAATTTTAGATACTTTTCCTACGAGATTTATCACCTCAGTTTCTTTCACTGCATCAGGTTGGAACATCATGTGATTAAAATATCATTGTTTTGCAAATGATTCTGTTGTAGATAGGTAGTCTTTTTGAACTGATGAGGCTAATACATTCATTTCAGTTCCAAATGTGTGATAAGCAATCCTTTTTTCCCTTGAAAACTTTGTAGTAAGCATTAAAGGACATAGGACTCTAGGCTACTGACTGTTTTGATTTTCAAAGCTGAGATTTTCTATTGACTAGTTTTCATGAAAACAAATAAAATCACTGAGTATTGTCCCCATTCATCCCAAGAAAAGTCAAGACTAAAAGACTATACACAAAAAAGAATATCTTGGAGTGTTACACAATGTTTTTTTTTTTGCAAGACTTGTGATCACTGTCGCATGTGGATTTGGGGTAGAAATTCCAAGTTTTAAACTTGTTGGTCCATCAGACTAACATCAGAACCAGTTCTGTTAGAACTACTTCTAGAACCCAAACTCCAAAACAACCACTTTATTAGATCCAAAACTCACTCTCTCTCTCTCTGCTAACTGCTGGTGGTGAACTTTGAAAGGATGGAGTTCAGTCTCTAGTTTTATTTGCCCACTCCATGTGCTGTACAACAGCTACTTCAGTAGCTATGTTTTGTTATGTATTTGGAGATGTGGCTGTATGTCTCCATCATCCTCTACTTGTGGATTTGCTTCTTTGGAGGGCCACTGTAGCCAGAAATCACAGGTGCAGTGCGTGTCCTGCTGCTTGCTTTATCACTTGGTGTGTGCCAGGCCAGCTTCAAGAATCTAATTCTTTGGGCTAGTTATTCAAAACTAATTCCATGGAAACATCTAGAGCTGCCTAAAGGTGTAACTTCATCAACTGTAATATAGCTGCTCCCATAAAACTTAATAAATTGTTTACACAAATGAGAGATGGATATAAAGGATTATTCAGTTATTCTACATGGAAAAAGGAGCTTATAATATTATGAGCTGTAGAGAACAGGAAGAGACCTCACAGGTTTCTGAAACATTGCAGACTCAACAGAAAATGCGAAGAGTAATTTCCTGCACAAGATACTACTAGCATTTTTAATAAACTGTGAATTAGCCAAAAAATAATTCATGGCAGACTTCCACAAATTTGAAATGACACTTGTTAATCATTGGCACTTACATGTGAAGAAATCCACACTTACATTTTCCATGAAACATAAAGAGGTAGCCTTTAAAGTATTTTATGTAGGTAGTGTTAGCCATTAAGTTAAGAAGTTTGTAGGAAAAAAGAATGCTGGATTTTTAAATTATCTTAAAATATACTGTTGAAATCAATGAATCCTGTAAAACAGCCAAGAAATTCCTGTTATATATTTTTTTGTTGTTTGTTTGTTTGTTTTTTTTGTTTGTTTGTTTTTTTTTTTGTCTAGTACTGCATCTGCTTGTTAATTGAGTAGAGTATATATAGGGAGATAAGTTGGTTACCCGTAGTCTTTCTATAAATACCTTTTCATAAGCTCTATTCATGTATGTATGTGCATATGAAAAATGTAATGTCATTAGTCCTGTACGGACTTGCATTGCTTTTAAGTGAACTGTGGTCTTGGTTTCATTAGGTGATTATACATACATTATCTCTATATAATATAGTATCCGATCTATGAATCTCCTCCTGTCTAGTCTTCACCCTCTAACTGCATACAGGAAAAAAACATGTCTTTAGTTCTGATGAATCATAATCCTCTGTTTTACATAAAGTTATTTTATTTTTCTGTAAACCAGGTAACTTAATCATGGAGATGAATTTCTAATCAGAGCCCAGTGGAACTGGCCAAATAATTCTGTTTGTTACAGCTTTGCTCAGAGGTATTCATCTAAAGATATGTGTTTTGCCATTCTGCCATTACCTTGGGGAAACTCATCCAACTTTCTACTACCCTGGATCCCCCTAAAGCAGAGGTTACGTTGTTCCCTTTCCTGCCACTGATACTCTTTGGTTTATTTACATTTGGATTTCTTTATTGTAATGTTGCCTTTAAGAATCTATATCTGTATATATATATATATATATATACAATGAGACATTTATATGCGTATGAATATATCTATATCTATATATATCTATACATGCCCACAAAAGATTAAGGCATGCTTGGATTTTAATTACGTGATTACCTGTTTTATTTGCAAGCAAGTTTTGTCTAATCTGAACACAAGTGGAAAAATATTGATGGAAATTTGCGAAATATTCTTTACAAATTTATTCTGTATTTTGATAACTCCTAAATTAATATTATTGACTTTTTTTTTCTTTTTTTTTTTTTTTTTCTTTTTCTTCTTCTTTGTATCCATTCTTTGGGGACTCTTAAATGATATAAAATCAATTGTGTGTATAAACACCTGATCAATAAGAAACTCCAGAAGGCGATTTTGGTTCTTCTGGTCTAACAGTAGTCTTTGTTTAAAGTTAGAATCTTCTGCACAGCTAAGTGTTATAACACTACATATGGATTATACTGGATTCAATTTAAATTATGAAATTATGTAGCATGAATTTAACTTACATTGCTGCAGTATGGTAACCTTTCCTGGTTTCTAACCCTCAGTGAACAGTGATATTATGTTGTCGGACAGATGTTTTCAGTAATGCCAAAATTGACTAAGTCAGTTTTAGAAGTCCTCTGTTATGGAACCTTGAAAATAAAATTGAGAATTAAAAATACATTTAAATGACTTTTTTATTTTTAATTGCAAATCAGGCAAATTGTTGTTTAGCTTCTGGGTAATGAAAGTGACAAATTCCCACAAATGACTGTTATATATATTGAAAGATCTGTAGGTACGTAGCTTGTATAGCCTGTGTTCATCCAATTCCTTATGTCTTTTTTAAAGGTATATTGTTTTACTTGACTTTTTACTTGATTTTTCTTCAAGAGTGGAAGAAATATATTACTATATTGTGACATTTCATTAAAGTTTGGATCAATAGGAATTTGTGAAAATACCTTTTTGGCCATAAATGACCACGTCAGTATTTATGTAGACTTCCTCCCCTATATCACAGACATCTGCAATAAAATCATGTTTGTGTCTGATGCTTTGCCATCTTTTTCTGTCATTGGCATTACTTTGGTAAAATACATTAAGAATTTTGTTTAATTATGGTAAATGAATTGTTACTTTCCTGTAGATACTAATGATGCATGGGCTTACTGGAAATGAACCATTTGTTTTATTTCCATGTAATCTTACAGGCAATCTTCAAGATACAGATATATAGATATAGATATTCAGACAAAAATCTCATTAGCTTCAAGATGAGATTTGTGTGAGGAAGAGAAGATGTAGCACAGTGCAAATATTGGAGCTTTGGTCTGATGGGGATATTGGGAAGGTAGCCCGCAGTCACGCCAGGGTTAGCAGTGATCCTCAGACCCCCAAAGGAGGTGTGACTCTTCTTGACAACTAGCTGTACGGAGGTGAGATTCTCAGGGAATATTGGCTGAGTGTTGCAAATAGACTTAATTAGCCAAGCAGGTGTTCAATTATCCTACTCAGGAACTTACAAAAATCCTCACAGCTGGTTATATGTAACTTTAATGTACACAGGTACTTTTAAGCCTCAACATGCTTACACACATCCTACCAGAACTTTGTGATTCTCCTTAATATTCCAAATATTTCTGCTGAACTGGCTAGAGTGCAGTATTTTTCCTTGTGACACTTAGAAGCAAACTGCAAAAGACCATGAACACAAGATGAAAAGGGAGAAAAACTTTCAAATACTGAGTCACAATGAAGTTGCCTCTGAAGCTGCAATAACTCTATGTGGCATTGTACCTCTTTACAGAAATGTGTTACATTCAACTCAGCTCCCAAAAGTCAAAGCAATTCCCTTGTCTGCTGAAGCTTGTCTCTCCATCATGACTGGTTTTTATTTCAAATACAAACTAGTTTTGCCATCGATTATTATTTTATCCAAGTCTCCATCTGCCACAGCTATTTAGCAGTCCTTATGGACTGCTATATGGACTGACATTCCACTATCTGACTTTTACATATCTTCTAATATTGTGCACCATGAAGCTTGAGAATTCTCTCTTTTTCCCCTTGTTTTTCTATGCTATGAGTGAGGATACTATTGTATGCATAAAAAAGTAGATGGTTATAAATTTTGATTTGTGCAAGTCATGCTGTTTTGATCAGCTGTGCTGATCAAAATTTCCATCTATTTAAAAGTCATCTACTGTGATTAGACCCTGAACAGTGATTTTTGGTAGAATGCTTTAGAGGTTGTGCTCTTACTTGTTTTTTTAGCAATAGCTAACTCATTATGTTTTAGTAAATGTTACAAGGTACACTGCAAAATTGGTTGGAAGGTACGAAATTCCTTCTTAATACTAACCATAATAGTTTCCATAAATGTTTCTGACTGTTTCCATGAGTGGTTGGAAGTAAGGGTGTTGATGTAGCTCTTCTAAAATATCATGCAGTTCATGAATGGTAACTTGCAGTGCCAGGAGAAAAACCTCTGTGCTTAGAACAAAAATGATCAAGGCTGAAAAAAAGCACAAGATGTTTTGCAGAGTTAAGAAAATACATAACCAGTATGGGTCATTGATTTTCCCTTCTCCGAATGACTTATAAGTGCACATTTATTCTTTGAGTTTATTTATTTATTTATGGAGACAGAGGTGGATTTTTGTCGTCTTTGTCTTAGATTGGGATGATTCCACCCCCCCTCCCACCACATTTGGCTCTGCAAGTAGAGAGAAGGGTTTCTCTTACCAGCACACCCCAGAGAAATAAAAACTTGAAGTCAGATTGTTCCCAGAACCAAATCCCATACCTATGCTAAGCAGTATAATTGCTAACAAGCTGCTCTCTTTTTAAAATGCCCATTATCCACAGGGCTGACAGCAAATCATGCATTCCGGTGAAAGTGGCATTTTACAGCACCTCTGAAAGGAAGCTGAAACATTTTGATGAATGAAGATATTGACCAGAGAAAGTAATTGTATGACCATAATCATTCAGACAAGAACTGCAGCAATAGGATCTTATAACACGGCAAATTGTAAAGGGAGCATGAGGGATGAAAATGATAGGTACTTATGCAAATGGGTTGTAACTATCCTGTGCCACTTTGTGGGTCTGTCTTTTAGTCTCTCTTGCTATCTAGGCCATGGGATTACTCAAAAACAGCTGGAAAGGAATGGATGCAATCATTTAATCACAAATTCTAAATGCTTTTTGTAGTAATTTTCCTGCAAATAGTAACACTACAAAATCAAGGCAGGTAGTATTTAATACCAGTTGCAAGACCAGAACTCCAGAAAGTCTGCATGCTTTTTATTGTAAGTATCCTGGGTCTGTCTTTTAAAACACCTGAGATACAACATGAAACTGTTTGTCTATTTAGGTTTATCACCTTTTCTTCATGTTTGGGGAATGTAAATGATAGTGTTTAATGAAGTAGATGCTGGAGGAGTCATTAAGTGATATTGTCGTGATTACATCTAAGCTACAGAATGAACCTCATTCTCATTACTACTGCAAAGCAAATTACATTTGCTTTTCATAGCATAATGCACTTTGCCCCTGAAATTCCTGCCAAAATAAAGGAAAGCTGTGATTTAGAGCTTTCCTCTGTAGGCTTTGTCATGGTGACAGTACAGGAACAGTTTAGGAAAAACAGAAAAAAAAAAAGAAAAAAAGAAAAAAGAAAAAAAAGGAAGACAAAATAAAGACAATTCATCCAAGGCTTCAGAAGATGCTTTGCTAGCACAAAGTAACCGTGGTCCTCTGACTGAAATCTTTTCACTGCCCATTGTACCCCAGCACGTACTGGGGCAACCAGGCAATCACCAGGCACTGCTGCAGCTCAGTGCTGTTGTTTTTTCTGCTCCAAAAACCCACAGTCCAGGGGTAAACACCTATGTGTGCACCTGCATGCTTGTATCACTGAGCGTGGTGAACCTGGTAATGTTCACCTAAGGCTGCACAAATGTCAGCCTCAGCTTTAGCTTTGAGCTGTACCCATAAACATAGCAGAAATAATTAAAACTGTTGGAATTCTTGTTTGTGATTTTTATTGATGGAGACATATTTCTGTGTTTGGGTCATCTCACTGTTTATCAGCTAGGTCAGTCACAGCATGGGGAGGTAGTACTATTAGAATAGCTGTTTAGCAAAACTCCAGCTATCAGAAGGTTTAGTGTCTCCCTAAAAGTTTATTTTTTAATTTCTTGTCCTAACCGGGATGCTGCATTTTAACTAACCTGCGTCTCTGGCAAAAGCCTGGCAGAGGCAATCTTCAGTCCCAAGGCTTCAGCCAGTGCCCTTCAGTGTGACTGCTCCCATCAGTCAGTGTCCTCCTGCTTCTGTCATTAATACTGTGGTAGAAGATGCATTGAATTATGGATTACATAAAAAGTTTTCCAAGAAGTTTGGAAAGTGCTGTTAAGGTAATTCAAAAACCAGACTCATTAATGCATCATGTTAAGGCAGTGTTTTTCTGACGTTTTGTTTTTGCCTTTGTTGTATGCATGCTTGCTGGAAAAAAGTCTTAAAGGCTTTTTATCGTCATTGATTAAGAATAAAACTGTTCAACTTGTTAAGCTTTAACAAGGAAGCTGTGATTTTCTTCTGGTTTTGCTGCTTACAAGAAAGGCTAAGTTTATTCAGGTGCAAATGTCAAAATATTAGAGGCTGTTTCTTTTTTTAAATGTATCTATTAATTTTAACTGATTCTTTTTTTCCCAAATCAATATCCCCAATGCTACTTCAAAGGAAACAGCACACTTAAATAATAAGCACTTTAATTTCTGTGTCAAATGATGAAAGATATTTCTACATGAGATGAATTTAATGGAAATTAAATGAATCTTATTATTTCTATTGTAATAGGACATTGGGTTATATCTTCTTGTTAGACTCAGGTGTAACATCCATTATGAAGGTTATTTAGTTATTTATTTTAAAGATAAAACATATATGTCAGACTCCATATTTTGTGAAAAATAGAGACTATCTCCTCAGAATTGTTGGATGAGGTTACTCAGAAAGATTAGTCAGAAATTGGAACAGGTTACCCAGGGAAGTGGTGGTGTCACCATCCCTGTGGGTGTTCAGGGAAAGGTTGGACATTGTGCTTAGGGACATGGTTTAGTGGGTGACGTTGCTGGTAGGGTGATGGTTGGACCAGATGATCTTTAGGGTCTTTTCCAACCTTAATGATTCTGTAAAATAGTTTGAAATTCAAAGCCACATCCTGCTAGGACTTTACAGATTTTCATGCTTGCAGCGAATCAGTTCATCATCAGTCAGTAAATTGTGTTATATTTAGAAAGCAACCTAGTAGAGGCGAAAGAAAAACACTTCTGCATATTTGATTTTTATTTGCCTTTTGTGTTTTCTGGATGAAATTTTCTAGCACTTAGCATTCGGCAGGAATAGGCCAAAAGCATTTTGACCTACAACATCGGTGTACTTTTCTTGTGCATGAACTAGAATAGATATTTTGTTTTGCAGATGTGTTTTAGTAAGGTATTACTCAATCACAAACTACCTTCAGAAATATATATTACTTAAGGATTGTTTTTGGCAACAATGCAATTAAATGTCTCATGAAAAAGGTACTTTAAATAAATAATGAGAATGCTTGCAATTGTATTACGCTTTAGGCAGCCATTTTCTGATTCATTAGAGTTAGATTGTAAAATCTATAATAACATTATAGATAGTATTACATGTAAAACATCATCTTCAGAAGTTGATATTTTTTCAAACCACTTTAATATAAGAGCCTTTTAAGAAGATTAGATCCTTAAATCTCCATCTGCATGTTCTCCATCTGCCAGTTAGCTGTTAGTTATGGGAAAACTTTACAATGTCAGAAGCTTCTCATTGTACAGCTTCTTAGATATTTCCTCTTGAATGCCTCTATCTTACCAAAAAATCACAGCTTCTGTCTTGGCAATGATTTAGGGTCTAAAAAGCTGTTTAAGTTCCTTTTGTTTATATCATTCAAAAAGCAGTGCAAGGCCAAATATATCTTATTTATTTAACAACTTATTGTATTTTTAAACTTTATAGGTTGTTCTCAAAGAGTTGCATTGCTTAACATCAAGAAAGTTGATCAAAGATGTCCTTAATATTGATTATATTATGAGTTTCCATTACTATAGTAATTTTCTGATGTTTCATCAAATCTTTTTTGTGTGTGCATTATCTTCACAAAGGTCTTACAGAATGTTGTCTTACCATAATGTCATCCTCATTAATAACTTTTAATAAATTGGAATTAATCAATTTTGCCAAGTTATTAAAACCAATTTATCTCTTATCTCATCTTAGAGATAAGTCTTTCTCTTTATGCCAGTTTCCAGTGTTTTCAGCTAGCAAACTAGTTTCTAGCTGGAAACCTGCCTTCTTTCTCACTGTGGGTATGAGTAAGCTCTGTGTGCTATTTGATCTTTTCCTTTCAAAAATTTGTAGAAGTATTTAAAGTGGACATTTATTTTTAGAAACTGAATGATATTCACATCTTCAGAGAAGAACCTTCTGAATAATAAAGACTTTGTACAATTTTTAGAGGCTTCGGTACAGAGGACATTCATCAACTTGTCCAGCTTCTGTCATTTTAATTCAATACTTTGCAGTAGCCTCTCACAATTCTCAGGGAATAACTACTGCTGTTTCACCACAGCTTACTTATACAAACTACAAGTTCTTCTTTTACAATTGGACTCTGTTAAATGTCATAACAATAAGACTTATACTGTTTTCTTTAGGATAAGTCCTAATTTTCTAGACTGTACTATGAATATCGAAATAATTCTTGAGTGAAAATAATAGATTGGATCTCAATTTATGTCAAGACCTTAGAGATTTTGCAATGGGATCTGGGAACTGTCTTGGGATCCATTCAAACCTCATAGCCAAGGGATCACAAAACTGCGTGTGTATGATGCTGATATACACCTTTGAAGACCCACTCTCTATAAGGCTATTCAGGAATAGGCAACAATAATTAGTGTTTAACAAGATGGAAGTGAATCAGAAGATGAAGAAAATGAGGGGAGCAGGCAGGTCTGTCAGGGGTTTGGAAACAGGGGCAATGTATGTAGAGAAAGGAGATGGATGCCATAGATTCCTACTTGAACCATTTTTATTTCTTTTTTCCCCCCTTTCTGTGAAAAACAGGTAGTTGTGAATTCAGGAAGCAAAATATCGTCCCAAGGATGTGTTGTTGGTCAACAGTTATCAAACTTCTCCTGTATGGCTGTGTGGTGATCCCCAGGAAAGCTGTGCATGCTGACATTCAGTCTGAGGGTGCTGCTTGCTAGCACTGTACTGCACTGTCCTCAGTAATTTCCTACTGTGTGCTGTAATTCAACATTATTCATCTATTACCTGCTTGATATCAACACAATCATTACACATTTGTGTAATGATTTAAAAAAATAAATTACAAGTAGTATTTTAACTACCTGGAGGGAGGGCCTGAGAGGAGCTGGGGGTTATTTACCATTAGGCCTCAGTTGGCTTTAGCTGTGGAGATGATAATGTCACATGAGGGAGCTGACTCTGTGACCTAGAGTTTAAATTGGGTAGATGGGCTGACTGCTTTTCTTCTCTGGTGAGGTGAAAATTCTCTAAAATGAGCAAGCTCAGCCAGGCCTACACCAGACAGGTGAAAGGAGCCTGGTGGCCATTTCAGGGCAGGAGAAAAATCACACAATGGGTGGGATTGGAAGGCACCTCTGAATGTCATCTAGTCCAACCCCTCTGCCAAACAGGATCACCTGGAGCACATTGTGCAGGATGGCATTCAGGCAGGTTTTGAATATCTCCAGAGAATGAAACTCCACAACCTCTCTAGGCAATTCCTGCCAGTGCTCTGTCACCCTCACAGTAATGAAATGCCGTCTCATATTCAACCAGAACTTCTTGTGCTTCAGTTTGTGCCTGTTGCCTCTTGTCCGGTCACTGGGCACAACTGAAAAGAGACCAGCTCCATCCTCTTGGCACTCTCCCCTTAGATATGTATATACATTGACAACGTCTCCCCTCAGTCTTCTCTTTACCAGGTTAAACAAGCCCAGCTCTCTTGTATGACAGGTGCTGCAGTCCTCTAATCAGCTTTGTAGCCCTCCTCTGGACTCGCCTCAGTAGTTTCATGTCCCTCTTTTGGTGGGGAGCCCAGAACTGGACACAATACTCCAGGTGGGGTCTCACCAGGGCAGAGTAGAGGGGGACTGTCACCTCCCTTGACCTGCTAGCAACACTATTTTGAATGCATCCCAGGATACCATCAGCCTTCTTGGCCACAAGGGTACATTGCTGACTCATGACCCCCAGGTCCCTCTTGCATTTCCTTGACAGGGGTTGCACTGGGTTGAGGGCTTCTGCAAGACTTCCTCTGTGGGTTTGCTTGAAGACTGCAAAGAGCAATTTCCCTTGAAGTTCCTTGAAAAGAGAACCAGGGAGAAAAACTGTTTTGCGCAGGTAGAAGTGTACTGTTGAGGGGTTCAAAATCACGACACTGTTAAACGTGCTGTTCTGGGTGGTATGTTGTTTAGAAGTGGTGTATTCTAAACAAAAAAGTATAAGAACATGTCATTTTCTGTTGTAAAAACAGCTCAATTTCTCACTCATATATAATTTGGAAAACACAAATGAAATAATCCATTTGTGACAAAGTGTTAATATCTTTTTGAAAGCTTATGAAACATAGCAGGAGATGCCTTCCTTCAGGTTAGTCCTCCCTGCAGAAGGTGGCTGAGGTGGAAGAGCTACCCTATCCATTTCGCTTACAGAAAGGGGAAAGATAAAATGGTATATTGTTATGTGCTTGTGAGAGTAACAAACCCAGATCAAATAGGAGAGACTCCAAGTAATCTTTCATCTTTCTTGGGGGTCCCTCCCTATGTATTTGGTGGCAGCTGTCTCACAGAGCTTTGTTGATGCAGGTCCAGGTCATGGGGAGGGGGAGAGATTGTATGTGGCCTTACTTTCAAAACCACGTGCGGGAGCTAAATTTCACATTTTTTACTCCACCTGGTATTCAGTGGAGCTTGGTTAAAAGTTGTGCTGCATTCATGTAATGTAAATCAGCTTTGTAAATAGGCTCAAATAATATCTTCAGAGATGTTTCTTTTCACAGAGAGTGTTATCACAGCAGTTTAATTTTCAGATGATAGTGGTATATATGGGTAAATGTGGCAGAGAGAGTGGATATAGATAGAAAAAATACTTACTGTGGGAGCAAATTAGGATCATGTGAGACAATTGTCTTATTGTTTTTGTCATTCTGTTGTAGGATGCTAACCTGTTGTTTGGTCTAAAATTGTACTGTGAATACAGGCAGTGCATTGTGGCTATTAACAAATCTAAATTGTGTTCAGCTGAAGTTAGTAGGAGTTAAACATGAACTACAGAGAACATAGGTTTAAGCATACTAGTAGTTACAGAAGCATTCATTTAACATTAGTTACAAGCTACTGTTGATTTTTATGAGTAATAAGGGAGCAGTTTACAGTTGAGCTACTGTATAGAGAAAGAAGGGCTGTTCAGCTTTGGATGGAGCCTCAGGCTGTTCTGTAAATGTTTTCTATTACAAATAAGTTTAATAGTGTACATTAAAAAGGATGCGTATTTAAACCTTTATGGTCCATACCATGTTAGGTGGAATTAAAGTAAATTGCTGTGTTTCATTTCTGCAATTATCTTATAAACTGCTAGTTGATATTGTTCTGAAATTTATGTTCAGCACGTTTTAACACCAGTCATATTTTGGATAGATTATATAAGCTCATTTTGTTGTCTCTTAGGGGATATAAATTTACATGTATTAAAAGAAAAAAAAAAAGACATATCTAATAAAAAAGCATGAGTTATGCACCTCAGATATGCACCTTTGGAGTTATGTATGTGTACTATTGAGAGGGGAGGGATAGTGATCAACTCCCATGCTGTGATTATGAGCATGCACCGTGCAATTTTTCCTATTGATAATAGTTCTAGAAATATATGATTATGAAACATGGTCTTTTCCTTTTATTTTATTTTTTTCCATTCCTGTAGGAACTTGGAAGTAACAGCCCTCCGCAGAGGAACTGGAAGGGAATTGCTATTGCGCTGCTGGTGATTCTAGTTGTTTGTTCACTCATCACTATGTCTGTCATTCTTTTAACCCCAGGTAACCTATTTCTTTATTTTTTCTTACTGAAGGTGTATGATTCATAATGCAGTCATTAAAATGACATATAAATGTTAAAATATCTCTTGCCCTTAAGAATTTTTAACTTCTGGCTACTATAAATTTGGTGCCTTTAGGGACTTGAGAGTTACTGGAGTCCTTGTGGAGCAGAGGCATTTGGCTGTGGCAGCAGGTTCTTAGGATTGTGTCAGCCTTGAGGTAGCTACAAGCGATCCTCATTAGCCTCAGTGGGTATGAGCTGACTGTTAAGATTTTATCACTTGTCTTACTGTAATTTCTGATTCACAGATGAGCTAAGAGAAGGCTATATATCATAGAAAACTAATACTGAGAATGAAACTTACTGAATCAGAAGCATGCATCTTTCATATGTACCTGCACAATCTTTTTCCCTTTTCTTTCTCTTAATAAACAACTATGTGACCTAAAACTAAGGAAACTAGTTAACAGTTCACTTCCCCCTGCCTCAAAAAAAAAAAAAAAAAAAAAAAAAGTGGGGGGCAATTAATAGACAAAATAACAACTGCACATATATAAATAATTATGCCTAATGGTTATTTTGTTCTAATTTGGTCCTTGTTATTTTCTAAAGATTTTATTGCTGGGGCAGCAACTGTTTACCTACATGTATGTGTATCTTTGAATTCTTTCTATCAGAATTGATTTTTTCCTGTCAAATTTGAATTCCTTCTATCAGATTTGAAATTATGATGTAAAGTATCTGATTTGGATGGTGTGTCTAATAAATATTGGTCTGCAAATGTTTTGCCATGTGAGTTCAATTTGTATAAGCCA